>NC_045961.1:70554944-71154944 GCF_010909765.2 Amblyraja radiata
AGAGAGAGGAGAGGAGAGAGAGAGAGAGAGAGAGAGAGAGACTGTGTCTGTCTCAGCTCCAGTGGCTGAGAAGTTTTAAGCAGCCTTTGAAGGATTCTGTCGCTGGGAAAGGAACAGAGGCAGTGGGGATTCATAGTCTGACTTATTGTTGGACTGTTGAAACTTTCCAATGCTTTAAAGACTCCTCCATTTAGCGTGAAAATCCCTTGATAATTTTCTGCATTGTCGAGGGAGCAGGGTGCGGCTGTCATTGGCGGACTGCCAAGAGTGCCTGGATATCGAGGGTTTGAAGTTTTTCGGTGCCTTTGCGGTGTTTTGGCACTGATTCTCTGCCCTAAAGTCATTTTGCACAGTGCGGCTGCCTGGCTTAATGTGAAGACGGTGCTTTTGTGTTCGGCAAGAAAGGGCGACCTGGCATTCTGGAGTGGACGAGTTTGGAACTTTCCTTCTTCAGCTGGAGGACTTTGCTTTTTGAGGATTGCTTTGGACTGTGACTGTCCCTGGGGATTTAATTTGCTGAGCTGCTGGAGGGACGGGAGCTGGTTTGTGCCTCTGCCCGGATGGCGATGGCGGGGGCGCGGCAGAAGGTGAGGAGCTACGCAGCAGCGACATCAGCAGCGGAAGCGAGGCCATCTGAACATGAGCCTTATGTTGACTTGGACTGGGACAGTTTTGGTATCTCGGTTCAAACTGGGCCCCAGATGTCCAGGGGAGCAATTACGAAGGCTATGAATGCCCTTCTTGGTAGGGGGGCTATTGTCTCTTCCGAGCTCGAGAGGGGAAAGGTTGAGATGATATTGAAGAAACGGGAGGATGTGGCCACAGTGGTGGAGAGGGGGATTTCAGTGGGGGGGGGTCCATATACAGGTGGACCCATGGGTGTCCAGGGTGAGACCGGTTCTCCTGCGGAGTTGCCCTACATGTATTCCGGATGCGACACTCATTCCACACCTGTCTCAGATTGGGGAGGTGCGGTCTAAGTGCTTTAGGCTCATGCACCCTGGGGGGGACCCGGAGGAAAAAGGGATTCTCAGTTTCAAAAGGAGGGTGTTTGTAAAGGTGGGGGAGGGGGAAGGTGATGAGGGGAGTTTCGAGGTGGAGTGTAGGGGTCTCCCTAGAACCGTGCGTTGGAGTTGGGGAAAGGCACGGTGTCATGCGTGCGGTGGTTATGGACATCTCCGTAGGGAATGTCCTAATCATGGGGTCGCTGCCAGAACCTCTAGCGCAGCGGCCCAGGAACGCACTGCTGGCCCATCAGCGGTGGCTCGTCATGCCTCGGAGGGGCGGGGTGGAATCGCTGACCTGGCTGGGGCTGCTGGCACTGCCTCGGTGATCCGGGGCAGTGGGGATAGCCCTTCTGGGTCTGTAGTTTCCGCCTTGGGGACCCGGGGCAGCGAGGGCCCCCACCCCCTACATTCTGAACATGTGGGGGTGGCTGAAGGTGAGGCACAGGGGGAGGGAGGAGAGGAATGGGAGCAGCTGAAGAAGAGGAAGAAAAAGCAGAAAAAGATCACCCAAGCGAGTCAAAAGCAGATGGGTGTGCAACTGCCGAGTGCGGAGATCACCCAAGAGGTGCCTGTTAGCTCCAGGGAGGCCCAGAGTGAAACTGCCGTGGCCCAGCAAGGAGCTGAGGTGGCTCTGACGGGAGTAGGGAAGGTAACACGTGCGGGTGGTAAAGTGGCTGGGGGTAGTGTGGAGGCGGAAGACCCTTCCTTTATGGAGGTCACCACACCGCCACATGCTAGTGGGACAAAAAGGAGGATTGGGCCTGGCGAGGAAGAGCATGGACGTGAGTCCAAAGTAAGGGGGGTGCAGTTTTCCAGTCCTTCCACCACCGATGTGGGTGGAGGTCAGGAAATGACGTCTACTGGGTTGGAGGTTGAGCCTCAGCTTCAGGGTTCTCTCGAGGGTACCATAGGGTCAGGTGACGGGGTAGACCCCTCTGGAGCTGTGTCCTCTGGGCGGGGGGAGGTTCTTTCATCACAGGGGCCCTCCGAGGGAGGTATCTCATCGTGTGTTGATCTTGGCTCCCCTGGGGTTGCGTCCTCTGGGTCGGAGGAGGTCCCCTCGTTTCAGAGGCCTACTAAGGGTGTTAGCACGCAGGAGGGTGGGGTAAACTCCCCTGGTAGTGTGGACCCTGAGACGGGGGATGAGCAGAGTCAGCCCGAGGGAGGGGGGCCGGGGGGAATGGTGTACCAATCAGTGCTCAATATTGGAGCCAGTGGAGGTGCCGAGGTGTGTATTGTACTGCCGGCTGAGTTGGCAGGGGAGATAAAAAAGACTGGTGGAGAGCCTCTGGGTGTTGCCAGTGGAGGGGGTGCTTTCGGTGCTGTGGAGGTCGGAGTTGATTCGGGCAGCGACCTTCTTTCGGATTCTGGGGGTGCCAGTTTACCACAGACCCTGGGGGTGCCTCTTGTTTTCTCTTCCCCAGGCCCAGATGTGGAGGGTGAGGACAGAGCGCAGGAGCCCAGCCAGTCAGTGGGCTGCGTGATGCGGATAGGGGCTTCGGGACCCTTCCCCGGCATTGATCCTGGGGGTGGTGACATGTCGGAGGAGGGGGAGAGGGATGGGGCCAGTTTGTGTGAAGGGGTTGGCGAAATTCCAGAGAGCTCTGGTCTTTCGACTTCTGAAAATGACCTTGGTGATGCTAAGCATGTTGTGTCAGGTGCGAGAAACTTGGCCGATAGCCCAGGAACCAAGGACGAGTCTCATGCAATTGTTATCTGCGAGTTGCTGGAATTCCTAAAAACAAGCCGCAGCAACAAAACAAAGGTTGAGGCTGCTAAGAGACGGTGGGGTGATCTGTCGGCCTTAGTTGAAACTCTCGAGGCTATCCTTGCCAGCGAGGATAGTGGTCTTCCAGGCTCTGAGCAGGGCCAGCTTAGGGGCTTTTTGGAGTTCCTAAGAGAGAGGGCTACGGAGCCCAGGAGAAGTGGGAGGATTTCAAACTAATGTACCAGTGCATTCACATTAGTTACCCTAAATTTAAACGGGAAGTAGAGCGAGTTTTCGCAGATTCCAGCTTTTATCGGTCCTTAGGGAGGGGAAATTTGCAGTGTGTTTTCTGCAGGAGACGCATACTGTTGTCAGTGATGAACCCACCTGGAGATTGGAGTGGGAAGGTGGGGTCTATATGAGTCATCTTAGCTCAAATTCGAGTGGGGTGGCCATTCTGTTGGCTCAGAATTTCTTGCCCAATATTATAAAAGTGCAAGAAGTTGTGCCAGGACGTTTGCTCCATCTGGCCGTGAGCCTGGATGGCATGCCGTTGCATTTCATTAACGTGTATGCCCCCAGCTCCGGCACGATGCAGGCCGGCCTACTTCAGGAGGTGAGTGCTCTGTTGAGCACTATTGATCGGGGAGAGTGTGTCTTCCTTGGGGGGGACTTTAACTGCACACTTGAGGTGTGAGATCGTTCTGGTACTCAGTGTGCCCCTGCTGTAGCGAAGAAGCTGAGAGGGTTGATTGATTCTTTTGAGTTGGTTGATGTGTGGCGGGACCTCAACCCAGACTCCACTGCTTTTTCGCGGAGGTCTGAGGGCGGTGGATCCCGCATTGATCGAATATATATCTCCCGAGCGTTTGTTTCCCGTGTCTCAGCGGCCTCAATGCAGCTGGTGCCATGCTCGGACCATTGTCTGGTGCGTGCGGATTTTAATCCAGCGTGCGCTCGGGCCGGGTCTGCGTACTGGCACTTTAATAACCGGCTGCTGGAGGATCGGTGTTTCCGGGAGTCATTCAGTCGGTTTTGGGTGAGGTGGAGAGAGAGGCAGAGGTGCTTCTCTTCCCTTAGGCAGTGGTGGGATGTGGGGAAAGCTCACATCCGTATTTTTTGTAAGGAATACACGTGGGGGTCGACCGGGCGGCGGGACTCAGCGGTTGAGAAGCTTGAGAGGGAGCTGAGGGACGCAGAGTCTCGCCTGGGTCAGGTTGGAGGTGACTCTTGCGAATGGGATGTGTTTCATGAGAAGAAGGAAGCCTTGAGGAACCTGCAACTTGAAAGGTCCCGAGGCGCTTATGTGAGGGCGCGGGTCCAGATGCTGCACGATCTGGATCGAGCTTCGCCTTTCTTTTTCTCTCTGGAGAAAGGGCGGGGAGCCCGCAAACAGCTCGTGGAGCTGCTAGCAGATGATGGCTCCTCTGTCACGGATCCAGAGAGGATTAGTGCCTTGGTCAGGTCCTTTTATGGATCCTTGTTCACCGCAGGTAGAGTCAGTGGGGAAGCTCAGCAGGACCTGTGGGAGAGTCTACCGATTATTGATAGGGAGGAGGCCGATATTCTTGATGGCCCTTTATCTTTGGAGGAGTTGACTTGTGCATTGCATCAGCTCAAGAGGGGTAAGTCCCCGGGGCTGGATGGGCTGACGGTAGAGTTTGTAAGAGCTTTCTGGGGTATCCTGGGGGGTGATTACATGTTGGTTCTGGGGGAGAGCCTGGCGACCGGGGAGATGCCCCTCTCGTGGCGTAGAGCAGTTGTTGTCCTGCTGCCCAAGAAGGGGGAACTCCGCTTGTTGAAAAACTGGCGCCCGGTCTCTCTCCTATGCACAGAGTATAAAGTTTTTGCACGGGCGATGGCAAATCGCCTGGGCTCCATGCTGTCTCAGTTGATTTACTATGACCAGTCCTACACAGTCCCTGGTCGGTCCATTCAGGATAACATCCACCTGGTTAGGGACCTGATTCATCTAGCACAGGGAACTGGTCAGTCAGCTGCTTTTCTGTCTCTTGATCAGGAGTAGGCTTTTGATAGGGTAGAGCATGAATACCTTTTCGGGACGTTGCAAGCGTTCGGATTTGGACCGCATTTTGTGGCCCGGGTCCGCCTCTTGTATGCTGCAGTGGAGTGTCTTGTGAAGGTTAATGGTGCGTTGTTGGCTCCCTTTCATTTTGGGAGGGGGGTCCGTCAGGGGTGCCCCATGTCAGGTCAGTTGTACGCGGTCTGTGTGGAGCCGTTCCTGTGTCTTCTTCGGAGGAGGTTGACAGGCCTGGCCCTACCGGGCCCGGGGGTGGAGTTGGTTCTTTCGGCGTATGCCGATGATGTACTCCTTATGTTCACCGATCCTGGTGACCTGCAGAGGATGCGTGATTGCCAGAAGATATTCTCGGCTGCATCTTCTGCCAGGATTAATTGGAGCAAGTGCTCTGGACTTTTAGTGGGTCAGTGGCAGGTGGACTCCCTGCCAGAGGAGATGGCAATGTTTGCGTGGAGCACCACGCACCTCCTCTATCTGGGGGTGTACCTGAGTCCCACTGAGGATGCTTGGCCGGCAAACTGGCAGGAGTTGGAGACGAAAGTGGTTGCCAGGCTGGGGCGCTGGTCAGGCCTGCTTGGAGTTCTTTCTTTTCAGGGGAGGGTGTTGGTCATAAACCAGCTGGTGGCCTCCATGTTATGGTACCGGCTGGCTACTCTTGTCCCGCCTTCCATTTTTGTAAATGCTTTACAGATGAAGCTGGTGGATTTCTTTTGGGGAAATAGGAAGCACTGGGTTTCCGCAGCGGTCCTGAGTCTCCCGTTAGTGGAGTGGGGCCAGTCCTTGGTATGCGTGCGTACCCAGGTGGCGGCTCTCCGCCTCAGGACTCTGAGGAGGTATATGTATATAGAGAACCCCCCCAGATGGCACGTTTTGGCCACGTATTTTTTCCGACGGGGTCGTTGTCTAAGGGGGGTCTCGCGGCTCCCGGAGGCGGGCATCAGTCGACCCGCCCTAAGGGGCTTGCCTGTTTTCTACCGGGATGTGCTAAGAGTGAGGAATCTGGTTGTTTTCAGCCAGCGTGTTGCTCCACGAGGGGAGGGGGATGTTGCGGCTGCGGGAGTGGCCGGTCCTCACCAAATCATGGCGGGTGTCGAGGAGAGGCGCGAGCCTAGAGTGGTTTTGAATGAGCTCTTACCCGCTCCGTCAGATCTGCTCATCGGGCCTCGGTTCCGGGACATATCTCGGGCACCGGCTCCACACAACCTGAGCCGCCTTTCGGAGATGATTAGCGTGCCGTTTCGTGACGCGAAGAGACGCTCACTGTATAGAATGTTCCTGCACATTCTGCACCTCCTTGCCTTCGTCTCCCGTCCCGACACTCCATGGCGGACGGTGTTACCACCTGAAGGCGGGGAAGGTCCCCAGTGGGGGTCCCTCTACAAGGGAGTTGTCCCCCTTTACATTGGGGACCTGGGGTGGAGAGTGCTGCACGGAGCGGTGGCATGTAACAAACTTTTGAGTCAGTTCACGGACTCGTCCGCTGCCTGTATTTTTTGTGGCGAGGAAGAGACCGTGTTCCACATTTATATGGAGTGTGAGAGGCTACTGCCCCTGTATCAATATCTGAAGGGGTTGTTGCTAAAGTTCTGGTTACATTTTAGTCCTACGATACTTGTGTTTGGACACAAGGCAGGTTGTGGGGAGAGCCAAGTGGGAGGGTGGGACCTACCTGTCGGTCTACTCCTGGGCCTGGCCAAGATGGCCATACGCGGGTCCAGGCAGCAGGCGATGGATGGTCAGGCAAGGGTCGGCTGCTTGCCCCTCTTTCGGGCCTACGTACGTGCACGTGTGTCCCTGGAGAGGGAACATGCGGTGTTCACGGGGACTTTGGAGGTATTCCGTGGGCGCTGGTCACCGCGAGGGGTTGAGAGTATTGTGAATAATGATTGTAATGTTGTACTATAATGACACTTGGTATAATGTAATTTCGTTTTGTGTATGACGTGATCTGTTGTATTATTTGATGTGTTGAATAAAGTCTTGGAATAAAAAAATAAAAAATAAATTAAAAAAAAGAGAGAGAGAGAGAGAGAGAGAGAGAGAGAGAGAGAGAGAGAGAGAGAGAGAGAGAGAGAGAGAGAGAGAGAGAGAGAGAGAGAGAGAGAGAGAGAGAATAAAATAATAAAAATAATTACAATTTGGTTTGAATTGTGTGATTTATGCAACCTTAAAAATGTGGTGATGTGCACTTAATCATACCAATTTATAACATGGGAATTGTTATGCAGAACTGCACAGACATTTGTCTGCAGTCAATAGTGCTAAGCCCAAATACTGTATATAGCACTGGCTTCTGAAACATGACATTTTTGAAGTCAATAGAAATTCATTTTGGAATTAGAGTTCAATATGCAGCTGCTACCAGACACATGCAAGTAATGTATGGCACAGAGGATGAATATCTACCCCAAAGCATTTCATTTATAACAATGCACCACTAATAAGTCTCACAGTTAGGCTCATAACACAATTGCCCCATGGTTCTCTCTAATCAAATCGAGCTGACGAAGAAGCAACAAAGATTCCAATGACACACAAATTTAATTTTCCCTGCTGAAAAGAACGTCGCCCAGTTAATCCATCACCTATTTATTTTCCCTGTTTCTATATCAATTTTCTGCTATCAATTTCCATTATGGCAATATTCCCAAAAAAGATAGTGAGTTTCACTTTATGCACATTTATATTTTATTTTGCCCAATAACTGTTATATTTGTTATAACACATTGGTTATTGTTCATAACACAAAGCAGCTAATTTTAACCAAGCAGT
The DNA here is from genome assembly GCF_010909765.2 of Amblyraja radiata. Classification (NCBI taxonomy): domain Eukaryota; kingdom Metazoa; phylum Chordata; class Chondrichthyes; order Rajiformes; family Rajidae; genus Amblyraja; species Amblyraja radiata. Next base: position 70,562,473 of record NC_045961.1, read on the forward strand.
TTAAATTTATTAAAGGTACACAAAATTGCTGGAGAAACTCAGCGGGTGCAGCAGCATCTATGGAGAGAAGGAAATAGGCAACGTTTCGGGCCGAAACCCTTCTTCAGACTGGGCTGAAGAAGGGTTTCAGCCCGCAACGTCGCCTATTTCCTTCGCTCCATAGATGCTCCATAGATGCTGCTGCACCCGCTGAGTTTCTCCAGCAATTTTGTGTACCTTCGATCTTCCAGCATCTGCAGTTCCTTCTTGAACAGTTTAAATTTATTTATTTGCTTAATTAAACTATTTGCACAGGATGTGCAGGGTATATCTGATGGATAAATAATTGATAGAAAGTAGGTTCCCTGAGTGCAGGATCATTATAAGTTTATGAGTCATACAAATCTCAATAAGAGAGGTCCATCTGCATTACTAATGTACAATCATGAATTTGAGATTATTAGTACAATTTAAATTATCTCTGGTGGCATTTATGTGCCATTCGACTGTAAACTACTGCAGGAATGGAGGGATGATACAAGCAGCAAGAGAATCAAAATATTATCAGTAGGTTTTACATATATGCAATGCACAATGTACTATGTGTTAGCACCAGAACAAAATGCCAAGTTTTAATAATCTAAAAGGTGAATAGTTCTTCGATTCATCTATACAACAGCAAATGCAATTGTTATTTGGCTCCTGCCCAGGCATGGTGTGTTGGGGAATAGGCTTTAAGGGCTTGTCCCACGAGCATGCGACTGCATGCGGCAAGCGCGACCTAACGTGGTCGCTTGAGCCGTACGGCCTCGCGGGGCCGGTCCCACTTCAATCGCTGGAGCTGTATGCAGTTGTGCGGAGCTGGTCCCGACATCGCGTGAGGCTCTGAAAAACTGACAATGTCCAAAAATTCCGCGCGGCAACGGCCTGCCAGCCCGCAGCTGCATTGAGACCGTACGCACCGCCTCGACGGGCGTGCACAGCGTCTCAACGCCATACGCAGCGTCTTGACGCCATACGTCACGCGCGAACTTCCCGCGGGCTTCGCTCGAACTACATGTCAACTCATAGGGGATCTCTGCGTGGCCCCCGCTTCCGGTTTGGTCATGCTCGCCGCATGCAGTCGCATGCTGGTGGGACAGGCCCTGTACGGGGATCACTCGACCTCCGCGCGGCCCCCGCTTCCGGTTTGGTTGCGCTTGCCGCATGCAATTGCATGCTCGTGGGACAGGCCCTTTACAGTACCAACAGTACATAGTGTTCTTTGATCCATGACCTCCCATTATTAAGGGCATGGGGATAGAGGTTGTGAGTGGGGACTGGCTTTAGGGTTGGGAGGTTTTTGCTTTGGAGAAACAAACACGGAGGAGGAGAAATTCATGGGGGTTGTGAAAGCATTGTAGTGGGGTAGGGTTATAGTGGGAGGGCCTGAGGGAGAGAGCTCATAGTAGTGAATGGAACATGTGAGAAGAAGAGCTGGGAGGGGAGGTTAAAGAACCAAGGAGTGAATGCGGGCTTCTGCAGAAAAGTATGGATGCAGTACACAATCACACAAATTACAGAGTATCACATGGGGGAGGGATTGTGCAGAGAGAAGTGTGAGGCAGAATGGGGGTAAGTAATGGGAAGAACAAAGGAGAATCCGACGAAGGGGAACCACCTGAGGGGGGAGGGGGGTATAGTGGAGAACAAAGGAGGATACTTGTAACTTTATCGGCACCCTTTATGTGGTGACTCTTTGTATATCTTGGGAATACACAACAAAGAATATGACTGTGACTTGTCACATGTGACAATAAAGTATTCATTCATTCATTCGGAATGAGGGGTAAAATTCCCTTCAAGCAGACTGGGATGAAGGGATATGCATGGGTCAGCTGGCAAAACAAACCAGTGCCTTTCAGAGAAATGACCAGAGAGGTTTGTGGATTCAGCAGTGTGGATGGTTGGTAATGGATAGTGATTATTAGACAAGAATGCTTCAGAACATTGTATTTACATATATGATTTATCCCTTGGACCCTCTAAAAAATGACTTAGATAATGTTGAAGCCTTCAACTAATACTAAAAATTGCCCTAGCGCTATGGTTAATACCTGCCTCAGTGCTCTTTATAGATCCTATCGGCACAGTACAATTTTATATTTGATGCCACTTTTCAGAATTCTGTGCGCCAGCAATCTGTACATATGCATCAAATGCTTGGCAATCACGTAACCAATTAAAGGAAGTGCTCCAGAAGTGCACAACTCACACAAGTGCACTTGACCACGAGGATCTTTGAAAAGTTCCTTAGTTGTATTTATAATTCCACAGCAAATTCCTCTGACATCCAGGTCTCAGCATCAAAGCTGTACCATAAAGAGGAGCTGACAATCAGAAACATATTAAAGATGTTGTTATATTTATATTGATTAAAATAAGAAAAAAAATATATTCTTAATGTGCAAAGGACAATAGATTTATCTGGTGTAAATGCACTAAAATTTTAATTATAGTGAAGAATTGGAAACAAAGGGGAAATTTTAATTACATAAACACTATGAGAGAAGGCTGCATCAAAACTGAGGCATGAAGCTAGTATTAAAGTGTTTTCAACCCCTCACCTGCAGTTAACCAAGCAAAGGTGGTCCTCATGTGAAGACTATTTGGATTACAGATGTTTGCCCCATAAGAGTCCATAAATCACTGCCAAAAAATCCAAGATGTTAAATGTTTGTTCTTACAAAATATATATGGAGAGAAAGTTAAATAAATAAACAAAAAAAAGAGAAATAAACAACAGATGTTATCTATTTTTTTTATACAATTCACATTTCTTGATGCTTGTGGCTGAGTATTTTTTTGTGTGATTCATCCATTTTGCTGCCACAATTCTTATTTCATGAGCATTCCATATTATTTGCCCTCAAGATCACTGAAACAGGACCAGCAAGTTTAACAGCAAGTTGTAAACCTGAACAACCACTGTTATTTGTTGTGATTGTATCTTTAAACTATCTTACCTATATCTTTTGTGTGCTTAAAAGTGTATGTCTCTATTCAAACTGAAGGCTGAAAGATGATAAGCATCTGCAGTTGCTTGTGTCTCCTAACACAGCTGGTTGCCACTTAAGTAAGGTTTTGTTAGTTTTCAAAGCAAATCTGTTAAGTGGCACCCAGTCACGAACTAGCAGTTGTGGCACACATCATTTCTGTTGAGTGAAAACATTCTTGTTGGAAAGCATCTTAACATGGGATTCCAGTGGAAATAGGGATTGGAGTTAAGAAAATCATGATGGAATGGTTTTCTCGGAACTGAACTCTGCATTTGGACACAAAGCAATGTAAGAGAGGTCAGGTATGACTTCCAGCATGCTCCTTACGTCTGATTTGCAACACGCAAGTGCAGAACTGCAAAATAAATTAACTGCAATGGTACACCTTGCTCACTGATTCTATAGAACCATTAACAAAAGATGAGTAATGTTCTGGGCCATAAAAAGTGTGTTAGGACCAGTAACACCGTGTTAGGACCAAGAGCCACTATGTCAGGTCCAAGAACCAAATCTGAACCAATTATTTTTGCAATCCTGTTAGCTATACACCATTCATAAATGTAAATATTTGATTATCGTCATGTGCTTTGTTAAATATTAGGTGTTGCAATGAATTCCAAGTTTTCTACTTTCTTTATAGCCTCCAAAAAGATGAATAGCGGACCATTATTCAGAAACTTGTTTATATATACAGTCACACACAGACATGCCCAGACACACACATAAATAAATAGGTTTTTGAATTATGGTGAAGTTCTGAATTATTATATATATTATAAAATATATATTTTCCTCTTCTTTATCCATGAATGGGTATTGAGTAATGAGGAAGGGTTAGTTAGCAGTCTTGTTGTACGTGCCCCCTTGGGCAAGAGTGACCATAATATGGTTGAGTTCTTCATTAGGATGGAGAGTGACATTGTTAATTCAGAAACAATGGTTCTGAACTTAAAGAAAGGTAACTTTGAGGGTATGAGACGTGAATTGGCCAAGATTGACTAGCAATTAATTCTAAAAGGGTTGACGGTGGATATGCAATGGAAGACATTTAAAGACTGCATGGATGAACTACAAAAATTGTTCATCCCAGTTTGGCAAAAGAATAAATCAGGGAAGGTAGTACATTCGTGGATAACAAGGGAAATCAGGGATAGTATCAAAGCGAAGGATGATGCGTACAAATTAGCCAGAAAAAGCAGCATACCGGAGGACTGGGAGAAATTCAGAGACCAGCAGAGGAGGACAAAGGCCTTATTTAGGAAAGGAAAAATAGATTATGAAAGAAAACTGGCAGGAACATAAAAACTGACTGCAAAAGATTTTATAGATATGTGAAAAGAAAGAGATTAGTTAAAACAAATGTAGGTCCCTTGCAGTCAGAAACAGGTGAGTTGATCATGGGGAACAAGGATATGGCTGACCAATTGAATAACTACTTTGGTTCCGTCTTCACTAAGGAAGACATAAATAATCTGCCGGAAATAGCAGGGGACCGCGGGTCAAAGGAGTTGGAGGAATTGAGTGAAATCCTGGTTAGTCGGGAAGTGGTGTTGGGTAAATTGAATGGATTAAAGGCCGATAAATCCCCAGGGCCAGATGGGCTGCATCCCAGAGTACTTAAGGAAGTAGCTCCAGAAATAGTGGATGCATTAGTAATAATCTTTCAAAACTCTTTAGATTCTGGAGTAGTTCCTGAGGATTGGCGGGTAGCAAACGTAACCCCACTTTTTAAGAAGGGAGGGAGAGAGAAAACGGGGAATTACAGACCAGTTAGTCTAACATCGGTAGTGGGGAAACTGCTAGAGTCAGTTGTTAAAGATGGGATAGCAGCACATTTGGAAAGTGGTGAAATCATTGGACAAAGTCAGCATGGATTTACAAAAGGTAAATCATGTCTGACGAATCTTATAGAATTTTTCGAGGATGTAACTAGTAGCGTGGATAGGGGAGAACCAGTGGATGTGGTGTATCTGGACTTCCAGAAGGCTTTCGACAAGGTCCCACATAAGAGATTAGTATACAAACTTAAAGCACATGGCATTGGGGGTTCAGTATTGATGTGGATAGAGAACTGGCTGGCAAACAGGAAGCAAAGAGTAGGAGTAAACGGGTCCTTTTCACAATGGCAGGCAGTGACTAGTGGGGTACCGCAAGGCTCAGTGCTGGGACCCCAGCTATTTACAATATATATTAATGATCTGGATGAGGGAATTGAAGGCAATATGTCCAAGTTTGCGGATGACACTAAGCTGGGGGGCAGTGTTAGCTGTGAGGAGGATGCTAGGAGACTGCAAGGTGACTTGGATAGGCTGGGTGAGTGGGCAAATGTTTGGCAGATGCAGTATAATGTGGATAAATGTGAGGTTATCCATTTTGGTGGCAAAAACAGGAAAGCAGACTATTATCTAAATGGTGGCCGACTAGGAAAAGGGGAGGTGCAGCGAGACCTGGGTGTCATGGTACACCAGTCATTGAAAGTAGGCATGCAGGTGCAGCAGGCAGTGAAGAAAGCGAATGGTATGTTAGCTTTCATAGCAAAAGGATTTGAGTATAGGAGCAGGGAGGTTCTACTGCAGTTGTACAGGGTCTTGGTGAGACCACACCTGGAGTATTGCGTACAGTTTTGGTCTCCAAATCTGAGGAAGGACATTATTGCCATAGAGGGAGTGCAGAGAAGGTTCACCAGACTGATTCCTGGGATGTCAGGACTGTCTTATGAAGAAAGACTGGATAGACTTGGTTTATACTCTCTAGAATTTAGGAGATTGAGAGGGGATCTTATAGAAACTTATAAAATTCTTAAGGGGTTGGACAGGCTAGATGCAGGAAGATTGCTCCCGATGTTGGGGAAGTCCAGGACCAGGGGTCACAGCTTAAGGATAAGGGGGAAATCCTTTAAAACCGAGATGAGAAGAACTTTTTTCACACAGAGAGTGGTGAATCTCTGGAACTCTCTGCCACAGAGGGTAGTCGAGGCCAGTTCATTGGCTATATTTAAGAGGGAGTTAGATGTGGCCATTGTGGCTAAGGGGATCAGAGGGTATGGAGAGAAGGCAGGTACGGGATACTGAGTTGGATGATCAGCCATGATCATATTGAATGGCGGTGCAGGCTCGAAGGGCCGAATGGCCTACTCCTGCACCTATTTTCTATGTTTCTATGTTTCTATGAATCTTCCGGATATTGTTAAATGGAGCAATTCTCCAGAGTTTTTAATTTCTATATTTTACGTTTGTTCCATCATTTGTGTTGCTACTTCTGTTTTTATTAATCATTGCTGAAAATCTTGCAGTCTGTGAATGACGTAATATTCATCCTGGTTTCTGAGCTGGGATTCCAAAAGAAATGTTCAACTGTACAGAAATTCAAAGAATGAAATACTGGCCTTAAGGTGCAATTTCAGAAGTGAGTAGTTCTTCATTCTTCTCAATTCCACATTCTGCCTCCCCCTGTTTCAATGCCCATTATATATTAAATGTCACCAGTGATAGTTTATTTCGTCTGAAAAGGGGAATGCAGCAAGTTTTTCTGTAAATGGTCATTATTCAGTGGTCCTCCTTGAAAACATACATATGTATTGTATGTGTCTGCGGGAAGGACTATCTTCCATTGTGGTGTGATGCTGAGTGAAGATCAAATACCTCAATGCAGGGGAGACTGAAGGACCATTCTTTGCCAAGTCACTGTTTTCCATCCAGCAGATGGATTATGGATTGGGGGCAAGAAAATTAAAATAAATTAATTTATCAAATATGTAGCTACAGAAATATGGGTTCACATCTGCATCCCTATGTCTCCATTTACCCTCTAACTTTTGTTACTATCTACAATCATCTTCACATATCACTTGCCAGTTTTTGATGCAACCCTTCCCCTCATCTCTCATTTCTCCTTATTACTCCATCAGTCTGAAGAAGGGTCCAGAATTGAAACATTATCTGTCCATTTCCCTCCACATGTGCTGCCTGGCCTGTTGAATTTCTCTAGCTCTGCTATTTGCTCAACCAGCAACTGCAATCTCTGATAACTCCATTTGAGTGACCGTACTTGAGTTATCTGATCATACCAAAAAGAATGCGTGCCATTACTGCTTCCTCTGGGCTTAGATATTTATCTTCCCCCACTTTTCTGTGGGAGAAGGAAAATATGCAGGCTTGGTCAGAGGTAAGGGACAGATTTGGTGATAGGGGTCAGAAACCAGTGCTGAAAAATTCCATTGGGCTTTAGGTTGGGGGAGATATCAGAGAATCAATAGATTTGCAGCTTTTTGTAGGAGATGAATCTTGGGGCCTTCATTATTGGCATCCATGGGGGGCAGAGAAGGACCATGCCATATTAGGAGTGTCGGGTGATATTTGGAGGGTTGAGAAGTCAAGAAAATGTCAAATTGTAGGGTAGATGTCAAGGGCAGAAGAGTAGGATTAATGTGGAAGATAGTGTCAGGATCCCGAATGACAGGAGGCCCTCAGAAGGAAAGAAGATATATATATCTAACAGTGTGTAGGAAGGAACTGCAGATGCTGGTTTAAACCAAAGATAGATACAAATAGCTGGAGTAAATCAGCAGGACGTCCCGCTGAGTTACTCCAGCTTTTTGTGTCTTATATCTAACCATGGTGTCATAGAATCATAGAATAATACAGTGTAGAAACAGGTCCTTCGGCCCAACTCGCCCACGCTGGCCAACAATGTCCCAGTTACCCTAGTCCCACTTGCCTGCGCTTGGTCCATAACCCTCCAAACCTGTCCTATCCATGTACCTGCACAACTGTTTCTGAAATGATGGGATAGTCCCAGCCTCAACTACCTCCTCTGGCAGCTTGTTCTATACACCCACCACACTCTCTGTGAAAAAGTTACCTCTCGGATTCTTATTAAACCTTTTCCCCTTTACCTTGAACCAAGTCCTCGATTTCCATACTCTGGGTAAAAGACTCAGTGCATCAACCTGATCTATTCAATAGACAATAGACAATAGACAATAGACAATAGATGCAGGAGTAGGCCATTCGACCCTTTAAGCCAGCTCCGCCATTCAATGTGATCATGGCTGATCATCCCTAATCAGTACCCCACTCCTGCCTTCTCCCCATATCCCCAGACTACGCTAACTTAAATAGTCCTATCTCGCTCTCTCTTGAATGTATCCAGAGTACCGGCCTCCACCGCCCTCTGTGGCAGAGAATTCCACAGACCCCCAAGTCCATGTGTGAAGAAGTGTTTCCTCATTTACTCGTCTCCGTTCTAAATGGCTTACCCCTTATTCTTAAACTGTGGCCTCTGGTTCTGAACACACCCAAAATCTGGAACATGTTTCCTGCCTCTAGCATGTCCAAACCCTGAATAATCTTATATGTTTCAATAAGTTCCCTTCTCATCCTTCTAATGGCAGAGTATACAAGCACAGCCGTTCCATTCTCTCAGCATATGACAGTCCCACTATCCTGGGAATTAACTTTGTAAATCTAGGCTGCACTCCCTGAATAGCAAGAATGTTCTTCCACAAATTAGGGGATCGAAACTGCACACTCCACTCCAGGTGTGGTCTCACTTGGGCCCTATTCAACTGCTTTGCTCTTTGTTCCTATACTCAATTCCTCTTGTTATGAAGGCCAGCATGTCATTCGCTTTCTTCACTGCCTGCTGTACCTGCATGCTTACTTTCATTGACTGATGAACAAGGACCCCCAGATCCCATTGTACTTCACCTTTTCCCAACGACACCATTTAGATAATAATCTGTCTTCCTGTTTTTGCTACCAAAGTGGATAACCTCACATTTATCCACATTAAACTGCATCTGCCATACATCTGCCCACTCACCCAACCTGTCCAAGTCACCCTGCATTCTCATAGCATCCTCCTCACAGTTCACACTGCCACCCAGCTTTGTTTCATCTGCAAATTTGCTAATGTTACTTTGAATCCCTTCATCTAAATCATTGATGTATATTGAAAATAGCTGTGATCCCATCACCAAGCCTTGCAGTACCCCACTAGTCACTGCCTGCCATTCTGAAATGGACCCGTTAATCCCTACTCTTCGTTTCCTGTCTGTCAACCAATTTTCTATCCATGTCAGCACTCTACCCCCAATACCATGTACCCTAATTTTGCCCACTAATCTCCTATGTGGCACCTTATCAAATGCTTTCTGAAGGTCCAGGTACACTACATCCACTGGCTCTCCCCTGTCCATTTTCCTTGTTACAGCCTCAAAAATTTCCAGAAGATTAGTCAAGCATGATTTCCCCTTCGTAAATCCATGCTGACTCGGACCGATCCTGTTACTGCTATCCAAATGTGCCGCTATTTCATCTTTTATAATTGACTCCAGCAACTTCCCCACTACCGATGTCAGGCTAACTGGTGTATAATTCCCTGTTTTCTCTCTCCCGCCTTTCTTAAAAAGTGGGATAATATTAGCTACCCTCCAATCCACAGGAACTAATCCTGTATCTATAGAACATTGGAAAATTATCATCAATGTGTAAACGATTTCTAGAGCCACTTCCTATCCTGCGATGCAGACCATCAGGCCCTGGGGATTTATCTGCCTTCAGTCACATCAGTCTACCCAACACCATTTCCTGCCTAATGTGGATTTCCTTCAGTTCCTCAGTTATCCCAGATCCTCTGGCCACCAGTTCATCTGGAAGATTGTTTTCGTCCTCCTTAGTGAAGACGGATCAAAAGTATCTGTTCAACTCATTAGTCATTTCCTTGTTCCCCATAATGAATTCACCTATTTCAGTCTTTAAGGGTCCAACTTTGGTCTTAACTATTTTTTTTCTCTTCACATACCTTAAGAAGCTTTTACTATCCTCCTTTATATTCTTGGCTAGCTTACCTTCGTACCTCATCTTTTCTCCCCGTATTGCCTTTTTAATTATCTTCTTTTGCTCTTTAAACATTACCCAATCCTCTTGTTTCCTGCTCATCTTTGCTATGTTGTACTTCTTCTCTTTTATTTTTATACTGTCCATGACGTCCCTTATAAGCCACGTTAACTGCCCTTGAAATCTTTCTTCCTCTTTGGAATAAACTAATCCTGCACCTTCTGTATTATTCCCAGAAATACCTGCCATTGTTGTTTCACTGTCATCCCTACTAGGGTATCTTTCCACTGGAGTTTCCAGTCAACTTTGGCCAGCTCCTCCCTCGTGGCTCTATAGTCCCATTTATTCAACTGTAACACTGACACCTCTGATTTACCCTTCTCCCTCTCCACTTGACCATATTATGGTCACCACCTCCTAATGGTTCCTTATCTTCAAGTTCCTTTAGAAAATCTGGTTCATTACATAACACTAAATCCAGAATTGCCTTCTCCCTGGTAGGCTCCAATACAAGCTGCTCTTAGAATCCACCACTGAGGCACTTCACAAACGCCCTTTCTTGGGGTCCAGTACCAATCTGATTTTCCCAGTCTATCTGCATGTTGAAATTTCCCATAACAACCATAGCATTACATTTACTGCATGCCAATTTTAACTCCTGATTCAACTTGCACCCTATATCCAGGCTACTGTTTGGGGGCCTGTAGATTAGTCCCATTAGGGTATTTTTACCCTTACAATTCCTTAGTTCTATCCATACTGACTCCACATCTCCTGTTTCAATGTCACCCCTTGCAAGGGACTGAATATCATTCCTCACCATCGGAGCTACCCCACCCCCTCTGCCCACCTGTATGCCTTTTCGATAGGAGGTATACCCTTGAATATTCAGTTCCCATCCCTGGCCCTCTTGGTAATTCCCACAATATCATACTTGCCAATTTCTAACTGAGCCTCAAGCTCGTCTACTTTATTTCTTATATTTTGTGCATTCATATACAATACTTTGACCTTGGTATTCACCTCACCTTTCGCACCGCTCGCAAATGGCCCTGACCTTACTCTCTTATCCCTTCTCAAACTTTCATTCCCATTAATGTGGGAGTCTTTTGAACCTTTTCCTGTACTCACTTCCCCTTCAACTCCATCGTTATACTCCCAATTTGTCAATTCCTCTCATGATTTTGTATTCCTTATAAGATCTCCCCTCATCCTCCTACGCTCCATGGAATAGAGACCCAACTGACTCAACCTCTCCCTATTGCACACACCCTCTAGTCGAAGGGGAAATCATGCTTGACAAATCTTCTGGAATTTTTTGAGGATGTATGTAGGAAAATGGACAAGGGAGAGCCAGTGGATGTAGTATACCTGGACTTCCAGAAAGCATTTGATAAGGTCCCACATTGGAGATTAGTTGGCAAAATTAGGGCACATTGTATTGGGGGTAGATTGCTGACATGTATAGAAAATTGATGGCAGATAGGAAACAAAGAGTAGGGATTAACGGGTTCCTTTCATAATGGCAGGCAGTGACTAGTGGGATACTGCAAGGCTCAGTGCTGGGACCACAGCTATTTACAATATGCATCAATGATTTAGATGAAGGGATTCAAAGTAACATTAGCAAATGTGCAGATGACTGAAAGCTGGGTGGGCAGTGTGAACTGTGAGGAGGGAGCTATGAGAATGCAGGGTGACTTGGACAGGTTGGGTGAGTGGACAGATGCATGGCAGATGCAGTTTAATGTGGATAAATGTGAGGTTATCCACTTTGTTAGCAAAAACAGGAAGGTAGTTATATGGTTATATGGTTATATGGTAGATTATTATCTTAATGTTGTCAAGTTAGGAAAAGGGGAAGTATAACGGGATCGGGGTTCCTTGTTCATCAGTCAATAAAAGTAAGCATGCAGGTACAGCAGGCAGTGAAGAAAACGAATGGCATGTTGGCCTTTGTAACAAGAGGAGTTGAGTATAGGAGCAAGAGGTCCTTCTGCAATTGTACAGGGTCATAGTGAGAACACGCTTGGAGTTTTGTGTGCAGTTTTGGTCCCCCAATTTGAGGAGGGACAGTCTTGCCATTGAGGGAGTGCAGCATTGGTTTTCAAGGTTAATTCCGGGGATGGCTGGACTGTCATATGCTGAGAGAATGGAGCAGCTGGGCTTGTATACTCTGGAGTTTAGGATGAGAGGGGAACTTATTGAAACATATATGATTATTAAGGGTTTGGACACACTTGAGGCAGGAAACATGTTCCCGATGTTGAGGGAGTCCCTGGATTCCAGAACCAGGGGCCACAGTTTAAGAATAAGTGTTAAGCCATTTAGAACGGAGATGAGGAAACACTTGTTGTGAGTCTGTGGAATTCTCTGCCTCAGAGGGCGGTGGAGGCAGGTTCACTGGATACTTTCAAGAGAGAGCTGGATAGGGCACTTAAAGATCGTGGAGTCAGGGGATATGGGGAGAAGGCAGGAACGAGGTACTGATTGGCGACAATCAGCCATGATCACATTGAATGGTGTTGCTGGCTTGAAGGGCTGAATGGCCTACTCTTGTACCTATTGACTATTGTCTATTTTCTATAACATCCTCGTAAATCTTTTCTGAACCCTTTCAAGCTTGACAATATCTTTCCTATAACATGGTGCCCAGAACAGAACACAACATTCTAAATGCGGTCTCACGAACATCTTCTACAACCGCAACATGACCTTCCAACATCTATACTCAATACTCCGACTGATGAAGGCCAAAGTGCCAAAGCTTTTTTCACCATCTTATCTACCTGCGACTTGACCTTCATGGAACCATGTGCTTGTACTCCTAGATCCCTCTGCTCTACAACACTACCCAGAGGCCTACCATTTACTGTGTAGGTCCTGCCCTTGTTCGATGACCCAAAATGCAACACCTCACACTTCTCTGTATTAAATTCCAACAACCATTCCTCCGCCCACCTAGCCAATCGATCCAGATCATGCTGCAATCGTTCACAACCATCTTCACTATCTGCAAATTCACTAACTTTAGTTTCATCAGCAAACCTGCTAATCTTGCCCTCTATGTTCTCATCCAAATCATTGATGTAGACACAACCTCAACCTCCCATGTACAAAACAATGCTGACTGTCCCTAATCAGCCCTTGCCCATCCAAATGTCTGTATACCCTATCCCTCAGAATACTCGCCAGGTACTTACCAACTACAGATGTTAAGCTCACCAGCCAAAAGTTCCCAGCATTTTCCCTGCAGCACTTCTTTAAAAGAGGCACAACATTTGTCACCCTCCAATCCTCTGGCACCTCTCCTGTATTTAAGGACGATTCATAAATTTCAACCAGGGCTCCCGCATTTTCCTCTCTAATTTCCCGCAATGTCCTCGGATATATCTGATCAGGCCCCGGAGATTTGTTTACCTTCAAACACGACAGTACCTTCAGTACTTCCTCGACGGTAACCCTGACTGCTCTCATGACACTTCCAGTGACTGCTCTAATTTCCTCAGTCCTACTGTCTTTCTCCTCGGTAAATACAGAGGAGAAATACTCATTGAGGACCTTGCCAATCACCTGTGGCTCCACACAGAGGTGACCGCTTTTATTCCTGAGAGGTCCCACTCTCTCTCTCTCTCTCTAGTTACCCCTTTCCCTCTAATGTATTTATTAAATCTTTTGGGGTTGTCTTTTATGCCTTGTCAGAGCTATCTCCTGGCCCCTTTTTGCCCTTGTGATCTCCTTTTTTATTTTGCTCCTTAGTTCCCGAAACTCCTCCAGGGATGCGCTTGAACCCAGCTGTCTACACCTGTCCCATGCCTTCTTTTTATTCTTAGGCAATGCTTCTATATCCCTCATCAGCGAAGTTTCCTTATATTTGCCTGCTTTGCCTTTCACTCTAACAGGGATGTACACATCCTGAGCTCTCTTCAGAACACTTTTAAAAACATCCCACTTGGCCGATGTTCCTTTTCCCTCTAATAACCTGCTCCAGTCAACTTGAGCGAGACGTTCTCTCATAACCTCAAAGTTGGCCTTACCCCAGTTGAGCATTTTAACGTGGACCCTCTCCGTCCCGATCCATAACTATCTTAAACCTAATCGAACTGTGGTCACTTGTCCAAAAAGGCACCACACATTAACTTGCCCTTCCTAATTTCCCAATACTAGATCCAGTGTTGCCCTCTCGCGTGTTGGGGCTTCCACATACTGCTGAAGAAAACTCTTCTGAGCACTCTAGTATGGAACCATAGTTATCCCAGAAGAGGAAAAAAACAATTGTGACTAAAATAATGCAGACTAATTCTAGTCACTATGCTCCAAAAAAGAAAACAAATTCAGATCAATTTCTGGTGTGATACAAATAGGCTCAGAAATACCTGTTTTCCCCTTTACTAATCAAAATGCTTCAACTATGTGATAGGAAAATTCTACTCAATCAAATTTCCGGGCTAAAGCTTTAAAAGATTAAAAATATTCTAAAAATAATGCTTTTATTCTGCAGTGGCGTATGAATATAACTGGCAAAGCAAAAGAAACTCAAAATCTCTTTTGACAAGTAAATAAAAACTGATAGTTAAGATCAGCTTTAATGCTGTTTGTTGGCCATATATTGGCCAAGACAATAAGGAAATTCCCATGTAGATAGGACATTCAATACCAGACCCACCCAAAAAATCTGCCTCTGTGGGAAGATTTAGCCGTGACATAATATCTTATCTGAAAGATTGTATACCTTTACCCTCAATGGCAGCCTAGCTTATGGGATCTCAGTGTTGAATGTTGAATGGAATGGGACTTGAATATTAAACTTCAAAATGTCTCACTGAAACACAGTGAGACAACTACCACTGTGTAATGGCTGGCACCTAGTACAGGAGAGATGCTTGGGGTCTGTAGTGGGAACTGTAGGCGGTATGAATATTGATTTCTCTAACTTTAAGTAACCCTTGCTTTCCCTCTCGCTCCATCCTTCCCCGACCCAAGCTAATTGACTAGTTCCGCTGTCCTCATTAATTTTACTGTTTGTATGCCTCGTTGTCAGCTTCCCCTCAGCCGAGAAAGAACCATTCTACATTTCGTTGATCATCATCTGCTTTGATCTGTTGTTTTCACACCTTCCGTACATCTAGTTTTCCTCTCCCTTGACTCTCAGTCTGAAGAAAGGTCTCGACCCAAAACGTCACCCATTCCTTTTCTCCAGAGATGCTGCCTGTCCCGCTGAGTTACTCCAGCGTTTTGGGTCTATCTTCGGTGGGAACTTTAATATTGCTGTAGTATCGTAAAAATGATTAAAAGTGTATTTAAGAAACAATAGGAGAAATGCATGTGCAAAAGTCTAAATCATACATATAATACACCATGATGTATTTCTTGTTGACAGCAGGTGACTTACAGTAAATATGCAAATTCCAGGAAATAAAGTTAAAAAAGTGGGAAATAATTTATTCAATAATTTAAAAGTTACAGTTTGACTTTCAATGTAAAATAAACAATTCTACTGCAGTTCATGAAGGTTGGCAATTATCATAAGCATTTTTTCCCTCTAATCTATGAAGTGCCAATGGTTTGAAGATGTTTGCAAGAGGCAGCCTTTCTTGTTTTTAATTTATTCTTTTGAATTGGCAGTCGTTCAAACTGAGAACCAAACACCTGAAGGCTCATAATAATAATTACTGTGAGTCTACCAGACGCTAAAAGCATCAATTACTGTATTTCAGTTGTGGTGAACTATAGCTTCTAATTAACTTCATCCAATGTCATTCCTATACTTCTGAAATTGCTAGGATTCACGAAAAACAGTTTTGTTAATTCGTGCAGGTGAGTCCACCATACATTTTAAACACATTTTTAAAACTGCCTATGCCTGAGAATTAGATTATATGTGTCTCCTAGAATTTGGAAGGGGTACTGTTCTTTCCAGTTTGTAATGCTGTTTCTCAGGCTATGTGAGGACACCTTCAAATTTAATAAGTGGTATTAACTGGCAGGTTAGGGCTAACAAAATGGGTTTGGTTGCCAAAATGTTCCTGCCCCCTGATCTCCTTGCCAGTGTCCTCGTCCTCTACCCTCATGGTCCCAAGAGTCCTGGTAACCTCTCGGAATCCACTGGTTTCTGAAACCCCGTGGCCCCCTTCCTTCTCGACAGTATTCCCTCTCAGTATACAACCGACTCCAATGCCCCAATCCCCCACAGTTGTAGCACTGATCGGGCCGGACCACTCTATAACCTCTCCAGCCAAACCGAGGAAAGGTTGGTTCTCGGAATGGGAGATCTATCCAATCTTTGAGATCTTCCTCCTCCTTGTCCTCCTCTGTCCTTATTTCTCTTTTTTGAATCTTTAATATAGGTCTCTGAGCTGCTGTCGAACCAGGCTGCATCAAAGTCTGAACGTCTGTGGTCTCGGGGACATTTACACCTAATGCGGGACTTAATACCAAAGGTAGAGTAGGCATCTCCCTACAAACAAACTGCCTACGGGGAATCTGTTCTACACCCCCATCGTCAGGGAATTGCTCCGACGTAATAATATTATCAATGTCCGGATCAATTCCTCCATCTCCTTCTCCTATCTCACCCTCAGAAAAGCTATTCGTTCGGTCTCTGTACTTCAGGAAGGATCCCTTCACTTTCCCACTATTAGAGTTTCTAATCAATTTTGGTACCCATTTTGATGGAACATTCCTTCTAGCTCCTTGATCTCCCATACTCTCCTCCACTGGTGGAGCAATCATAGGAGCTAGAGGATCCTTCCCCGATCTTTTCACTTCAGATTTGAATATAGTGGGAGGAGCCGAAGATAACACTGACTACTCCCGTGTACCCTGCTCGCAAGCTGCGCATGGTGTCTCCGAACTAGGAACATGAAAGTGCTGTGAGGAATGCTGTGGCTCCACTCCGAAAAATTCTGCACACCCTGTCATATAGTGAGCCTCTCTCCCTTTGAGGTCTACAGATACTGCTGCACTCTTACCTAATTTAATACGTTTAATTTTACCTCCCCTTTAAGAGCCATCTCAGTTGTTTACCTTTTAGAAGATGGTATTCTCTCCTGCTCCTGCTGTTGGCTTACTAGTTCTTCCTGTCCCTGTTCTGGAATGTCCCGAGAAGGACCAGTTCTATCGTGTTCCCCTCTAATCCCTAACCTATATGCCGCCATTCTTAGAGAGGACAGCAAAACGATCTCTTTATTTATTTTCCTTCTAGCGAAGAACATTCTCCATATTCCAATTAGCTCATTTCATTCTTCACTGTTTCACTGTCATGGTGAGACCACGCCTGGAGTATTGCGTACAGTTTTGGTCTCCAAATCTGAGGAAGGACATTATTGCCATAGAGGGAGTGCAGAGAAGGTTCACCAGACTGATTCCTGGGATGTCAGGACTGTCTTATGAAGAAAGACTGGATAGACTTGGTTTATACTCTCTAGAATTTAGGAGATTGAGAGGGGATCTTATAGAAACTTACAAAATTCTTAAGCGGTTGGACAGGCTAGATGCAGGAAGATTGTTCCCGATGTTGGGGAAGTCCAGGACAAGGGGTCACAGCTTAAGGATAAGGGGGAAATCCTTTAAAACCGAGATGAGAAAAACTTTTTTCACACAGAGAGTGGTGAATCTCTGGAACTCTCTGCCACAGAGGGTAGTTGGGGCCAGTTCATTGGCTATATTTAAGAGGGAGTTAGATGTGGCCCTTGCGGCTAAGGGGATCAGAGGGTATGGAGAGAAGGCAGGTACGGGATACTGAGTTGGATGATCAGCCATGATCATATTGAATGGCGGTGCAGGCTTGAAGGGCCGAATGGCCTACTCCTGCACCTAATTTCTATGTTTCTATGTTTCTATGTTTCCATATTTTTTGACAATCATTAGAGCAGAGATTAGCAAGCACATAGTTTATCCCTATTACAGATTTTAGTCCACCCAGCGGCCAAAGTTCGCTTCACAAAACTGCATTTAATTCTCCAGATAGTCCTCTTAGTCTGTTTGCTTCATGTGGAAGTTTCTCGCAAATTATCCTAATCGGGCTTCCAAATCTATTTGATAATTTTCCCAGCACAATAGTTACAATACAAACTAAAATTCCAGACACTAGCACCTATTCAAACTCACTCCTTCCTCTCAGACTCCATGGTCAATGGAGTCTCTCCCACACAATGGCTAATCATCTCTCAGATTCACACTTAAGGGAATGTCCCACTTACGTGTCCTTGGTGCGCAAATTACATGACCTCGTGGTCGCGTTGAGGCGCACGGGCATCGTGTGGCCGCGCGGGGCCGGTCCCACTGAGAAGCGCGGAGAGGTATGTAGTTGTGCGCGACATCGCGCGGGGCTCCAAAATTTTTGTAGCAAACTAAATCTTCGCGCGCCAACGGCCTGTCGCGGAACTGTCAGCCAAAGTGGGACAGGCCCAAGACCCTGGAGCGACGCAACATCTCACCTCCAACAGGAGCAGAAGCAGGCAAACGATCGCCGAGCTCGGCCTGGGGCTCACAGCCGTTGCGGTCCGGATCCGCCCCCATTTCTACTCCCAGAGCGGGGCCACGAAAATTGAAGATGGACACAAAATGCAGGAGTAACTCAGCGGGACTGACAGCATCTCTGGAGAGAAGCAATGGGTGACATTTCGGGTCAAAACCCTTCTTTTCAGACTGAAAAAGAGTCTCGACACGAAACATCACCCATTGCTTCTCTCCAGGGATGCTGCTGGTCCCGCTGAGTTACTCCAGCTTTGTGTCCATCTTCAAATGACGTCACGCGCTACAGACGGCTGTGCATATGCATGAATTCGCAGGCGACCTTCGCGGGACCATCGCGGCTCAACGCGTAATTTGAGTGCCAAGGACATTTAAGTGGGACAGGCCTTTACTCACACAATCGCTCCCTTTCAACCGTTAATCAATCACTCACTCAAATACCTTCTCGCAAACATTCCTCTCTGCTGGGCAGTGGGGGTTCAGCGCCTAGCCTCTTCGCGCTGGCAGTCGTCGATGCTGATTTTCAGAGCGCAATCCACGCTCCCGGCAAAGATAGATCAATACATAGGTCAGACCTGTGTTTCAATACCCCACCAATTGGATACCAAATCAAACCTTGGTCCATTCCTCACCTAATGAAGTGCGTCAGGCTCTCGTTAAAGCAGCTGCAGTCTGCCAACTACAACCAAGTTTTCGGCCACTCCATGCCTGGTTTGATGGGCCCCTAATCCAAAGCAGTGCTAACTACCCCCTCGTGCTTGCTAATCTCTGCTCTAATTATCTCGATTAGACCATTTCCCAAGCCCGTGAATGATCGATCCGCTCCTACTAATGAAGTGCCGAAAACCAATGCGAAAACCGCACAGTGGGCCCGATTTCGGCACTCGTGATCGAAACAGCTCAACGCCCTTGATCGCAACCTTGTGTTTGGGGGTCTGTAGAGATCCTGGACGAGCCCCCAATGTAAATTGCTCAGCCTAAGCTTCCCCCCAGTCTAGTTTCAGTCAAAAATCACTGAGTCAAGCACTTGAGCATCTAAACTTTATTTTGACAAAACAGATTTACAGTTCAACTACTGTACATATCCCACCGCGGGTTTGATCCTCATATCTGCCTGATCAAGCCCTCTCGGCCTCAGTAAAACTTGCAGCAATATGATTACATATCTGACGTTTCTTTGAGTGAGGTTGTATTGGGTCTTTTTTTGACAAATCTGCATTGTATTGGCAAACATGTTTTTGCTGTCCTTCTTCAATCTCTGTTTGATTTACATTGCTTTCAACAGACTGGACTGGTGCACAACCTATTGAGTGTCGGGTTATATTCTCGAGGTTTATTTATCAACCAGTGTTAGCACCTTGGCCTCAGTGTCTGCTTTCAAAGCTACCAGTTTTGGTGATACTGTAATAGGTAATTCATTCCAAAAATTAAAAACAAGCTTGTAAAAATATGAGCAGCAGTTTTGCTGCCAATATTTGGACATATCGTGCATTTTTCTGTATCTAAGCCCATATTTTAACGGAGAAGCAGCAGTGATGTCAATTGGCTTGTAACACATGTTGGACATTAGTTCTGCAACACTGAAGCATGGATACATTATGCGTAACAGCAGGAGGCACAACTGGGAAAACACGTGTTAATGAAAGGAAGAAGACTGCTTGAGCAGTCATTAAACTTAAGAGAGTCAAATGCATTGAATTGTCATAAGCACTGTTAAAGGAATAATGAAATTCTTACTTGCTGCATCATTTACAGACATATTAACAATAAATAATAGCATAAAATGCCACAAAGTGCTGGAGTAAATCAGTGGGTCAGGCAGCATCAGTGAAAACATGGATATGTGATGTTTTAGATTAGGTCTCTTCTTCAGACTGCGGAAGTCTCAAGAAAGATCCTGACCCGGAATGTCGCCTATCCATGTTCTCTGAGTTACTCCAAGAAATTTGTGGGTTTTTGCTCAAGATTCTGGCATCTGCAGTTCCTGTGTCTACAACAAGCTATACCACTGTAAGTTATCAGTTTTGCTAGGCAACCGGATCATTATAATGCGAGCCAAAATACGTATTGTAACTGTTATGCAAAGTCCATAATAGTTCAGTGCTGCATTAGGGTTGTGGTTGGGGTAATACGGTGTGATTCGAGAGACAGATGGTTGAAGGGAAGAAGCTGCTCTTATGGAGCTACCCCATTATATTGCTGGGGAACCTGCTGCAGCCGACAGTAATAGATTCTGCACCACTACAACAGTGGAAAAGGTTTCTCAAAACTTAGTTGGTTAGTCCCTTTAATATTTATTGGTGAGGCCTGAACTTTTTGTTCTTCCCCGAGTCTGTCCACTCCAGAGGCCCACTCAGACATAAGTTTGGAATAAGCCTCAAGCCTTAGTATTCTTAATGTGGCTGATACCTAAGCCGGCCATTATCACCAAAACTCCCAGCCTGCTGCAGGTGCATTGAACAAGACTTATTGGTCACCACTAGCATGCAACAATTCATAAGATGGTGAACAGAAGTCATGTGATAATGAAATGACAATACACCTCTGACCCGCTAATGACACCCCTCCCATGTCTCTCAACATAGAAACATAGAAAATAGATGCAGGAGTAGGCCATTCGGCCCTTCGAGCCTGCACCACCATTCAATATGATCATGGCTGATCTTCCAACTCTGTATCCCATACCTGCCTTCTCTCCATACCCCCTGATCCCTTTAGCCACAAGGGCCACCTTAACTCCCTCTTAAATATAGCCAATGAACTGGCCTCAACTACCTTCTGTGGCAGCGAATTCCACAGATTCACCACTCTCTGTGTAAAAAATGCTTTCCTCATTTCGGCCCTAAAAGACTTCCCTCTTATCCTTAAACTGTGACCCCTTGTTCTGGACTTCCCCAACCGGGAATAATCTTCCTGCATCTAACCTGTCCAACCCCTTAAGAATTTTGTAAGTTTCTATAAGATTCCCCCTCAATCTTCTAAATTCTAGGTGTACAAGCCGAGTCTATCCAGTCATTCTTCATATGAAAGTCCTGACATCCCAGGAATCAGTCTGGTGAACCTTCTCTGTACTCCCTCTATGGCAAGAATGTCTTTTTTTTTCAGATTTGGAGACCAAAACTGTACGCAATACTCCAGGAGTGGTCTCACCAAGACCCTGTACAACTGCAGTAGAATCTCCCTGCTCTTATACTCAAATCCTTTTGCTATGAATGCTAACATACCATTCACTTTCTTCACTGCCTGCTGCACCTGCATGTCTACTTTCAATGACTGGTGTACCATGACACCTAGATCTCGTTGCATCTCCCCTTTTCCTAATCGGCCTCCATTCAGATAATAGTCTACTTTCCTGTTTTTGCCACCAAAGTGGATAACCTCACATTTATCCACATTAAACAGCATCTGCCATGCATTTGCCCACTCACCCAACCTATCCAAGTCACCTTGCAGCCTCCTAGCATCCTCCTCACAGCTAACACTGCCCCCCAGCTTTGTGTCATCCGCAAACTTGGAGATGTTGCATTCAATTCCCTCATCCAGATCATTAATATATATTGTAAATAGCTGGGGTCACAGCACTGAGCCTTGCGGTACCCCACTAGTCACTGCCTGCCATTCTGAAAAGGACCCCTTTACTCCCACTCTTTGCTTCCTGTCTGCCAGCCAGTTCTCTATCCACATCAATACTGAACCCCCAATACCGTGTGCTTTAAGTTTGCATACTAATCTCTTATGTCTTATGTGGGACCTTGTCGAAGAGACCATTAAGTGCCAGTAACGTAAACCAAATAAATATAAAGTATAAACTGAATGTGAATGGACCGGCCTGCCGACCCATCCCTCGTTCCCACTGAATCCCCGGCTGTTTAGAGCCCCGGCTTCCGACCCCACTCCTGACCCGCAAGGTGGACCAGAGAGCTCTACTTCACCGACCGCACATTCCGGTAGCACAACTGTTTGTTGTGGCTCACGTTGTAGACCTTGGGAACAGTGTTTTCTTTGGATCGCCACCTTTTGTAATTTTGTCCAGATTAAAGGGGTGGGTGGACCATCATTTGCCAGAAAATAGGTGTTCAACCAGCACTAGTCATTTTACTGCAAGGCCAAATCATTATAAAGTTTAGCTTTATGGCTTTCCATAAATGTTCTTTTCAATTCTATCGGTCTGGGTGATAGTGTGATTAATTATTCACTTTACATATCATGAAGTGAAAATATTGCAATTATTTTAGAAGATGTTCTAACCTTCGACTTCATGTGAATGGCTACTTCACCAGATAGCTGAATGGATTAAAATATATCTGCCTGCAAACTAATTAGACATGTGGGAACAAGAACCTCGCACACACCAGTCTCAATAGCCTATGTGTTCAGTACTTTAGTACTTTCTGTGAAAAATAACAGGCTTAAATAGAAATGAAAGACACTCTCATCACACATGGTTGGTTGCAGCATCATTTATGTAATTATAAACTATCTAAAAACACTTCTCTCTATGATCTAATGCTTTCTCCTAGCGACTTTGAATGGCTCCCTGTTGGCTTACGTACATCCACACAGTTGTTTTTTATTTTATTCCTTAAGCAAATGTTTCAGCCTCCTTGTGAAATTACAATTTTCCATCAGCTCTTGCTGCGTGACACCTACTGAGTCATACAGCAAATGGTTTTGCAGGCAACCTTGACAGTAGCTACATCTACAGAATTGGGTTCTCTTCTCTTTTGTAATGCTCCATTGCTGTTTATTTCAAGGAAATGGATGTACGTGTCCCTTCTGGGTATTGTTCTGACAGAGAAGTGAATATGAGGATTTGAAGGGTAATGCTCTATTAACCCTTCCTCACTGCCATAACAAACCATCCTTGTGAATTCCCACAGTGGCAACAAACAGCTGCCAAGATTCACCATTATTTTCACTCCATGTAATTGGTCTCCCGGAATCTGAACTGTTAGCTCAGCCTGAAATCACATTGTAAAAAGCAATTGGCTGGCTATTTCTCTTATAGAATGGCTTTGTGTTAATAATTGCCTTGCAAATGTCCATAATAGTAAGATTAAATGAGAACTTACCAGTTTGAAGTTTGATCTGTATTTTATGAGGAGTTATGATGAAGGATTATGTGAAGAACTCGTCCAGCACGCATGCGCGACATACTTCAAAGCAGCGGTGTGGAATCACAAGAAAACACAATAATTGAAATAAACATAGTAAAGAAAAGGAGAACTAAGATATCAGTTGATCTCTATAATTGAGGGTGGGTGCGGAGGGCACGTAATCCCTCTTCGTAACTCCTCATAAAATACAGATCAAACTTCAAACTGGTAAGTTCTCGTTTAATCTTACTATTTTACTTCGGAGTCACGTGAGTGACTACGTGAAGATTTTAAAGCTCTGTGATTTCAAACCGTGTAACAGTTCATACTTCACTCGCTGCCGAAGTCATTCAAGGGAGGAAGTATGGTATCGTAATCAACCATGAATCTGTTTGTAAAACAATAATGGTATTTATTAAAATAATAACAAAAAGAAATAGTGCTCCCCCGGGCTTAATTTATATATTTGCAGATTCTAAAACTCTTTCTGCAAATAAAACAGGTTCTGCTAACGGCTTATTGTAGAACGTTTGGAATGTTTTCTCCATGGACCACCCCGCTGTAGCCAGGATGTGGTCCAATGGCACGTCCATCCTTTTAGCCGCCGATGTGGATGCTGCCCTGGTGGAGTGAGATGTATATACATCAGTATCTACTCCAGCAGCTCCCAGTACCTGCTTGATCCATCGTGAGATGGTTTGGCTCGACACCCGACCATGAGTTCTTGTGGCTGACCCATAGGGCTTTTTCTCTCCTTCGGGAATCTCTTGTTGTGTTAATGTAAATGAGTAAATGAGTCATGACACATAACCGTGGGTCAGGTGGGTATGCCCAGAAATCCATAACTAGGCCTGAAGTTCCTGGCCTGCTCTGCTTTACCAGCTCCTGAATAGTGAATGTGATACGGTCTGGTGTTATAATCATGTTGTCCAGTCGCAGTAAGTGGAGGGACTGGACCCTTTGTGCTGAGACTAATGCCATCAGCATGACCGTTTTCAAGGTTAGCTGTTCCAGGGTGAGAGACCTGGCTGGTGACCATCCCCTTAGGTATGTCAGGACCACACTGACATCCCAGATTTGGGTGTACCTAGGTCTAGGGGGGTTGGAGTTGAATATCCCTCCCATTAGTTTGATCACCAGCGGGTGAGACCCTATGGCCTGTTGTCCTGGTGCCTGATTTAAGTGGGCTGACAGAGCACTTCTGGCGGTATTGTTGGCACTGTAGCTCAGTCCTTCATTATGGTGAAGGCCGGCCAGGAACTCCAGTACATTGGTTACGGTTGTAGATGAGTATGTTGTCCCAGTTTTCGAGCAGTATCTTTCCCACTTCCTTATGCTCGATAGGTATTGTTTCCTGGTGGACATACGGTGGGACGCTGTCATCGTGTTCATGGTCCTGTTAGATAATCCCAGGCCCAGCAGTGGTCTTTTTAGAATCTGCAACCCAGTAGGTTAATTCTGTCATGGCATGGATGACTTATGCCTGACACCGGGTGAGTCAATAGGTCTGGGCTACTGGGAATGGTCATTGGAGTTTCGATGACCATGTCGAGGACCACTGGGAACCATGGCTGTGTAGGCCAGTCGGGTACTATCAAAATACCTGAAGCAGAGTCCATCTGTATTTTGCGTAGTACCCGACTGATGAGGCAGAAGGGGGGAAAGGCATAAAATAAATAGTTCCCCCAGTCCAGCTCGAATGCATCTATCGCTGCTGCCTCAGGGTCTGGTTCCCAAACGACATACATTGGTACATGGTGATTTAGTCTCGATGCAAAGAGATCGATATCTGGTGTGCCATATTGCTTTGTAATTTTAGCAAATGCTTTTGGATTTAACATCCATTCAGTGTTATCATTGAATTTGCATGACCTGGAGTCTGCC
Organism: Amblyraja radiata; assembly: GCF_010909765.2. Lineage (NCBI taxonomy): Eukaryota > Metazoa > Chordata > Chondrichthyes > Rajiformes > Rajidae > Amblyraja > Amblyraja radiata. The sequence continues at coordinate 70,587,784 of NC_045961.1, forward strand.
ATTGTATTTAGCTTACCTGGTAGGTAAGTTGCTGATAGCCAAATATGTCTATCGACACACCATTGCCAGATTATGTTGAACAAATTGTCAAATGATATCGATTTTATTCTGCCCATATGGTTAATATAGGCCACCACCGTGGTATTATCAATCTGTAAACGAACATGGAAGTGGTGCATATTCGTAGAATATGCTTTTAAACCATAAAACGCACCGAACATTTCCAAATAATTTATGCCCAGTGCCTGTAGTAAAGATGATTCTAGGTTAGTCCATCTACCACATGTGCTGGATATGGTATTAGTTGCTCCCCAGCCTTGAGCACTGGCATCTGTTTGTATAGTTAACGTTGGGTTATTGATGATGATAGGGCTGGAACTATGCCAAATGTTCTCTATCCACCATTGTAACTCTGATATTGCTTCAATGGGTAATTTCATGGTTTGGTCAAAGTGACCTGCATGTCGTTTTAACGCCTGCACTTTTGCTCTTTGTAGGTTTTGATAGTGCAGAGGTCCAAATTGTGTAGCTGGAAATGCCGCTACTATTTTGCCAATTACTCTTGCCACTTGTCGGATGGTTGGTCGATCGCTAACCATTAAATTGTTACACGTCTGTGCCAATTCTGCTGCTTTATCTTTTGGCAACGTTACAGACATGTGGATTGAGTTAATTGTGAATCCCAGATAGTCCATAGTTGTGGATGGCGTCAACTTAGATTTATCTGGATGTAAGACAAATCCCAGGGTTTCAAACAATTGTTTGGCAGCTATTACAGCTGATTTTGCCAATTCCATGGTTTTGCCTACTATTAAGATATCATCAAGATATGCCATGACAATATGTCTCTGTTTTCTTAATATTGCCAAGGCTGGTTTTAATATCTTGGTAAATAGTCTTGGGGCTGATGTTAAGCCATAAGGCAACGCTTTAAACTGCCATATTGCCCCATCCAGGTAAATTTCCGGTATCTGCGATGATCCTTTTGAATGGGTACTGAATAGTAGGCATCTTTTAAATCGATGCTTGCCATAAAGTATCCTTTGGAAATCAGTTGTTTGGCAGTTACAAATGTTTCAATTTTGAAATGTATATACTTAACAAAGGTATTTTGTGAGGTTAAGTCAATGATGATGCGACAACCACCATCATTTTTGTTTTTGGTAAATATATTTGAGACAAATTCCAAAGGTTCATGTTTGGATTTCTCAATGATACCCTTTGTAAGTAACCTCACCAGTTCTGCTTGACCCTCTAGTTTTTCTTTGACTGAGAGGGTAAAGACCCTTTGGGGTGCATGCTGAACTGGTGGCATATTTTCTTGAATGAATTCTATTTTGTATCCACGAATACTGTTAAGTATATAACTATCATTCGTGATAGTCCTCCATGCTTCCATGAACAGGTGTAATCTCCCCCCTGTTAGTATAGTTCCCCCACTTTTTATATGCTGGTAGGAACCAGACCCATCTACCTCCATAGTTATGGGAGTGTTCCTTTCTTCTGTTTCTTCATCCGTCGTTGTGCTGCTGGATGTACTGCTGGGTGGGGGTGGCGCATTTTCCATGGGGTCCGCTCTGGGCCCTGGCCTAAAAAAGGCTTTTGGGATGGTATGCGGACCCCGAGCTTTCACCAGTCCCATGAGGTTGACGTCGACTGGTGGACGCGGTGGGGTACTGCCGTCTGGGTTGTGTGGATCTGCTCGTTCCGAGGCCTGCCCTCATGAGGCCGAATGCTTTGGACTCTTCCTCTAGGTCTTTTACTTGTTTTGACAAGTCCTTACCAAATAGCAGTATCTGTGGCTCTGAGGCCGGTGTTTTGCACAGTCCTGCAAATTTGGGATTGAGGGCAGGTCTTATTATCTCCTTGCGGAGGTTGTTTATTTCATATTGGGTGTTACACAGCAGAGCCAGTGTGTCTTGCTGGTTGGTGGTCATATCCACCTCATCCACGGAACGAGCATAGGATATTATGGCTGACGTCAGGAGCTTGAGGATGCGCTACAATTTTAGTTCCTGGTTTTGGATACTAGGCCCAACGTACCCCCAGATTTGGCTGTTAACGGCCGATACATTGAGCGAAATGCAGTTCTCCGGAGGCGAGTAGAGTTCTAGTGCCTCATTGACTACCTGTTCTTGTAGGGGTTTGAAGGACAGGTAGTCAATGCTGGCCGCCAGTTTTGGCTGCAACGGCCGCCCTGCTCGTGGTGTAGCCACGTAGCGATTCACCACACCCAGCAGCTCTTCCTGGTCCTGTACCCCATGCGTACTCCCGACATCTTCGGCCAGTGACCCCTGTTCCTGACCAGCCCAGTCCTGGTCGCCAACGCTGCCCTCGGCTGAGGGGGAAGCGATGGCCAGTGCATTGTAAGGCACTGGTGCGGGAGTGCCTGAACTCCCTTGGCGAGACTGCTCCAGCTCCCGAAGCAAGTCTCACTTGAGCATTTGCTCCATGAGCCTTTCCAAGCGGCTCAGGCGGCTACCTCTGCCACTCTCAGGTGGCGAGTCTTCCTCGTCGGAGTTGTCAGAGATTACCAGCCGGTCTGATTTTCTTTTTGATTTGCCTCCAGTCCGCTGCTGTTGGTCAGGCTGCGCTAGCGGTACTGGGCTCGGCTCGGTATCAATGTTTGTCGACCGCAGCATGTGCGGTCCAGGTGCCGCCTCTCTCCCCCCACTGATGGAATGCTCCTGTTCTGTTGGAGTCGAACGGGGGGCGGTCTTTTTTCCTTGTCTTGCTTTGCTCATTTTCCAGCTTTTCTTGATCTGGAGTGCACAAAGCAGAGCAAAGTTTTGTAATTACGACCTCAGAGTAAGTACTTACCTGACGGTCCGCCTTTTTAAGCTTGTAGCGGGAGCGCCTGTACTCCCGTTCGTCGCTGTTGCACTGCGTGAACACTCATGTCGCGCAGGCGTGCTGGACGGGTTCTTCACGTAGTCACTCACGTGACTCCGAAGTAAAATTGTAGATATTTTGATCACCTTCAATGTCCTACAGTTGATCTGTCTCTAATCACATTGCTTGCATGATAGCCTTCCACCATAATGCATGAGAAATTATAAAGTATATAAAAACCCATGTTAATATGAGACTACACAATAAGCAGTCAATGGTTCTTTCTAGGGCCACGGGGGAGGAATTTTCATACATATACAATGTACAAAAGATCAGTTAAATAATTGGCATTTCAGCATGGCTTTGTATGGGGCAGGACTTGTCTTAAGCACTTGACTGAGTTCTCTACTGAGGTGACAAATGTCATTGGTGAAGGTAGGGTAGTGGTGTTGTCCATGTGGATTTTAATAAGGTATTTAAGAAAGTCCCTCATGGTAGACTGATGCAGAATATTAAGGTGCATGGGATCCACATTGACGTGGAGCTTAGAATCAGAACCGGCTTACTCAAGGAAGACAATGGGTGGCGGTAAAAGTGAGTCATTCAGGCTGTAGGTCTGTGACTAGTGGTGTTGCGGGAGGATTAGTCCTGGCATCTCCTTTTGTGACATATCAATAAATTGGATTAAAATGCAGATGCGTTGGTGGGCACATTTGCAGATGGCACAATAATTGGTGGAGTTGGGGACACCGATAAAAGCTTTCAATGGATACAGCAGGATATAGGTCACTTACAGAAATGGGTAGAGCACCGGCAGATGAGGTTTAATGCAGGCAAGTGTGGGATATTGCATATTGGGATTGACAGTAAAGGAAAAGCACACAATTAATGGGATTAAAATGCAGGTTTGTATTGATTGTCAGAGAGGGATTTCCTCGGACTGCTAGCTGATGAAGAAAAATATTTTGCACTTCCGTTCACGGGTTTAAAAAAAAAAATTGCTGGAACTTTGCGTCGCTGGATTAAATTTAAAAGGCGACTAAAAATGGCATCAAAGCCTCATGGATCATGGATCGCAATATCAGGACAAACAAAAGGTATGTTGTTTATTTAACATATTATTTTGCTTTATGGTGTGGATTTATTTTAATCTTATGATGCGAAAAATGTGATTTAGGCGCAGATACGAATCGGCCATGTCTTGCCTGCTGATATGGGCTTAAATTTACAGCAATGGCAACATTCCAATCGATCACATTCCAGAAACATCCAATCTCAAGATAATCAAATTCATTCTTTTTTTTGGACAATCATGTCATAAGAGCATCTAAATCGTCTATATTTTGTTTTATTGTCTATCCATGATCAATATTTTCACACTAAATATCCAGGGTACAGTTTTAGTCAGATTTATTGTGCAAAACATAATGATTTGATTATCTTGTGAGTGGATATTTCTGGATTATTTTATGGGAATTAAACATTAAATTCCTTCCATATGGCATATAAATTCATGACAAAGTGAGATTTAAAAACATGTGGCGGAGACTGGCAGGAGTCCAGCCAAAAACTAGTCGGACACAAGTGTGTGCTCTTGGATCTCCTGGGTCCTGCTCAGCCATCCTCCTCTCCTGTGCCACTTGCCTGGTCTGTGGCTCTGCCATCCTCCTCTCCTGTGGGCGTGGCCCTCTTGTGGGCATGGTCCTGGGTCTCTGGACCTGCCAGGTTATGGTCCTGGGTTGCTGGGCCAACCTGGTCATTGAATCAATCCGGTCCAGCGATTCTGCAGAATCCAGCTGCTCCAGGTTTTCCAGCGTGCCCACCTGCTGCTGGTCAGAGATCCACAGTTCATCAGCATGGGCTGCAAAGAGTATGGGATCTTCAAAACTCTCCCCCACGAGCTGCTGGCGGAGGTCTCGTGGCAACTGCTGCAGGTAGGTGAATTCAAAGAGCGGACAGGGCAGGTGATCACCCATGGGAGTGAGCATCTCGCTCATGAGGGCCGAGGGCATCCGGCCGCCATGTTAAGGACCTGACAGGCGCGCTGCATTTGGCTCGGCCCACAGTGTTGGGCGGTGCGACCGACGTCGCGGCGGCCTCTGCAGTCTGTCTGTGTATTTTTATTTTTTTTTGTCCTGTTGAGGGTTTAGTTTGTAGCGGGTTTTTAAATGTGTATGTGTGGGTGGTAAAACTTATAAATCTCTTCCCTGCATGGAGACCCGACCTTTTCTCTGTCGGGTCTCCGTTGCCGTTGGGGCCTAGCGCCGTGGAGCGGCCTCCAACCGGAACGACCTGGAGGCTCAAGTCACTGAGCCTGTGGAGCTGTGGAGCTGCGGAGCTGTGGAGCTGCGGAGCTGTGGAGCTGCGGACCTACCTCCGTGGAGCTGGCCAGCTTCGGAGCGTGGAGAGCTGTGGCGGCGAGCTTCTGCGGCCCGACTCCGGTGGATGGTGACACCGGGAGCTCGCGGGTGGGAGACTGCTTTGCGGGGCACCAGCAACGGCGACTTCTCCCGCCCGAATTGCGGGGTTCAGAGTGACCTGGAGCGGGGCCTTACAACGCCCGGCGCGGCTTTAATTTGCCGCGGACTTGCTAGCGCCCGCCGGGGCCTCCAACACCAAGACCCGGGGCAGGGCATTACATCGCCCGGCGTGGCTTTGAGTGGCCGCGGACTTGCTAGCGCCCGCCGGGGGCTTTGACATCGACTTCGGGAGAGGAATGGAGAGCAGGGGAGAGACAAGACTTTGCCTTCCATCACAGTGAGGAGGAGACTCACTGTGATGGATGTTTGTGTAAATTGTGTTGGTGTGTGTCTTGGTTCTTTTCTTGTATGGCTGCAGAAACCAAATTTCGTTTGAACCTCATGTGAGGTTCAAATGACAAATAAAAGGTATTGTATTGTATTGTAGATCCGGAGCAACAGCCCCTTGAGGCCTGTGTATTTCCCCACGACCGGCGGGTTATCCAGGTAAGGGATGACACGACCGGCCGTCTGCTGGTTAAGGGCGCTTACCACATAGTGATAGCGAGTCTGGTCAGCTGTAAGACCGCGAATGTGAAATTGGGATTTGGCCTGTAGAAACCAAACCCCTCGGCTGCGAGGTCCAAAATGTAGGCAGCTTCAGGGAGACTGCGTTGAATTTGGCCTCGTCAACCTTGTCGTCGGCCTTGTAGGCGGAGGATGGCTGAGCAGGACCCAGGAGATCCAAGAGTACACACTTGTGTCCTACTAGTTTTTGGCTAGACTCCTGCCAGCCCTTTTTTAATTTCCCTTCCAGGATTACACTCCTGGGCGTCTGGGGTCACCAATTGTGGCGGGGACTGGCAGAAGTCCAGCCAAAAACTAGTAGGACACAAGTGTGTGCTCTAGACGTGTTTATTCTTCTGCATACAGCTCCCTACTCCTCAGCTCACACGGGCATTGCCCGGCCTTAAATAACAACTCAGATAACGACCCCATGACTCGCGCCACCCCCACCAAGACGCCACCCTCTAGAGCCCATTGTTCGTCGTGACCTTGGGTTGCTATCAGGTGCCGCCACAATGTTATATTTTGAATTTGTGTGTGAATGGGATCAGTTTGTTATTTTTTATTTGGATACTTAGGCTATTTAAAATTTGTAGCCTTTTCTTAAGAAATGGATAGATGTTTAGATCTAGTAATTGATTAGGTGAATTTAATTGATTTGATGAAACTGATGAATATGATTTTTTTTTGGATATTTACTATTTGTTTCAGCGCTTAATGTTATCATTTCTACCTTTTTTTCTAAAACTGCAAATAATAACTTGTTTCTGTTAATGCTGTTCAGTGTTTTTTTTTTCTTTTTTACATTTTAAACAGATGTCTCTGAAGAAGAAATGCAAAATTGTCAATTCAAATGCCCAGCAAAAGAGACTGATTTAGACAGCATTCGCAGAGATTATCCGAATTTGGACTACTCCAAATGTGATAATCTACAGGACATTCTTAATGGGAAAGTTGTGGGCAGAAAGGCATGTCATGCGTGGTTTGAAAAGCAAAAACCTGTAGTTTGCAATGTCAAAAGTTGAAGAAAAACAAGGTTTACAGAGTTGCTTATTGGTTACAATCTGAGGAGTATGATGATGCTACTGATTATGATTTGCCAAGTACCAGCTAGCAACTGATCTTCTCCATAAAGGCTTGGTCTATTGCTAGAAATTGTAATTTCTTTACCTATCTGTTACGGACTTACAGCATATAATACGATAACATTAAAGTTCTGATCTTGAGAATATCACATTTTTTAATTTTCAAAGCAGTCTGGGTGTTTATTACTATTTCCATTACAACGGTCAATTTTGTCATTAGCTACAATTAGGTAATTATCTAATTATATGCTTTAATTTCAGGTCATCCAAGAAAGATGTTTTATATTTGTTTTAGAATGCATCAATCTATAATAACTGAAAATTTCATTCAGCTCTCTTAATTTTTAAGAAAGTTATGGGTTTTTGACTGTCCTCGATCACAGTTGTGTTAAGTCAATGGAAAAGCAACATAAGATGCAAATTTCCTAGTATGAAAATGGCCATAACTTGTTTTAATACTGAAGATATGAAAGTGAATTAGGTATCAAATTAAAGTTATTTTTATGCTTTATCTGATGGGATAAATTACATGCTTGATTTTTAAAATCTCAAAATGTTGTAACATTCCTACATTAATTGTTGACCTTTTGGGTGGGACCCTTCCGCAAACTGGGGAAAGACCCTGCCTTGAAATGTCACCTATCCATGTTCCTCTGAGATGTTGCCCGACCCTCTGAATTACTCCAGTACTCTGTGTCTTTTTTACTAGGATGCTATTGGATTGGAGGGTATTGGCTATAAGGAGAGGTGACCAAAATTAGGTTGTTTTCTCTGAAGCACTGGAAGCTGAAAGAAGTTTATATCATTATCATATGTATAAATAGAGTGGAGAGTCAGAACCTTTTTCCCAGGTTGAAATTGTCAAGAGGGCATAGCTATAAGGTCTGGGGGAGAAAGTTGTGCGGGGCAATTTATTTACACAAAGATTGGTGGCTGACTGGAACAAGCCACCATGGGTGATGCGATAGTTGTGTTTAAGAGACTTGTCGGTAAGCGCATGAATATGCATTGAATGCAGGTATATGGATTGCATGCAGTCAGAAGACATTAATTTACGTTAATGAAGACATTATGTTCAGCACAGATATTGTGGGTTGGACGGCCTGATCTTGAGGTTTGCTGTTCTGTGTTCCATATTCTGTTTCATCTGTGTTCAGAATGATGGTACACTGTAATAGGCAATAACATGTTTGTTTCATCACCCATTGGTCTGGGAGCTTTAATTTACAAGTCAACAGTGGAAACACTTGCTTCTAGTTGTGTGCAGAAGAGTGTGGCCACCAAAACCATCCAAGTGTTCCCCAACAAGAAGCCTTAGATAAACCAGGAAGCCCACAATATTCTGAGGAAACAAATCTCGGGATCTTAAGCCTGGCGACTGAAACTGGAAGTCCAGGTACTATCTCGATAAAGCTATTAAAAAGGCTAAGAGGGAATTTTGCTCTTAATTGGAGGATGAGGGACATTTGGAAGCTGTGGCAAGGCATGCTTTATCACTTCCTTCAAGGCAAAATCAAGTGGCAGTTCAACCCACAACAAAGCATTACTCCTGTATTAGCTCAATGTGTTATATGCACTTTTTGAAAGGGAAGGCACTGCTGTGCCTTCTCAGGTTCCCATATCCCCTGATGGCATTGTAATCTCAATCATGGAGGCCGACATCAGAAGACCCTTCATGAGGGTGAACCCTCAGAAAGAACCAGGACCTGATGCTGTATCTGGTCGCATTCTCAAAACCTGTGTGGACTGACTGGCCAGAGTTTTGTGGACATCTTCAACCTCTCATTAGTGAGGTCTGACGTTCCAACCTGCTTTAAATAAGTATTGATAATACCGATGCCCAAGAAAAATAAAGTGACATGCCTCGATTGGTAATGACAAATTAACTCCTACCTTTGCAAGAATCTGGACATTACAATTTACCTCAAGCCGCAATAGCTCAACGGGGAATGCAAACTCGCATCCCCAGCTTTCTCCTCTGCACTGGAGCACTTGTGCAATAAGAACCCAATGATCGCTTCTGCTCAGAATTCATTGTTCCGTTTTTGGTACATATGACAACTAAAAACTCATGACACTTGTCGCTTGAAGATGATCTGGTAAGTGGTGGGGCAGGCATGGGATCTGGATTCCCAGGTATCTGATGCATGCTTAGACTATACTGATGGTGGTGGGCAATGAAGCAATGATTGCATCCCTTGTCCCTACTTCCCCTTAGGAAAGCCTAACCTGCAAAATATAAAAAACATCTGGCTCATTAGAGAAGTATCCAAAGTTATTCTCCATAGTGGAAGACTTTTTGGAGTTTCAGGTACAGTGTATACTGTTAATTAATGTCCATACATGTCTTAATTTCACAGATATATTCAATTTCCTTTGTTAAAGCTCATGCATGCTGTTTCATCATCGTATTCATATTTCTAGTCATTATACCATTGACACTAGGGTTGTAGTGTCATGTATTTCCGTACATTTTAGACATGTAGTTGTCAAAAATGTACAGAAATAAGTAACTGAACCACATTTTGTGTGTGTATGTATGTATGCACATGCACATGAGCTGTTTGTGTGTGCATGTGTGTATGTGTATGCCTGTTAATACCAATTGCATTCATCCACTCAATTGTGCACTTCCATTCATTTATCGATTACAAAATAAAAAACAACTCCCTATGCACTTGAAATCATGTGTGTAGGTAAAAGAATGTTCAGATTCAAATTAGTTTATTGTCATATGAACCATGAATTTCCTTCCTCACAACAAACTACAAGTTATGATTCTAAATCTTCCCTCCACATGTCAACATTCCAGATTTTCTTTCCACGCAGTAAAAGGCCATTCAATCCATTCTGTCCCATCACTGGCTTTCCTGCAACCTATTCTCCCACATTCCCCTCAACTTAGGAACTTGCAGGTTATGCAGCTTTGATATATTGAGAAGTATTCCTGAGAGGTTTTGATTTCCCACAAGTAACAAAACATGGAATCACCTTTTATTAAGTTAGCGACCAATTAATAAATTAAGTTTAATTTCTTAGTTGAAGAGATGCACAAGCCCTGATCTTGAAAGGGTGATGTGCAAATCTAGGTGTATGTGTGTAGCAGGCAAATTATTGAAGCTTCCACCAACTTGATTTATTAATGAAAAAACATTTGGGCTGCTAGACTAAGATATAAATTTGGGCTGTTTGACTAAGATAAAAACCTAGCCCCTCCATGTGAATTAGCAGTATCCTAATCTTGAGCTTCAGGAAGTTTGTTTACTGTGTAGTTAAATTCACACTTACATGACCATAATGAAATGTGAATTACTCATATGTGCATATATTATTCCATTACCAATTAGAATATAGGCTTGATTCTTCTCCCCAAGTTCTTTCTTTCTTTCTAAGGCATTAAGGGTCAGTGGGATTCAGAATAAACATACATCTCCTTCAGCAACATTAACATCCATTTGCAATACTTACAAACCTCACTTCATCATTTTCAATTATATGTGGATGTAATTTGGAGTTAGGACTACAAAGCACTCTGTTCAGGTGCTCTCCTGTCAACAATTAAAAGATAAATAAGAAGTAAAATTCACAAAGATATTGACCAATTGGTCATCTGTGCACAACATGAATGATAAAACAAATGAAACCAAGTTAGCAATTGTGTGTGCTCCTTTGGTGCCACGACTTAGTTTGGGATCACAGTTGATGAAGCCCTCCCTGGGCAGAAGCCCTACAGATACATGCATTAATCTATCCTGCAATTAATCTTTATTGCTGTAGTAGCCACCAAACATAATTTGCTTCTATAATGAGAAATGTCTTTCTCATTGTGAATATGAGTAATGAACTGAGCATGAGATTCAGAATGAGCTTTCATGGAGCCACCAGTGAATATTTGCAGAAGGATTTGTCCATTTATCATCACCTTCTCTATTACATTGGCCAGACAGTTCTCGATTCGGCCAGCTAATTTATCATTGACTCCATTCATTTCTTCAAATGTCTCACGTGCAGAACTATCAAATATCATCTCAAAATTTAAATAATATATGCCTTTTGATCATTTATTTGATAACCAGCTTGAGGAATCTGGGAGAAAAAGATCCTTGCCTACCACACTTTCTAAATAATTCAGCTTTGAATAGATTACTTTCAACTTGACAACATATGTGGCAGAGAGTGTACATTGATTTTATGTGAGCACCGCAGCAACTACTGTGCATGCAAATTTCACTTGTAAGAGTGAGACAAATATTCCCTAATATAATTGCAGTGTTTTCTGAGAGGGATTGCTACAGATATCTGTCATTTTTGAATAGTAGTATGGAATCCTGTAGGCTGATGGAACAAAAAACATCAGGAGATAAATTCTTATGAGGCCTCATGTGTTAAATATCCATAAAGCATCAGCCTTATGTTACACTGCAATTCAGAAATTCAGCTCCATTGATTTTGCAGAGCTGCAACTATTTAATTCCATGCAAGTGGTGAAGCATGATTTATGCCCACAAGGTGACACAAGCAGTGGTGCAGAATTCTCTCCGCACTGTAGGCAAACAGCAGACTAGACGAAGGATTAAATTCATGCCTTTGTGACTTGTTAAGCATTCCAGTGATTGCATAACCCGACTTTCAGAGAGAATGAAAATTAAAACTAAATGCATATATTCTCCCCCAGATATTCATACTTCTCCAGTGTCGTATGTCAAAGTAAACCAGAGACAAGAAAATAAGTCAAAGGTACTGCCCCGACTTGGGCGTCCCGACTTGGGCGTCGCTTCTCCCTCTGGCCGGGCCACCCCGACTTGGGCGTCGCTTCTCCCTCTGGCCGGGCTGCCCCGACTTGGGCATCGCTTCTCCCTCTGGCCGGGCTGCCCTGACTTGGGCGTCGCTTCTCCCTCTGGCTGGGCTGCCCCGACTTGGGCGTCGCTTCTCCCTCGGGCCGGGCCGCCCCGACAACCTCTCCCGGGAGCACTGTTCCAGCCCTGAGCCGGACCGCCCTCACGGGAGCGAGCTTAGGGCGAGTCCTGACGGGCTCTGCCTCCAGAGCCTCGAGGTCGCCAGCTCCATTTAGGCCTCAGCGCAGGCGGAGGCAGAGAAGGGGAGTACGACAAAAAAGTCGCATTCCCCCGCAGGGAGAGACTGCAAAACCCGTTTCAACACCCCCCCCCCCCCCCCCCCCCCCCCCCAAACCACAAACTAAGAACCAAAAACTAGACTAACCAAACGAAATAAACAACACAAAAAACACAAACAAAACGGGACTGCCGATGAGCCGCTGCTGCCAGATACAGGAGGATGTAAAAGAGGAGGTAGTATTGCATTGTTAGTCAAGGAAATACTACTTTAATATTGAGGGAGGACATCCTAGGTGGCTCCTCAGAGAAGGTCATATAGGTAGAGTTTAGGATGAAAAGGATGTCATCACTTTGCTGAGGATGCATTACAAACCTCTGACAGTCCATAGTATATGTAGGCAAAAAGATGCACAGAGATGCAACAGAAGTATGGTTCTTTTACGCAAGGATTTCAAATTCCCAAATATCAATTCAGATTACCTGAGTGCTAAAGGTTATGTGTTTTAAATACGTCCATGATGATTGTTTGGGAGCAATATGTGGATAGACCAATGGAGCATTACTGGTCCTTATCTAGGGGCATGTCATGTGGGTGTGTCAGTGGTGGAGTATTTTTGAGGTAGAGACCATAACTCTGCATATATCAAAGTGGTTGACAAAAAGGATAGGGGTGGACCAGGAATAAGGAAGTTAAAATGAGGGGACAAGACCCATTGCATTAAAAGACCAAATCTGGCAAAGGTAGATGGGAATATCTACTTGCAGGAAAGTCTGCTCAGTGGGAAGCATTCTGAGGTAAAATAACAAAAGGAAACCCTGGATGCCGAGGCATATTAAGGTGTTGAACAAGAAAGAGCATGTGGAAGGTGTAGAGAACAAAAGATATTGGAGGCTCATCAAGCGAATAAAGAGTATTAGGTGACATTTCAAAAGGGAATTCAGAAAGCATGGGAGGGTCACACAATATCAGTCATGGGCAGACTTGAGGTAAATATAATGGCATTTTATAAATATATTAAGGACAGATGGAATGGCGTAGTGGTGCTGCAGTAGGGTTGCTGCCTTACAGTGTCAAAGACCCAGGTTCAATCCTGACTATGTGTGCTGTCATGATGTAGTTTGTATGTTCTCTCTTTGACTGTTTGGGTTTTCTCCGGTTGCTCTTGTTTCCTCCCACATTCCAAAGATGTCCAAGTTTGTAGGTTAATTGGCTTCTGTAAATTGTCCCTGGAGTGTAGGATGCAACTAATGTACAGCTGATCGCTGGTTGGTGTGTACTAGATAGGCTGAACGGCCTGTTTCCATGTTGTGCATCTCCAAGCTAAACTAAACTAAAAAGAATAACCAGGGACTGAGAATGGCTCTTTAGGGACAACATGGGAAAACTGTGCCTACAATCAAAATACCAGTGAGGCCCTAAATGATTAGGGCAGCAAAGTGGTGCAGCTGCTAGACCATTGGACTCACAGCAACAGATGCAGCTTTGACAAAGTCAGCATGGATTTACGAAAGATAAATCATGTCTGACGAATCTTATAGAATTTTTCGAGGATGTAACTAGTAGAGTGGATAAGGGAGAACCAGTGGATGTGTTATATCTGGACTTTCAACAAGGTCCCACATAAGAGATTAATATACAAACTTAAAGCACACGGTGTTGGGGGTTCAGTATTGATGTGGATAGAGAACTGGCTGGCAAACAGGAAGCAAAGAGTAGGAGTAAACGGGTCCTTTTCAGAATGGCAGGTAGTGACTAGTGGGGGTACCGCAAGGCTCAGTGCTGGGACCCCAGCTATTTACAATATACATTAATGATTTGGACGAGGGAATTGAATGCAAAATCTCCAAGTTTGCGGATGACATGAAGCTGGGGGGCAGTGTTAGCTGTGAGGAGGATGCTAGAAGGCTGCAAGGTGACTTGGATAGGCTGGGCGAGTGGGCAAATGCATGGCAGATGCAGTATAATGTGGATAAATGTGAGGTTATCCACTTTGTTGGCAAAAATAGGAAAGTAGACTTTTATCTAAATGGTGGCCGATTCGGAAAAGGGGAGATGCAACGAGACCTGGGTGTCATGGTACACCAGTCATTGAAAGTAGACATGCAGGTGCAGCAGGCAGTGAAGAAAGTGAATGGTATGTTAGCATTCATAGCAAAAGGATTTGAGTATAGGAGCAAGGAGGTTCTAATGCAGTTTTACAGGGTCTTGGTGAGACCACACCTGGAGTATTGCGTACAGTTTTGGTCTCCAAATCTGAGTAAAGACATTCTTGCCAGACTGATTCCTGGGATGTCAGGACTTTCATATGAAGACAAACTGGATAGACTCGGCTTGTACTCGCTAGAATTTAGAAAATTGAGGGGGGATCTTATAGAAACTTACAAAATTCTTAAGGGGTTTGACAGGCTAGATGCAGGAAGATTGTTCCCGATGTTGGGGAAGTCCAGGACAAGGGGTCACAGTTTAAGGATAAACGGGAAATCCTTTAGGACCGAGATGAGAAAAACATTTTTCACACAGAGAGTGGTGAATCTCTGCCGCAGAAGGTAGTTGAGGCCAGTTCATTGGCTATATTTAAGAGGGAGTTAGATGTGGCCCTTGTGTCTAAAGGAATCAGGGGGTATGGAGCGAAAGCAGGTACAGGATACTGAGTTGGATGATCAGCCATGATCATATTGAATGGCGGTGCAGGCTCGAAGGGCCGAATGGCCTACTCCTGCACCTATTTTCTATGTTTCTATGTTTCTATGTTTCTATGATCCTGATCTTGGATGCTGTATGTGTGGAATGTGCAGGTTCTGATAGTGACCACGTGGGGTTCCTTTGGCTGCAATCAGCCCTGAAGAAGGGTCCCGATGTGGACCTATCCATGTTCTCCAGGAATGCTTTGTGACCCACTGAGCTACTCCAGCAGTTTGTTTTTCCTTGGTAAACCAGCATCAGCTGTTCCATATTTCTATATTTGAACATCCTCATATGTTTTGAAGGCTATAGCAATATAGAATTACAAGAGTGAGAACATTGGCAAACATTTCGTGCCTCTAGCCCACTGAAACTACAGTCATTTGTAATATGGCCAACTCCACATTGGTCAACAGTTTGAAATAGGATTTTATATCCTTTTTGGCTTTGAGATAAATGTCAAGTTTTGGCCATTGGGTAGAGAGTGCAAGGAATGCCACAGCAGTTATCTGTATCATTGCAACTAAACCAAATCAAACCCTTTACATGTTGTTAACTCTAACACCTCCAATTGTAATTTCACAGCCATGACAACTCCTTTTTATAACATTGCAGTTATTAATGCTCAATGGAAAGTAAATCCAGAGTACATCATTGGTAAATCAAGATTCTAGACTAATCTCATTCAAATCTTTAATTTTACTTTCCCATTGTATTTTTTTTATCACATTCCTAAAAATTGTGTTCACCAATATTATAAAGAAAGATTGAATTTCTGTAGCTATTTTCTTAAAATCGGGATATCTAAAAATTTACATTTGCTGTAATGTAAAATGTAATGTAATGTAATGTAATCTGGAAACTACAATAACAAAATTGCAGTCAGTAAACTCCCACTAACTGCAATTTGGATTATGACCAGATAAATAATTACAGGATCAATGCTTCTTTCAAAAGAACTAAGATAAATTGCATGTCATAGCATACTGTATGTTTCCATACTGTGAAATGGATATTGATTTATGAATTAAGGAACAATATTTGTATTATCTAAGCCAAATTAGTTATGATGTGATTTCAATCGGATACTAGAGGAGTGCTTAAACATTACTTTGAAAATTGACATGTAGAAAATTGACATGTAGAAAATAAACTATTGTGCCAAAACAAATTGTCCAGTTGAATAAAAAGTGTTTCTCCTCCTCACCTCCTCAAGATTACCTGGCACAATAGTCTTTTAAGAGCACAGGCTGTCAGTTTCACTATGAGTTGACATTGAAATGAACAAGCAATTGCTTCTATTGTGTACGTGCAATCATACTCTATTAAAACAATGTAACATACCTTCTGTATTATTTTTAATTTGCAGTAACAAAAATAAACTTATAACTATTGGAAAGACCGTCATATATGAAAATCTTATGGGGAAAAAATACTTTTTTATTGTGCATCTGCAATGTTCTTTTCCCTAATCCCCTTTTCCCCATTGACACAATTGTTTTCAATTATATGATTTTCTACAATCCAATTTGATAAATAATTGCGGGATCACTGCTTCCTTCAAAAGAACTAAGAGATATTACATGTTATAACACGTGTTTTGATACAGTGAATTGGATGTTGATCGATGAATTAATGAACAATATATTTGTATTGTGTAAGCTAAATTGGTCAAGAGAAGTACTTAAAAGTTACTTTGGAAATTGACATGTAGTAAAAATGCTTTCTTGCCAAACAAAAAATTCAGGGGGAAAAAAGTGTTCTATATAACCTCCTCACAGTAACCAGGCACAATTGTCTCTAGAGAGGACAGGCTGTCAGTTTCATCATGAGTCGTCACTGAAATTGACTCAAGTGCAATAATATTCTATCAAACAATGTAACATATCCTTATTATAACTATAAAACTCTGATCTTGGATATGTATTTATATGTGTGATGTTCGTGTGCGATTCAAATCTCCTCGAAAACACAACGCGCTAACGGTTAAAAGTTTACATATTCCGATAGAGATTTATGCCGTGAAGTAAAAAGTCGCCTTATCTGAAAATTTCATGCATTATTTCTCGAGTTATTTATGAAAATATTCACAAATATCAAATAACTTAGAAAATAAATTAGATGGTCTCGCTGATGATGTCACAATGGATCTGCCTGCCTGGCCACCTGCTCGCGCTGCGAGTGCAATCACCCTTGTTATGTCTTCTGTACTTCTTGGCTTCTTAACTTTCACTTCTTTAAATTTGTCACCTAACGTCTTTAAACTGCTGCTCAGGTCATTCTGCGCGCTCCGCTGGGCTCCATGAAGTTCTAGAACATAGCGGGGGCAGTCGTTATCGCCGCGCGGGTAAAGATGCAGGGAAGCACAGTGGGAAGGTGGCCGTGGTGGTCATTATTCCCTCTGGAGAGGCCATCTATGGAGACCTGCGATTCCTCCGTCGATTGCAGGGACTCGGGGAATCGTGACGCCCTTTTCTCACTGGTCATCCCCATCCCTCCTGGCGATCTCTGGACATCATGGGGGAAGACCTCCTCTCCGTCTCCCCCATCTGTCACGCGGAAGCCATGATCGGCCGGCCCTCCGCTGCGTTTGACCGTCCTCAGATCGCTCAGACCTTTCTTCTTTTTCGGCCCGCAGTCACTCATTCTTCTTCTTCTTCTTGCATGGAGAGAGGTCCCGGTGGCTTGAGCCCCTCCATTTTTTACGGCGCCTGGTGCTTTATGACCTGGGAAGGTGCTGCCTCTACACCCTCCCCCTCCCTCTCTACCCCCCCTCCCTCTCTACACTCTCCCTCTCTACCCCCCCCTCCCTCTCTAACCCCTCCCTCTCCCTCTCTACACTCTCCCTCTCTACCCCTCCCTCTCTACACTCCTCCCCCTCCCTCTCTACCCCCTCCCCCTCCCTCTACCCCCTCCCACTCACACTCCCTCTCTACACCATCCCTCTCTACCCCCTCCCTCTCTACCCCTTCCTTCTCTACCTGCCTCCGTCTCTGCCCTCCTTCCCTCTCTGCCCTCTCTGCCCTCCATTCCTCTCTGCCCTCCCCTCCCTCTCTGCCCCCCTCCATTTCTGCCCCCTCCCTTTCTGCCCACCTCCATTTCTGCCCCCACTCCCTCTCTGCACCCTCCCTCTCTACCCCCCTCCCTCTCTGCCCACGCTCACTCTACTCACCCCACCCCCCTCCCCCTTCAGCTGCTCCTGCGCAGTTGGGGTTACTCATGAGTGGATAGGGCAGGGTATGGGGTAAAACGAGCAAATTAATAATAGTAATATAATATCAAGGGGGGGGGGTTAGTGTGTGTGTGAGGGTGTTAGTGTGTGATGCCGAAGGCTGCCCCCCGTAACCGCCGGTTGGTCTAGTCCTCTATTGTATTTTATTTCCAATAACATAAATAAACATAATTATTAGCTAAAACATCATTTATAAAAAATGTATGATAAAAATTGTACTTTGTTATTGCTCGTCTGAAATTGTCTTGCCCCTAACTCCTTTCCCCCCTTGACACAATTGATTTAATAGAAAGATTAAACGAGAACTTACCGTTTTAAGTTTGATCTTTATTTTATGAGAAGTTGGTGAGGGATTACGTAAAGAGCCCGCCAGTCCGCATGCATGTCAATTTTTAGAGCAGCGGTATGAAACCGCAGAATAGTTGCTGACCCAAGCTATAGGAAGATTAACAACCTTAGAACTACCGAATGATCTTTATGAGAAGTAGGGTTGGGAGTGGAGGGCATGTAATCCCTCACTTTAACTTTTCATAAAATAAAGATCAAACTTCAAACGGTAAGTTCTCATTTAATCTTTCTATTTTATTTCGAAGTCACGTGAGTGACCACGTGAAGACTTCAAAGCTCTGTGGTTTCATGCAGTAACCCACCCTGTGTGTGAAACACTTAAACAGATAAACCATTAATGGTAGAACAAACATGGGTTATTAATACCATGATGCTAACTTGCATACATGGCCATTGTTCTTAACCGGACCATAGTCCCAATTGACTTTGAGTTAGACAATAACTCATGCAACCCTGTGCAGAATTCTATCTGCAAATATCCAGACATATTCAACCAAATTTCTTAATTTATTACCACACACTATGTAAGCCTCTTGCTGTATGATGAAAGGGAAATATCCATTCTATTGGCTGCTAATGAGCCATCAGCAATATCTTGAGACTATTGAATAACAATAAAGAAAGTATCTTTCATCTCATAGGTACTAGCAAGCTCAGTGCACTTATATACCTAATTACACCCCCAATCTCTGCTCTGGTGGGTATGCTGTCAACTTCAAATTTACGCAATCATGCCCATTTTGCTACCCTAATGTCAGTTATTACCCAGAGACCGAGCCAGAGATTGAGTAAAGACTGGGTTCTTTGTGCTGAGATCAGTTGCTGAAAGCATGTGACTTCGATATAAAATTATATGGTTTTCTATAAAATTAGTTTTTTTTAAGAACATAAGTATTAGATTAGATTATATTAGATTCAACGTTACTGTCATTGTGCAGAGTACAAGTACAGAGAAAACAAAATACTTTTTCACCATACAGCCATACGAATAAAAAAAACCATGATAGGCTATAACATAAACATCCCCACAGCGGTATCAAAGTTTCCCACTGTGAGGGAAGGCACCAAAGTTCATTCAACCTCCTCTTTGATGTTATTTGATGTTCTTTGATGTTCACCCGTGGTCGGGGCCTCCCGAACCCCCCGCAGTCACCGCTACGAGCAGACCGATGTTCAGGCCCTCTCGCTGGGATGATGGAACTCTGAT
Organism: Amblyraja radiata; assembly: GCF_010909765.2. Taxonomy (NCBI): domain Eukaryota; kingdom Metazoa; phylum Chordata; class Chondrichthyes; order Rajiformes; family Rajidae; genus Amblyraja; species Amblyraja radiata. The sequence continues at coordinate 70,607,272 of NC_045961.1, forward strand.
GTCGGAATGGAAGAACATCCTCAGCAGCTTGGATCTCCAAATCGGCCACTTCCTACTGGAGTCATCGGCTCCCGAAGTCCACAGGCCGTGCTGGGTGGAGATTCAACGCTGGCGGCCCTCGGCAAAGGGTCCCAGGACTCCGCGATGTTGTTCATCGCCACCTGCGCTGGGAGCTCTGCAAACCACAGTTCCACGATGTTGATGCAGCAGGCCCAACACTCCTGAGCTCCAAACGGCGATCCCAGGTAAGGCATCGCCGGCTCGGCGACGTATCCAGCACTGTGCCGCCGCTGCTGAAGCTCTGGTCTGGTCCCCGGCAGGAAAGGCCACGCCAATCCAGTTGGTAGGCCATGAGGAGGGGGGGAGGATGCAACACGGAGAATAGCCGCATCCTCGCCAGGAAGTGACTGGGAAACGGTTTCCCGCTTACCCTACCCCCCTCCCCCACATAAAATACCCCAAAAAATCCTCCAAAACATACTTTAAACAAACTAAAAATAAAAAAAAGATAGAAAGACAAACAGGCTGTAGGCAGAGGCTGCCATCATATGGCGCCCCCTCCTGCTATATCACATTATATCAGAATTGCTTATACTTTGACAGGGCAAAGACAACCACTGATTAGTATCATCAAAAAACTGAAAGGCAGCACTCGCTCAATCTTACACTACGGCACCAGTTCAGATTAGTCATTCATTCATTCATCATCGTTGAAAACATTAGCGACACAGTGGTGCTGGTTTCCGATGAGAACGGTGACGGATGCACCACGCATATCTGTCCTCCAGTTCCTGCGGACCTTCGCCGCTGGAAGTATAGGATTTTGGTGTGTGTACAGGATTACATGGTACCCGTGGCGGGGGGAACTCCCCATGACCTGACCTGATTATGCTCTCTTGTCCATGGAATGAGATAGGAAACCATAACCCCAGATACAGGAATCACGAGTGCTATTAAACCCTGCTCAAATCAACAATCCTTGTTTACTTATAATCGCTTGCATATGAGGTTTAATTTAGATGTGACCCTATGTGGAGCCAGAAGAGTACCATTTCAGGAGTGAGCCATTCAGCACCACATTGACTTGAATATTGCTCTCTAAATGTCACTGTTGAGTGTTTCCAACATCGTTTTGACTTTCCAGCATTTGCAGTGGAAATATTTTTTGCACAGGGGCATGCATTTTGGCATACTGAAGCCTGCTCGATCATAACAAGGTGTCTTATATGTTCCCAACTGTGCCAAGGTTATGAGTTGCTGTCACTTCCAGGGTTACAAGCATTGCCATGAAATTGGCTATGGAAATCAAACCCAGTGAGGAAATCCTGCTGTAAACAATCATTGCTTGTTGGCATAGCTTCATGTATTTCAGGCATTTCCGGCATTTTGGTAGATCTATGGATTTTATGTGAACACTATATTTTTTTTATTGCCTTCAGCTTCCTGTATTTTTTTAAATTCTTGTGTTGTGCAATTTAATTTGCTTTTATATGTGGCTCACTGGGTTCCTTTTAACACTTTAAGGCATGCTTGAATTTGTTCCAGAAACCAATATTACTTAATGCTGCAATTCATCATTTAAAATGTATGCACATGCATTTTCCTTTCAAATCTGCCCTCCCTTATGATCCCAGAAGTCTATTATATTTACTACTTAAAACATTACCTTCAGTGTAGTGCACTCTATACAAAATTGAAGCCTTCAACAAATATATACAGTATGTATTTCAAAAAAACAACTTTACTGCCTTTTAAAATACAACCAATCACCAATGCAAATTTTAGGAAATGTCATTTTATGAACATGTGGCTGTTTGTAAACAAACTAACAATTATTTTATATGAAGGGCTAAACTTGATATCATAGTATTAGCATTGTAAACAAAATAAGCTCGTTTTCAGCATGGTCAGCTGTACAAGAGCATGGCAATCATATTTAATTGATTAAGAGGTGACACAATGGCGCAGCGGTGAATTGCCGTCTTACAACGCCAGAGATCTGGGTTTGATCCTGACTCGGGGTGCTTGAATGTACGGAGTTTGTATGATCACCCTGGGACCTGCATGAGTTTACTCCGGAATCTCCGGTTTCCTCCCACACTCCAAAGACGTACAGGTTTGTAGGCTAATTGGCTTGGTATAATTGTAAATTGTCCCCAGTGCGCGTAGGATAGTATTCGTATGCAGGGATTACTGGTCGGCGCGGACTCGGTGGGCCAAAGGGCCTGTTTCTGTGCTCTATCTAAAAGATTTATTAAATTGCAAAAGTGCAATGAATATCAGGCTTTTTCTGAATGAGTTTAAGAAGGAACTGCATATGCTGGAAAATCGAAGGTACACAAAAATGATGGGTTTCAGTCTGAAGAAGGGTTTCGGCCCGAAACGTTGCCTATTTCCTTCGCTCCATAGATGCTGCTGCACCCGCTGAGTTTCTCCAGCATTTTTGTGTACCTTTTTCTGAATGAGATTGGTTGCCAAGACAAGGAGGTAGTTATTGACTTCAGGCAGCATGGTGGAGTATATATCCCAATCAGCATCAATGGTGCCACATTGGAAATGGTTGAGTGCTTTAGATTCTTTGTTGTTAATATTATCAATGATCTTTTGCAAACCAACCACATTGAATCGGCAGTCAAGAAGGTACACCGACATTTTTACTTACTGAGGAGACTGATGAAATTAGGCATTTCTCCGGTGACTCTTATAAACCTACAGATGCAGCATAGAAAACATACCATCGGGTTGCATCACAACTTGGTTTGGGAACAGCTCTATCCTAGCTGGAAACAATGGTGGGGACTCTGGTCTATGTGATGAACTGGGCTACATCCTTAACTCTCTGCAATTTCTTGTAGTCTTGGAGAAAGCTAATCCTAAACCAAGCTGTCATGCAACCCGATAGTACTCTTTCTGTGGTGTATCTGCAGAGGTTAGTCAAAGTCATTGGGTTTGATTTCCATAGCCAATTTCATGGCAATGCATGTAACCCTGGAAGTGACAGCAAAGTCATTGGAGACATGTTGAATTTCCTCAGTCTCCTGAAGAAGTAGAGGCATCAGGTTGAAAGGAAATAGTAAAAATTGGAAAGAGCCATGGTTTTCAAGGGAATTTGGACACTTGATTCAGAAAAAGAGAGAGATCTACAATAATTATAGGCAGCATGGAGTAAATGAGGTGCTTGAGGAGTATAACGAATGTAAAAAGAATCTTAAGAAAGAAATTAGAAAAGCTAAAAGAAGATATGAGGTTGCCTTGGCAAGTAAGGTGAAAGTAAATCCAAAGGGTTTCTACAGCTATATTAATAGCAAAAGGATAACGAGCGATAAAATTGGTCCATTAGAGAGTCAGAGTGGACAGCTATCTGCAGAGCCAAAAGAGATGGGGGAGATATTGAACAATTTATTTTCTTCGGTATTCACCAAGGAGAAGGATATTGAATTATGTGAGGTAAGGGAAACAAGTAGAATAGCTATGGAAACTATGAGACTCAAAGAAGAGGAAGTACTGACACTTTTGAGAAATATAAAACTGGATAGGTCTCCAGGTCCGGACAGGATATTCCCTAGGACATTGAGGGAGGTTAGTGTAGAAATAGCAGGGGCTATGACAGAAATATTTCAAATGTCATTAGAAACGGGAATAGTACCGGAGGATTGGTGTACTGCGCATGTTGTTCCATTGTTTAAAAAGGGGTCTAAGAGTAAACCTAGCAATTATAGACCTGTTAGTTTGACGTCAGTGGTGGGAAAATTAATGGAAAGGATACTTAGAGATAATATATATAAGCATCTGGATAAACAGGGTCTGATTAGGAACAGTCAACATGGATTTGTGCCTGGAAGGTCATGCTTGACTAATCTTCTTGAATTTTTTGAAGAGGTTACTTGGGAAATTGGTGAGGGTAAAGCAGTGGATCTTATATATATGGACTTCAGTAAGGCCTTTGACAAGGTTCCTCACGGAAGGTTAAGAAGGTTCAATGGTTGGGTATTAATGGTGGAGTAGCAAGATGGATTAAACAGTGGCTGAATGGGAGATGCCAGAGAGTAATGGTGAATGGTTGTTTGTCAGGTTGGAGGCCAGTGACAAGTGGGGTACCACAGGGATCTGTGTTGGGTTCACTGTTGTTTGTCATGTACATCAATGATCTGGATGATGGTGTGGTAAATTGGATTAGTAAGTATGCAGATGATACTAAGATAGGTGGGGTTATGGATAATGAAGTAGATTTTCAAAGTCTACAGAGAGATTTATGCCAGTTGGAAGAGTGGGCTGAAAGATGGCAGATGGAGTTTAATGCTGATAAGTGTGAGGTGCTACATCTTGGCAGGACAAATCAAAATCGGACGTACATGGTAAATGGTAGGGAATTGAAGATGGCAGGTGAACAGAGGGATCTGGGAATAACTGTGCACAGTTCCCTGAAAGTGGAATCTCATGTAGATAGGGTGGTAAATAAAGCTTTTGGTGTGCTGGCCTTTATAAATCAGAGCATTGAGTATAGAAGTTGGACTGTAATGTTACAATTGTACAAGGCATTGGTGAGGCCAATTCTGGAGTATGGTGTACCATTTTGGTTGCCTAATTATAGGAAGGATGTCAACAAAATAGAGAGCGTACAGAGGAGATTTACTAGAATGTTGCCTGGGTTTCAGCAACTAAGTTACAGAGAAAGGTTGAACAAGTTAGGGCTTTATTCTTTGGAGCGCAGAAGGTTAAGGGGGGACTTGATAAAGGTCTTTAAAATAATGAGAGGGAGTTGGATAAGCTTTTCCCACTGAGAGTAGGGAAGATTCAAACAAGGGGACATGACTTGAGAATGAAGGGACAGAAATTTAGGGGAACATGAGGGGGAACTCATGTTACCTTCACTGGAATGAGCTTCCAGTGAAGGTGGTGGAGGCAGGTTCGTTTTTACCATTTAAAAATAAATTGGATAGTTATATGGACGGGAAAGGAATGGAGGGTTATGGTCTGGGCGCAGGTATATGGGACTAGGGGAGAATACGTGTTCGGCACGGACTAGAAGGGTCGAGATGGCCTGTTTCCGTGCTGTAATTGTTATATGGTTATTATATATGGTTATATCAGTGTGCATTTTTTGGCCATTGCTTCAATGGGGTTGATCCTGGACAGATTGCTGGTCAAATTCTCGTAACAATTCTCATTATACTGGCATGATTTTGGTTACCTGTACTGTTTAGTGTCAAGGTTTGTTTCAAAGTACTTCTGCGGAGTGTTTCTATACATCTCATGATGCTCTTTGTACAGAGTCATGCACCACATGTAGTCAATGCTGTTGAAAGCCTTTGCTCGGGCACGATCTTTGAACTATATCAAAGCAACAATATTCTGAAGAGTATTCTCAGTTGGTTAGAAAATTGACCAAAGCTGCTTACTTGCTTTCATGAATGTTTAGACTGGAGCACTTGCTTGGCCCTTCCAGTTTATTTATTCCAGACAGGAAGACAGTATACTAAGACTGCTTGAGGGTCAAGCATTTCAGGTTGACTTACCATTTCTATTTACAAATTAGAATCACAGACTACACTCATGGTTTGTTTCCTTCGAGGGTTACCTCTGACCTGAAAACAACCTGCCGGCTTCTATTCTTTATTTTTGAATACCATGACCTTGAAATCCTCTGGAAATGTGTTGCATTTATGTGGCAGTCACAGGAGAACCAAGTGGGAGATTTCAATGAGGAGGCACAGTTTAAACAGTTCACACATTGTTTCTTATTGAGACTTTGGTGAAAGGTTAACAGCCCAAACACTCAAGGTGCAAATGGCATCCTGCTGGGAGATCTTGCCAATCTCAATGTTTGTCCCTTTCCAGCAGCTCATTCTGCTCTGCTCATTCTCCTAGTCATACTACACTCATAGGAGAATGTTTACTTATCCATTTAACTGCTTTGTACAGAGCATAACAACAAAACACTGCGTGTTGATAATAGAAACCAAAATTGTGAGAAATATGCATATGCAGCAGCATCTGTGGAAAGATTTTAAAAAAAAACAAAATGGTACAAGGATAAAAGATTGAGAATGGAACAAATAAAAAAAAGAGAACCAAAAATATTATTTGTAACTACAAAAGAAAAATGGTATAGATTATATATTTATGAATGATCCACAGCAACACACATAGTGAAGATCCATCTTTATTCCATAGGCAAACAGGAACATTCAAACAGCCAGCCATTCTCATGTAGCTCCCCTGGCTTGTGTGAGAGAGAGAGCGAGCTGGCTGACCTTGCTAGTGCAAAGCTGTGTAGTACCGTAATACCATGGAAAGTGTGGCATGCACATATGTGTAGTGGAGATTGATTATAAATGGCATGAATGAATAAGGGTTAAACTACATCCTTCCTCTTAAAAAAGCAAAACATATATAGAGTGGTTAGTGGAGCACATTGTAAAACACCAGTATAAGGTTCAGCATTTATTATTTTATGTGTACATGCTTGTGCATATGCGAGCACATAAAACAAGACGGGTCATGTACAGTTCAAGTGTAGGTGGTAAATTTTCCTATCAGCGGGTTTGGCTTGCAGACTCAACCTGCACATGTATGGTAATACCCCTCGTGCACCTCATCCTTCTCTGTGGGAGCAAGTCCCTTATCGGGCAAACGTGGAGGAGAAGACACCGGTGGAGATGGGGGCACCAGGGAACGCAGGGATGGCACTGGCACCAGCAGAGGAATTGCTGGAGTAGCATTCGCGGAGCGTGATGGAAGACCAGCAGGCTGGTCCGGGTAAGGACATGGACATGCCGGTTCGTTAACCGGAAGGAGGTGTTGGTGGGTTTGCAGATAGATGCCGTTGTCAATACTGACCAAGTATGAGCGTGGCTCTGCGGCGGACCCCAGAATGACTCCGAGGTGATCGTAATCTTGGAGTGACCGTAAGAGGACAACCTGTCCCTTGTTGAGCAGTTGAAGCGGAGAACTGGTTTTATCGTAGTATTTTCTTTGTATGTCGCGGCGGCTTTAGAGCTTTGATTAGATCACTGATGGTGTACGAACTTGTAGTTGCTTGGTGTAGCGGCAGATTATCATATCTTTCAGGTAATTAGCACCCTAGCCACTAAATGGATGAGAATGGTTGAAGGGGGTGTCTTCGAAACGCATGCAAGCTCACTCACCGAGACCTTCAGAATATCTTCACAAATATGGCTCAAAAACACATTATTTTGATGAATAAATGCTTTATTGCTGATAGAAAATAGTAAGATACATCCAAATTTCTTCCAACTCGTTACTACAATCTTCATCGAACTTCAGCTTATTACGTTAAACATTAGAAAACTCCTTGTGTCTCTGTAACACTGGCATGATCTGACATGTGACGCGCATGTGACGCGCATGGTCGAAGGGTTAACCTTCCCCATCGTCTCTCCAAACTACTCAAAAAACTAAACTTCTGCGCAAGCATCTAAGCTCCAAACATGCCCAAAAACACGTCATAAATCCCACCCACATTATAACAGGCAGTCTAAAATTTAAAGGCACATGCCATCATCAATGACATGCAAAACAGGCCAAATGGCCACTACACTTGGCCATAGGCAGGGTGGAGCGGGTTTGCCGTGATGAGCCGTTCAGCTGCAGATCCCAGGAGAGGGTCGAGGACGATGTTCCGTAGGTTGAGTACGTCGAGATAAACATCAGAGCTGGCCCTGTGTGAGTGTTCCATTAGTTCTTTTGCACTTCTTACTGCACGCTCAGCCAAGTCGTTGCACTGCGGGCACTCTGGGCTGCTGTTAATGTGGTGAAAGTCCCCATTTTTCGCGAAATTCCTGAACAGCTGACTGGAGAATTGAGGTCCATTGTCTGAGAGTAGCTTTAGGGGGGCTCCATGGGCAGAGACGTGGTGAGTTACTTTTTGAATGACCATGGCTGAGGTCGGGCTACTGAGCAATTCGATATCAAATCATCCTGAGTAGGAATCGACTAGAACCAGGTATTGTTGGCCCTGCCACTCAAATATGTCAGCTGCTAATGTGGACCAGGGTAAGTCCGCTGTGGGGTGTGGGAGAAGTGGTTATTTCTGTTGGTACGGGGTCAGGCTATTGCAAATCGGGCAGGCAGCAACTTTCTCGAGAATGTAGTCAGCCATGTCAGGCCAGAAAAGCATACCTTTTGCATGTTGGAGGGTTATTTCTGTAGCAGGATGGCCACCATGGACAATATTGAAGTACTTGCTGTGAAGAGACATCGGGATGACTGCCTTATGTTCTTTCATTATAACGCCGTCTTGAATGACCAGTTCATCGCGTACAGGGGAAAATGGGCGGACAACTTGTGGCAGGTCGTGCTATTTGTCTGGCCAGCCGCGGCGGATGACAATGGCCAATGATTGTATTGTTACGTCTGCAGCTGTTTGTGCCAAGAGGATGTCTGAGCCCGTGGATGGAAGGCAGGAGAGCATCATAACCGTGTACCCCTCGTGCTCATCATCAGACAGGTGTTTTTTGTAGGTTGGACGAGGTGCCCGTGAGAGAGTGTCAGCTAAGTGCATGTCCTTACTACGTTTGTAGGTTAGTCTGATGTCATATCTCTGTAGTTCCATCGTCATGTGTTGTAAACGCACTGGTGCCGTGTGGATCGGATTATTGAGGATACTGACCAAGGGCTGATGTTTGGTTTCGACCGTAATCAGGTTGCCAATGATAAAGTCCTTGAATTTCTTGCAGGCAGAAGTTACTGAAAGTAGCTCCTCGATTTGAGCGTAGCGCTGTTCAGTGTCAGTCATGGTGCGGGAGACATAGGCAACTGGTCTGGGACCCTTCCCGTCTTCTTGTAGGCAAGCAACGCCCAGTCCATACTGGGAGGCATCACAGGTGAGGGTGGCGGGTAACTTGGCATCAAAGTATGTGAGGGTTGGAGCACAAGACATTAGTTGTTTGACGGTTTCAAATGCCCTCTGCTGGTGTTGGTCCCAGGATCAGTGGGTATCCTTGTGGGTCAGTTGTCACAGCAGGACTGACAGCTCACTGAAGTTGGGGATGAATTTTCCCAGGTAGTTTACCATGCCTAGAAATTGTTGTAGAGCTGTCATTCCTGGCATTTTGTTGATGGCAATGGTTTAGACGGGTCTGGCATGAGTCCGTTGTTGGTGAACACATGGCCCACGTAAGACATTTTGTCAACCCAAAACCTGCATTTGGGAGGGTTCAGTTTGAGATTTACCTCGCTGGCACAACCCAGGACCTGCTTCGGTTTGAGTCATGTTCTTGTGCATTACGCCTGGTGATCAGGATGTTGTCCATGATTATGCCGCATGGGTAGCCAGTATAAAGTTGTTCCATAGTACGTTGAAAAACTTCGCTGGCTGAATTGATGCCAAATGACATTCGTAAGAATTTGAATCGTCCGAAAGGCGTCGCGAGTGTGGTTAGCATGGAGGATGTATGGCCCAGCGGTATTTGCCAAAATGAGTTATTTGCATCTAGGACAGAGATGCTGGAGTCAATTATAAAAGATGAGATAGCCGAACATTTGGATTGCAGTAACAGGATCGATCTGAGTCAGCATGGATTTATGAAGGGGAAATCATGCTTGACTAATCTTCTGGAATTTTTTGAAGATGTAACTTGGAAAATGGACAAGGGAGAGCCAGTGGATGTAGTGTACCTGGACTTTCAGAAAGCATTTGATAAGGTCCCACATAGGAGATTAGTGGACAAAATTAGGGCACATGGTATTGTGGGTAGAGTGCTGACATTGATAGAGAAGTGGTTGGCAGACAGGAAATAAAGAGTAGGGATTAACGGGTCCCTTTCAGAATGGCAGGCAGTGACTGGTGGGGTACCGCAAGGCTCGGTGCTGGGACCGCAGCTATTTACAATATACATCAATGATTTGGATGAAGGGATTCAAAGTAACATTAGCAAATTTGCAGATGACACAAAGCTGGCTGGCAGTGTGAAATGTGAGGAGGATACCATGAGAATGCAGGGTGACTTGGACAGGTTGGGGGAGGTGGCAGATGCATGGCAGATGAAGTTTAATGTGGATAAATGTGAGGTTATCCACTTTGGTAGCAAAAACAGGAAGGCAGATTACTATCTAAATGGCGTCAAGTTGGGAAAAGGGGAAGTACAATGGAATCTGGGGGTCCTTGTACAACAGTCTATGAAAGTAAGCATGCAGGTACAGCAGGCAGTGAAGAAAGTGAATGGCATGTTGGCCTTTATAACAAGAGGAATCAAATATAGGAGCAAATAGGTCCTTCTGCAGTTGTACAGAACCCTAGTGAGAACACACCTGGAGTATGGTGTGCTGTTTGGTCCCCTAATCTGAGGAAATACATTCTTGCTATTGAGGGAGTGCAGCGTAGGTTTACAAGTTTAATTCCCGGGATGGCGGGACTGTCATATGTTGAGAGAATGGAGTAGCTGGGCTTGTATACTCTGGAGTTTAGAAGGATGAGAGGCTATTTCATTGAAACATATAAGATTGTTAAGGGTTTGGACCTGCTAGAGGCAGGAAACATGTTCCCGATGTTGGGGGAGTCCAGAATCAGGGGCCACAGTTTAAGAATAAGGAGTAAGCCATTTAGAACGGAGACGAGGAAAGATTTTTTCTCACAGTGAGTGGTGAGTCTGTAGAATTCTCTGCCTCAGAGGGCGGTGGAGGCAGGTTCTCTGGATGCTTTCAAGAGAGAGCTAGATAGGGCTCTTAAAAATAGTGTAGTCAGGGGATATGAGGAGAAGGCAGGAATGGGGTTCTGATTGGGGATGAGCAGCCATGATCACATTGAATCGCGGTGCTGGCTCGATGGGCCAAATGGCCTACTCCTTCACCTATTGTCTATTGTCTAACTGTTTTTTTTTTTAATCGCTCATCTTTCCAATTTTTATAATAAGCATTGCTTATTAATACCACTGTTTCATCAGCACATTGTACTTTTTCTCTAGGTCCATTTCCATTGGTAAATTGAATTCATTTCAGTGACTGAGTACAATGTCACGATGCCACTATATGGCACATTCGCTACTGAAGAACAGGAATGATCTGAAATATTATTTTTGTTCATTTTCCACTTAGTGGCCCGCAATGCCATCTGGAATACATCAGCGGAAAGGAAAAGGTTCATGCTACTTTCACACCCTGTTGCTTTTCTGCATGAATTGCTTCATTCACAGTTTAACAACATATGGAATGAGAAACTCCGTAACATGGTAAATATTCAGTTGTCAGCATCTGTTTTCATGCTATTGAGAAATGCTTCCTGAAACATGGTTTAAGTTCCACTTGATAGAGCACCCAGTCGAATTTCATTTGGACCTACCAAAGAAAAGTATAATCTCTCAAGAATTCTTCTCAGAAGCAGAAGCCAACCACTGCCGATCTACCACTGCTGGATATGCAGAAGGCTAGAATTGTGAGGCTGCATCACAGCAACTGAGCTAATTTCTACATAAATCATAATATTCTCTAATAGAAGGAAGGACATCAGGTTTGATTGTGAGGAAATATTTTTGAATATATGAAACATTTTTCGACAAAGTGGGTGGGTTATTGCTACAAATCTGAGATTCAGATAGATGTTGAATTCAAGATTTCATCTCATATAGTGGCTGGAGAAAGCATTACTCTTTGCACTGGGACATGGAACCACAGTTACCGAAGCTTCATTGTCACTGTCAGCTGTATATGTAAACATATTTGAATAGAGTGTCAAAATGGCAGGTTATCCTTTGTGCTGAAGGTACTGAACTTACAATGCAGTCAAAAGCATCAAATTTCAAAACCTGAGTTCAATATGCATAATATTATTGCTAACATTACACAGGAGAGGATTTTGTAGCTCATTATCCTAATTTCACGTTCCATTGAAGGCGAAGCATATTCTGAATCTAATTCTTCTGAGATTGCATCTAATATGATGGTTGTCAAGCTGTGAAGCCATATGACACAATCTGTCCTAATTGTAGGAAAGTGATCCCTCCTGCGTTCAAATCCTCTGACAGTGTGGGTGGTTACACATGATTTGGGCTGGAGCTTTATCAAGCACCAGAATCAGCATAACACTCAACTGTATGACTCCCATCTTCCATATAGGTTAATATATAATTTACTCCAGTGTCCAAATTCTGTTGATGTAGAGGAATTAATTGTCTAAATCATAATGATGTTGTTTGCCTTGCAACAAGCCCTAATGAAATTCATTCTGCACCCTTCAGCTGTAAAATCCCTCAGTTGTGTTTTCCTTTCACCACAAGCAATCTAACAGTAAATACATTTTGATGTACAAATGGCCCCATAGCAGATGCATCCACGTCGCGGGGCTAGAAACTGGAGGTATCCTGAGCTAATTCTGCTACCACCATCATCGATTGTGACAAGTGATGGCTCCCAGTGATTGTCGCCGGAAGCTTGCGTCCTTTTCAGGACGGACGATCACAGCGAGGTAAACATTTGTAACAAGATGGACACGAAAGAAGAAGACGTACAAATCTCGGGCAGCAACTTAGGTATTTTGGTTTTCACATAGCCTAATGTTGTGTTCGATAAATCACTGGATTCAGATAACAGTTTTGATTCACTCAACTCGCAGGAGGCCAGAAACAGCTTATCCACGGAAATCCTGATTGTGTTCATATACAGGATAATATCTCTAAACTTTTCCACAAATTCTAGGTTGTTGTTGCTGCTTGTTGTTACCAAAAGGCAGTAGATATTAAACAGCATGTCAAAGTGAAACAGAATTTTTTTAAATTCCTCCAATTTCTCCATTGACAATAGAAAAATTGCAGAAATATTTGGAAATGAAATAGGATGGTAACTCACATTTAGATATCAATCTTTTACTTTGACCTTAGACAATGGGTTTTATTTTTTGACCTTGTGATTGTAACTATTTATTTCCAAAATATGTCATTATTACGATATACTATTTTTTTCCAGATCCAGATCTTTTTAATTCAAAACATTAGATGTAACTTTTTGCTGAAAATTAATTACATGAATCATTCTGTTTCTGAGTGTGACACTTATGTCAATTACTATAAAAAATAAAATATAAGAAAAAAAGCATTCAAATTATCACATGATCTCATAAGCTCACATGCATATGAGCCTTGTTTGCACATTTATATACAAACACACCACACTGCTCCGCACTGAAAGAGTGTTTCACAACTTCGGTTTCTGTTAATTACAGGCTTTAGCAATTGCCTTTCTCAGATATTTACACCTTAACTGTGCTTTGGTGTCTATCATTGTAATTACTGCTTAATTTGAAGAATTTCTGCATATTCCGCGTTACAGTACAAAGCCTGTTGTGCTGCTGCAAGTAAGAAAGTAATTGTTTTGTCTGTTACATATGACAATAAAACACTCTTGACTCTAGATGTATGACTTCTGAACTGCACTCATTGCTGCCTATTCTGATATGATTCTTGCTACAATTATTTGGTCAATGTGTGTTCTTCAGATTTTTTCCTCCAATACAAGCAAGTTATAGTTTGGTACTTCATACTTGTTCTATCCCATCAACATTCCACTTCTTCTTGTCATACTTGTCTGCCAATCTTAACCCTGTCCCATTCTCTAGTTGTTTGAAGAGCTTCTCTTTACCTCTTCCTAGTGAATTGGCAGGATTCAAATTATGATTTTACTTCGGAGTCATATGAGTGACTACGTGAAGAACCCGTCCAGCACGCATGCGCGACATTGCGTTCACGCAGTGCAACAGCGACGACCGGGAGTACAGGCGCTCCCGTTACAAGCCTGAAGGAACGGACCGTTAGGTAAGTACTTACCTACAGGTTAAACTCACGACTTTGCCTCTCTTTGTTGCTCCAGGGGAACTGGAGACAGCAAAGCAGCACAGAGGGAAGCAGCCCCAGTTCGACTCCAGGGAAGGAACGTCCCGTCAGTGGAGGGGGGAGAGGCGGCAACGGGACCGTACACGCTGCGGTCCACAGACACGGGTACTGCGCCGATGCCCAGTCCGATAAAGCTGTCTGCTTAAGCTGACGGAGATCCGGCAGTCCCCTTCCCGCAAACGTTCGACTAACAGCAGCGGACTGGAGGGAGAATTTCAAAACCGGGCCAGTAGCCACACGCCCACTCCCGACAAGGAGACTCACCACCCAGAACCGCGAAATGCCGCCCGACAAACGACAGACACCTCTATCAGCAAAGCCAAACTGTACGCAATACTCCAGGTGTGGTCTCACCAAGACCCTGTACAACTGCAGTATAACCTCCCTGCTCCTATACTCAAATCCTTTTGCTATGAAGTGTCTGTTCTCCAAGCCGGAGTAAGGTCATGGAGCCAAAAACTCCAGCGAGACTTGCCTCAGGAGCAGGGGCAAGTCCGCCAAGGGAGCATAACACTCCCACTCCAGTGCCTACAGCACTGGCCATCTCCCTTGTCGAGGGACCGATGGCGACCAGGGCTGGGCTGGTCAAGAATAGGGGTCACTGGCTGAAGAATATCGGGAGTATGCTTGAGGTACAGGATCAGGAAGAGCTGCTGGGTGTGGCCGCTATGTGGCTCCACCACTAGCGAGATGGCCTTTTCAGTCTCAACTGACGGCCAGTTTACTACGTGTTCTTTTCAAAACCTCTCCAAGACAGGTAGTCATGAGGCGCTGGTTTCATCACGCCTCCCCTAAATTGCATTTACTCAAAGTGCCCACCAGTTATTGGGGGGTACATTGAGCATAGCTTTTTAAAAAACCCAAATATCTTAAATTGCATTTGATATCCCTGACGTCGGCTATCATTTTCGCATGCTCATTCCAGAGGGGCGGGGTAGTATGGCAAAACACCTGACTCTACTGTTCACAGATGCTCCACAACTTCTCAGGAAGTTATAAAACCAGCCCTCAACTTAAAAAATTTACAGGACTGCGAGAACGCCGACCTCACAACCACAGATCCTGCTATCTGGCTAAGTTATCAAACCAAGCCTAAGAAACTGGACGAAGTATCCAAAAATTCGGCATCAAGAGGGCAGGGCCTGGAATGAGCACCACACAAAACCAGACAGCAGTGCCTCTATGCGTCCACCAGTAGGCGTCTATTTAAGAGTACTGGTGAAAGCTCGGGCCCGCATGCCAACCCCCAGTAAGCCCTTTCAAGCCAGGGTCCAGAGCGGGCCCCATGGAAAATGTGCCACCCCCAACAACACCATCCCTACAGACAAGGAACCAGAAACCGAAGAAATTAACACACCACCAAACAACAGTGAAGACAGATAAGTATGGTTCCTACCATCACATAAAGGTGAAGGGTTTGTACTAACAGAGGGGGGGGGGGGGGGGGATCACACCTGGTTGGGAAGCTATCACTCTTGGTAGTTATATACCAAAAAATATTCAAGGGGAATAGAATTAATATCTTGCCACCAGTTCAGCTTGCACCCCAAAGGGTCTACCCTCCCACTAAGAAACATGAGGGTCTAGCTACTGGGAAATATATACCAGGGGTCATAAGAAATCTCATATGAGCCTTTGGTACCAAAAAACCCCAAGATGGTGAATGTCGCACCATCATTGATTAACCACTTGAGCATTTCACCAGGTATACCCACTTATGGAATTTGTAACTACTACCATGGATTCCAAGGATACTTTATGGTAGACATCGACTTTAAAGATGCATACTATTCAGTACCCTTTTATATAAGATTTCGGTTATACCACAATTTACCTGGATGGGGCAACCATGGCGAGCATTGCTACTTTTCATTCACTGCACATCTCACATGTGTATGTGACAAATAAACTTGACTTGACTTGATTTGAGTTGACTTATTATTGAATTGGCTTATATGAGCCGAAGCTATTCCAGAATTTCAAACCAGCCCTGACACTTAAGGAACATTTCGTCATGGCATGTCTATATATTAACGACAGACTATCCTTGGATATAGCTATATCGGCTGCATTAGCTACTAACTTATTTTAGCCTGGGCTCTGTCATATTATCCAGATATCTACGTTGACCCCATCCACAACATTGTCTATCTGGTATTCATTAATGCTATCAGTTATGGTAACATTTAACCACCTATCAACTACGTGGCAAAAGTAATTGGGATAGTAGCAGCATTACCAGCTACTGAACATTGTACCTTTCCAATGAGCTGAGATACTAGTGTTCAAACTATATCCCATACCTAGAATATGGTGGCAAATGGACTAATCTGGAGTTGTCATCACTATAGACACTGGGCATTAAACCTAGTTAGAAATATTGAATATGTTCTATTGAGTATATTCATCGGACTGGCTGCAAGGCTACAAATGGGCCGACCTCGGGGGTTTTCAGGGGAAGAGGACTTAACATTCTGGTGCCTTTCCCCACAGTGGAAATTTGATTCTGCTGTGGGGGGGGGGGGGGGGGGGGGGGTTTGTGTAGAACTCTATATGTGTTGAGTCCATTTTCTTTATTTGTTAACCTTTTTCTATGGTATGCAAACGTATTATCTATTTTTGTAAAGCACTTTGGTGTCAATGCGAGTTGACTTAAAATGTGCTATATAAATAAAACTTACTTACTATTGGGCAAGCATATTGTTCAGTAGTGCACCATTTTGCATGTTCGTTTATAAATTAACAACATCACAGTGGTGGCATATACCAAACCACTTGGGCGGAATAAAATCGATATTATGTGACAATTTATTTAACAATTGGTAACCGCATGTCGTCAAACATGTTTGAACATCAGTAACTTACCTATCAGGTGAGCTAAATACTGTAAACGAACATTTAAACCAAAAGTATTTGCTGAGATTACAAAGCAATATAAGCAAAGCAACACCAGATATTGATTACCTTATATTCCAATTGAATCGCCACGTACCAATATATGTCGCATGAAACCAACTCAAGGCAGCGGCATGGATACATTTCCGCGTATTGAGAAGGGGGGGGGGGGGGGGGGGGGGGAACTCATCTCTATGTTCTCCCCTTCTTTCTATGCATATCCACTAGGGAACACACATGGGAAGAAACTGCTCAAACTCAGGAACTGCACATTCAACTACAACAAAACCTGTACTGGAGTTCCTGACAGGCCTTCACCACAATGAAGGACTCAGCTACTGCGCTATCAATATAGCCAGAAGTACTCGGTCAGCCTACTCAACTCAGGCACCACGACAGCAGGGCAAGGGTACCACCCACTGGTGATCAAATTCAGGAGAGGTATATTCAATTCCCATTCCCCAGAACTAGGTACACCCAAATTGGGAAGTCAGTGAGGTCCTGACGTACCTTAGGGGATGATCACCAGCCAGGTCCCTCACCCTGGAACAGCCTACCCTGAAGATGGATATGCTGACGGCCTTACCTCAGCACAAAGACCCAGTTCTTCCATGTACTGCGATTGGACAACATGGTGATAACACCAGATAGTGTCACATTTTCCATTCAGGGGCTGGCCAAACAGAGCAGACCAGGAACATCAGGTCCAGTCATGGAATTCCGGGCATACCCACCTGAACCACGGTTATGTGTCATGACCCACTTAATGAACTACATTGACACAATAAGAAATACTCAAGGGAGAGGAAAAAGCCTTGTGGGTCAGTCACAAGAAACCTCATGGTCGGGTGACGAGCTAAACTACCTCTAGTGGCTCAAGCAGGTACTGGGAGTTGCTGGAGTAAATACTAATGTGTATAAATCTTATTCCACCATGGCAGTTTCCACGTCAGTGACTAAGAGGATGGACGTGCCTATGGACCACATCCTGGCTACAGCGGGGTGGTCTAGGAAGTATACGTTCCAAACTTTGTAACACGCCGCCGGCAGAACCTGTATCGGTTGCAGAACTAACATTCGAATCTGCAAATATATAATTTAAGCCCGGGGGAGCATTTGTCTTGTTATTGTTGATAACACCATTTTTGTTTTACAAACAGATTCATGGTTGATTACGATAACATACTTCCTCCCTCGAATGACTTCGGCAGCGAGTGAAGTATGAACTGTTGCACGGTTTGAAATCACAGAGCTTTAAAAACTTCACGTAGTCACGTACGTGACTCCGAAGTAAAATAGTAAGATTAAACGAGAACTTACCAGTTTGAAGTTTGATCTGTATTTTATGAGGAGTTACGATGAGGGATTACGTGCCCTCCGCTCCCACCCTCAATAATAGAGATCAAACTGGTAACTAAGCTCTCCTTTTCTTTACTATATTTATTTCAATTACTGTGTCTGTCTGTGATTCAACACCGCTGCTTTGAAGTATGTCGCGCATGCGTGCTGGTCGGGTTCTTCACATAATCCCTCATCGTAACTCCTCATAAAATACAGATCAAACTTCAAACTGGTAAGTTCTCGTTTAATCTTACTATTTTGCTTCTATTTCAAATGCTGTCACTTTAGTTTACCTTCTTAGCTGGGGGTTCAAGGTTACAAAGCTTCAATAGCTCAGTTGTGATGAAACTCGTAGCTGAATGTGACATTGTACAATACTAGAAGTAGTAGTTAGCGAAATGATGAGTTGTGGTCAAAGCCTCATTAAGAAAGCATGCAACCTTTTGACTGCACCAATGGAGGCTGGCTGGTAATGGGGAATTAATGAGCGCTTAATACCATTGCATCTAATGAAGTGTTCAAACAGAAATGATGTGAATTGAATTCAGTTATTTGACATTAAATCTTCAGCTCCTCAACTCTATTGTTTGATATTGTGCATAATCTCACGTGTAAAACATCAAAGCATTTAGAATGAGCATCATTGATGACCAGAATCCTCGACTCCTAAATGGTCATGTTCGGTATTTCCATATCCATGAGCTTTAATGGTCTCATTCTGCAATCTCACCAGACAATATATTTTGACATGTTCATCAACATCTGGACAACATATAAAGCTCATAACAATGGTAGACAAAAATGCTGGAGAAACTCAGTGGGTGAGGCAGCATCTATGGAGCGAAGGAAATAGGCGACATTTTGGGTCGAGACCCTTCTACAGACCTGATTTTCCAGCATCTGCAGTTCCTTCTTAAACAAAGCTCATAACAATAGCCTTTTATATACAAAACCAATATGTTCTGTGTATATTCACTTCAGACATTTTTGAACAATGGACAATTTGAATAGAAGTAGAAACAAGGAATGGCTGTTGAGGAAAGATCATTAGAGTGATGATAACAGAGATAGTCCTGGAGATAATGGCCTGGTGCTCATCCGCAGGGTCATGGTCGAGGGGTAGCTATGAGGAGGCGTCCGATAACTGGCATGTGGCCTCAGCATGGTAGAGCCAGCCAGATTGCAACGGTACCTCCCTTGTAGGCGGGTTTGATGATAACATTGTTGCCAAGTGAGCGGGAGGGCTTGGCGTTCAGAGGGACTGTGAATAGAATAGGTAAGGGGCGTAGAAAAGTCAAGATGGGCAATGTCTCACCGGCAGTTAGAGATAAAAAGGTCCAGAGAGGGTCGATGGCCGTCGGGGGGAGTTCATGACGAGGAGATGTTTCGGGACTGAAGAAGGGTCTCGACCCGAAATGTCACCCATTCCTTCTCTCCAGAGATGCTGCCTGTAACTCTAAGTTACTCGAGCTTTTTCTATCTATCATCATTTAAGCCTTAAATCTTATTACTGGAAAACTGATATTACTCTTCACTCAATATTGTATATCAATTATTGCAATCTAAAAACTCTGATTAATGGCAGTGCTCTCTGTAGGGAAACAAATCAAATTGAACCTACTGGAAATGTAATAAATTCAACAAATGATGCTCTTCAGCATCATTTGGTGCCTCAAAGCCATAATTTAACATTAAAATCTCTTGAAGAGTTCAGCCTCTGAATAGACTCCTGGGGCATTCTATCTTTTCGAAAGAAAAAATATCTTGTGAGGAATGCAGATAGATACAGATGTAAAATGCCCTAAATATTTCAAAGATTAAATTTGTTTTACAGGATTGAGCTGCGTCTAAACTGTGTATTCTCTGAGAATAGCAGAATATGATTGTGTAATTGGCATGTCAGATCATAATGTGCACTCTGGGCTTGAATTGTTGAATTATAAAGACTTCCAAAGATTAGATTATAATTTTTTGCTAAAGTGGATAGTGGTTACGAAATGATTGAAAGGCCCTCAATTACATATAAGCTCTTCAGATGTGCTGCTATGGAGGAAGAACATTAATAACAACAACATATTATTATTATTCGGTCAGCAACCTTTTTATTGGAAGCTTTTATTAAATTAGATACTAACGGACTGCTAGAAAGCATGTCATGCTTTGACTATTGAGCAATAGTTCACTGTATGCTGTTATCAAAGTCGCAATTATACATGAACTCTTTATGGATAATGGTAGCACTTTCTGTGCTCCATTTCATAATATGCTGCCAATGATAACTTGATCCATTTGTCAGTACGTAGATCATGTAGTATGTGCCACTGAAATGAACTATCCAATCTTTGCAAATGCATATGACATTTTCCTTGGCAGAATGACATGCAAACACAGTGAAATCCTTCAGAGAAAAAGTGCTGCAAAGGTTGGTACCAAGCTCTCGTTATATTGCTCAGGGATACTTTAATCCACATAAAGCCACAGAGAACAACTAAAAATACAGCTTTTGATAGAAAAGTGCAAACATTAGGTCTTGAACAGCAGATGTTTAGAGGACTGCCTTCAATAATGTTTCATTTTGGTACCGTCTTCAGCCATGGAAGGAAAATTACATTGTTGGACATGGTCAAATTTCAAAAGAACAATTTTCACCTGGCACTGACAACAATGAACTGGCTAATTAAAGTGCTCTGATTTTCTTTGGTTTCTTTTTGGCACTATTGAACAAAACAAAGGGAAATGTTATTCACGCCAATTCATCTTAAACTTAATCCAATGACCAGTTCTCTCACTAATCGACAAAAGTGCTTCAACATCTGCCACACCATTCCCTGTCATCAATCATATGCTTCAAACGATTTTGGAAAACATTATGGAGTCACTGATTCATAGAGTCGTACAGCACCAAAGTGTGTCCTTCAGCTAACCACATCCGTGCCAACATTTTTACATGTCTACATATGGCACAGTGGTGCAGCGGTAGAGATGCCTTATGGTGCTTGCAGCGCCATAGACCCGAGTTCAATCTCGAATATGAGTGCTGTCTGTATGGAGTTTGTACGTTCTCCCTGTGTGCGCATAGGTTTTCGCCAAGATCTTCAGTTTCTTCCCACAATCCAATGACGTACAGGTTTGTCGGTTAATTGGCTTGGTAAAAGTGTAAATTGTCCTTAGTGTGTGTAGGGTAGTGTTAATGTGCGGGGATCGCTGGATGGTCCAGACCCATAGAGCCTGTTTCTGCGCTGTATCTCTTAATGTAACTAAATTAAACAAATAATATTTGCCTGTATTAGGTCCGTATACTTCTGAGCCTTCCTTATTCAATTGTTTGTCTGAATGCTTCTTAAAGAAGTAATTGAACCTGATCCCATCACCTCCTTTGGCAGCATGTTGTAAATATGAACAACTTTCTGCAAGAAGTAACTTATACCTCACATACCCGTTAAAACTCGCTCCTTTCACCTTAAACATATGCTTTCTGTTTTATGATTCCTTGGCATGGGAAAAATATATTGAATATCATCCCCATCTATGCCTCTAATAATCTTAGTCACCCCTCAGCTTCCATTGTTCCAGGGAAATCAAGCCCATTCTGTCCAATCTCTCTCCATAAATAAAGTCCTCCACTCCAGGCAACATCCTGTGAATCTTCCCTGCGCACTCTTCAGCACACTCTTCAGCACACACTGAATCAAGTAACAAGTAACCTGCTAAAAGTTGGTTATCCCTTTAAATGGGCATGGGAACTTTCTGTAAAGGGCCTGTCCCACTTGGCCATCATTTGCGCGTCACACAGATGGCGCGCAAAGATTTTGTACATCACAAAATCCTGCGATGCCGCACACGGCCGCGCATCACTACATCACGACGCGCGTGACGCGCGTCGTGACGCGGAAATGATGTCGCGGAAATTACGCGCAAATGATGGCCAAGTGGGACAGGCCCTTTACTGAATGCTAGTTTGACTGTGGGAGGTCCAAAATTGGCTGCAATCAGCACTTCGGCAGCTGGTCAATGTGTGTGTGCACTCCTGTCATCAATAATGCTCCCTGTGCGAGTTGCATGCTACAAATACCATTTTGGAACTAATTGCAGCTCATTTACTAAAGAAACTGCAGATAATACAAACTACTCACTGTACATTCACCTAATTATAGTAATATAGAGAGTGCTGTAACCCAAGATATGACAGCAGTAACCAACTGAACACTTCTGAATCTGTTCCTATAAACTTCAGAGTTTAAGCACTCCAAAAGCAAACCTCAAAATGTGGCAGGTTTCCGGCACTGTTAAATTGGTGAGCCACTATTCTCACCTTTATTGTATCTCCTCAACTATACTTACTCTGCCCTAACCTTGATATAATTGCCCTCTGGTAGCCACATTGACCCCTCACCACCCAAAATTTATCATCTTCCTTTGTGCTCAGCATCATAGTCCTTGGTAAACATCATAATGTCTGCTAACATGCCAGCAGAGTAAAGCCACGTGAAATCTGCTGGTATTTTAAAAAAATGTACTCGTGTTTGCATTTTAAACCCTTCGTGTTTTCTGATTTCAGTAGATCCCCGTAGTGCACACTTATACAATGAACACTGTCTTTCAATTATCTTTGATGCTCTCCCCACAATAATTTGCTTGGACAGATACAGATCTGTACATTGAAAATAATTGGAAGTACACAAAGCTGTGATTTTTATGCAAAATGAACTCGTATGGGAATCACGGCATACTAGAACAAGAATTGTCAGTTTGAGGGACAATGACATTGATGGATTTTATTTTAAAGAAGCAGCACAAGATTTTAATGATCAAATCAAAACAAAACATAAATCATGAACACAATATGGAGCTGCCAAGCTATTTGTTCAGTCTGCTTTTGTTAACTGCAGATAATTAGCAGAGGAACTCTCCGGTATGGATGGAATTGATTGCTGGTATGATGGACATGAATATTCTGTTTCAGTTAGGTTTTTATTCCCTCTTGCAGCCTAATATTTTAGAAGACATTTTATGCAACGACTTCTTAACCTCAACTGCGTTATCAGAGTGAACATACGTATTTCTCCACAGGGCAGAGAAAATGAGAATTGTGACTTTTGCAATTATCCACATTCAGAGCTGAATATGTGTTCACTTTTAAGTTGTTAACTGCTTATCATTTGCTTTCTAATGGAGACCATCAATTGTAATCCGTCAAGGCACAATTTACCATAACTCACAGTAAAGTATTTGTTTTTAAGAAAGTGCATTTTCTTTAGGGCAATTATAGAACATAAGTTGTGTCAGAGAAAAATAATTCCACATCAACACTTGCAGGAAACATAATATCAGTGTGATGATCTGAATTAAAATTAAGCCCATAGTTTTAGCATAATTTTTGCCTTTTGCTGCGTGAAAGTGTGTGACAGAAAACAATAAAGCGAATATTTATTATTTTTCATATTGGATGTTTGCGCACTTCAGAATAGCGGCCTAAAATCATAGAATTATACAGCACACAACTAGGCAAATAGTCCCAACTCATGCATGCTGACCAAGTTGCTTAAATGAGCAAGTCCCACGTGCTTACATCTGGCCTATATCTCTCCAAACCTTTCCTATCTATTGTTTGGATATGTAATCAATTTCAAATGAAAGCAATATTTGGATGATTGTCAGCAGAGATCTATGCATGTGACCCTGTTACAGAGAGAGACCCATATCATGCCATCTGAATTCCTTCTCAAACATTTGAGAGTCTTTAGATCACTTTCTCTTCCATGTCTCTGCATCAACACTTCAAATCTAAAGATATTATAATCATTGAATTCAGGATTGGACTTCAGCTTTATTTATCAGACTGTGCTGATCCCAATGTTAAATATATACAGATGTGTATGTAAGGTGGGCATTGGAACAACATACCCAAAACAAAATGGCTAGAGCAGTTGGTTAAACTGCTGCTGTTGGCGATACAACCTCACTGGTAAGATAATTCCTATCACTCCTAGATCCAGACATCTGTCCATTCTCTTCGCTGATGCTGCCTGACCCAGTGAGTTCCTCCAGCAGTTTGTGTTTTGTTCAAGATCCCAGCATCTGCAGTTTATTGTGTCTCTTGAAATCTCTTGTTAGTTGTTAACAAATATTAGAAGACTATCCAACCCTCAGGAAGGTACATTCTTTTAGTTCTCTACCTCAACATACCAAGTGATAACTGAGTGATAAGGCAATTTCTGGCCATTATTTCAAAATGACCTCAACTATGTAAAGGAACAATGTATCACATCACTGAAACAAATGTTTATTACTGCATTTGACACTCAGAAAAGCCTATCTTAATGGGCCTGTCCCCAGGCGACTTTTTCGGCGACTGCAGGAAACTATGCAGTTGCCACATGGTCGCCAAATGTTCGCGGGTGGTTGCCGGGGAGTCGCCTTCATGGTCTTAAGGAGTTCCCGCATTCTGGGAACTAGTCACGGCCTCATGATGGTCGCCGCAAATTTTTCAACATGTTGAAAAATTAGCGCCGACCAGAATGAAGCCGCCATGGAGAGTAGCGAGAATTCTCGTGCCGTAGGTGGGTCGCCAGGAGGTCCTAGTGGGCTGCCAGGAGGTCAAAGGTTCTCATAGATTCTCGTAGGTTGTAACCGGTGAATTTCGTTGGCTCATTGGGAAAAAAAACGGAAGCAGTAGTTTTCAGAACCAAGGATGTCCACCGAGCTTCACTGCCGTATATCTCTGGCTTCTTTAAAGTTGTCTCTACTCATTCTCCCCCTTTCTTCTCCCCCCCCACCCCCCCCCCCCTCTTAAGGACTTACCGTACACTGTGCTTTAGCCATCTTAATTACAGCACCAACCTTCCTGTTCATCGCGTTATCACCTTGGCTTTGCGCCGTGTGAATTTCACTCAGACAGTGCTCCCCCCGCTTGCCCTGTCTCCTGCCTGCTAACAGGGCTGGTGAAGGAAGCGATGTGTGTGCGTGTTCCACTCTGACAGTCGCTGGCAATTGTCTGAAAAATCGCCTAAGTCTGATGTTCCCAAAATAAATGTGACTGAAATTTTAACCCAAGTTGCTTGAGTAATTTTGTTCTGCTGGTTTGGTAAAATTTTTGATTGAATGCAAATTGCGAGAGGAAATCTTTACAATGCATACTTTGTGATGTTAACATAATTGCATCAAATTTGCTCCTTCATGTCATCCCACAAATTTGCTGAAAGTCACTTGTATGCACAGCTGACAAGGCATCTGATGGCTTTTCAGCCTCATATCATTACTCAGGAAGTATTCTGAGAAGGCATCTCTTGAAGCATTATCAATGTGACAGAATAGCAGCACTAATATTTTAAAAACTCGTGTGAAGGATGTTCTACAGAGAAGCAGATCATTTGTGAAATTCAGGGAGTCATGTAATTTTAATGTGCACATGCAAAAAAATGGTATATTCACTTTATCTCAGAGAAATCATTTATTAGAAGTTTATATATTTTTTAAATTCATGCTGTACCACAATCCAATCAAGAACTGCCATCCAAAAAAGAAGAAAGGGTAGGGAGTGGTGAGAAAGTAGGATAATATGGATCTACTGTGAACAGTGATTGATGGTGGGCATAACTCGATGGGCCTAAAGGCCTGTTTTCCTGCTATATCTCTAAATGAAACTAAAGTAAACTATGTGTGGGAGACATAATGTACAAAATAAGAAAGATGTGATAAGGGTAGGACCACAGTCTCACAAAAGCCATCCACAAGAAGGATATGACAACTGCTGTCAGACAAGTGCCATATTAAATTAATTACTAATAGTCACAATCCCCAATTAAGAACAGGATCTTAGTGATTTATTGTGAAATTGTAAAATCTGCATGTAACTATTGTAATGTGAATGCTATACTATTCTGTAAGATTTTTGGGACCGCAGAGCATTTTTAATTCTCTCAGGAATGCTCCCCAGTGTATACTGAAATAAGGCCTTAATAAATCAATGTTTGAGAAATTGACCACAGCTGTATGAGATCGTAATTGCGTGCTGTCCTGATCTGAGCAGTCATTGAGAGTGCAACTGGGCCCCATGTGAAAGCCTAATTCAAGGTACAGGCTAAATGCACACATCCCTCCAATAAAGGTTAAAGTACCAAAAAGGAATGCAGGAGCACACATTTGACCTGTGAGAATTTGGAACTCACAGAGCATGTTGAGGATAAACCTTTGATAGCTTGGAGGATGAACTAAATGATCACACAAGAGAAAAAACAACATATGGAAAAGTGTATGTAATGGACAAGATGTGTTCAGCATTAGCAGTGTTAGTGACCTTGTGGACTGCTTTGTAATATTTCATAAGATAACTTCTATATAACTAAAAATCTCACCTTGACCACTTCCTGTCTGCACTGTATATTGATTTTAGAAAAAACGTTACCACATATCGCTATGATTTTTGGCCATCTTACTCACAGTCCTCCTCCGCTGAGGCAGCCCCAAGGATTTTTCAACTCAATGAAAACAAAAAAAATAAATAAAAGTTAAGAGTGTTTAAAAAATCTTGAGATCAACTGATTGGTCCTCTCGCCTGCCAATCACCACGATGAAACACCCCTTCCGCGGGGTGGGGGGGGGGAGGACTATAAAACCCCAGATGCCTGCACGTGAGTCAGTCTCTCAGGAAGATCGCGAGGGAGAATCCGCAACTGTGATTGTAAGCTGTGAATCAACTGAACTGTGAGTCTGCAATGTATTTGCAATAAATGATTTGTTAGCACTTAATGACAATGCAATGCTCCCCCCCCCCCCCCCCCCACTGCCCATCAATTCTCACAGGTCAAATGTGTGCTCCTGCATTCCTTTTTGGTACTTTAACCTTTATTGGAGGGATGTGTGCATTTAGCCTGTACCTTGGAATTGGTGGAGAGGTGGAATATTATGTTGGGGGACACAACGGGTCCCACTTATTCTAGTAGTTACATATAATAGCTTTATTTACACAAGTTAATTGCCTGCTGGCTTTAGTTACTTATTCTCTCCATTTATCAAGAACCTAGAATAATCAAAGTTTATTTAAAACACAAGCAGTATAATTTATAGCAGGTCACTGAGGCTCTGAACACTGACAATATAGACTTTTTATCTCTCACTGTATTGAATTTGCAATGATTTACCCAGTTTTGTGTTGGATAAAATTTGGAACAACATATTTCTGTTATCTGTTCAAATTTTGCCATTCGTAAATTCAGGCAACTTAAAAATGTTTCTCATCATTTTTACTTTCACCGTATAAGGTTGCTGCTTATGAAGATTAATTTTTCTGAGCACTATATTTTGTCTGTTTCAATAGTGTTCTTAATTAAATAGGCCCTTATAAATTCTTGGCTGGGTTTATGGAGCCACGTGTTAATTATGTTTAGCACTAGAATTTTACCTTCAGTCTACTTATAATTTGATAATGATGTGCATTCGTTTTTATTCAAACAGATTATTATATGGAAACCAAGTAGTCTATATGCTGTGTATATCCATTATAAATGTTTATTCCTTGAAAGAACCAAAAAGCCTACAAGAAAAAGCTTACAAAGGCCACCACACCATCATATTTTGTTGTTGTTTGCATTAAAAAACAGAGTCGCTCTAAAAAAGAATTATCAGTCAATCATGTCTTTCCAGATTTGTCTTTGCAACTATCATTAATAATGGATGGGATTTATATAGCGCCTTTGTAGAATACTCAAGGCGCTTTACATCGCATTATTCATACATTCCTCAGTAACACTCGGTGGTGGTGAGCTACTTCTGTAGCCACAGCTACCCTGGGGCAGACTGACGGAAGCGTGGCTGCTAATCTGCGCCTACGGACCCTCCGACCACCACCAATCACTCACACACATTCACACACAGGCAAAGGTGGGTGAAGTGTCTTGCCCAAGGACACAACGACAGTATGCACTCCAAGCGGGATTCGAACCGGCTACCTTCCGGTCGCCAGCCGAACACTTAGCCCATTGTGCCATCTGTTGTCCTATTTATAAAACTAGAACATTAATTTTAAAATAAACATGTCTTAATTAGATTCGACAACTAGACGTAAAATTGCCACTTCATATAGCAGTTGATGGTGTCTCATATAGACTCTGAACATCGCACACCAAATATTATAAATATCAAATTAGAGTGCAGAAAACCAACACAGCAAGATTGACTGGGTGTATTGAATAATGTATTCTTAGAACTTGTTCTTAGATTTCAATCTGAAATCAACCTGTGTGAGATTTCTCCACTCCAATGTACATCAGATTCTCTTTTATCGTATGCCTCATCCCTCTGCTATTTATTTTATTATACTAAAAGCAATAGGAAAGGTTTCTTCATTGTTATATTTCTAAAACTAAAGCCATTTTCACTAAAGATTTGAAATTAATCATTATAAATAAACTTGCTGCCAGATAGATATCTGAAAAAAATATAAGCGAGTTGTGTATTTGTAGAATATATTTATTCATCCAAATATGCAGCATTTCATTGGTGCCAGCTCCTTTTATTTTGGTAACTGTTTCTTCGAGAGGGAAAGTGTCATCACTTTACTCACATCCTTTTTTGATGCAGGAGGAAATGATTAAACGTTACCATTCTATCACTGTTCAATAAACGGGGGGAAACGTAGCTAGGAAACGTTTTGTTCATTAATCTTGCATTCATGGCGTGTGAAGTGCCAGAGTACATTTAAAAAAACCCAATTGAGATATATTTCAGGATCCACTAATCTGCACAACTGGATTATTGGCATTAACTCCCATCTTGCAGAGGTTTGCAATGGGACCAGAAATTTGGAAAAATTCTATTATAATAATTGAAATAATGCACTGTTATTTATTAGTAATTTACATGCATTCTTTATTATAGTAATATATTACAAATAATAGGCTGAAACAAATTGACATTGAGTCACAGAACAAGTCATTGGGTAACCAAAAGCTCAGTTACAATGGTAGATTTTAAATAGTACTGATTTCCTGGATGGCTAATGTTACTGCTTCCAATGGATGTGCAATGGAGCCAAAAGATGTTCTGAGTTAAGTTGTACCTAGAGAGGAAAGAGATCACCAAAACGTTTGACTGCAAAACTAAAATTGAGATATTGCTTGGCTAGGGCTAGCATGTGGGAGATTCTGAATGGAAAGTAGAGGGATCTCAGATATATAGGTGTTAATCTTTATATTTCCTAATTGACAGAATGCTGCAGAGTGATTTTCATCTTATTGATTTCCAAAGCATGGTTTCTAACTGTGGAAGATAAAATGTATTCCTATAAATAGTATATAGAGGTATCTAAAATTAGGAGAGTCACAGGTAGAGTAGACAATCAGATCTTTTTCCCAAGATGGAAAAAAAAATCAAATACTACAAGGCATAGCTTTAAGCTGAGAGGAGGAATGAATAGAGAAGAAGCACAGGATAGGTTTTTTACGTACAAAAGAAAGTAATCAGATGAATTTCAGCATTGGCATCACTTCAATGTTAGAATTGCATTTGCAATCAGCCATGATCACAATGAATGGCATTGCTGGCTCGAATGGCCAAATGGCGGAAGTGGCGGCGCTGTGATACAGCTGCGGCTCGCCTGCAGTCTGTCTATTTTTACTTTTTATGTTGGTTTTTTTTGTCTAGTTTAGTACATTTTTTGGTTATTAGGTGGTGTTATGTGTGATGGGAGGGTGAAACAGAGCTTTCTGTCTCTCCCTTCGGGGGAATGCGACTTTTTGTCGTATTCCCCTTCTCTTCCCCCGTCTGCGCTGAGGCCTAATGGCGGAGCTGGCGGCCTCCAACCTGCGACCGACCTCGAGGGTCCGGAGGTAGAGCCAGCCAGGACTCACCAACGCGAGGCTGGCCGTCTTCGAGCTGTGGCGACGTCCGGGTAGCGGCACGACTCGGCGCTCCGGTGAGGGCGAACGGTGCGGGGCTGAGACACTCCCGTGCGGCCGGCACGGCTACTGGCTGGAAGGCGCTCCCGTGTGAGCAGCCTGGTGCGGGGCTGAGATGCTGCCGTGTGGGCGGACCGGCTCCCGGCTGGAAGGTGCTTCCGTGGGGGCAGCCCGGTGCGGGGCT
Organism: Amblyraja radiata; assembly: GCF_010909765.2. NCBI lineage: Eukaryota > Metazoa > Chordata > Chondrichthyes > Rajiformes > Rajidae > Amblyraja > Amblyraja radiata. The sequence goes on from NC_045961.1 coordinate 70,637,427, forward strand.
GAGACGCTGCCGTGCGGGCGGACCGGTGCGGAGCGGAGACGGTGCTACGGCGGCTGAGGCGGCGGCGACCTGGATCCGGGGCTCGGCCGCGGGCCAATGGAGGACAATGTCAGGAGCTCGCAGGTCACAGGCTGGTGCCTGTTTTCCGGAGCACCCGTTGCAACAGCGCGGGCAGCTTTGACCACCCCCCGGGCCGCGGAGCTTGAACCGCGGACTGACTTACCATCGCCCGGTGGGGTATCGCCTCGGCGCAGAGGGAGAAGAGGAGGGAAGAGACAGTAACTCTAAGACTTTTGCCTCCATCACAGTGAGGAGGTGTTTGGTGAACTCACTGTGGTGGATGTTAATTTGTGTTTATTGTGTTTTGTTATTATTACATGTATGGCTGCAGGCAACAGCATTTCGTTCAGACCGAAAGGTCTGAATGACAAATAAAGGATTCAATTCAATTCAATTCAATTCTTGTGCACCGATTTTCTATGTTTCTATGTAATCAATCAGGAACTTTTTCACTGGAACAGAGAAATTTAAAGAAGACCAAATTAAGGTCCCAAAATGTTGAAATAAATGAACTGTGAAAGATTATATTCACAGTTGGTATATCAAAAGCAGCAGGTCATAAACTCTGGGAAATCAGTAGAGGAATGAAGGAGAAGAAAAAAAAATAATTATACAACTACAAAACAAACTTGAAATGGAGACTATGAGAGACAATGGTTACCTATTTGAAAAAGAAGCATACAAAAGGTACAGAAATTGGGATATAGAATAGATTAAGTTGTTACATAGAATGACATACACAGACTTCCGGTTGGCGCCACGATGTGAGTGGAATTGCGCCATTACAGCTCCGTAAAAAACTGAATTTAAAACGGGGGTAAAAGGGTCAAACAAACGCACTTACCACAGGAGATCGATTGCGAACGGCTCCGGCAGCGTTTAAAAGGTGCGTGACGTCATCAGGCGCGCGATTTTAAGAAGAAATTATGACCCAGCGCTCCCCCACCCCCACCACTGGAAAAAAATCTACGAGAAAGGAAACTGGCCTCAGCTCGAGTGCAGCTGCTGCTTCTCAAGAAGATGTCTCACAGAGGAAAGCTGAAATGGAGGAACTTAAGACTACCATTCTAGGTGAGATAAAGAAGCAGAGGAAGGAGTATATGGAGGAGATAAAGAAGCAGAGGAAGGAGTATATGGAGGAGATAAAAAGTTTAAAAGCGGATATGCTGGTGTCTCACGAGAAAAATAAAGAAGATAAAGAAGACTTAATAAAACAAGTTATAACGACGGTAAAAAGTATGATGGATGAGTGGAAGGAAAAGGCTAATGCCGAGTTACAAACTCAATTTGAGGATGTAAAGGATATAGCTGCTGGGATGGAAAGAAAGCTGGATGACAAGATAGATCCTACTATAATTTCGCTAGACCAACAAGGCGAAGCAATTAAAGAGCTAACTAAAATTGCTGAAGTGAATACTAAGGAGACCGAAAAACTCCGTGCCGAGAACAAACGCCTCTTAGAATTATTACGTAAAACAAACGAGAAATGTATTGATCTGGAGGGACGCCAACGCCGTAAAAATTTGCGTATAGTTGGTCTGAGCGAAGGTCGTGAGGGGAGTCAAGATCCTCGAAAATTTGTTGCAAAACGTTTAATGGACATTCTGAATTTGGATCATGAACCCCTGTTGAGCCGTGCACATAGGGCTCTAAGACGGGCCCCTGGGATAGGTTCATCGCCCAGACAAATGATTGTAAAAGTGGCCTTTGACCATGTCTTCGAAGAAATGATGAAGATAATAATAAAAAAGAGAAACCTGAAATACGAGGGAGACAACATCAGTATTTTTAGAGACTTCCCAGCAGAAGTGGCCAAGAAAAGAGCACTATTTAAAGAAACAAAAGGTATCCTGAGGAATTTACAGAATACTAAGAATCTGAGATATGGCTTGATGTACCCAGCAATACTGAGAGTAACTTATGATGACAAGGAATATCGTTTCGTTAAGCATACTGAAGCATTGAAATTCGCCCGAGGCATACAGCAGAAGCCAGAAGATGAAGAGAGAGAAGATGCGGAGGAAGAACCCGAGGGAGAAGGAGAGGACTGAACTTTTATCATCGACCTGTGGTTATGAAATACTCACTTAGAAGGAAGTGGAATAATGGGCATTTAGTAGTAGTTCTGTATTAATTATTAGAAAATATTTAATTATTCCATGATAATAGTATTACATATTATAGTATTAAATATAATTGATATTAGTAATTAGCAAATAGTAATATGAATAATAGAAATAATTACTAAGTACTAAGTATATAAAGTTAGTACCCCACCCCAATATATATAGCATTTGAGATAGGAGCTGATATAATTAACATCTTTTTTTTTTATTATAAAAACGGAAGTCTTTAGATTAATGGCCACGTTAGTGTGGCTTTCACCTTCACATACTACACACTATACAAGTGTAGTTTCTTTTTTTTCTGAGCACCCTATTAACACCCTTTACTTTTTTTTTATTATTGATATTTCTTATTGTTTTTGTTTTTTATTGATCTTATATTATATATTATTTGAATGTAGATGTGAAGGATATTGTGTATTTAGTTTAAGAAGACATAGATGCGGATTAAGGTGGATAGAAATTCTCATTGGATTGATGTCCGGGTGCAACGGGGAGCTGGGGGAGTCAAGAAGGCTACTCCAAAAAAAGCCGCCCTAATAGTAAAATGCATGATATAAAGGTGAAGACTGGGGGTGATGGAGTAACCTTCTGCAGTTGGAATGTAAAAGGAATTAATGAACCAATTAAAAGGGGAAAGGTGTTTGCTCAGTTGAACAGATTGAAGACAGATGTCATTTTCCTTCAAGAGACTCATCTTAAAAAAGATGCTCAACATAGATTAACAGCTAAATGGATTTCTAAGGTGTATCATTCTACATTTATTCATAAATCTAGAGGAGTTGCAATAATTATTCGCAAAGGTATACCTTTCATACAAAGTTCTATTATAGAGGATAAAGAAGGCAGATATGTAATAATTACAGGGGAATTATATTCAAAAAAGGTAATTTTAATGAATATATATGCCCCTAATTTTGATAATCCATTATTTTTTAAGAAAATATTTAATAATATCCCTATATCCACTCAACACAATTTAATAATTGGAGGTGATTTAAATTGTACTTTAGATAACTATCTAGATAGATCATCTGCAAAAAGGAAAGCTGCCTCGAAATCAAGTAAATTCATAAATGCTTTTATCAATACATCTAATATTAAAGACATCTGGAGGTTAGATAATCCATCCGGACGAGAATATTCTTTTTTCTCGCCCGTACATGGAACCTATTCGAGGATAGATTATTTTTTAATAGATTCTAAATTACTTCCTTTTACGTATGATGCAAAATATCATAATATTATCATCTCGGATCATGCGCCATTAACATTTAAGATAAAATTAAAAGATATATCTAATAAAACTACTACCTGGAGATTTAACCCTCAGATATTAAAGGACAATGACTGTTGTAAATATGTGATGGATCAGATTAAATTATTTTTTGAAACTAATGATAATCCTGAAACTTCTCCATCACTATTTTGGGACACATTTAAGGCATTCATGCGTGGCGCAATAATATCCGCACAAGCACATCTCAATAAAGAAAATCGAAAAATAGAACAAAATTTAGAAAATGAGATAAAACGTCTAGATAATGAAAATATAAAACAGCCTTCCAAAGAGTTAAGTAATAAAATTGCATCAGTAAAATATAGATTAAATAAAATATATTCTAATCAAGTGATTAAACTTTTTCAACAAACTAAGCAAGTGTATTTTGAATTTGGAGATAAGCCACAAAAATTACTAGCACGACAGCTTAGAAAATTAGAAGATGAGAAGATGATACACGGAATTAGATCTGAGTATGGAAATATATTAATTACTCCAAAAGATATTAATGATAGATTTTTACAATATTATAAAAATCTTTATTCGTCAAAACTAACAGGACAAACAGATAGTATGGAAATATTTTTACAAGAATGTCAAATCAATAGCTTAGATCAGGAAGGTAGAGAATTGTTAAATGCTGAAATAACAGTAAAAGACATTATAGAATCAATTAGTTCGCTAAAGAACGGAAAAGCAGCGGGCCCAGATGGCCTGAGTGCAGAATTTTATAAAAAATTTCAAGATCTGATTTCCCCAAGATTACAAATAATGTATAGATATGCATATGACCAAGGAAAATTACCAGAATCTTTAAATGAATCCACAATTACACTCATCCCTAAAGTAGATAAGGATTTGGAAGATCCTGGATCATATAGAGCGATTGCCCTTTTAAATACAGACCAAAAAATATTAACTAAGGTCTTATCTAGGAGATTAAGTTTAGTGATCTCTAAATTAATACATTATGATCAAACAGGTTTTATCCCAAAACGTTACTCATCCCATAATCTCAGACGTTTGTTTAATATTATATATTCAAAAAGAATACGAGATACGGAACTAGCGGTTATATCACTAGATGCAGAAAAAGCGTTTGATCAGGTGGAATGGATGTATTTATTTAATATAATGGAAAAGTTTCAATTGGGGGATAGATTTTGTAAATGGGTAAGAATTTTATACTCGAATCCTATGGCAAGAATTTTGACTAACCAAATTTTATCAGCCAAATTCAAACTCTCTAGGGGATGCAGACAGGGATGTCCGTTATCACCCTTATTGTTCGCATTGGTGATAGAACCATTGGCGGAAAAAATTAGATCTGAACCTGAAATATATGGCTATAATACTGATACAACAATTAATAAAATTTCTTTATATGCAGATGATGTTTTGATTTATATTACAAAACCGGAAATTAGTATTCCCAACCTGCTAAACATTATAACTAAGTTTGGTGCATTTTCTGGGTATAGGATTAATTGGGATAAAAGCGAGATTATGCCAATAACAGGAATAAATCTAAATACATTACAACAATACCCATTAAAAGTAGTTACAGACAAACTTAAATATTTAGGGATTAACGTAACTAAAACTCATAACTCATTAATAAAATCCAACTATCCTCAACTATTAGATAAACTTAGAAAAAATATTTTATATTGGAAAACACTTCCTATATCCATGATTGGTAGAATAAGTGCCATAAAGATGGTATTTCTACCGCAGTTGTTATATTTGTTTCAGGCTATTCCTTTTTTTCTTCCGAAAACTTTTTTTTTTTAAATTGATAATATTGTCAATAGTTTTATTTGGGATTATAAAAATCACAGAATAAATAAAAAACATCTATGCAAAGCTAAGATAAATGGAGGATTAGCACTTCCAAACTTTTTATATTATTTCTGGGCTGTTCAGATTAAGAATATGAATTTCTGGTGGGTAAATATGGATCATGAACCGACATGGTTAAATATAGAAAAGGAAGACTGTCTACCTTTCAATGTAGGTTCGATAATTTTTGCACCAACGGAAGTACAAAAAAAATATTATAAAGACAACCTAATAATATATAATAATAGACGTATTTGGAAACAAATAGTTAAGACTCTACATTTGGATAATCTCTCATTTAGATTACCAATTATGAATAATCCATCGTTTAAACCTGCTATATTAGATGGGGGGTTTAAACAATGGGATGATTTAGGAATTACAAGGATAGAACACCTTTATAGAAAAGGAAAATTTCTTTTATTCCAGGAGTTACAAGATATTTATGGATTGTCTCCACAACATTTGTTTAGGTATTTACAAATTAGAGATTATATTAAATCCAATACACAAGATTATAAAAATAAAGAAGCAGGATTGTTAGACGAACTGTTTAATTTACATCCAAATACAGAAAAATTAATAGCCTATATATATAACATCATTTTGGATAAGGAGAATCCAATAACGGAAATATATCGTCAAGCATGGGAAAATGAAATGGGATTGGCTATAACAAAAGAAAACTGGGAAGAAAGTCTACAACGAATACACCGGTGTTCATTAAACGCCAGACATATACTGATACAATTTAAAGTATTATATAGGTTACATTATTCGAAAACTAAATTAAATTGTATTTTTCCGAATCTCTCCGCTATTTGTGATAAGTGCAAGAAAGCAGAGGCAAATTTAATACATAGTTTCGTTACATGTCCTAAATTGAATTATTACTGGACAGAAATTTTTAAAGTTATTTCTGAAGTCATCAAAGTTAAATTGGACCCTAACCCAAAGCTAATAATATTTGGAATTCCGGATTTACATCTATCACTTACAGTAAATCAAAGAAATTTCTTTGATTACTGTTTGATAATTGGGAAAAAAATCATATTGAAATTTTGGAAGGGAACATTATCCCCCACAACCAAAATGTGGGCAACAGAGATGATGGAGACGTTACATCTGGAAAGAATTAGATTTGTCCTATTGGACAAGTATAATTCTTTTGAACAGATATGGTCTCCATATATACAGTATTTAGAGAAGTAGCTGTTCTTGGCAACACAGCTCGTCGTGCACCCTGCGGGATTTGGTGAGAATAATTCATTTTTATATTGGAATTAACATATATGTCTTTATTGATACTATCACTTGTAGTAGTGTTATTAATAATACATATTGTGGTTACTCAAATTTTTTTTTTTTTTTTTTTTTTTTTATTTTGACTTTTATTTATTATATAAAATCAAATTATTATTGAATCACTCTCTTAATGATTTATAACTGTTCTATTCTTTCTCTATCATTATTTCAAAAAAATAGTAGATAAGTATTACTAGTGTTTTACTTAACGCAAATTGAATTAATTTGATATAAAGTTGTTTGAAGCATTGTAATTGATTACCTTTAATAAAAAAATATATTAAAAAAAGAATGACATACACAATAGACAGTCCTAGTGGCATAATTCTTGATCAGATTTGAAAATTGGGATTTTTTAATTTGTTTTTAAAAAAATATGCTGAAACATTTGGATACAAATTTACTTTCATCTTTGTCTGAAAGCATTCCATGTTATAATATTTTGCAGAATATAGTTTCGCAGTTGAATTTTAAGGTTATACTAGACCAAGTGCAGACCCGTTGGGTCTGTTTCCCCAACGGCGTTTTGCAGGGGGGGGGGGGAGGGGGGGCTGCGGCCTCAAACTCATATTAACCAACCCCCAAACACACAGGTGGGTGGAGGGAGGGGGGATGTGAAGAGGGGAGGGAGGGGAGAGGAGGTGGAGGAAATGGGACAGATTTGGGAGGGAAAGGAGAGCGGGGTAGGGGGTGAGAGAGGGGGATGGGAAGAGATATGTGGGGGAGGGGGAGGATGGGGAGGTAGGGGAGGAGGGAGGGAGGGGGAGAGGGGTGGGGGAGAGAGGGGAAAGAGTGGGGAGGGAGAGTGGAGGGGGAAGGGGGAGAGGTGGAAGAGTGGGGAGGGAGGTGGAGAGGGGTAGGGGGAGTGATGGAAGAGGGACAGAGGGGTAGGAGGAAGGGGGTGGCGTAGAGAGGGAAGGGGGGTGGGGGAGAGAGGGATGGGTGGGAGAGGGGTTTCGGAGAGGGAAACATAGAACCATTGAAATTAAGTGCAGGAGTAGGCCATTCGGCCCTTCGAGCCTGCACCACCATTCAATATGATCGTGGCTGATCATCCAACTCAGTATCCTGTACCTGCCTTCTCTCCATACCCCCTGATCCCTTTAGCCACAAGGACCACATCTAACTCCCTCTTAAATACAGCCAATGAACAGGCCTCAACTACCTTCTGTGCCAGTGAATTCCAGAGATTCACCACTCTCTGTGTTAAAAATGTTTTTCTCATCTCGGTCCTAAAAGATTTACCCCTTATCCTTAAACTGTGACCCCTTGTTCTGGACTTCCCCAACATCTGGAACAATCTTCCTGCATCTAGCCTGTCCAACCCCTTAAGAATTTTGTAAGTTTCTATAAGATACCCCCTCAATCTTTTAAATTCTAGCATGTACAAGCCGAGTCTATCCAGTCTTTCGTCATATGAAAGTCCTGACATCCCAGGAATCAGTCTGGTGAACCTTCTCTGTACTCCCTCTATGGCAACGATGTATTTGAACATTGGGCATTGTGACATCACACGATGGAACGTTCACCAGGGGCTGGGGCTGGTGCTGCTTCTATGGGTGAGAAGCCAGTTTAGTTGTGAAATATTGGGGGGGGGGGGGGTGGGTTAGGATTTGATTAAAAACGTGCACTTAAACACGACGACCAATGGCAAACCCGTTGGGTCTGATCCCCCAACGCAGCCGTTCCCTACCCGTAGCCCCCACTGGGGGGGGGGGGGTGGGGGGCGGGCGCCTCACACACACTAACCACCCCCACACACAGAGTTGGAAAAGTGCATAAAGACCGTTCCCTACCTGTAGCCCCCAGGGGAGATTTGGTCGTCGAAGTCGGGTCCCTGCCGTCTTAAAATATCGTATCTTGAAGTCGTCGAAGTCGGGTCCGTCTCGGCAACGCGTGGGGGGGGTGGTGGGGGGGTTAGCGGTGCGGCATCACACACACGAAGCTTCGACACACACAGAGCCTTAAAAGTGTAAATGCCCGACCTCTTTTCCGTTTTTCTCTAATTTAATTAAGATGTGCAGGTGGTGTTCTTATCGAGGTTCAGGGGTGAATGACGTAAATATTTTCACACAATATGGGAACATCTCATGTTGTCTTGAAGGCTCCTCGGCCCACATCTGACTCTCTGTACTGTCACTATGGCAACGATGTCTATGAGCACTGGGCATTGTGACATCACACGATGGAACGTTCACCATTGGCTTGGGCTCCTGCATAGGCATATGTAAATGAATCCATTCCGATTGGACATATGTGAAGATTGGGCATTGTGACATCACACGATGGAACGCTCAGCAGGGGCTGGTGCTGGTGAAGGTTCTGTGGGTGTGAAGCCAGTTTAGTTTTGAAATATTGGGGGGGGGGGGGGGGTTAGGATTTGATTAAAAACGTACACTTAAACACGTCGAAATGTAATGAGGAACGGATACTTAGAAAGAAAAGAGAAATCTCTACCAAAATGGAAAAGATGTCGGCGATTCAGCGTTCCCCCTTATCCTTAAACTTTGACCCCTTGTTCTGGTCTTCCCCAACATCCGGAACAATCTTCCTGCATCTAGCCTGTCCAACCCCTTAAGAATTTTAAACGTCTCTATAAGATACCCCCTCAATCTTCTAAAATCTAGCGATTACAAGGCGAGTCTATCCAGTCTTTCTTCATATGAAAGTTCTGACATAACAGGAATCAGCCTGGTGAACCTTCTCTGTACTCCCTCTCTATGGCAACGATGTCTTTGAACATTGGGCATTGTGACATCACACGATGGAACGTTCACCATTGGCTTGGGCTCCTGCATAGGCATATGTAAATGAATCCATTCCGATTGGACATATGTGAAGATTGGGCATTGTGACATCACACGATGGAACGCTCAGCAGGGGCTGGTGCTGGTGAAGGTTCTGTGGGTGTGAAGCCAGTTTAGTTTTGAAATATTGGGGGGGGGGGGGGGTAGGATTTGATTAAAAACGTACACTTAAACACGTCGAAATGTAATGAGGAACGGATACTTAGAAAGAAAAGAGAAATCTCTACCAAAATGGAAAAGATGTCGGCGATTCAGCGTTCCCCCTTATCCTTAAACTTTGACCCCTTGTTCTGGTCTTCCCCAACATCCGGAACAATCTTCCTGCATCTAGCCTGTCCAACCCCTTAAGAATTTTAAACGTCTCTATAAGATACCCCCTCAATCTTCTAAAATCTAGCGATTACAAGGCGAGTCTATCCAGTCTTTCTTCATATGAAAGTTCTGACATAACAGGAATCAGCCTGGTGAACCTTCTCTGTACTCCCTCTCTATGGCAACGATGTCTTTGAGCATTGGGCATTGTGACATCACACGATGGAACGTTCACCATTGGCTGGGGCTCCTGCATAGGCATATGTAAATGAATCCATTCCGATTGGACATATGTGAAGATTGGGCATTGTGACATCACACGATGGAACGCTCAGCAGGGGCTGGTGCTGGTGAAGGTTCTGTGGGTGTGAAGCCAGTTTAGTTTTGAAATATTGGGGGGGGGGGGTTAGGATTTGATTAAAAACGTGTACTTAAACACGACGGAATGTAATGAGGAGCGGATACTTAGAAAGAAAAGTGAAATCTCTACCGAAATGGAAAAGATGTCGGCGATTCTGCGTCCAGTTTCGGAGTTGCAGGGAATCAATGGAAGAAATGTGACAGCCGGACGGAGTTCCGTTTCGGAATTTTGGGCGAGAGTTTTATATATTAATAGAAGATAGATAGATAGATACTCATTGATCTGTAGGAGTTATGGGCATTCATCAAAAACCATTGCCATTCTCACCAACCCTCACTAAGAAACATTTGCTCATAGAATAATAGCATTGTATCTCTATAGTACATTACATAGATATTCATACCCATCAGCCATTGTTAATTAAATTGTAATATTGATTTGTTGTATTCTACCTCAGAAGTTCATTCTATTAAAGTCGAAGGAATACATTTCTTGGTGCAGATTACAGTACCTTTCATTGAACATCGCAATTCATAATCAGTCGCTAAAATACACGTGTTGTGATGATCTGAAAGGTCCAGTGTGGGAATGGGAAGGAGAGTTAAAATGAGGAAAAGATTCACATACACTTGTAGAAACAAGGAACTGCAGATCCAGGTTTACAATAAATAGACAAAAAGTTCTGGAGTAACTCGTTTCAAGTCTGAAGAAGTGTCCTGATCCAAAACATCACCTATTCATGTTCTCCAGGGATGCTGCCCGCCTACTGAGTTACTCCTGCACTTTGTGTCTTTTATTTAATCCATGAACACTTCCTCTATCCTGGATTATTGCATTCACTGCTCGTGAGTTGGGGGAGTGGGCAAATGCATGGCAGATGAAGTTTAATGCAGATAAATGTGAGGTTATGCACTTTGGTAGCAAAAACAGGAAGGCAGATTACTATCTAAATGGCGTCAAGTTGGGAAAAGGGGAAGTACAACGGGATCTGGGGGTCCTTGTACACCAATCTATGAAAGTAAGCATGTAGTTACAGCAGGCAGTGAAGAAAGCGAATGGCATGTTGGTCTTTATAACAAGAGGAATCAAATATAGGAGCAAAGAGGTCCTTCTATCAGGGAAATGCCTAATCCTTCCTTTGATTCAGCAGGTGCAGTGGGTGTAAATAATCCCCGCACAATAAAAGTCTATACCTCATGGAAGCCCAATGACTGAATTGCCTTCCCACTAATGTAGCTGAATACCAAGTTTGAAAGGACACTGAACATCAAGATTAGGCCAGTGTTATACGTGTGGGGGAATGGGTCAGTGGAGTAGGGAATGCCCAACTAGAAGAAAGGAATGAAAAGAGGGGGTCACAGAAGACATTTTCAAGATCAGAGGGAGTGGAGAGATTCCGGTGATCAAGGAGATCATAGAGAGCAAAGAGGGAACTGGCAGGAAAACCAAGAACCAAGAGGGCAAATATATTTGCTCCCAAAATAACCCATTTATTACAATCTCCCCGAATCAAAAGATGTTCAGAACCTGCCCGGCTTTCAAGGATAAGTCGGCTAATATCCCATCTCTGAGCCGGTTGAAGTAGTATATGGAGGAAAGGCAATCAAACACAGATTTGTGATAACCAGCAGATTAGATTGCAATTTAATGGCTAGAGATTTGCTCTGTGCTTTCCAATGAAAAATAGAATGTGGCAATAGGGGCATAGTAGTGACCCCCTGGGCTCCCTTAAGGCAGTGTTACTCCATAGTGACCCCTCAATGGTGGTCCCGAGATCTGGACAAAGAACCCCCACTCCATATTACACTGGCTTATGACAGGAGTGGGAAGAATAAAGAGCTGGAAGCCTTCTTTAAACCACATGAAGAACAGGACTGGGAAGTAAAAGTTTTGGCACTAGTTGAAGGAAGAGGAGGGAGCTATAAACTACACTGAGTTATCAGCAAGTGCAAGAGATGTAGGAGTAATAATGAAAAGGAGCAATCATTACGGCAGACGCAAACAAACGTGAAACTTATTTAATTAAGCTGTTGTTGAGTTTATTAAGCTTTCAGGACAGTGTTGCCTGTCTACACCATCATCTGGGGAGTGAGGTATACGAGCATGTGGACGCTCAAGAACGGGCAGAAGGCACAGCTCAGGTAGGATGTGCAACCATCAATTCCATCCAAGTAGCTCCCCAGAGAAGGGTAATACTGTCCCTCCAATGTCCAAGAAGATCATAGGCCACCAACAACTTTAACGATTTGGGAAATGCCAGGATACAATAAAGGTTGCTCCTCACAGTGGTATTCCTACGCTTGCAGATCCAACATCAAGAAGAAGAAGAAAAAGACCAATAAACTAATCAACAATTGGCTCGGTGGTAGAGCTGCTCCACACATACACTAGTGCCAAACCCTACAAACATAAAATTAAGAACCCAACATTTGATACCAGTGAAGAAGAAGAACGAAGTCTCATGAAAGTACAGGAAGCCTATAAAGATCATTGAGGCAAGCTCCATCTTAAACAGACTATTGTACTGTACTACTTTGTCTGGAGGGGCGATCTCAAAATAAATACCGAAACATAGAAATGGACATTACTCTGTGGCTCAGGGACACCCACTTTGCGCCTAAATTCTAATTACCATGTGGTAATGTATGACATATAATTAACATATGTGATGTCTTGCGCAATGGCACGCATGCGCGGGTGAGACTCAAGGTGGCGTTCAGAATAAAGAAGCTTGTTAGTTAACTCCTGTGTCGGAGTGTTATTTAAAGTCCATTTCAAGCACCAAATACACAACCATTGGCGACGAGGGTTAAAGAACAGAAAAGAAAAGAACAAGAACTGCCATAAAAAAGGAAAAAAGTTTATAAAGAGTTTGTATTTGGCGACACAAATTGGAACGGCACCAAGCAAAAAGATTTGGCGCCAAATGGTATTTGAATTGGCGCCAAAGAAAAGAAAGGTCGGAACGGGAAGCAAGAGTGCAAGGAGAACAAGTGGGGCAATAAGTGTCACCGAAGAGCGCAGCTGGAAGCCAGAAGCCTAACCAGCAGGACAGCGATGATGTCAACTTACCTGGAACGCTTTGGACACACCCATGGACTGTCCCAGCAGCAGCCACCGACGTCAGGTGAGTTCCAGTGCCATGCAGCCCACGGACAGGCCCAGCAGCAGCCACCGATGTCGGGTGAGGGCCCAGTACCCTGCAGCCCACGGACAGGTCCGGCAACCGCCAACGACGACAGCCGAGTCGCTAGCCCGGTCGCGAGAGACGGCCGTGAGCAGAGCCCGCCCGGCTATGAGCAGAGCCCGCCTGGCCGTGAGCAAAGGGGGCTGGCCGCGAGAGAAAGCCCGGCCGTGAGAAGAGCGGATCCGGCCACGAGAGAAGCGGTCCGGGCCCCGAGAGAAGTGAGACACAATCAGCCCGGCAGCAACAGCCAGGCCGCGAGATAAGCGGGACACACCAAGCAGGCAAGCCAGCAAGCAAACCAGCAAAGCAGCAAAAGCCAGCAACAGCCAGGCCAGCCGTGAAGCCAGCAAGCAAGCCAGCAAAGCAGCAAAAGCCAGCAAAAGCCAGGACAGCCTGGTGAAGACATGAACTTTAAGGACAGCTCAAGAGGTCGCTGAGGCACCGGAGTCCAGAGACAGACAAGTCAGACCGGTGAATTTCTCACAGTAAAAGCTGGACTCTATGAATTTAATGTATGGGTCACTGTATCAATGATTTAAGTAAATCTGTGTGCATAGCAGGTATATGGTTTAAAATGATCATGTCAGCCTCACTCACCGCTGCCGCAGTGCTCCGGGCACGGACAGCAGAACTGGCCGCCACTTCCGGGGAAGGAAGCAGCTCGGGTGACGGCGAGCGGCCGCCGGGACCCAACAGCAGAACCGGCTGCCACTTCAGTGCCTTCTGCCGGACCGCTCACCTCTGGCAGTGCTCTTTGTTTGAACACCTCTCACCCGCCGCTCGCCGGCTTCACTCATGTCAGTCGCTTCCCGCAAATCCTTAAATTCCCACAGCCAATTAACCTCAATTGGTCCCTTGAGCGCGCTGTCGGAATTTAAGGATTAGCGGGAAGCCAGCCGGCGAGCAGCAGGAGAGAGGTGTTCAGACGGAGAGCACTGCCAGAGGTGAGCGGGGACCAGCAGAAGGGGCTGATGTGGCAGCCGTTTCTGCTGTCAGGTCCCGGCGGCCGCTCGCAGTCACCCGAGCTGCATCCTTTCTCGGAAGTGGTGGCCAGTTCTGCTGTCTGTGCCCGGAGCGCTGCAGCAGCCACCCGAGCTAATTCACTCCCCGGCCACAATGCGGTGGCTCCATGCTCGGAGCGTTGCAAGTGGGTTACTGGCCCCGACCCCCTCCTTCACAATGCTCCTGCCCTCCCCACAACTTTACCCCGGGCCAGACTCTCCAAACACTGTGAAAGGAACTCTCCCCACCCACCCCGGGAAATACAACATTTAAAAACATAAAGCACCAAGAAATGTACTTACCACGTTATTAGTACACGAACTCAGGATGTGGAATCGGTATGGGTAGAGCTGCGAAACACTAAGGGGCAGAAAACGCTGGTGGGTGTTGTGTACAGGCCACCTAACAGTAGTAGTGAAGTTGGAGATGGTATCAAACAGGAAATTAGAAATGCGTGCGACAAAGGCAAAACCGTTATAATGGGTGACTTCAATCTGCATATAGATTGGGTGAATCAAATTGGCAGGGGTGCTGAGGAAGAGGATTTTTTGTAATGTATGCGGGATAGTTATCTAAATCAACATGTAGAGGAACCAACGAGAGAGCAGGCTATTTTAGACTGGGTATTGAGTAATGAGGAAGGGTTAGTTAGCAGTCTTGTTGTACGTGCCCCCTTGGGCAAGAGTGACCATAATATGGTTGAGTTCTTCATTAGGATGGAGATTGACATTGTTAATTCAGACACAATGATTCTGAACTTAAAGAAAGGTAACTTTGAGGGTATGAGACGTGAATTGGCCAAGATTGACTGGCAATTAATTTTAAAAGGGTTGACGGTGGATATGCAATGGAAGACATTTAAAGACTGCATGGATGAACTACAAAAATTGTTCATCCCAGTTTGGCAAAAGAATAAATCAGGGAAGGTAGTGCATCCGTGGATAACAAGGGAAATCAGGGATAGTATCAAAGCGAAGGATGATGCGTACAAATTAGCCAGAAAAAGCAGCATACCGGAGGACTGGGAGAAATTCAGAGACCAGCAGATGAGGACAAAGGGCTTAATTAGGAAAGGAAAGATAGATTATGAAAGAAAACTGGCAGGGAACATAAAAACTGACTGCAAAAGTTTTTATAGATATGTGAAAAGAAAGAGATTAGTTAAAACAAATGTAGGTCCCTTGCAGTCAGAAACAGGTGAGTTGATCATGGGGAACAAGGATATGGCGGACCAATTGAATAACTACTTTGGTTCCGTCTTCACTAAGGAAGACATAAATAATCTGCCGGAAATAGCAGGGGACCGCGGGTCAAAGGAGTTGGAGGAATTGAGTGAAATCCAGGTTAGCCGGGAAGTGGTGTTGGGTAAATTAAATGGATTAAAGGCCGATAAATCCCCAGGGCCAGATAGCCTGCATCCCAGAGTACTTAAGGAAGTAGCTCCAGAAATAGTGGATGCATTAGTAATAATCTTTCAAAACTCTTTAGATTCTGGAGTAGTTCCTGAGGATTGGCGGGTAGCAAACGTAACCCCACTTTTTAAGAAGGGAGGGAGAGAGAAAACGGGGAATTACAGACCAGTTAGTCTAACATCGGTAGTGGGGAAACTGCTAGAGTCAGTTATTAAAGATGGGATAGCAGCACATTTGGAAAGTGGTGAAATCATTGGACAAAGTCAGCATGGATTTACAAAAGGTAAATCATGTCTGACGAATCTTATAGAATTCTTCGAGGATGTAACTAGTAGCGTGGATAGGGGAGAACCAGTGGATGTGGTGTATCTGGACTTCCAGAAGGCTTTCGACAACGTCCCACATAAGAGATTAGTTTACAAACTTAAAGCACACGGCATTGGGGGTTCAGTATTGATGTGGATAGAGAACTGGCTGGCAAACAGGAAGCAAAGAGTAGGAGTAAACGGGTCCTTTTCACAATGGCAGGCAGTGACTAGTGGGGTACCGCAAGGCTCAGTGCTGGGACCCCAGCTATTTACAATATATATTAATGATCTGGATGAGGGAATTGAAGGCAATATCTCCAAGTTTGCGGATGACACTAAGCTGGGGGGCAGTGTTAGCTGTGAGGAGGATGCTAGGAGACTGCAAGGTGACTTGGATAGGCTGGGTGAGTGGGCAAATGTTTGGCAGATGCAGTATAATGTGGATAAATGTGAGGTTCTCCATTTTGGTGGCAAAAACAGGAAAGCAGACTATTATCTAAATGGTGGCCGACTAGGAAAAGGGGAGATGCAGCGAGACCTGGGTGTCATGGTACACCAGTCATTGAAAGTGGGCATGCAGGTGCAGCAGGCAGTGAAGAAAGCGAATGGTATGTTAGCTTTCATAGCAAAAGGATTTGAGTATAGGAGCAGGGAGGTTCTACTGCAGTTGTACAGGGTCTTGGTGAGACCACACCTGGAGTATTGCGTACAGTTTTGGTCTCCAAATCTGAGGAAGGACATTATTGCCATAGAGGGAGTGCAGAGAAGGTTCACCAGACTGATTCCTGGGATGTCAGGACTGTCTTATGAAGAAAGACTGGATAGACTTGGTTTATACTCTCTAGAATTTAGGAGATTGAGAGGGGATCTTATAGAAACTTACAAAATTCTTAAGGGGTTGGACAGGCTAGATGCAGGAAGATTGCTCCCGATGTTGGGGAAGTCAAGGACAAGGGGTCACAGCTTAAGGATAAGGGGGAAATCCTTTAAAACCGAGATGAGAAGAACTTTTTTCACACAGAGAGTGGTGAATCTCTGGAACTCCCTGCCACAGAGGATAGTCGAGGCCAGTTCATTGGCTATATTTAAGAGGGAGTTAGATGTGGCCCTTGTGGCTAAGGGGATCAGAGGGTATGGAGAGAAGGCAGGTACGGGATACTGAGTTGGATGATCAGCCATGATCATATTGAATGGCGGTGCAGGCTCGAAGGGCCGAATGGCCTACTCCTGCACCTAATTTCTATGTTTCTAAGTTTCTATGAACTCCATTCTTCTCTCTTTGTTTCCTAAGATACTCTTAAAATAATGACAATCCATATTTAAAAAACCCGCCAAGAAACTTGCGCTACGCATGCGCAGTACTGCAAAGGCAGAATTTCAGCTGTTTCAGCCCCGCTTTAAATTGATGGCTTGAAGCAGCACTGATGGCACATGGGCTGCACAGACATTCAAGGGTTACAAGCGCTGCGAATGAAAGGCACGGAGAATTATGCCTATCTAAGAGATCGATCTCTTAGATAGGCATAATTCTCCCATGCCTTTACTATTTATATATAATAATTGCCATTTCATAATTTTAGTTAGGGTAGGCAGTGCCTACCTTGCCTACCCTGATGGCACGTGCCTGACTTGCACCCTGCTTGAAACGGTAGGAAACTGCACTTGTGTGTGGTGGCCTTGCACCCTGCTTGAAATGGTTGGAAATGGCACTTGAGTGTGGTGGCCTTGCACCCTGCTTGAAATGGTTGGAAATGGCACTTGAGTGTGGTGGCCTTGTACCCTTCTTGAAATAGTAGGAAACTGCACATGAGTGTGGTGGCCTTGCACCTTGCTTGAAACGGTAGGAAACCACACTTGAGTGTGGTGGCCTTGCACCCTGCTTGAAATGTTAGCGAACTGCACTTGAGTTTGGTGGCCTTGCACCCTGCTTGAAACGGTCGGAAACTGCACGTGTTTGGTGGCCTTGCACCCTGCTTGAAACGGCATGAAACTGCACTTGAGTTTGGTGGCCTTGCACCCTGTCTGAAATGGCATGAAACTGCACTTGAATTTGGTGGCCTTGCACCCTGCCTGAAACGGCATGAAACTGCACTTGAATTTGGTGGCCTTGCACCCTGCTTGAAGTGGCATTTCAAGTAATAGCTGTGAGTCAACTGCCAGCCCACCAGCCGTGAGTGAGTGACCTGCCAGCGTACCAGGCTTGCTTGACTGAGCCGCCAGCCCAAGAATCCATTCGGCCCATAATGTCCATACTAGTCCTCTGGAACCCAGTCCCTTCAACACCCATACTAGAGCTCCAGAAAGCCCCCCTCCCCCACTGGCCACTAATTTTGGAATTGGTGGAGAGGTGGAATATTGCCTTGGGAGATCAGCCCTCTCCTGTGAAGCTGGGACCAAACATGTCCCACTTAGTCTAGTACTCTACTATGGATCAAGCACAGGTGAACTATTAAGATTGATGGATATGATTCATGACCACAAAAACTCGGGAGGTGAATTCTCATCAGAGAGAAATCATAAAGCTATGCACATGAAAACTCGGGAAGCTTGATGAAATTCTGGGAAAATACACCAGCATCTTTTTGTTAGGATATCTGTTGGAGTGAAGCAGTCATTATTGTATTTTGGTTATCATTAATGATGAGCGTTATCATAATTGATAAAATGGAGGAATGTTAATATTGACCAAATTGAAGACACTATAAAATGGAGGATCCCTGCATTTGTAAGATTTGCTTAACCTTTGTCTGTGGAAAATTACAGGCTGTGAATGATGCCAACCAGTCTGAGCCCTAGATTGATATGCAGGATGGGGAAAGATCCAGATGTCCTCCCAATTGATAAAATGTATGAGGACCCTGCAAATAAACTTCAAGGTGTTGTAAATGCATTGCTTTGATTGGATTGCTGCAAAGGGATTGGAAATAATGTTAATAATGTTGCAGGACAGTTATCCTGCTGTTTGATGATTGGCTGAAGTGTGAAGCCCTGGCGTTGTCGATCTTCTGGAAGCATTTGGGACTGCGTGACCTTTTGGTAGTGTCTGCTTGCACAAGGCTGAGGGGCTTGCCCAGGCAGAGACAAGGATCGAACCCGGGGTAGTTTAGGTATCGTATAGGGGATTTGTTGTTCGTTCAAAAATAAAATTTAGTTGGTCCAGTACTTGACTCAGTGTTTTACTGAGCTAGACTAAGGGGGGTAAGTTTTAAGAGCATATTTACAGGTTCACCTTTCCTATCTTCATGCCCACCTGGCTCCTTCTGCTCATCATCCCTCTCTTACCTAGTTCCATTTCCTATCAGCATCTGTCTCTATTCTTTCACCTCCTCTCCCCCACCCAACTCCATCTACCTCTTTTTTCGCCTTATATTACCATCTAGCACCTCCCAGTCTGTCTCAGCATTCACTGTCCCCTTCCCTCACCGGGCTCTATCTGCAAATCATTCCTTCCTCACCTGGTTCCATTATCACCTGCCAGCCTGTGCCTCATCCCTCCCTCTCACTTCCATATACTGGTTATCTTCCCTCCAAGTCCAGATTCAGGGTCTCTATCACTAATATCAACCTTCACTTTGCCTCCAAAGGTGCTGCATAGCATTCAAAGTTTTCTTCCCATTTCTCCCCTTTCCCCTTTTCCCATCCCTTCCACAGGCCTTACAATTCCCATCTCTTCTATCCTTTTCTCCTTATTTTTGCCTTTTTCTTTTCCTGTTTACCTTTCATCACTTGCCTTTGTCCAACCATCTGTCTGTCAAAACCCTCGCTCACCTGTATCCACCTATTACGTCAAGAAAGGAACTGAAGATGCTGGTTTAAACCGAAGATAGACACAAAATGCTGGAATAACTCAGAGGGACAGGCAGCATCTCTGGAGAAAAGGTGTGAATGACGTTTCGCGTCAAGGGTAGCTGCGCGTGCAGTGGGAGTGTCCCGAGGAGCTGCGCAGGCCCGATCCACCCGCTGAACAACTGCGCCACTGCCGACCGGAATGCGCCCCGGTAGGCCTGACTCACAGGAGAAGCTGGGCGGCGAGGCCTGTCTGGGCCGAAGTAGCGACGATGGCGGGTAGAGCCTCAGTGGCAGCAATGAGTGTCTCGGCGGTGGCGATGGGTGCCTCGGCGGCGACAGTGAGTGCCTTGGCGGCGACAGTGAGTGCCTTGGCGGCATCTTAAGCCTTGGCGGTGGTTGGGCCTTAGTGGCAACAGGATCCTCGGTGGCGGTGGGGCCTCGGCGGCAGCGATGGGAGCCTCGGTGGCAGTGATGGGAGTCTCGGCGGCGGCAGCAAGTGCCTCGACGGTAGCGTGAGTCTCGACGGTGTTGGGGCCTGAACAGCAACAGGGGCCTCGGTGTCAGGCGAGGGGACTCGCGATCGACCCGCGATCAATGGTCAATGAGCATGGGGGTGGGGAAGGGAAGACAATGGGGGCCAGCATGCGGGGACCGCTGTGAGGGACAGTGGGAGAACAAAGGGGGACCCAGTATGGGGGATGCTGCCTGTGTTTGTTTGTTTGTTTGTTTGTTTGTTCATTCGTTCTGGTGAAGGCGCTGTGCCAGCCAACAATCGCCTGTCTTTTTCTTTTTGTTTTCACTTTTAATTTCAATTTTTTGTGTACCTTGTTGTGTGTTGTGACTGTTGGCAGACCAATTTCCCTCCAGGGATGAATAAAGTTTTATCGTATCGTATCATGTCGAGACCTTCTTTGGACATCTGAAGAAGGATCTCGACCCAAAATGTCACCCATTCCTTCTCTCTGGAGATGCTGCCTCACCCAATGTTACTCCAGCTTTTTGTGTCTATCTTCCACCTATCAATTACCAGGCTTGCCCTGCCAGCCACTTCTCTTCAGGCTTTCTCCATCCCCACCACCCAACCCCTCCCCTCCCCCAGCACAATAAGTTTGAAGAAAGGGCCTGACCCAAAATATCACCTAACCATGTGCTCCAAAGATGCTGCCTGCCCTGCTGAATTACTCCAGCACTGTCTTTTTTTTTTTGTAAACCAGCATGTGTAGCTCCTTGTATCTCCATTATATAAGTGAGCCCAATAAGAACAAATGAAACATCGAGGGTTGTATGTTGTATTGGGATATAGTAACTGCCTGTGGTGGAGTTTCAGCGAATGCTCTGAACTTTCAATTATGCTGTTTAACTGCTCACATTTTCACTTCACTTAGATCCTTCCTTTTGTAGGTGAAAATATCTTGTCACTGAACAAGGGAAAAATAGATTGTTCAAGTAGCAGAGACAATTGGCAATTTTCAGCAGTGCGAAGCAACAGTACCAAGCTATAGAGAACAGAAGGAATAATAAAGGGCTGCATGAATATTAATGGCTGTTGCTGTCAGAGAGTAAGCATGTGCAAAGCTGTAGGATCTCTTGGGCAAGAGATGAAAAATCTTCTCAGAAAAATTAAGGAGAAAGAAATCAAAATCCAGACAGAGATAAACTGGCAAAGGCTTTAAAATTAATAGCTGAACTGTGAAAATATTTTCACTGAAAGAATGACCATCTTCATTACGAAGAGAATGAAGGATAGCATGCCTGCAGAACAATGCATCTCACGTCCTATCACGACAGAATCAGAAAATACAGAAAGTACAAAGTGCTATCAGAACAAGAGCAGCAGGTTCAAAATGGTAATGTATTATCTATAAATACCTCAAGATAAAAGAACACAGAACTGCAATACACAGATCAAATATTATTCCCAATTGATCCGAGGAAAGAAGAATAAATGTGCAACTGCTATAAAAGTCATATGGGAGGAAAGGGTGAGCTAGAAATTGCCTATTAGTGACATATAGGCATTTACAATCATTTTGAATTTCTTCTCCTGGCAGAATTGCACTTAACGTGGAGGAAATAAGAAACATCAAGGAAGTCAATGGAATTTAAAATAAAGCAGGAGAGAAAAATAATATCTGCCAACTAATTTTGATGCAGCTTACAGTTTCACACAATGTCTAGATCCATCCTTATGAGTTTCCATTCCTTGTGTATTTAAGATTGTTCATGCTTTAATTGTGCTCCTTCTTGCTTCCTACAATTCTGACGGAAACCATTTGGTCTATTGAGTCCATGCCAACTCTCAACATCCAATCCCATTCCCCTTCTTCTTATTTCCCTCTAAACCAGCAACATTCTTTCTCACATCCCATCAATCCTCTTTTTGATTTGTTTTTGCAACTTACCTACCAGTTAATCACTCTGCATATCATTTGATTTTAGGAGGAAACTAGAGCATCTAGCAGAATGGAGATTGCATAAGCTTGGTTCATTTTATCTGGACAAAGGAGGCTGAGAGTGAACCTGATAGAGGCATTTAAAATTATAAGAGGTATGGATATGGTAAACACACAGAGTCTAAAACTTGAAGACATCAATTTAAGGTGAGGGATAATATTAAAGGAGACCTAAGGGGGATTTTTTTTCACTGGAAGAGTAATTGGCATCTCGAAAGAGCTGCAAGATAATGTGGTGGAGGTAGAAACAGTAATAACATTAAAGAGGCATCTGGATAGGTACGAATAAGCAAGGTTAAGAGGGTTATGGAATAATTACAGGCAAGTGTATTAGTATCCTATAGGTATAGGTATAGGTATAATGGTTGGCAGACACGATGAACTGAAGGACCTGTTTCAATGCTGTACAACTCTGACTCTATTATGGCATCAGCATTTTTCTGGAGATTGTCATTGTTTTTCAGAAAATATTTCCTTCAGTCTTGACAATTGTTGCTCTTCAATTCACTGGGATTCCAAAAGACGTAAGTGGCAAATAAGAAGCAGTGAAGCCTTGTTTCCCTGGTGACAATATGCCAACCAGTTATTTTTTCACAACTTTATCTGTTTGGCATTTCCATACCATCATGCATTTAGATAAACAGAAAAGTGATTGGTGATGCACATGGACAAGGAAAAGTGATGCTGAGACCAAAGAGCAAAGCCAACTGACAGAATGATTTGTCTCAAATTTTGGAATGGAATTGAACTGGAAAGACAGCAGAATTCAAGAACGTTGCTCAGAAATAACAGCAGGAACAGTGTATGTGGACAGAATGTGATTGATGAAATCTAATGCAGGCAAGTGTGAAGCATAGCATAGGGAAAGGAAGAGCACGACCATGGCACTCTGTGGATCGTTTTGAAGAAACTAAAGATGAAGTAGAAATAAACTCTAATTGTCCAGCAGACAATGGGTATTTTGTCCAACAATAAAATTGATAGAATGTAGATATCATGGCTGAAATAGTAGAAAAGATGTAACCTAAAGAAAGAATCAAACTGCATGCTAGACTACACCATGAACTGTACCATTCAGTTCAAATAGGCCCAGGTAAATGAGAAGGAAGCACAGCGGCAGATAGCAAGGGCACTGAGTAATTTGGAAAGACTGCAGAGTTATAGATTATCAGTATGGTATTGGTTTAATACTGTCACATATACTGAGATACAGTGACAAACAACTGTGAAGTATGTAATCTAAGGAGTTTCTTAGCTGAGGAGACATGAATGTTGAAAGGCAAATCCAGAATATACTTTAAATTAAATTGCAAGAGAAGCATAAGGGGAATCTGAGGCTGTTATTGGGATTTTTCTTCACAGCACAAATGCTGAACAAAAGAAGCGGGAGCAGGAGTAGGTCGATCAGCCCCTCAAGCTTGGTAGTTATTCTTTAGAATCGTAGATGATTCAGCTTTGGTCTCAATGCCATTTTCGCAGTCTTTTCCCATACGTATCGACTCCCCTTGCAGTTTAACTATTCATCAACCTTCACTTTGAAAATACTAAATAACTCCACCACCACAGCTTTCTGTAGAGAATTCCTAAGTTCCATGACCATCTGAGAGGAGAGTTACCTCAGCTTTGTCTCAAATGAGTGACCCCTTTTTGTGACACTATGCCACGTGGTGCCTCCACTGGGAGAGACATCTTCTCAACTTGCATCCTGTCAGTAACCCTCAGTATGGTCCAATAAGATTGCTTCCTAGAGCTATACTACAGGGAAACTGGTCGTTAAGTCCAGCCTGTCCTAATCTTTCCGTTTTTGTACTCTTCATCCCACAGACCCACCCGCTTGACTTTTCTTCACACACAACCTTTTCATCCTGAAATCAACTGAGTAACCTTTATCTGCCCTGCCTTTAATGCAGCTATATCCTTCCTTAAATATGGAGATCAAAATCAAACATAATACTCCAGGTGTGGTCTCACCGCTACCTGAAAAGTTGCATCAAATATCCTCCACTTTGAATTCCATGCTCCTTTCAACAAAACCCATTATTCCCTTAACCTTCTAAATTATTGTTGATTCTGCATGCAAACCATCTGCGTTCATGAACAAGAAGCCCTAGATATTTTTATTTCACAATATTTTGCAGTCTCATATGGTCATACAGTAAATAAACAGGCCTCTTGGCTCAATGAGACCATGCCAACCACATTTTCCCCACATTCCCAGCAACTATCCACAGAATCTGCCATTTACCCACACGTTAGGGGCAATTTATCGTGACCAATTAACCTGCTACATTGGGAATGTCCTTGGGAAGTAGGAGGAAACGGAACAGCCAAAGGATATCTACACGGTCACAAGGAGAATGTACAAACCCCACACAGACAACACGCAAGTTTAGGGCTGAACCGAGGTCTCTGTAGGTGTGAGGCATGGGGTCTACCAGCCATACCATGGTGCCACCCCACTCTTTTTAAATGTGCTCTTTCATTCTTTTAGTTAAGGGATGTAGAACTTCAGTATAGGGGAAGGGCAGCATAGGACGCTCCTCAGATAAGGCCACATGGGCAGAGAGTGGGAACAAAAATATGTTGTCACTTTGCTGGCAAAGTAATCCAAGGCGCTGAATAATCAACAGGAGATAATATACAGATATTTACCCAAATAACAGTCATTTACCCAGGCAATGGAATAAAAAATTAGAGGACAGGTTTAAAGTGAGAGGAGACAGATTTAATAGGAACTTAAGGGGCAACTTTAGCACTCAGAGGATAATGGGTATATAGAATGAGCTGCCAGAGAAGGTAGTTGACGTAGGTACAATAACAACATTTAAAAGACACTGATAATTACACGGATAGAAAAGGTTTAGAGGGATATGGGCCAAAAGAAGGCATTTTGGTCGGGTTGGGCTGAAGGGGGCTGCTTTTGTGCTCTATGTGTCTATGACTCTTTCACAGAGATATTATAAAAATTAGAGTTTAGTACTATGGAATTCCCGGTCTGAATGAAATAATAACTGGGATTTCCTTGGTTTGTCAGAGTGGATTTGTGAATTTTGCCAAGGTCAGCTATTTGTCACAGTACGTAGTTTAGTTTAGTTTTAAACTTGTAGTTTAGTTTAGTCTTTACCCTATCTTCTTCTTCCATAAATTCAATTGTCAACACTTCATTTGCCTTTGCTTATGTTACATTGTTGGACTAATGCACATATGTCAGATGCATGTTCATGAGCAACTAGGGTAATACTCCAGTAATATGGCATTTTGAGGACTGGTGTAGGACCAGAAGATTTTCCAAACCATTGGACCTAACTGACATGCATAGAAGATAGAGGGTTGTGGTAGAAGATAGATATTCTGGCTGGTGGTCTGCATCCAGTGGAGTATCATCGGGATCTGTGCTGGAACCTTTGCTGTTTGTGATATATATAAATGACCTGGAGGTAAATGTAGATGGCTTGATGAGTAAGTTTGTTGACATCATCCACATAATTTAGATAGTGAGGAAAGCTGCCAGAAGATACAATGGAATGTAGATCAGCTGCAAAAATGGGAGGAGAAATGGCAGATGGAGTTTAACCCAAGCAAGTGTGAGATATCATATTTTGGAAGGTTGAATGTAAGAGGAAAGTAGAAGTAAGACCCTTGACAGTATTGATGTGCAGAGGCATCTTGGACACCAAGTTCATAGCTCACTAAAGGTGGCAGCAAGTAGATAGGGTGGTAAAGCAGGTGGATTATATGCTTGTCTTCATTGCTAGGGGCATTGAATATAAGGGTTAGGAAGTCATGATGCAGCTCTGTGGGACTTTGAAGACACAAAATGCTGGAGTAACTCAGCGGGAAAGGCAGCATCTCTGGCCAGAAGAAATGGGTGACGAATCGGGTCGAGACCCTTCTTCAGACTGATGTCAGGGGAGTGGGCGGTACAGAGATAAAATGTAGTCGGAGACAGTAAGACTGGTGGGAGAACTGGGAAGGGGGAGGGATGGAGAGAGAGGGAAAGCAAGGGCTACTTGAAGTTAGAGAAGTCAATGTTCATAACGCTGGGGTGTATGCTACCATGGGAAATATGAGATGCTGTTCTTCCAATTTGTGCTGGGCCTCACTCTGTCAAAGCCCAGGACAGGAAGGTCAGATTGGGAATGGGAGGGGGAGTTAAAGTGCTGAGCAACTGGGAGATCAGGTAGCTTTAGGCGGACTAAGCGGTTTGTAACATATGTCAGTGAATAGTCTGTCTCCTGTGATGGAGACGGCGAGATCTAGAAATGGTAGGGAGATGTCGGAGATGGTCTAAGTGAATTTGTGTGCACTTTGGTTGAGTTTTATTTGGAGTATTGTGTGCAGTTCTGTTCATTCCACTGCAGGAATGATGTGGAGACTTTGGAGAGAGTGCAGAGGAGGTTTACCAGAAATGCTGTCTGAATTCGAGAATTTCAGCTATAGGGTGCGTTTGGATAGACTTTAATTGTTTTCTCTGGAATGTCGGAGGTTGATGGGAGACAATGGAAGTATATAATATTGTGAGAGACATAGATAGGATAGACAGATGCAATTTTTTTTCCATATCGTATCTCCGTCGGCACTGTGGCCTAGCACCGACGAGTTGGCGGCCTTTGCTGGAGACCGATTTTGAGAGCTCCACTGCCGGTGCTTGCGGATTAACATCGCGAGTCTGCGATCCCTTTGTCAGGGATCGACCTCTGAGCTTTGCTGCAGGCGTCTGCGGGAATTTAACATCGTGGAGCCCGCGTTCTCTGGTCAGAGACCAACATTGGGAACTGCAAGCCGCAAGAGCTTTGACCGACCCGACGTGGGAGCTTCAATTGCCCGACACAGGAGCTTTGATCGCTTTGACGCGGGAGCTTTGACTTCCCCGATGTGGGGGCTTCATCGCCCTGACATGAGGGCTTTGATGGCCCCAACGTGGGGGCTTCAACCGCCGGCTGCGGGAGCTTCGATCGTCCTGATTGCGGATGGTTCGACTGCCCCGACGACGGGAGAAAAATGAGGGAAGATGATTAGACTTTATTGCCTTCCATCACAGTGAGGAATGTGGGGAATCCGATGTGGTGAATGTTTATGTTAACTTTTATGTAGTTGTGTGTCTTGTTGCTTTTTCAGTATGGCTGTATGGTAATTTGCATATCACCCTACCTTAATTGGTACACGTGACAATAAAAACCTTTAAAAACTTTGAAACCTTTGTGCTCATCTGTGGGGTCATGGTCCAGGGAAAAGTTGGAGGAAGTGTCCGAGAGCTGGGAGTATAGCCTCAACCTGGTGGAGGTCAGTCCACCAGATCACCATGGCCCCTCCCTTGATGATAAGGTCGGGATTGTTGCAAAGTGAGAGGAGGGCTGTACGTTTGGATAGAATCTCTTCTCTGGTATGGAAGCTTGAGGTTCACTTTCAGGAACACATGTTTCTGGACATGCCAACACCACCTCGATGATAGCTCTGGATCACTAAACCACTTTGATTGCTAAGAATGGATTGGGTCAAGGATCAGATCATTGTAGGGGAATAAATTGGGTCTTATTCAGACTCTTTTTTCCAATGTTTTATCAGTTATAATCTTTAATGCCATTGGATTATTCAACATGTGTTTCATGTTTTGAACATGTTACAGTCTATCTGCATTCAAGTTAGAAATAATTACATTAGTTAATTTAAGAATTTAAGAAAAGGGAAAACCAAGAGGTCACAAAATTTTAAGACAACATGCTAAGTTTCCAATAAGTGCCCAATAGATAATCTCATCACCAGTCTATCCATTCGAATTCCTTGTTGATATCCCCATAGTCAGAGTTACTTATGTAATAATCTCCAGTACTCCCCTCTACTGAGCGGGAGCTAAAATAATGCAACCCTGAACCAAGTGTTGCTTGCCTTCTTCTGAGCGGGAGATATTGTAATGCAAACCTGAGCCAGGTATTGCTTCCCCTCTTCTGAACGGGAGATATAATGCAACCCTGAGCCAGGTGTTGCTTCCACAGGCATCTGACTGGAGCTGCCTGTTAGTGTCTCCTGAGCCAGGAGCACAATTCTAATATATACTGACTGGACAGGTCGCACCTGCTAATGAATCCACCTCCGGCCTTGCTCCCTTCTGGAGCCTCAACGGAGTCTAGAGGGAGAGGAATATAATGCAACCCTGATCCTACAGGCATCTGGCTGGCTCCCTTTTAGAGCCTCAACGGAAATATCTATACGGCCACACCCGTCAGCTCTCCATGACCAGTTGCCTGCTCCCTTGGAGCCCCAAAATGGAGGTGAACCTCAATGACAGTAGCTACACCGGCCATGCCATCAGCCTACTGAATCCGGCCACCTGCTCCCACTCGGAGCCTCCACGGTGGTAGCTGCACCAGCCGAGCCATCAGACTATTGATTATAGCCGCCTGCTGCTTTACGGAGCCTCCACGGCAATAGCTGCACCGGCTGTGCCAGCTTCTCCGGGCCCGCTGCACCTATTTTCGGAGCAATGGTTCTTTCCTGAAACAAAATCCCTTACCTGCCAGCGTATCTGAGCCCAGGACGACCTCCTTGTTGGAGCTTCAGCGAAGTTCCACTGCAGACCCAGTCTGACCACATCTTCAGCCCCACGCTTGCCAAACAGCTCCCTTCCGGAGCTCAAAAACGACATTGCTGTGCAAGACACGCCTGCCAACATTTCTGAGCCCAATAGGACAGACTGCTCCTTCAGCCTACAGCCTCTTTGGAGCCTTGCTGGAGCTTATTGTGCAGTGCACGCTACCAGTTTTACTCCCAGCCTGGTTAGGCAGGCCGTTCCTTCGGCCCCTAATGTTCCTTCGGAGCCTTAGTACTCTGACCTTAATTCGACAGGCTGCCCCTACGGTCTTCTGCCTTCTTTGGAGCCGTGCTGGACCTGACTGTGCAGATCGCGCTGCCAGTTTCTCCCAGCTTGGATCGACAGGCTGCTCCTTTGGCCAGCTTCTCCTTTGGAGCCTCAGTGGGCTCACTGGACCGGTCACGCCTGCCAGTACTGTAAGCCTGGATCAACAGGCTGCTAATGCGGGGCCAGCGAGTGACTCCCGACTGCTCCTTTCTGGAGCTTCAACGGAGGAAGCTGCACGGGTCGCGCCCTTCAGCTTCTCCGCTTACCGCTGTCTGCTCCCTTCTGGAGCCTCCACGGAGGTGTCTGAATGGTTGCGCCCGTCAACTTCTCCGCGATCAGCCACCTGCTCCCATCCGGAGCCTACCACAGCGGTAGTAGCACGGGTCATGCCTGTTAGCTTACCTAATTCAGGCCACCTGCTCTCGTTCAGAGCCTCAAGGCGGCAGCTGTATGGGCCGTGCCCGACAGTTTTATTAAGTCTGGCCGCCTGCTCCCATATGGAGCCTCCCCAGCGACTTCATCAAGTCCACCCGCCTGCTCCCGTTTGGAGCCTCACAGGTGATTTACCAAGTCCGGCCGCCTGCTCCCGTTCGGAGCTCCAACGGTGGTAGCTGCACAGGCTGCGCCTGTCAGCTTCTCTGGGCCCGCTGCACCTATTTTTGGAGCAGCGGCCTGTTCCTGAAACAAAATTGTCCTGCCTGCTGGAGCAGTTTCGAACTGCTCTGATTCCCGCGCCATGCTTCGACGCGTATTGACATGTATTGACGCGCATGCGGGCTGGCGGGCTCTTCACGTAGTCGCTCACGTGACTTCAATATAAAATTGGCTTAGTGTATGTGTAAATAGTCCCTAATCTGTGTAAGGTAATGTTAATGTGCGGGGATCGCTAGTTGGCGAGGATTCGGTGGGCCGAAGGGCCTGTTCACACGCTGTATCTCTTAACTAAACTACACTACACTAAAATTGTTTATAGATGCCCAAAGGCATAAACAACCGTTTATGTGGCATGACAATGTTCACAACTTGTTTAACCTTGGAACACAATTTAATCTCCTAGGTGGAGATGGGGTTTGGATTTGTTTAATCCTGCCACCTAATTCATGAACAGAAGAACCTATGCTTTTCGATGCTTGAATCTGACCAGCAATTTTTTTTAAGGAACTTTGTGCCTTTGGATCTGCTTCATGTTACATTAGGTTATGGGTGAGAGCTCACTGTGGGGTGAAATCGACTCCAATGAAATTCTGGGCCAACATCCTTCCTTCCTCTTGTCATTCAAGATTCAAGATTCAAGAGAGTTTATTGTCATGTGTCCCTGATAGGACAATGACATTCTTGCTTTGCTTCAGCACAACAGAATATAGTAGGCATGAATACAGAACAGTTCAGTGCGACCATGTACCATTATATAAATATATCCACACATGAATAAATAAACTGATGAAGTACAAATAAACAGATAATGGGCTATCAATGTTCAGAGTTTTGGTTGATTTGAGTTTAATAGCCAGATGGCTGTGGGGAAGTGCTATTCCTAAACCTGGACGTTGTCCTCTCTTTATTCTGCTATTCATCACTTTTTCTCCTTGAGGTGCTCAATTTGAAGCAGAACGTCTTTCAGGGTGCACGTGCCCAGAATCGATTGTATGTTTCAATGGGTGAATAAATACTTAAGCGCACACTTGATCACTACTTGTATATTCTCCAAACTATAGGCAAGTGTAGGACAATTGCACAAGTACATTTGATTTTGCAAGGAACAATCAGATTAAATCCGGTGATCTTCAATTATGACTGGTGTGTGGTCTTTCATTCCTTTAACGTGTTCAGCTGTAGGAGTCTTGAGACTCTCAGGAGGCTTGAATACAACAACTTAAAATAACACCACTTGTCCATTTCACATGGTGTTGTGGGGTTGACATCATAATCATAAATTAAACGAAGTAGGTATAAATACAGGAAATGGTGGAGGTACCCAGCAGATCAGGCAGCATTTGTGGAGAGATAGACAGAACTAATGTTTCGGCTTGAGATATTTCATAAGAGCAGTTCTGATGGGTTTATTGACTGGAAAACATAAATTCAAATCCTCCCTCCACAAATGTTCATAGCAACATAGAAACATAGAAAATAGGTGCAGTAGTAGGCCATTCGGCCCTTCGAGCCTGCACCGCCATTTGATATGATCATAGCTGATCATCCAACTCAGTATCCCATCCCTGCCTTCTCTCCATACCCCCTGATCCCTTTAGCCACAAGGGCCACATCTAACTCCTTCTTAAATATAGCCAATGAACTGGCCTCAACTACCTTCTGTGGCAGCGAATTCCACATATTCACAACTCTCTGTGTAAAAAATGATTTTCTCATCTTGGTCCTAAAAGGCTTCCCTCTTATCCTTAAACTGTGACCCCTAGTTCTGGACTTCCCCAACATCGGGAATAATCTTCCTGCATCTAGCCTGTCCAACCCCTTAAGAATTTTGTAAGTTTCTATAAGATCCCCTGTCAATCTTCTGAATTCTAGCGTGTACAAGCCGAGTCTATCCAGTCTTTCTTCATATGAAAGTCCTGCCATCCCAGGAATCAGTCTGGTGAACCTTCTCTGTACTCCCTCTATGGCAAGAATGTCTTTCCTCAGATTGGGAGACCAAAACTGTACGCAATACTCCAGGTGTGGTCTCACCAAGACCCTGTACAACTGCAGTAGAACCTCCCTGCTCTTATACTCAAACCCTTTTGCTATGAATGCAAACAAACCATTTGCTTTCTTCACTGCCTGCTACACCTGCATTCCTACTTTCAATGACTGGTGTACCATGCCACCCAGGTCTCGTTGCCTCTCCCCTTTTCCTAATCGGCCACCATTCAGATAATAGTCTACTTTCCTGTTTTTGCCAACAAAGTGGATAACCTCACATTTATCCACATTATACTGCATCTGCCATGCATTTGCCCACTCACCCAACCTATCAAAGTCACATTGCAGCCTCCTAGCATCCTCCTCACGGCTAACACTGCCCCCCAGCTTCGTGTCATCCGCAAACTTGGAGATGTTGCATTCAATTCCCTCATCCAGATCATTAATATATATTGTAAATAGCTGGGGTCCCAGCACTGAGCCTTGCGGTACCCCACTAGTCACTGCCTGCCATTCTGAAAAGGACCCATTTACTCCTACTCTTTGCTTCCTGTCTGCCAGCCAGTTCTCTATCCAAATCAATAATGAACCCCCAATACCGTGTGCTTTAAGTTTGTATACTAATCTCTTATGTGGGACCTTGTCGAAAGCCTTCTGAAATTCCAGATATAACACATCTACTGGTTCTCCCTTATCCACTCTACTAGTTACATCCTCTAAAAATTCTATAAGATTCGTCAGACATGATTTACCTTTAATAAATCCATGCTGACTTTGTCCAATGAATTCACCACTTTCCAAATGTGCTGCTATCCCATCTTTAATAACTGACTCCAGAATTTTCCCCACCACCGATGTTTACTTTAGTTTAGTTTATTTTCACATGTTCTGAGGTACAGTGAAACACTTTTTGTTGCATGCTAACCAGGCAGCAGAGAGATAATACCTGATTACAATCAATCCACTTACAGTGTATAGATACATGATAAGGGAATAACATTGAATGCAAGGTAAAGCCAGCAAAGTCCAGTCAAGGATAGTCCAAGGGACATCAGAGGTAGATTGTAGTTCAATACTGCTCTCTGGTGGTGGTAGGATGAATCAATTGCCTGATAACAGCTGGGAAGAAACTATTTCTGAATCTGGTGGTGTGCATTTTCACACTTCTATACCCTTTGTGAATGGGAGAGGATAGAAGAGGGATTGGCCAGGATGCCATTCATCCTTGATTATGCTGCTGGCCTTGCTAAGGCAGCATGAGGTATAAATGGAATCAATAAAAGAGAGGTTGGTTTGTGTGATGGCCTGGGCAAATGTTGCATGATCAGTTGAACATTTCCAGCATTATTTCACATCTTAATCTGCTTCTTCTACATGATATGATTTATCCTGTACCAAGATGACGTCTGGTGCATTTCCCACGTGTCCACTCATCGCGGATGACATTTTCAAGCAACGAGAGCCTGCACAGATTGTATCTAAAAAAAGCATCACTGACATAAAGTAAATCTCACCCCCAGTGTCTTATCACAAAGTCAGATGATAAACTATTTTTGCATTAATTGCCATTCTGTCTTATAGTTGCTTTCTATTTTCAACCTGTCATGACTTATTGCTTACATTTATCTTATAAATGTATCCACTATTGTTGCTGTCAGTATTCTCTAAAGCTCAAAGAAGCTAACAGGTATTGCAATATTTTGGATGCAATGATGAACCTTATCCATTGGAAGTGACCTACATGTGTTTGCCAATGGAGTATGTTAAAAATTCACACCATATACATTTAAGTAAGTTAAGGACAGTGATTAAAATGTGAACTAGAGGGTTGAATAATATGTGTTTGGCAGTAGAAAGCAGCAAAATGTGGCAAAAGAACAAAACTCACCCTTGAAAGTGTAACTAGAGGAGTTTACTAGAATTTACCTTGGCTCCCTGTTCATAATTAATATAGCTAAAGGCATTTTTTACAAT
The DNA here is from genome assembly GCF_010909765.2 of Amblyraja radiata. Taxonomy (NCBI): domain Eukaryota; kingdom Metazoa; phylum Chordata; class Chondrichthyes; order Rajiformes; family Rajidae; genus Amblyraja; species Amblyraja radiata. The sequence continues at coordinate 70,671,143 of NC_045961.1, forward strand.
ATCATAAAATCCGGCTGAAGACACAACGTTATGTTGCCGGTAGCTTGAAGAAACACTCTATAGAACGAGAAGGTTCATAGGTTGTAAAATGTTAGGTAAAGAACAAGTGGTTTTATCTGATTATTTATTGCTGAAAATAGCAAGGCATTTTGATTGAGTGCAATTGCTATACATTGTTAACCTGAAATGTCTATTGTTGTGATTCGGGTGTCATTAAGTGAATTATTTAAGTGAATTCATATAATAATATTCTGTTTTTAAGGAATAAAGTGTTCCAGAAATGGGTTTTAGTAACACAGCAAAAGTGAAGTTTGTTGCATTAAAAACTGAAGTACGTTGTACTATTCCACAATTAAATTGTGGGTTTCAGTCATTGATTCCCCCAGTAAGGTCCCAGCAGAAATTTGTGAGGCAATTTTGTTAGTGGCATGACATGAAATCTGTTTTTCATAGCTGTTAAAGTTACCCAGTGCAGAAAAGTTTCAAGAAAAGAATAAAAAGTACAATAGTAATGATCGAGCTGGAAAGCAGGTCTATCAATTTTATTTCGGAGTCACGTGAGTGACTACGTGAAGAACCCGCTCAGCACACATGCGCGGGAATACGTTTCAAGCAGGCAACAGTGGCAGGCGGGAGTCAGGCGCTCCCGCTACAAGCCTGAAGGAGGAAGCTTTAGGTAAGTACTTACCTTCAGTTTTAACCAGCGACTCGCGTCTGTTTGTTGCTCCAGGTGGAGCAAAGCAGCAGACGCAAGCGGCCCCCGTTGGACTCCGGGGAAGGAGCGTTCCATTCGCGGAAGGGGGAGTGACGCCACCAGGACTGTACACGCTGCGGTCCACAGACAGGGAGCTGCGCCGGTGCCAGTCCTGACGCAAGCGGCCCCGCCTTGGACTCCGGGGAAGGAGTGTTCCGTTCGCGGAAGGAGGAGAGACGGCACCAGGACCGCACACGCTGTGGTCCACAGACAGAGCTGCGCCGATTTCCAGTCCAGAGGCACAGCGGGAGTCAGGCGCTCATGCTACAGTTTAAAATGGACCATCAGATAAGTCTACTCTGAGGTCGTTTTTTCCTGGCAAAGGAGAGTTTTGCTTTGTTCCAACAGCTCAAGAAAAAAGAACAGAGCAAGACTCTCCAAGAAGCCTGTCCCCAGCTCGGCTCCAGCAGACAGGCGTCTCATCAGTGGGGGACAGAGGGCGGTAGGACCGCTAACCCGGCACTCCGCCATCCCCAACACCGAGCCGAGCCCAGTTCCGCTAGCGCCAGAGCAGCGGACTGGATGTCAAGACATCCGGCCGGTGGTATCCGATTCGTCGGACGGGGACGTCTCACCGCCCGCTTAGGGCAGAGACAGCCGCCTGAGCCGCCTGGAGCGGCTCGTGGAGCATAAGCTCCAGCGAGACTTGCTTCGTGAGGAACAGTTTCGCAGAGGGAGTTCAGGCACTCCCTCCACAGTGCCTCGTACACTGGCCATTGCTTCCTCCTCATCCGAGGACAGCTTTGGCGACCAGAGCTGGCCTGGTCAAGAAGAGGGGCACTGGCTGAATAACATCGGGAGTATGCTTTGAGGTACAGGATCAGGAAGAGCTGCTGGGTGTGGCCACTACGTGGTTTCACCATGAGCAAGATGGCTTTCAGTCTTAACTGATGCCAGCCTACTACCTGTCTTTTCCAAAAAAACTCTCCAAGACAGGTAACCATGAGGCGTTGGTTTCATCATGCCTCCCCTAAATTGCATTTACTCAAAGTGCCCGCCATTATTGGGGGATACATTGAGCAGCACATTTTAACCCAAATATCTCAAAATTGCATTTGATACCCTGACGTCGGCTATCCATGTCCACCTGCTCATTCCAGAAGGGCTGGGTAGTATGGCAAAACACCTGACCCTACTGTTCAACTTCTCAAGGGAAGTCACAAACCTGCCCTCAATCTATGAAATTAACAGGACTGTGAGAACGCCGACCACAGATCCTGCTACCTGGCACTTTCCAAACCAGTCCTAAAAAACTGGACGAAGTGTTCAAACTATTCGGCACAAGAGGGCAGAGTCTGGAATGAGCACCACACTAAACCAGACAGCAGTACCTCTACGCGTCCACTAGGGGCGTCTACCTCATGGTACTGGTGAAAGCTCGGGGCCTGCATGCCAATCCCGTAAACCTTTTAGGCCAGGGCCCACAGCAGGCCCCATGGAAAATGCGCCACCCCCCAACAAACATCGTCCCTACAAGAACAAGGAACCAGAAACCGAAGAAAACAACAATGAAGACAGATAAGTATGGTTCCTACCATCACATAAAGGTGAAGGGTTGTACTAACAAGGGGTGGGTGAATCATGCCTGGTTAGGAAGCTATCACTCTTGGTAGTTATATACCAAAAAATATATTCAAGGGGAATAGAATTAATATCTTGCCACCAATTCAGTAAGCACCCCAAGGGGTCTACCCTCCCACGATGGTGAATGTCGCACCATCATTGATTAACCACTTGAGTGTTTCACCAGGTATACCCACTTATGGGATTTGTAACTTCTACCATGGATCCAAGGATACTTTATGGTAGACATCGACCTTGAAGATGCATACTATTCAGTACCTTTTCATATAAGTTTTCGGATATACCACAATTACCTGGATGGGGTAACCATGATGAGCATTGCCATTTTCATTCACTGCACATCTCGCGTGTGTATGTGACAAATAAACTTGATTTGAGTATTGAATTGGCATAAAAGCCGAAGCTATTCCAGAATCAAACCAGCCCTGACACTTAAGAAACATTCCGTCATGGCATATCTATATATTAACGACAGACTATCCTTGGATATAACTTTATTAGCTGCATTAGCTACTAACTTATTTAGCGGGCTCTGTCATATATCCAGATATTTACGTTGACCATCCACAACATTGTCTATCTGGCATTCATTAAGACTATCAGTTATGGTAACATTTAACCACCAATCATCTACATGGCAAAGCATCTGCATAGGAAGGTTTATGTTTGTACACTTCCACCTGGTTTGAGTAACATCTCATGTGTTCTGATGTGTTACTGAGCTTGTAATACTTAGTGCCAATGCGAGTTGACTTAAATGTGTTATACATTAAATTAATTACTTACTTCTAGTGAAGCATTGCTCAGTAATGCACCATTTTGCATGTTCGTTTATAAATTAATAACATCACAGTGGTGGCATATACCAAACCACTTGGGCGGAGAACATCGATATTAGGTTATTAACAATTGGTAACCGTATGTTGTCAAACATGTTTGACCATCAGTAACTTACCTATTCAGGTGAGCAAAATGCTGTAAACAAACATTTAAACCAAAAATATTTGCTGAAATTACTAAGCAATATGGACACCAGATATCGATTTCCTTATATTCAATTAAATTGCCACGTACTAACCTACGTCGCATGAAACCAATCTCAAGGCAGCGGCGATGGATACATTCTCGCGTATTGAGGGGGAGGGGGGGAATCTAATCTCTATGTTCTCCCTTCCTTCTACCTTTTCAATAGGTACTACGGCTTCATCAGTCGGGTACTATGCAAAATACAGTGGACTAAGTCCACAGGCATGGTTCCCAGTGGTTCTCGACATGGTCATTAAAAGAATTGTAGAATTGGGAAGACCACTGCTGTGCTTGGATCAGACAGCTCTATCAACATGATGACAGCATTCCGTCGCGTATCCACTAGGGAACATACCTGACGAACATCAAGAAATGGGAACTGTTCAAAAACAGGGACTTCAACAAAAACCTGTACTGGAGTTCCTGGCAGGTCTTCACCACAATGAAGGAAATGTTCTGTCAGCCTACTCAACTTGGGCACCACGACAACAGGGCAAAGGGTACCACTCACTGGTGATCAGATACAGGAGAGGTATATTCAATCCATTCCCCAGAAATAGGTACACCCAAAATTGGGATGTCAGTGAAGTCCTGACATACCTTAGGGGATGATCACCAGCCAGGTCACTCACCCTGGAACAGCCTACCCTGAAGATAGACATGCTGGTGGCCTTACCTCAACACAAAGAGCCAGTTCTTCCATCTACTGTGATTGGACAACATGGTTATAACACCAGATAGTGTCACATTTCCCATTCAAGGGCTGGCCAAACAGAACAGACCAGGAACATCAGGTCCAGTCATGGAATTCCGGGCATACCCACCTGAACCACGTTTTATGTGTCATGACCCACTTAGACATCTACATCGACACAATAAGCAATACCGAGGGAGAGGAAAAAGTCTTATGGGTCAGCCACAAGAAACCTCATGGTCGGGTGACGAGCTAAACTATCTCTAGTGGCTCAAGCAGGTACTGGGAGTTGCTGGAGTAAATACTAACATGTATAAATCTTATTCCACCAGGACAGCTTCCACGTCATTGACTAAGAGGATGGACGAGCCTATGGACCACATCCTGGCTACAGCAGGGTGGTCTAGGGAGTATACGTTCCAAACTTTTATAACAAACCACTGACAGAACCTGTATCGTTTGCAGAAAAAGAGTCTGCAAAAAATATATAATTTAAGCCCGGGGGAGCATTTTGGTCTTGAATTTGTTAATAACACCATTATTGTTTTACAAACAGATTCATGGTTGATTACGAAAACATACTTCCTCCCTCGAATGACTTTGGCAGCGAGTGAAGTATGAACTGTTACACGGTTTGAAATCACAGAGCTTTAAAATCTTCACGTAGTCACTCACGTGACTCCGAAGTAAAATAGTAAGATTAAACGAGAACTTACCAGTTTGAAGTTTGATCTGTATTTTATGAGGAGTTACGATGAGGGATTATGTGCCCTCCGCTCCCACCCTCAATAATATGGGTCAAACTGATAACTGAGCTCTCCTTTTCTTTACTATGTTTATTTCAATAACTGTGTCTATCTGTGATTCCACACCGCTGTAACTCCTCATAAAATACAGATCAAACTTCAAACTGGTAAGTTCTCGTTTAATCTTACTATTATATAATCATTTTAGCCTTTTCTAGTCATGAGCAAAGGTTTAATGATATCTTCTATGGGGAAAGGGGGAGAAATGTAGAAAATAAGTCAGATAAAGAAAACAGTAATAGGGGTTTACCCAGCTGGTAAAACCATGTGAAGAGCAGGTTAGTGTATATTTTATTTTAAAAATTAGACATTGCGAACATCCATGGATAGTGAGGCAAACAAGCAGTTGAATTCTCAGTGTCCAGTGAAAGGGTGACTACTTTCAGCAGTCTAATAACAGATGGCAACTTGACAAGGAAAGAGTCTTTGAAAGGATTCTTGTAAAATGCTCAATATTTAAGGGAAGTACAGTGGTGCATAGGGATGGCACAGTGGCGTAGTTGGTAGAACTGCTACTTCACAGCACCAGAAACCCAGGTTCAAACCTGACCTTGGACACTGTCTCTGTGGAGTTTGCATGTTCTCCCTGTGACCACGTGGGTTTCCTCTGGCTGCTCTGGTTTCCTCCCACATCCAAAAGAAGTGCGGATTTGTAGGTGAAGAGTGGAATAGAAAGTGAGATCATATAAAACAAGCTTGAATGGGTGATCGATGATTGGCGTGGACTCAATGGGCCCAAAGGCCAGTTCTCATGCTGTATCTCTAAACTCTCTTTAAACTCAAAACCTTATTTGTGCACTTCGTGCTGCAGCTCTATGCACACTGCACTAGGGAGTCATTTTAGACTTTGTGCTGCACTATGAAGCCTGTATTTAAGGAAATTGTGCCATGCTGGCTCCAATTTTCAGACCATTAAGGAGGATTTTTTAATTATTTGCTGTCCAGTAAATCTGTCTTTGCAGGATTCTTTTTGCAACTAAAGCTCTCAGAGTAATTCTCTATTCAAATCTGTGTCAGACCGTATAAAGTTAAGTATTCCATCAACATCTTTTCCAAGGTCATTAATATCCATGAATTCCATAGGTTAGAGACTTCACTGGTCACTGATTTCCAATTGGAATTATTACCATTCATAAGCATCCTCTTTTTCATATTATCCAGTAATTAATGTTCCAATTTGTATGTTAATCTTGAATTCCACAAGCTTTCACATCACCAGTATTTCCTGCAGGGCATCCAAGATGTGCATCACCTTCACCTCATCTGCATTCACATTCAATAAAATAAATGTGTCAACCTACTAGATGCAATCCATCCTTACCAATCTCAAGTTACTTAAAGAATTCACTACTGAATGAAAGAATACTTCAGAACACCATTCTTAACAGGAGCTATGGAGGAACTGTAGTCTAAAACATTATGTTTTCCTTTATTATCTGACTAGACCAAGTGCGGACCAGTTGGTCCCGGTCCCTCAACACAATATTCCACCACTCCCCATAGCCCCCAACTGCACTGGCATGGCTGAGGGGTTCCCGTTGTGCGACGCCAGAAATCCCCGTTGTGAGGCAACCCTCCTTCAACTGCGCAGGTATTGGCCGGCAAGTGGGAGCGTGACTACGAAGTTTTTAATGATTAAAATGGCAATAACTTGTAAAATATAAGATCAATGTGAACGCATCTCACTCTCCCTCTTCTGTCCCCTATTCTCCTCCTCCATTATCCTTCCTCTCCCCACCGTCCACCAGCCCTGCTCTGCTTCCTCCCCTCACCCCCTCACTCCCCTCCTATCTTCCCCCTCCCCTCCTCCATTACCTTGCCATCCCACTTCCTTCCCCTATCCTCCATTCCTCCTCATCCCCAGCACTCCCTCCCTCTACTCTTCACCCTCCCTCTTCTTTCCCCTCTCCTCCCCTCCCCACTCCCACCCTCACCTCACCCTCCCTCACCTCTCCCTACCGCTCCTTTCCCCTACCCTCAGTCAATCCCTCCCTCCATAACCCCTCTCCCCTTCCTACCCCCTCCTCTCCCTCTATCCCCCTCCTCCCCCACTCTTCACCTCCCCCATCCCAACCCACACTCTCCCTCCTCACCTCTCCTCTGCCCTCCTCCCTCTATCCCCCACTTCCTATCTCCCCCTCCTCTCCCTCTATCCTCCCTCCTCCCCCCCACTGCCTCGTCAACGTCCACTCCCGCTCCCTCCCTACCCCCTCCTCTCCATCTACCCCCCCCCCCACACACAGTCTCCCGAGGATCTCGATGCAAACCACCGCCAGCCCCGTTTTCCCCACCACGTCGGCGATTAAGTTGTACTTGAGGTGGGGGCTGTGGAGGGGAATGGGCCGTGCAGCCTGGAAATGAGGCTGAGGCGGTTGGAGCCAATCAATCGACCCCACGTGGGGGTGGTGGTGACGAAGCTCCCCCCACGTGGGACCCGGACCAATCGGGCATCAAGCGGGATGTCGGAGCCAATCAATCGGCCCCTCATAGGGGGGGGGGGGGGGAGGTCGGCATCGGTGCTCTCCCCACATGGGACCCGGACCAATCGGGTGTCGAGCGGGATGTCGGAGCCAATCAATGGACGTGCAGGACCCCACCTTGGGGGAGGTGGTAGAGCAAATCAAATGGCGATCTCAAAACGGCTACTCTTCCCCAACTACGTAGGCGTGGACCTATTGGGATCTGATGAAAACTGATTTTTAAAATAAAATCTCAATGCAAATTGCGATTTAAAAAAAAAATGAAATTCTCAATGAAAATAGCGTATTTTCATTAAAATAACCTAAAGACAATGGTAGCTGTTAATGAAAATCGATTTAAATGTTTTTTTCGTTGGAATAACATCAATGTCACTGAAAATGGCGATTTAAAAAATAAATAAATTTGGGATCCCGTTGTGACATCATTGTAACGTCGAACACGGCTGATGGGCAGGGCAAGTGGAAAAGTGGTTTGAAAAGTGATTTGTGTAAAGTTTAAAATGTCAACAACTTGTAAAATATGCCATCAATGTGAACAAAACTTGTTTAATTTACATCACAGGACAATGGTGAGTAAGGTGGGCCAAAAATTGTACTTCATGCATGGTGCAAGGCCACCAAATGCAAGTGCAGTTTCATACCATTTCAAGCAGGGTGCAAGGCCACTAAAGACACTGTCATGATCTCTCCCTGCTCCATCTTGTAGAGACTGAGCCACGCCCACACTGCTGGGTTTTATAGACCCTCTCCTTCCCACCAGAAGGGGCGTAGCCTTCATGGCATGATTGACGGGTGAGAGAATCTCAACATTTTTAAAACACTAATAACTCTTTTTTGTTTCATCGATGGGAAAAATCCTCGGCACCTGATGAGCGGAGGGGGATTGAATAAGATGGCCAAAAATCACAGGCGTACGTGGTAGCGTTTTTTCGAAAATCATTATAAAGCGCAAACAGGAAGTGGTCAAGATTAGACTTTTAATTATATAAGGCAAGGCAACTTTAATTAGGCAAGGCAACTTTAATTAGGCACAGCAACTTTAATTAGGCAAGGCAATTTTAATTAGGCAAGGCAACTTTAATTAGGCAAGACAACTTTAATTAGCCAACACAGCTTTAGCATTTCCAAACCAAAGGCATGACAGCTTTAGCATTTCCAAACCAAACGTAACACAGCTTTAGCATTGCCAAACTATATTATCAAACCACATTAAGGGCACTGACAGGTTAGTAAAACCACTCACTATTTAGTAGATATGTGTACAGTGTTATTCACAGCTCAGACTGAGAGATGTGACTCTCTCGCCCCCCATCTTGCAGAGACTGACTGAGGCACTCAACACTTCCGGATTTTATAGTCCCTCCGGAAGGGGCATGGTCTTCAGGAGAGAGAATCTCAACATTTTTAAAACATTAATAACTCTTTTATTTTTCATCGATGGGGAAAAATCCTCTTGTCCTGCGCAGCAGAAGGATACTCTGAGTAAGATGGCCAAATATCACAGCAGTAAGTGGCAGTGTTTTTTCTAAAATCAATATACAGAACAACAGGAAGTGGTCAAGATCAGACTTTTAGTAATATAGATACCAGACCAAGTGCAGACCTTTAAAGTCTCCTCCCCCAATGCAAGATTCCACCACTCGCCCATTCCCCCAATGCAAGCTATTCCCCCAACGCAATATTGGACCACTCACGCATGGCCCTAACTGTGCAGGCGCGGTCATTCCTCCTCATCCCCCAGCACACACTTTTCCTCCTCTTCACCATCCCTCTTCAATCCCTAAAGAGGGAAGAGGGCTAGAGAGGGAGGGGGTAGAGAGGGAGGTGGGGCAGAGAGGGAGTGGGGTTAAGGGAGGGGGAGGGGGATGGGGTAGAGAGGTAGAGAGAGGGAGGGGCGTAGAGGGAGGGGGGTAGAGAGGGAGGGTGAGGGGGTAGAGAGGGAGAGGGCGGGGAGGTGAGTAGAGGGGAGGGTAGAGGGAGGGGAAGGGGTGTAGAGAGGGAGAGGCACAGAGAGGGAGGGGGTAGAGAGAGGGGTAGAGGGAGAGGGAGGGAGTAGAGTAGGGTGGAGTGAGGGTAGAGAGGGAGAGGGAGAGGGCGAGGGAGGGAGAGGAAGGGGTAGAGAGTGCCAGGGCCTGGAACTCAGCCTTGTCTGTGGACTCCATCCGTCAGCTCGGGTGCTGCCTGAGTTCCAGTGGGCTCATCCCTGAACCTGGATCCAGGCTCATCCTTGGTTCCAGCAGTGGCTTCTTTGTCGGCCGCGGTCATGGCCCCATCCCAAGCCCCGTGCTCGGCCCTCACTCCAGCTCCAGCACAAGGCTGAGCTCCAACCCAGTCCCTGGGCTCGGCCCGCGGCACCACCCTCCCCCACAGGTAATCCGCGAGTGCTGGAGTGCCCATCCCTCCCGGAGTGTCCTGTCCTGCCTTGCGAGTGCATTGGGCTGCAAGCACTGGACTGCCCCTCACTCCCGGAGTGTCCCGTCCTGCCTTGCGAGTGCATTGTGACGTCACTCGGTGTTTTTTTTCCGAAATGGGCGAGATTTTGGGGTGTTTTTTAAAATGTTATGGATTAATAACTTCGGAAATATAGGTGGGAATACGACGGGAAGATGTTTATCGCCAGAACGGGGGAAATGTGAGTTGGATATGTGAAAATGGGATGGCTGTGGCCTACCGTTTGGAAGAAGACAGGAAAAGCAGATTGACACATCGTGAGCACACACACACAAACACAACAAGACTTTTAGTTATATAGATATAGATGCCTGAAGCAACAGATTTTCTTTAATTGAAAATGGCAAATATTCTTTTTGATTTCCCTTGTTTTGTATTAGGCCAAAATTCACAAGACACAATGCTGATCCTGGTTTGTGCAGTCATACATTTTTTTTTCAAATAGTTTATAAAAATAATTTAATTGAGTACAGTACAGCATTTCATAATAATGCCCCTGTTTTCTTAAATTGAATATTTCTTCAACGAAGGTAACACATTTTGAAACTAGCTGTGGATTCATTTCAAAGATTTAAGTTAGTTTTGGCTTAGAACTATGCCTTAATATTATTTTGCTTCCTTGCACACTTGCTTTTACAATACTTAATAACCATCCATTATTAGCTAACAGAAATAAGGAATTGCAGTTGCTGGTTTAGATGTTGGTTATTATTAGCTAATAGTTCAAAAACAGGATTGGAATGTATAAAAAAATGAAAAAAATATTCATTGCTCCAATCAAGTTACATATTGGCCCTCCACATTTTAAATGCATCAATACTGTTTCAAGGTTACTAATAAATCACCAATAAAATTGGAGGGTGCATCACAATTGGTCACTGACATAAAAGCAGTAATTTGTGAAAATGTGTACCTCAGCAGAGTTTGGTTACTAACCTTCATCCTTTGGGAGATGAGTTAACTTCCAGGGCAGATTTATTAAATTATTCCCATATGTGCTGCTTCTGAAGATGGTGTGTGAGTTCAGAATAGATTGATTCCCACAGGACATAACCTCTCAACACGGAAACACGACAAAATTTGCAAATGAGAATAACAGGTCAAATTACACATAATACTGCCTAAACCTCAGTAGTGAGTGCAATGCAACTCTTTAATAAAGGGCCAAGTGATCAGTTGTGGGGCAAAGGAATGTGCGAGGTGCTAGATCTAAGGTTTTTAATGTCAGAAGAAGTTACATAGCTTGGAATGTAAGGAACATTTTAAATTATACTACTGGTGCTTTTGCAGGTTAAAAAATTTTTTACTGGACTAATTGAAAATACTGGTATTCTTTTATTTTGAACATTACATTACATTTGGGACTATCTCAAAATAGTAAGATTAAATGAGAACTTACCAGTTTTAAGTTTGACCTTTATTTTATGAAGAGTTACGATGAGGGATTACGTGAAGACCCCGCCAGCATGCATGCACGACATTCTTCAAAGCAGCGGTGTGAAATCACAGACAACAGTAGATGAAATAAACATAGTAAGATAAGAAGAACTAGAATACCAGTTGACCTTTATGATAGAGGGCGGGAGCGGGGGCACGTAATCCCTCATCGTAACTCCTCATAAAATAAAGATCAAACTTCAAACTTTGAGAATTAAGGGACAGAAGTTTAGGTGTAACATGAGGGGGAACTTCTTTACTCAGAGAGTGGTGGCTGTGTGGAATGAGCTTCCAGTGAAGGTGGTGGAGGCAGGTTCGTTTTTATCATTTAAAAATAAATTGGATAGTTATATGGACGGGAAAGGAATGGAGGGTTATGGTCTGAGTGCAGGTATATGGGACTTGGGGAGAATACGTGTTCGGCATGGACTAGAAGAGTCGAGCTGGCCTGTTTCCGTGCTGTAAATTGTTATATGGTTATATGGTTGTAAGTTCTCGTTTAATCTTACTATTTTACTTCGGAGTCACGTGAGTAACTACGTGAAGATTTTAAAGATCTGTGATTTCATGCCGTGGAACGAGTCCATGCTTCACTCACTGCCTTAGTTGACCAGGGGAGGAAGTATGTTATCGTATTCAGACATGAATAATGACAATAGTAACCTCCCTCACCCGGGAGGAACTATGAACAGAACTTAACATAGAGTTCGTAAATACCCCCGATCTGGTAATGGGTTAGTACTAAATGTGTGGAAAATTACTAGATTGACAATCCTGCAACCGCTAGGATGTGGTCCCGCTAACTTCCATAACCCTGCTGCTGAGGTTGTTACAGTCTTGGTGGAGTGATTTGAAATGTCAGTATTTACTCCTGTATAAGCCAGACCAATAACCACCTGAAGATGGGCTGAAGTGATACCTTCTTTTGACGCTAGATGTAACTAACAATATTGCTAGTTCAGAGTCTCTAGGCTCTAGTGATCTAACATTCTGGTGTAGATGTGTGACCATACACAATCGAAGGTTCATGGGATATGTGAACATCTAGTTTGAGATCCGGTGCACCTGGTCTGTACTGCTTGACTAAGTCATAACATAAGTGTTATTTAGCCTGCAGATATAATCATTCTATCCAGTTAACGTTTATGTAATGACTGGACCCGTAGTGCTGCATGCAGGGCTATGAGCATAACCACTTATAAGTGAGTTAGCCCAAGGACAGGGATGTAACTGGAGCCCTTCAGCGAAGCGACGTAGCACAACGTTAACACCCCATATCTCTGCGTCCCTAGGCCTGGGAGTTTTCGAGTTGCAGATTTCCTTCATAATCTAGAGCTCAGAGGGTGACCCCCCAGAGTGGATTCTACTCCTCTCAGCCAGTATGATGAAGCACTTAGGTATGGTAGATGACACTTTAGACATCATGATTTGTCAAGCCCTCATATGAGCCTGAACTACAAGACGTCAGTCATCCGTGCCGAATATGCAATATAATTATAAAACAAATACCTCCCATCTCCTTATGAGGGAATATTGATTTTTTTTTGGTGCTATCCCTGCGATCTGCAGCGAGCACGTTCATGGTTGGTTTAACAACCCCAGCCGCAGGAACGGTCTTCTCAGTCTCTGTAAGTCAAATAATTGATTATATCATGCTGAGGACGGTTTCCCGCGTCACGGCTAGACCAATACTTGTGTCTAGAATAATCATATATGGTTCTATCATTCCCCACATCAGTGGGAACCATGGCTGGCTAAGCCCGGCAGGCACTATAAAAATGCCTGAGGCGGGAACTTGCTGAATTTTGCAAACCCGTCTGATGAGGCAGAAATGGAGGAAGACATAAAAGAACATTCCTCCTTAGTGTAGCTAGAATGTAACCAACGCTACCGATATGCCACATATTTTACACTGGTGATTGAGCCTCGATGCAAGCTTCTTGGTCTTTAATGTTCACAATGTATTTTAATACTTTGTGATCCAACACCCATATTGTGTACCGTAATGAGGTTTGGGTAAACTATCATCGGATATTTTGACTTGTTTGCACCCATGTAAACAGACATTTGCCACCACCGAAGTGTATCAATTTGGACTAGAGCATGCAGATTAGGCATATTCGCATAAACCTTTAATCCACAGAATGCACCCAGTGTCTATAGGTGGTTGATACCATGTAACTGAGGAATTGGTAACTCTCCCATCCACATCTGTAATGAGATGGCATGAGCAATTTCTCATCCTGAACAATAGCATCAGTTTGTAATTTAACTGAAGGTTTACTGATTTAGTGGAATAGCATAGAGCTGGTAACAATGACCACATGGTACTTACATGGTGCTTACTTATTTTGCATGCTGTATAGTTCTGATTGAGAAAAGGCCTAAATAGCACAGCTGTAAGCCAATTATACTTGATGAACAGAAGGTTGCTTGATCAGTTTTGTTACGGGCTTCAATTAATTCCAATCCCTTACCTCAGGGCGGAGTCCCAGATGATTAAATAGAGTTAAAGGTAATCCCAATCATCAATAAATTCAGTTGGTATCAACTTAAATTTATCTGGACAGATGAGAACCCAATTTCTCAAATGGGTTTTGTGGCTGATAGAGCTAACTTAGCAAAATACAGCACTTAATCTCATCCAGATAGTTCTTAACAATATTTTTTAAACTCTGAGCAGCAGAATTAATAAATAACCTGGGAACTGAAGTTAGCCTATTTTGCAATGTTTTAACTGTATCATTGCCCCATCCAGTTAAATTTCAGATATTTCCAGTGCACTGTGAATGAAGCTGACCCCATGGGAATTAATAGTCACGAAGTTTCAATGTCTATACTGCACATGCGAGTTGGGCTTGTTGATAATAAACAGGCCTCATTTGTCATAATAGCGAGTCTGCCTAGAGAGGCAACTCCAGCCATATTCCTAGACTGTCTCGCTTGTACTGTGCAGTATAAACTATCTCATCCAACCTTCTTGTAAATGGTCCACAACCGCACGTTTTGGAAAGAACCAGACCCACCTACCGTCATGGCCACCGGTGGTTTTATGGTAAGCCCAAAAGGCCCCCGATGCGGGTTCGATTTCCATCCTTGATTGGAGCGTAGGGCTGCTGGTGTATGTGGACCCATGTCTTTCCAGGTGCATGGTAACTCCCAGCCGGCACCTGTTCCTCGGACATGCTTCCGAGTTCAGAGTCAGTTGCCAACTGACCCCTTGCACTGACCTTCGCAGAAGGGAGTTTTGTAGGCAGCCCTGAAAAGGGTGCTGCCACAGGCTCTCGAGGAGACCTGCGCTGATATGGCCCTCCCTGGCCAATTAGGATGGGTAAAACGTCCGAGGACGAACCCATGTCGGAGGGGACCCTCCTGGCCTGACTTCAGTCAAGGCCTTTCAATCTCCTGTTTGAGCTCTTACCCTCCTCGGGCAGCCGGAGTCTGAATTCACCGCCGGCGACCCACTCTTCTGCGGTCCTAGCCATGTCTTCCACACGGTCCCCGTAACTGGGGTGTCCCCCAAGCATGGTTCTACCCGCGGTCTTCCACACGGTCCCCGTGGCTGAGGTTTCCCCCAAGCACGGTTCTGCCCGTGGTCTTCCACGGTCCCTGTAGCTGAGGTTTCCCCCAAGCACGGTTCTACCCGTGTTCTTCGCAAGTTCCCTGTAGCTTGGTTATCCGCAGTCTTCCCATGGTCCCTGAAGCTGGGTTATCCGTGGTCTTCCCATGGCCTCCGAGGCTGGGTTATCCGCAGTCTTCCCGCGGTCCCTGAAACTGGGTTATCCGCAGTCTTCCCACGGTCCCTGAAACTGGGTTATCCGCGGTTTTCCCACGGTCCACGAGGCTGGGTTATCCCCAGTCTTTCCACGGTCCCTGAAGCTGGGTTATCCGCAGTCTTCCCGCGGTCCCTGAAACTGGGTTATCCGCGGTTTTCCCACGGTCCACGAGGCTGGATTATCCCCAGTCTTCCCACGGTCCCTGAAGCTGGGTTATTCGTGGTCTTCCCACGGTCCCTGAAGCTGGGGTACCCGTGGTTTTCCCGTGGTCTCTGAAGTCGGATTATCCGTGGTTTCTCGTGGTCTCTGAAGTCGGGTACCCACGGTCTTCCCGCGGTTTCGGAGAACAGGTTACCTGCGGTCTTCCCCCGGTCCCGGAAGGCAGGTTACCTGCAGTCTTTTGAGGTTCCGTGGTCCCCGCAGCCAGGCTTCTTCCGGCGGTCGGCATTCCCCACGGCCCTTGTAGTTGGGACCTAAAATGCTGGCGAAACTCAGCGGGTGCAGCAGCATCTATGGAACCTTGTAGCAGGGACCCTTGCGGTGTCGGGAGCCGGGATTTTCCCTTTGAATGCTCCCTCGGTTTTGGGCTTCCCCCGAGCTGGCGTGGCTTAGTAAACGGGGTTTCCCTCACGGTCCCTGATCAAGGGCTTCCTCGCGATTCTGTGGTCGGCTTCGCATATCCCTGCAATTCTCAGCCGGTATCCCCCCCCCCCCCCCCCCCGGCGGTCCCTGTAGAAGGGAGCCGGGTGGCGCTGGGGTTCCGACCTCTGACCTCCAGCAGGAGCTCTGAACGCTTCCTGCAGTAAAAAAGAGACATGAAAAAGTTAAAAACTTACCTTCAGGTCCGAGCTGTTGGAAGCAGAGCTCCAACAGCCTGTCGTTTGCGCAATGCGAGAGACGATATGCCGCGCATGCGTGCTGGTGGTGTCTTCATGTAGTCACTCACGTGACTGAAGTAAAATGTTGTTTTTAATCACACAACTACCTTAAATTATTTGCCATAGGATCAAGGATTAAGAAGGCAAAGAGTGGGAATAAAGAGGGCTTTCTCCAGTAGGCTGCCAGTAATTAGTGTTGTTCAGCAGGGGTTAGTGTTGCATCTGCTACCTTTCACGTTGTCTATTAATAATTTGGATGATGGAATTGATGGCTCTGTGGCAAAGGTTGTGCATGATATGAAGATAGGTTGAGGGGTAGATAGTGGAGAGGAAATAGAGATTCTGCAGAATGACTTGGATAGGTTTGGAGAGTGGGCAAAGAAGTAGCAGATGGCATACAGCGTATACAATTGTGCGGTCTTACACTTTGGTAGTGGGAATAAAGGCATAGACTATTTTCTTAATGGGGAGAGGATTCAGAAATCAGAGACGCAAAGGGACGGGACTGCTGGTGCAGGATTCCCAAAAAGGTTCATTTGCAGGTTGAATCAGTAGCAAGGAAGGCAAATGAAAAGTTCGCATTCATTTCAATCATTATTCGCAAAGGAATACCATTCAAATCAAAGAACATTATATCAGATAAGGAAGGGAGATATATTATAGTTACAGGAGAGATCCATGCTACGCTAATCACCTTGGTAAACATATATGCGCCCAATTTTGATAATCCTCAATTTTTTAATAAAATCCTGAATACAATCGCAGAATTTAACTACCAAAATGTTATAATTGGAGGAGACTTCAACTGTGTTTTAGATCCGTACTTAGATAAATTGATGCAAAAACAAGGAGGTAATATGAAATCTAAAATTAGTGAACTCTTAAATACATATATAAAAAATACAAATATAGCAGACGTCTGGAGGATCGCGAATCCGACTGGAAGGGAATACTCATTTTATTCAATGGTACACAAAACATACTCATGTATAGATTACTTCCTAGTGGATACAAAACTAATCCCTTATACTATGAACCCTAAATATCACACCAATACGATTTCAGATCACTCCCCGCTAACTTTCGTTCTAAAATTAGAAGGAATGTCTACGAACAAATCGTTCTGGAGGTTTAAATCGCAAATTTTGAAAGACCCACAAGGGAGTATATATCGAAAAAAACAGATGGACCTATTTTTTGAGACAAACGATACACCAGATATATCGCCCACTTTATTATGGGAATCCTTCAAAGCATTTATTAGAGGAGTCATTATCTCGTATCAAGCTTTTCAAAACAAAAAGAATAAGAATGAACAAAGACAATTAGAAGAACAAATTAGACAACTAGATATAGATAATGCTAAAGATCCAACTATGGATAAACATAATAAAATTTTAATACTGAAATTTAAGCTAAATAAATTATTATCAGAGAAGGTTATAAGATTATTCCAAATTACAAAACAAGAACATTTCGAATTTGGGGATAAACCCCATAAACGTTTGGCACGCCAACTGAAAAAAACGGGAAAAAGATCATGCAATTTTAAAGATTAAATCAGATAGAGGGGAATTATTAACACTACCTAATGATATCAATAAAAGATTTGCTCAATTTTACAAGAATTTATACACATCAAAAACGCTAATAGACAATAATAAAGTTTCAGAATTTTTGGACAATTGTAACCTTCCAAAATTAGAACTGAAGGAACAAGAGGAACTGGGAGCACAAATTACATCTAAGGAAATATAAGACACAATAAACACACTTAAGAATGGAAAAACACCAGGACCAGACGGATTCAGTAATGAATTTTATAAAAGTTTTTACGACATAGTTACACCACGTCTACAGAAAATGTACATGTACGCTTTTAAAGAACAAATCTTACCTGAAACACTAGCAGAATCAATGGTCACATTAATACTTAAAAAAGATAAAGATATAGAAGAACCAGGCTCATATAGGGCTAATGCTTTGTTAAATACGGATCAAAAAATATTAGCGAAAACACTAGCTAGAAGACTAAGTCAATATGTTAGTAAATTAATAAATGAGGATCAAACGGGATTTATACCTAAGAGACATTCATTTAATAACCTGAGATGTCTGCTTAACATAATGCACTCTCACAAACCTCAAGAACAAGAGTTATCTATAATTTCATTGGACGCAGAAAAAGCGTTTGATCAAGTAGTATGGGATTATATGATTAAAGTATTGCAAAAATTTCAAATGGGAGAGAGCTTCATCGCATGGATAAAATTATTATATAACAAACCCATGGCTAGAATATTAACTAATAATATACTATCTATGAAATTCCAATTAACAAGGGGCAATAGACAAGGATGTTCATTATCACCGCTGTTATTCGCTCTGGTAATTGAACCTTTAGCTGAAAAAATTAGAACACACCCGGATATTTACGGTTATAATACAAAATATTCAAATAACAAAATATCCTTATATGCAGACGATGTATTACTGTATATCACAAAACCCCAAATCAGTATACCAAACATATTAAATCTAATTGAGGACTTTGGATCTTTCTCAGGATACAGAATAAACTGGAACAAAAGTGAAATTATGTCGATAAAACTGAAAGACTCAACACATCTCTTGAACTTCCCCTTTAAAATAGGCACAGAAAAATTTAAATATTTAGGAATTGAAATCACTAGAAACTATCACGCTATGTTTAACGCCAATTATAGCCCCTTACTTAAGAAACTAAATAATCTAATTAAATTCTGGAAAACGCTCCCGATGTCTTTAATAGGTCGAATAAATGCTATAAAAATGATCTTTTTACCACAAATCCTATATTTATTTCAATCAATTACAATATATCTTCCAAAAAAGTTTTTCAAAAAACTAGACTCAGACATTACAAATTTTATATGGGATTATAAATCCCACAGAATACAAATAGTAAACCAAAAGAGATGGGTGGTCTAGCGCTCCCTAACTTTATGTACTATAATTGGGCAGTAAATATTAAAAATATGATTCACCTGCTGGACAATTCTGCCCAGCAGGTGGACTGGATTGTAATGGAGAGAGAGGACTGCTCTCCGTGTAATACAGGAGCGACTCTCCTCTCACCAATGAATCTGAATAACAAAAATTATAATAAAAATCCAATGATATATAGCACAATTAGAACTTGGAAACAAATAAAACAGAATCTAAAATTAAGAAATCTATGTCTTTTAATGCCAATAGTCAATAACCCGTCGTTTAAACCAATTATAGATAAATCATTTACATAATGGGAAAGAATGGGAATCAAATCGCTCGGAGACTTGTATGAATTAGGAAAATGATTATCATTTCAACAATTACAACTGAAATATAATTTGAAAAATAATCAATATTTTAAATATCTTCAAATCTGTGACTATCTGAAAAAATACACAAAAGACTATCATAACATGTCCCCAGACTTATTGGATGAAGCGATGAAGACAAAGGCTGAATCAGCAAATCTAATATCATACTTATACAACGTTATTTTAAATATAGAAATACCTACAACCGACGGTATTAGAAGAGACTGGGAACAAGAACTAGCTATAAAAATTTCAAAAGAGAGCTGGGATAAACACTTACTATATGTGCATAAATGCTCGATCAACGAACGACATACTCTAATTCAATATAAAACATTACATAGACTATATTATTCAAAAACTAAAATAAATAAACTTTTCCCCAATGTCTCACCCATTTCTGATAAATGTCAGTCACAAGAAGCTACCATAGCGCACTCTTTTGTTTTTTGTATAAAAATCCAAAAATCCTGGAATTAAATATTTGAAATCTTCACAAAATTATTTAAAATATAACTTGTACCAAAAGCAGAATGGATCATTTTTGGAATATCGGAAGGCAACCCCGAATTAAACGTGTTTCAAAAGAACTTACTTAATTACGGGCTAATAATGGGAAAAAACGTATACTCAAATTTTGGAAAAATGCTCCAATACCAACAATAAAAATGTGGATTTCAAACATGTTCGAAACACTACACTTGGAAGAGATGAGACTCCTCCTAGCAGGCAAAGCAGACCACTTCCAAAAGACGTGGTCTGCATTTATGGAACTATTACAAGCAAAAGGTGCAATAGTAATTTAAAATATAAATGGTACCAGGATCTGGTAATGGGGGGTATAAAATAAAAAAAATTTAAAATACGGTTGTTATATCCTTTTTTTGCGGAGTTTTGTGTTAATGTTTTTCGGTTTTTTTTCTTTTCTTTCTAGGGTCTTATTTCCTTTCTTTACTTCCTTCTCTAACTTCTTCCCTAAGGGCCTTTCTTTCCCCAACACTTTCCTGCACGTGCACGATTCTTGCTCACTTTCCTTACTTCTTTTATTTCTATCTTTTTTAAAGCTCGAAAAACGAAGTGGTACAACAAATGTAATAAGATATATCTGATGTGTATTATTGTAATTTACTCTACTTCTAATAAAAATAAAATAAAATAAAACATTTAAATTTTAAAAAAGCATTCATTTCAACAGGGCTAGAATATAAACGTAGGGATGTAACATTGAGGTTTTAAATGGCACTGGTCTGACCATCTTTGGAGTATTGTGAAGAACTTTGGGCCCCTTATCTAAGGAAGGATGTGTTGGCATTGGAGACTGTCCATGAGGAAGATGATCTTGAGGATAACTGGGTTAATGTATGATGAGTGCCTGATGGCTCTGGACCTGTACTCACAGGAGTTTAGAAGGCGAATGACCAGTTCTTGATCAGTAAGGGTGTCAAAGTTATGGGGTGAAGGCAGGAGAATGGGGTTGAGAAGGGAAGGTAGATCAGCCATGATTTAATGGCAGAGTAGACTCCATTGGCCGAATAGCCTAATTCTGACATGAACTTATGATACCCATTTTCAGCATAATGGACATTTGCATTCATACTGACTCAAATGTACCCTATTACCTAATACTGTGGGTAACTAATTCCTTTAAACATGAATAGTGCAAATTGTCAGTGTTACCAAAGAAACAGTTACATTATGTGGAAGATATTGCTCATTCAAGCTGCATGGGTTGCCCTTCAATGCAACGACTGTCTCCTTGTTTGGAAAGCCAGAAAAACTCTAATGATTTCCATCAGGTTTTTCCGATTGGTACTTTCTTCCTAATGTCTTCAAGAACTGCTATGTCATTAAGTTTCAGGATAATCTGTCTTCGTGGAGCTCCGACCCTTGAGTGAGCTCTCTGAACTCGATGTTCAGCATCTACTTTGGGTCTTTCAGACAGCTTGAATACTTGTTGAAGTAAGTTGGCAGTGAAAACCCGAGGGTGTGTTCCAGTTTCCTTCCCTTCTTTCACTCCAACAATTCTTAAGTTTTGCCGTCTGGACCAAGCTTCGAGATCGAGGCATTTATCGGTCATTCTGGACAGTTGCCCAGAAACCCGGTCTAGATCTTCTTTCATTCTTTGCATCGCTTCAGACATATCCATAGTCATAGTTTCCAGATCTTTAATAGCTTTGTTTTGTTCTGTAGAAGTAAGGAGAACGGGCTCCAGCATTTTACTGCAATTTTCTACAACCCGTTTAATTTCTTCTCTTAGATCGGTATCTACATCTTCAATATGGTCATGTAGAATACCAATTCTATCACAAATATCATTGTTCGCGGCATCCATTCTTGTTTCTAAATTTCCCAGCTGAGTAGACAGCTTGGAAAGCTCTTTATGCAGAATCTCACCAAAGTCCTTTGTCACATCTTCTCTTAAAGATTGTTTGTGTTCTTTTACTTTTCCTTCCATAGCAGCAACAAATCTTTGTCCTTCAGTTTCCTCCTCAGATTCTTCAGGTGTTGTTTGAGGTGTTTTCTCCAAGTCTTGAGCGAGCCACTGTCTGGTTAGAGGTCTTATCGGGGGTCGCTTCTGTAAATTCCGTTTGCTCATTCAAAAGTGCCGGTATCCCAGTCATTTAGCGGCGATTTCTGATGACGTCACTTACGCGACGTCAGGTAACCCCGGTGAGTGTTTTTAAATCAATCCCGTTTTCTCTTGCAGGCTTTTTAGCTCTTTTAGTGCATTTTCAGGAGCGGAGCTAAATGGAGCACCTCTTACAACTCCATGGCGCCACCGGAAGTCTCACAATGCCAAAATGTAAAGGATATCAACTCTATAGAATGTCCTCTTGATACTAATAAATCCTGTGAATAACTTCTCTAGTTGCTATTACACATGATAAATCTCACATGCAGCATTAAAGTATTCCTTTAACCATACACAACCATGGATAATATATATCACTTAAATTTCTATGCATCTATTATCATGCCGAAACTCAATATAGATCAAAATGCTTATTCATTCCCATCATCGTACAATTATATATTGATTTCAAAATACTTCAATAAATACTGCAAAACTCATAATAACTATTTTTAGTTTTGTTTTCTCTTAATGATTCATATTTCTAGTCCAGAGAAAGCAAGATCACTATCTCCACATACCATCAACCCAAATTGCTCATCAAGAATTGTTGGTCACTCAAAGGCACCTCATCGTGATGTGCATGACCCATTCTTGTGCTCTAGCTGTCTATTTATCATCTGAACAAATCAGATACTAAAGACCAATGAGGACTATAAATTCATTACACAGAGAAACCAAAGTAACTGTCTCATTGTGCCTTAGATCTAAATTTCTCGTCAACAATTGTTCTTCACTTCAAGAAACCTGAAACCTATATACATATTGGGCTCTCTAAGATGCTCTGCCCCATTGATGCTTAGCCACATTCCACACATTGTGACCTCTGCTGGTACTTCAACAGTCCATATTTTCCACCCAAGCATCTCACTGCCTTTGTACTACGGTAATTATGCTGTTGCCCCGCAATCAAACAATCATGTTCACATTTCTTGATGATGCATGTTCAAACATTGAACACTGTAAATAGATCCCTGGGCTCCAGCAAGAAAGAGTTAGATTTAGCTCTTAGGGCTAAAGGAATCAAGGGATATGGGGAAAAAGCAGGAATAGGGTACTGATTTTAGATGATCAGCCCTGATCATATTGAATGCCGATGCTGGCTCGAAGGGCCGAATGGCCTACTCCTGCACCTTTTTTCTATGTTTCTATGTTTCTATGTTTCTTGAAATTCTTTTGAAGTTGCATAAGGTATTTTCATGTTAAAGCTCTCAATACACTGCTTCACATCTGGGGGTATCACCCTCCCATCCATTGTTTGCAATCCCAAAACAGCCCTGGACCATTCGATATCCAAGCATCTCTTTACATACATTTATCCAGCTTCTGGCCTTCCTCCACTCAAGAAAAAAATGCATTTGTGTTTCTCTCACTTTTGGATCAAGCTCACATTCCTCTTCATTTGGACTCTCTTCCAACTCCTTCTAACTCCAACTTCTCAATGGTTCTAATTCAAGTACTGTTGTCCCCAGACTTACTTCCACAGGCAAACTCAACTGATATCTCATACGTGTATTCAAGGTCATACTTTCCCTCATTGTGAGATGGTGGTTTCCTTCTTTATGTTCTCTGTCTTCACCCAGTTAAAGCTACTGCTCGTGTTCATGTGTGACTATGTATATGATCTATAGACCTATTTTACTTTCAGCATGAGTGCATGACATTGATTTATTCAAATGGAAAATTCTTTGAGATATTTTCAGTGCACATCTTGCCCGATATTGACTCAGTTGCAATTGTATCAATGTGCATACTGTTTATTTCTAATTAGCTTATCAATACATTACTAATATCTCCCTCCACAGGAGCACAGAAAATTCAATTTAACATCCTAAACTCTGTCTCTTTGCTCTTCAGTTTCAGCGCATGAAAGGTAACCCAAGGGAACAGTTCAATCTTCTTCTTGCGTATGGCATGCACTGCCTAAAGTTGTAGGTCAACTTGTTTTATTTGATCTATTTGTTTGTGCACGTCGGGTCGATTGCATTAGTCGAATCAGGGTGGACCACATGAAGGTTACAATCTCCCACCCCACTGTTCAATAATACTACCTCTTTGCACCTGAAGTGAATGAGAACTGCCATCCATATCTGCAATTTGTTTTTTAAAGAACTTGCACATCCTATAATGGGCAAGTAAAACAACATTGTAAGGCCAGTATCTTCCTTTGCAGTCATAACAAGAATTCCCACCATTTTCCTTCACATAATTTACAAAAGTGCTTACTAACGTTGCATACTGTTTTACTACAGAAGGCATTCTTAACATCAATGCAACTTTGCTGAGGATATTAAGACAATGCTCCCTCATCACCCCTGTGGACTAATGCCCCTGCCCTACTTAGGAAACCTGAACGGAAACCTCTGGAGACTTTGCACCCCACCCAAGGTTTCCGTGCGGTTCCCGGAGTTTGCAGGTGGTTGCCGGAGGTTGCAGGTAGTGGAAGCAGGTAGGGAGACTGACAAAAACCTCCGGGAACCGCACGGAAACCTTGGGTGGGGCGCAAAGTCTCCAGAGGTTTCCGTTCAGGTTTCCTAAGTGGGACAGGGGCATTAACTCCCTGCCTGGATCTCAGGGCTGAGTGAAACTGATCTACATCGTTCATTTATTGTTCAATGCTCTTCCCATACTCATGGCTATTCCACATCCTCCATAAAACATCAGGTCCAGTATATTAAACAGTTTTGATTGAATTTTGATGTTTACACGCTAGTCCTGCACTACCCAATGTTAAAAGTCTGAACATTGCATTTATAATACAGGGGTTTGTAACCTGTCAGAAAATTCACCAGGGGTGTCTGCAGATTCCCAATTGCAAGCATATAACCCATGCAAGTCACAAAAGAGACTGGATTAAAATATCAATACAAAATATGAGGAATAGTCCTTGTTCTGATTCATGGCAGTAGTAAACTCACTGGAGCTTGAACATCATGCGCCCTATTGCCAGTAAGAGTGTTGGCTCCGACCTTTCATGTTTCACTAATGTTTGACCAATGTATTCTGTATCCATCCCTGAGACAACATTGTTTGCGCTCAGGAGCATCTGCACCTTTTCCAAGTGCCCTTGCTTCTCAGATCACCAACACAATTGCCATGTGTACTCCCTGCTGTTATCACAGCTTTATATGTGGAACTTTGTTCTATTTTCCTTCACACTTGATTACTGCCTTGTTACTTTCTCGAAAAATGCAGGTAAAACCTTTCGTTGACTGGAAAGTACTGCCTCATTTTTCTTGTCATTGCCTGGGTTCTGAGGCAGAAGTTTCCATTACCTTTCTGAGTTTGTGGAGGAATGAGTATTTAATTCATTCATGGAATGTGTATGGAATTGACAATGCTGACCATGTTTTGTCTATAATCGGGAGAGAGCTAAGGATCATGCACATTGAATCTGAAAATTACAACCACTTCTAAAGTAGAATCATGCATCCAATTTTGAAATGAAAGGAGAAAATGCTGCAAATATTCATCCATGAAGAAAGTCTCAACAAAAGTCAAGTAATTTGTATTGCCAGCAGAACAATGATATTTTTACATGCGGAAGACTGACAGGCCCATTCACGCTGTAACAATGAAATATATAGACAATATTCAATAATACAATAAATTAATAATCAGTAATACTCAGTAACTATAACATAATAGTGGAAAACCAAACAACATAGTGCAACCCAAACAATGTCCAGAGTAGATCAAAATTGCTTAGGGAGGATTATGGTTTAGTGTTCAAGAGTCTGATGGTTGCTGGAAAGGAGCTTATTTTGAACCTGGAGCTTATAGTTTTCAGTCGCATGTATATTTTTTTAAATAGAAGTTGTGAGATGTGAGTGTGGCCATGGTAGAATGGGTCTGTTATGTTATTAGCTGCAATTTTTGAAGCAGTGCCTCCTGTACATCTCTTTGATGATGGGGTGGTCAGTTCAGTTTAGTTGAGAGATACAATGCGGAAACAGAGTCCCCTGAGACCACGTCGACCAGCAATCCCTGCATGTTAACACTATCCTACACACTCTAGGGACAATTTTTACACTTTAACCAACCCAATTAACCTACAGACCTATATGTCTTTGGAGTGTGGGAGGAAACCGAAGGTCTCGGAGAAAACCCACGCGGTCAAGGGGAGAACATACAAACTCCATACATACATACACATAGGAACTGTAGCCAGGATTGAACCCAGGTCTCTAGCACTGCAAGTGCAGTAAGGCAGCAACTCTATCGCTGCGCCACCATGCCGCCCTGTTGCCTTGCCACCCAGTTCTCATGATGGACCAGGCAATGTCAACCACTTTCTGCGATCTCCTTCATTAGTGACCATTCAAGTTACTGAACCAAGCCATGGTATAACCAGTCAATGTCAATGTGCTCTAGACTGTACACCTGTAGAAATTCTCCCACTCTCTTCTCTATGCCCCACTTGGATTGCACCAATGTGCTGGGCCCAGGACAAATCTTCAGAGATATGCATGCCAAGGAACTTAAAACTTGAAACAGTTAACTCTCTCCACTGCCTTCACATCAATATAGACAGTTTAATTGATACATGTTTTTCCCTTCCTGGTCAACAATTGGTTCCTTGGTAATGCTGACAATGAAAGCAAGATTGTGTTTTGGCACCAACCAATTCAGATTCTATGTCCCTCTTGTTTTCTGACATTGTTACCATTGAAAAGGGTACTCAGATTGAAATGGAAATATTTTCTGATAGTTTAATATGTTTCAATCCTTTAATTGCTATGACACATACAGGTTGATATTCTTTGTTTAAGAAGGAACTGCAGATGCTGGAAAATCGAAGGTACACTAAAATGCTGGAGAAACTCAGCGGATGCAGCAGCATCTATGGAGCGAAGGAAATAGGCAACGTTTTGGGCCGAAACCCTTCTTCAGACTGATGGGGGGGTGGGGCGGGGAGAAGAAAGGAAAAAGGAGGAGGAGGAGCCCGAGGGCTGAGAGATGGGAGGAGACAGCCCGAGGGCTGAGGAAGGGGTGGAGACAGCAAGGGCTAACAAAAGTATTCAAAGTATTCAAAGGTTTATATTAGTCACATTCACATACACCGAGGTGTAATGAAGTGAAATGCTTTTTGCCATTTTGCAGCACACAAAAAAGAATACAGACATAACACCAATGAGAGTCTTAAACACAAAGAACATCCCCCCACAATGGCTCCCACCATGAGGGAAGGCACAAAGTCCAGTCCCCAACCCCAGTTCACCCATAGTCGGATCTATTGAGGCCTCCACAGTTGCCTCTACGGAGGCCCGATGTTCCTGGCCGTTCTCGCCGGGTGGTGGTGCTCTGGCGTCGGGAGAGTCCTCACAGTGGCATGGGAACCCTGGAACGGCCGCCTCCGTACTGGAGGCCGCGGCTTCCGAAGCTGACAATGCCGCGCCGGATGGAGCTCCACAACTGGCGAGATCCCAGGCTCCCGGTGTAAAGTTCGGTGCCAGGGCCCGCAGCTGGCCGATCCACAGACCCGCAGCTCCGCGGTGTTGTTCCCGGCGGTCTCAGCTCACCGGAGCTCCAGCGCGGTGACCCAGGCAAGGCATCGCCTGCTCCACGATAGCGCTCTGGGCGGTCCGCGACAGGAAACGCCACTCCAGGCCCGCTGGTAGGCCACGAGGACGGGTCGAAGCTGCAGCCCGGAGAAAAGCTGCCTCTCCGACCAGGTAGGGACCCTGAAAGGCAGTTTCCCCCTTCCCCTTCCCCCATTCCCCCCCCACCAAAATTGGGAGAATTCAATGTTCATGCCCGCAGGATGCAGACTCCCCAAGCGGAATATGAGGTGCTGTTCATCCAATTTCCGGTGTTGCTCGCTCTGGCCATGGAGGAGACCCAGGACAGAGAGGTTGGATACGGAATGGGAGGGGGAGTTGAAGTGCTGAGCCACCGGGAGGTCAGGTTGGGGTATGCGGACCGTAACCAAGTGGAGGCTGGGCGATCATTTCTAGAATAGCTTCTGGCAACAAAAAAAACATTACATTTTCACATTTAACTTCAAGTGCACTGTTGCCAGATGGTCAACTCACTGTGAACCATCTCTGGCCCTTGTCCAACCATCTGTCTATCACCCCCCCCCCCCCCTCCCCTCATCGGTATCCACCTATGCTTGCATGATTTTGACCTGCTCCTCCATTCTTCCAGTTTCCCTCATATCCCCCACTAGACATCAGTAGGAAGATACGTAGTGTTCTACCTATCCTTGTTCCCTAGATGATGGTGCCTGACCCATTGAATTACTCCAACAGTGTGTCGTTTATCACTCTTCAATACAGTGTATTTATCCCTTACTGCAAAATATGGACTGTGTATTTTATGAAAAAGTGTCCATCTTTTAACAATATTTTGTAAAGGCTTTACTAGAACTATGCAGAACTTTATTCAATTGAATAAAGCTTGAACAAGATGCCAGAATGGAAAATATATGAAAAACCTGCTCTCAAATTAAAGATGTACTCTTTAAAAACAAAAATGATGAACAATAGTTATCTGAAAATATTGTTGTAACAGTAAAATGAAATCCCAACCTCTTCTTTGCAGAATGCAGTCTTTTTTACAAACCCAGACATTTCTGTTATTATTTCTATAAAAGCCTAATCATTGTTAAAAACAGTATCCAGATGTTATCGATTAACTGTTGCATATGGCACATATCTACCTACTGGAGAGTAACTATTACATGTGTCAGATGTCTTAACACTAGAAAAATGCCCCTGATCAACGACAGAAGATGTTTTTCGTAAAGATCCTTTAAATGGGCCACTAGCACTGTGTAAAATTTAGGCTTAGCCTAAAGACCTTGATTCCCATGGAAATTCGTTATATAATAAACAAATAATCTGTTTTGTTTTCTTCATTGTCACCTTTGGAGCTTTTGTCAGTTTTAAGCACAATTCCATTGTGTGATCTATGCCATAGTTATTAAGCACTCAGCCCTGTTTAAATGTAGTAAGACTATACAAATGAATGTTGGTATTATATTGCATCTATGCATTCTTATAAAACATG
Source organism: Amblyraja radiata (assembly GCF_010909765.2). NCBI lineage: Eukaryota > Metazoa > Chordata > Chondrichthyes > Rajiformes > Rajidae > Amblyraja > Amblyraja radiata. The sequence goes on from NC_045961.1 coordinate 70,700,019, forward strand.
CTCGGGATATTCAATTTTAAATGGAAAATAATATTTTAGTCAGTAAATTAGCTTTCACAGCAGAATTTATCTGATCAGTTTGCAAGTCTGTACAAATTATGCAGAATTGGTCATGCACGCAGCAGGGTACATTGTTTACATTAATTAATGGTTCCTATATGTGTGGTTACAGCTCAAATGAAAAGTCAGATGACAGAATAAATTTAAAATTAAATTGAATCCTCCAAGTTATTTCAAAGGTGACTGTGCATGAGCATTCATTTGCATGGTGAAGGTCTATGTGCTTCTAAATGGTATGCCCGTGGGAACTATTTCTAAGGCTGATTAAACAGCTTCACTGAACTCAAGGTTAGCATTTTGACTTTTCAGCAAATTGGGCAATGGTTTATTGCCTTATTGAGGAAACTTTAATTGCTTGTCAAAAAAATCTCACTGTGATAATTAGAGGAAGTCTAAACAAGTATTAAAATCCATTTATTTATTATGCTGGGTGCAGTTTAAACTATGCTATACATCACAGCACGGTTTCATAGCATGTATATATGTTTGTATAATTGGAAAGTAGATATACTGTTACTATAGGAAGCAAATATTTTCTTGGAGCTATTATAGTTGAGGAGCAGAAATGTAAATATCCAGTCAAACACGTTGTTAAATTGCTAATCAGAAACCTGAGGTTGTGGATCCTCGATTTCCAAATTTGCATCCCTCACCATAAATAGATCCCCAATGTTCAGAAATTAATTAAAGAATAAATTAATTAATTGAAGAGAATTTTGAAGGTAATGAGGGAGCTGGCAATGTGCAAATCTGGAAGGCAATGCATCCATAGCATAAGAGCATGAAACCAGAGGCAATGGGCATGGGTGGTAGATTGGAGGGAGTAGGGGAAATAATTAGCACATAATAGTCAGAGGATCAGGGGAATGAATTTAGGGGGATGTGGATGATACAGAATGTGGACCACAAAGAACATTGAGAAATAGTTTGAAGATGTTGATGAGAAATTTATGGTCAGTGACCTTGGCTGTGGGAAGTTGTCAGAGCTTGTTGAAAACAAAGGTAATAAGTACGCAAGCAGTAGTAAACTAATGATGAACCCAGATTTCAGTATTTTCAATTTATTTTATAAATGTTATGGTAAGATTTCAACAGGTTGCAGAAGCTCAACTAAGGTGACAAAACAGACATTGAACTTCCACATTATTGACTGTCAGATGAAATGTTAGTCAACAGGCCTGTTATCAGCAATTGCATCCCTTCTGATGACCATCTGAGTCCAAAGGCCTTTTACCTCTCCCTGCAATCCTGCAGAACCTAATGGTTTTAGAAATATGTTTGTGGCTCTTTAATGTATTTTCCACTTGCAGTTTCCCTATCTGGAGACAATAGGTCAATTAAACATTTCTTCACATATATTGTCCAGCTTGCCATGACATGGCCTTCTACTGATCCAGGACCTATTACCATTACAAGGGGGCTCGTACACTTTGAAAAAGGAAGGATATCTTTAAGAGAACATTGTAGTGGGTTGTTTAGTTACAATTAGTGCTGACAGACCCTAAGCTCACATATATAAGCTAAAGTCTGACTCTGATGGAGCAAAAATATGGTTTACATTATGTTATATAAGATAACCCCATGAGCTACTTCCCTGTATCCAAGAAAGTCGCACTAATAAAGGAATTGAGCATGTTATTTGGGGAAGGTAAATAGTGGGGCCTCAGTTTCATCTACATTTTAATGGTGGACTATTCAGTTATGGGAGATCAAGTGTTAGTTGGAGACGCTTGTAAATTAGGTACTACAAATGAAATTATTAGACAATAAATCTTCCCTTCCCTCGCTCATCCCCTCTTTGCCCCCCTTCCTCCACTAAAAGCCTTTTATGATTTCTATGATTTGCAACAATGTGTCCATGGGATCTTATCGTCCCCTAACCAACCAACCTCCCTGCCTGAGGTTATCTATTGCCAGCCCTGATTTGTCTTGGTCTTTTCTAGCTTCCAGTTCTCCCCCCAACCTCCTACAATCAGTCTGAAGAAGGGTCTCAACCCGAAACATCAACTTTCATTTTCTTGAGAGATGGTAACTTACCGGTACTTGCTGAGTTACACCAGCATTTTGTGTCTATCACATATATGCCCTCCAGACTTTGACATAATTCCACCCTGAGGTAAAGATTCCAACTGTCTAGTTTATCTATGCCGCTCATAATTTTACATACTTCTACCAGGGCTCCTCTCAGCCTCTGATGCTCCAGAGAAAATAATCCACCTGTTCAGTGTGACCCTCGAGTGTACTTGGGTTATGGCCAACAGTGTAAAAAAAAACTTGGCAATGAACAGATTAAGTCCACTAAGCCATCAAGTACCTCTTTTTTTATTTATGAAGATTTGCACTAGAATCTCACCTTCACATTTGCTGAGTTCTCCAACAACAATTCCTTTGTGAATACTGATGAATAATGTTTAGGACCTCACCTATACTGTCTGGCACCATGTATAGATTTCCCTGTTGTACCTACTCTTTCCCTGGTTATTCTTTTGTCCTCAATATGTGCATTAAATCGGATTTACCTTAATCCTACCTGCCAGTGATATGTCATGACTTTTCTCTGCCATCCAAATTTCCTTTTTAAGGGATACATGCTTCTTTTTTTTTCTTTAACAAACCCTCACTATCCCTCAACATCCAAAGTCCCCTGTACTTGTTACCCTCGGCTTCCATCAGGAAGATGGTGGCCCTGAACTCTTGATATTTCTCATTTGAATGCTTCCCACTATGCTGGCTAGTAAAGGTTCCCAGTCTACCTTTTTCACGTCCTGCCTTTATTTGTTGAAATTGGACTTGCTCCTGTTTAAGATCCGATCTATCATTATATTTCTGCATAACCATTTTGACATATACAGGCCTCAAGCAACTATCTCCAAAATGCTCCACATTGCCATCCTTCCACTTCACTGGTTACATTCCAAAGATAAAACCAGGTAATGCTCCTTCCTTGCTGGTCGATCTACACAGTGGCGGCAGAGTTGGGCAGCCGTAGATTTGCTGTCTCGTAGCACCAGAGAACCGGGTTCGATCCTGACTATGGGTGCTGTCTGTATGGAGTTTGTATGTTCGTCTTTTCTCAGGGTGCTCCAGTTTCCTCCAAAGATATAGAGGTTTGTAGGTTAATTGGCTTTGGTATAATTGTAAATTTTCCCGAGTGTGTAGGATTGTGGTAGTATACGGGATGATTGCTGGTCGGCGTGGATTCGGTGGGCTGAAGGAGCTGCTTCCACACTGCATCTCTAAACTACAGTCTAAACATTGTAGGCATTTCTGATGCGATCAAAAGTAAATTATTTTCTACCACTGTGACAATTATTAGGCATCAATGATTATTCATTGGAAATTGGATCCATCTGTTTCTTGTTAATTGTTTTCCCTTCTTAACAGCATGGATCCCAGACTCTTAACAAATCTTACCAGAAGAAATATTAAATCTTAACGGTATCTGGAGAATGAAAATAAATAGATCCCCCACCCCCTAATTGATCTGTTTGACAATTTCTATACTACAATAGAGATATTTGAATAGATATATTTGTAGATTATCAAAGGCATGGCAAGTGGTTCATGTTGTTCACAACCACATTATGAATAAATAGATCGAGCCAGTTGTAGTTTGCTGCCTCACAACTCCAGTGATCTGCTTGGGTCCTAGCTCCTATTGCTCACTGTGGAATTGTAATGCTTTCTTTGTGACAAAAAGTTGATGAGCATCGGAGAGGGACAATTGTGTGCCTCAGACAACTTTGACCTCATCGCAAGTTTCAGTTACAGTAGGAGACTGGACACTGTCAATGTTGACAGTTTTGCAGGGAAGTAGTTGGTGAATGGGATGGATCCTATTGGTCTGAGAGACAGTATATTTTTTATGGGCTGCATGGACTTCTGCCACACTGTCAGAAAATATGATAATATATGAGAAACAAACACCAAAAGGTTTATTTAGGCCTCTATTGAATAATTAGATTATGGCCATCCAATTATAGCTTTATCAGTGAAACCCATGCAGATCAACAGTAAGAACATATTATCTCATATCTATATCTGGATATTATCTGGTACATTTTAGAGTATGCTCTAAGTGCATTTTGTACAAGTTTCTCTCTGCTCATTCCAAATTGGGTCCAGCTATCATGAGGGGCAACTTTTTCACAGAGGGGGGAGGGTATATGGAAAGAGCTGCCAGAGGGGGCTATTGAGACTATAACAACATCTAAAATACATTTGGACACGTACATAGATATGAAAGGTTTATATTGGTCAAATGTGGGCAGGTGAATAGGGAGTGACCAAGGTGAGACTGGTCCTTCATTATGCTGGTGATCTTGCTGAGGCACAGTGAAGTGCAGATGGAGTCAATGGAAGGGAGGTTGCCTTGTGTGATGGTCTGGGCTACTATGTCCACAACTCTATTCAATTTCATGCAGTCTTGGATGGAGCTGTTCCCAAACCAGGTTGTGATACATCCCTATAAAATGCTTTCTACGGCACATTAGTAGTTTGTACCCTGGACAAGGGAAGTGAAAAAACAATTGTCTGAATATCCATGCTGACAGTGTCCAGTCACCCACTGTAACTGAAGCTCTTGATAAGATCAAAGTTGGCTGAGGCACATTCAATATTTCAATAACATTAAATTCTATTAAAGGGAAGAATAATTTTGTAAACAGTCTTCATGGATCTAAAAAGGATTGAGGATTTTCTCTGCAATAGCAATGCACTACAGTATGATTTATGTTGTCTTTTTTCACTACTTGTTTTATTGACCTTTTACAATTTATTACTCAGTTTGGCTTCTGTTGAAAAATGACATTGAAACATCTCATAACAGCAGCAACGTCACCTAACAGACAGTGTCAAAGAAACAGTCGTAGTGTGTTATTTTCTGTGAGGACTGTGATGGCATGTAGGCATTATGTGACTTTAATAATAGAACATTATGGTACTTGTAAATGGATGTGGTGAAGAAGTAGCATATCATTCATATGCTGAACAAATAAATTCGTCAGGGAGCTTTAATTAATGCTGGACCAGAAATTGATGATTAAGTTTGGGATTAGGTTTAAGATAAAACAATCTTTGTGCATATATCCACTGCTGTAGTACTTGATCTTATTTTCATGCCTTGTGTGGGCATGTTCAAGGATTGATGATTTTTGTGTATTGACCAAATCTAATAGTTTTGTAGGAAAATGCTGTTTGAAGTTTGAGCCTTAAGCACTAATTTTTTGTATATCAATCTTGACTTTACATGAGACTGTCATTCAGAAATTAAGTTTGAGTTATTTTTCATATTTTCTGCATCTTCTGTGACATTTGGAGGATACAAAACACTAAATTTAGGGAAATAAATATGATTATTATAAAGATGTGTCCATTTAAGTTTAATTATATGTTTGTATAATTTGAACCCCTGTGTACTTCTCTATAGTAGGGTTACTAAAACCCCACTCCGCCCACTATTATACTCCATGAATCCTCACCAAATTCTTGTATAACTGTAATGTTATGTCCCAATGTCAATACTCATTTCCCTGACTGATGAAGGTCAGCATACCAAAAGATTTATTTGCTGCGTTATCTACCTAAGATGCCACTTTCAGGGAGTTATGAACTTATACTTCTCGATCCCTCTGCTCCACAACACTCACCATAGCCCAGTTATTCACTGTGACTTTTTAATCACTAAATTCTCATAACATACTTTATAAAAATATTATATGTTTTATAAATTATCTGTGCTTTAATGTTTATTTGCATTTGCAAGTTTTCATAATATTATATATTTAAATATCAATAATTTTGCACAGAAATGTTTCCCAAATTTAACATGCTAGCAAAGTAATTGTCCTCTCTCTACATTAATGGTGTATGTGTCATTTCATGACAGACAAAATTTTACTAACGAACAGCTATTTAAATGCATCCTCCAATTCTCAGCCCAAAATGGTGCTAGTCTGCATTTTGCGGTGTGTTAAAGATTTGATTTATTTGATCTCTGGTTTCATAGTGTTATTTTTTACAATTCGTTCTTATTCACTTTGGCTTCACTTGGTTTCTCCACATACCAACTGTGACTATTCTAAACAGGAATAACACTGATTTGTTTTAGATGTCTTAGCTTAATTTAGAAAGAGCTATGTTTTAATTTATAATATATTGCTAATATTCATCTTCAGCATGCTCATTCATTACAGTGAATTAATCCTGAATTGGCTGGCAAAATGGACAGGTTTATGCATTTGAATAATAGCAAACCAGCTACATTTCTGTCCATGCAGTAGTCCCATACCATCAAAGTAAAAAGAAGTTCCCAAATAAAAATTAGTGCCAAATGTCACCATTTGATAGTAGTTTTGATAACTTTATCCATCCTCTTCTGACGGAAAATCTGATGATCGAGCTTTTGTAAAGCCTGTAAATCGAGTTAATATTTTCTTCCGATGTTTCTGGCATTCAGAGTACTTTGAAACATGAAACCTTTATTTTGTTTGATTAACAATATATTGCGTGCCACATTTAGAAACAATTGAAAACAGTAAACCAAATTAAAATAATTAGAGGATAAACTTATTTTCTCATTCTGTTCGGTTACAAATCCATATTAAAATGGTTGGGGTCTCTGTCAAGTTGGAGAGATGATTTGTGAAAATACTGGATGCAATGTTACCCACTGTCTGCTGTCTGGTTAAGGAGAAGAATGATAGATGTGGGAACATCTGTCATGGAGTAAGACTTAAGCTTGAAGAGGATTGCATATGCAAATTTAAAAAGTTAATGCAGCAGTGGTGACTTTCACAAACCAGTCTGTTTTATATACTTTCATAAGCCTTGTCATAGTATATGTTGGGCAGCATTTGAGTGCGAGATTGAAGATACTCCACTGTCTCAAAAAACTTCCAGTATTTTATAGTATTCATGTCACAATAGTTACATGCAGATTTTACAGCTTCACAATAACCATATAACCATATAATAACCATATAACAATTACAGCACGGAAACAGGCCATCTCGACCCTTCTAGTCCGTGCCGAACACATAATCTCCCCTAGTCCCATATACCTGCGCTCAGACCATAACCCTCCATTCCTTTCCCATCCATATAACTATCCAATTTATTTTTAAATGATAAAAACGAACCTGCCTCCACCACCTTCACTGGAAGCTCATTCCACACAGCTACCACTCTCTGAGTAAAGAAGTTCCCCCTCATGTTACCCCTAAACTTCAGTCCCTTAATTCTCAAGTCATGTCCCCTTGTTTGAATCTTCCCTACTCTCAGTGGGAAAAGCTTTTCCACGTCAACTCTGTCTATCCCTCTCATCATTTTAAAAACCTCTATCAAGTCCCCCCTTAACCTTCTGCGCTCCAAAGAATAAAGCGCATCACTTTATAAAGTCCATCACTTTTCTGAAGTGGGGACTGTCAGCATTCATTATTGATTTGTACAAAACTTGCCAAACAGCAGTTCTGCCATTCTTCTTGCAAACATCTTCTCCCTTTACCATCTGTGTGTACAGAAATATTTGAGAGCCCGTTTTCTCGTTCTTATCATATATTGCTTATCCCGTGAGTCGTCCTATGTTCTAGTTCCCATATACTATCTTTGTTCTAATTAATTTTGCCTTGCTATCTAAGCACTTTTCTTCTCTAATTACTCCACTGGCCATTCCAAAGATGACTTTTATCAAATCAGATTAATTTCCCATGACCCTTCTCCATTAGTAAGGCACTTGGGTAAACCATTTTACAAACTATTCACATTTTGTTATGATTCCTGGATATTCCTTCTGCAAAAATTGGAATAGTTGGGACTTGGAACAATTATAGCTGTGGAAGAAGAAATGGTTAATATAACAGATATGGCAGTCTTTGTGCATGATCAGCAGTTCTGAGTCAAATACTGTAAAATGCTGAGTCAGAGGAGAGCCTGTGAAATCAGTAAGGAGCAAATACCAGGAAAGGAATCAGTAGCAGAACTTGTGGTGGATGTTGATGTCAAGAGGTTAGATCAGCCCATGCAGCCCATGAAGAAAATTGCTGCTCAACTCAATCCAATGACAAAAATCCAACAGCAAATCCGATGGACTTAGTGGGCAATGCATGGAACCTAAAGCCAATCATTGGATGAAATCAAAAAGGTTAGGCAGAAGGGTGACTCCAAACCTAGTGGGAAGGGATAATCTTCTTCTTCTTGCGTATGGCGTGCACAGCCTAAAGTTGTAGGACAGCTTGTTCTATTTGATCTTATTTGATTGTGCATGCCGGGTTGATTGCATTAGTCGAAACAGGGCGGACCACGTGAAGGTTGCAATCTCCCACCCCGGAAGGGATAATGAGGAGACAGCATTCCTGGTGATTCTGCAGCTCTGTTTGGATAGTTATAATGGGGAGTTGAGAAAAGTTCAAAAATAAAGCAAAACCAATACACAAGTATAGATGAAGGTTAGAACTGGATGTGAGAGATGAACTGTGACAAAGGAAGCACTCACGAGTTATGTTTAGCAGGAGAGGTACTGTATGTTTTATCTTCATCCTGTTATTCTTAAATCAGGAACATTGAAAAATGAACTTAATATTCAAGAAAAATGTGCAATTTTTGAACTATTTCTAACTGTTATATTTATTGGAATGCCAAATCAATGTAGTGTTATGGAGCGTTAAATAGATTGTTGGCATGAAACAGGTAAGATGATGGGAAGTATGGAAGATTGAAACCTATTGTATGATGCTACACATATTCTATCCTATTGACTTGAAATACTTGTTTTACTCTCAAGCAGCAATTTCTCAACTCCAAGCAATACCAAAGCATTTTGTCAGCAAATGTGCTGTACTGTGCCAATTGCAATGTTCATCTTCCACTATGAAAGAATTATAGCACAAATAATTCATATTCTACATGTTTAATCATGATGCATTAAATCATTGTTGCAGCTTTTGCTTTCAAGTTAATGTTTGCCTGAATAATATATATGACACTAATTCACAGCAAATTGATAAATGAGGGGAAGTACAAGGAAAGATCTAAAGATTGCAGTGCAACTTGCATTAATCAGTAGGTACAGTATTTGATGCATGATTGAATGCCTGCTCATATCATTCTTTTAGATGTCAATGCAGTTAAAATTGTTAATGCATTTGCAGATGACAGCATAATTGGTGGTATGATGGACAGTGAGGAAGAATACCCAAGTTTACCACAATATCTAGTTTACTTGGTTATGTCAAGGGATGGCAAATGGAATTTAATTCTGACAAGTGTAAGATGCTGCACTTTGGTATGTCAAACCATAGCAGAACCACCACAGTAAATGGTAGACCCCTGGATAGGGTTGTATAACAGAGAGATTGAGGGTTCAGGTGTACGGTTCCCTGAAAATGGTATTTCAGGTGAAGAGGATGGCGAGAAGACATTTGATATGGTTGCCTTCATTGGGGAATGTATTAAGTACAAAGATTGGGGCATCATAATACAGCTGTACGGGTTTTTGGTCAGACCACACTTGGAATATTGAATGCAGTTCTGCAGCTATAGGAAGGATGTCATGACTTTGGAAAGTTGAAATGCATCATAACCAACCTCTCAAAGCACTTTATTACCATGAATGTCAGTGCCACCAGCCAGTACTGAGGAATGTCACCTTGCTCTTCATGGGCATCAGTTTTACATATGTTTTTTTTAAAAACCAGGTTGTGACCTCAGACTTTAGTGGTGAGAGGTTGAAAATTTTGGTAAAAGTTCAAGCTAGTTGGTTGACAGAATTGTTTTTTAAGTAGTCAGATGCCACACACAGACGCTTTATGAAGATTCATTCTTGTGAAGGATATTCTGACATCTGCCTTGGTGACTGAAATTACAGTGCTGTTGATGGCTGTGGGGGTCTGAGAAGGTACATTTCGGATCTTCCTTTTGAACCAAGCATCATAAGCATTGAACTGATCTGGAAGTGATGCGTTGCTTTCACCTGAGCTATTACTTGGTTTCGCCTTGTAGCAGTAGTGGCATACAACATTATCACAGCTGTCAAACATCCATCTGATCATCTAGTTTAGACATAAAGTGTCTCTTCACTTTCTTGATGGCCATATAAAGGTTGGGTTGTTAGCGTTAAGAGTAAATGATTGCCAACTCACCCCTCCCCCTGCCCTACCTGGCACCATCTACCTGACATCCTTCACCACTTCTCAATCCACCACTACCCACTTAACCACTATAAACATATAACCATATAACAATTACAGCACGGAAACAGGCCATCTCGACCCTTCTAGTCTGTGCCGAACACATAATCTCCCCTAGTCCCATATACCTGCGCTCAGACCATAACCCTCCATTCCTTTCCCATCCATATAACTATCCAATTTATTTTTAAATGATAAAAATGAACCTGCCTCCACCACCTTCTCTGGAAGCTCATTCCACACAGCTACCACTCTCTGAGTAAAGAAGTTCCCCCTCATGTTACCCCTAAACTTCAGTCCCTTAATTCTCAAGTCATGTCCCCTTGTTTGAATCTTCCCTACTCTCAGTGGGAAAAGCTTTTCCACGTCAACTCTGTCTATCCCTCTCATAATTTTAAAAACCTCTATCAAGTCCCACCTTAACCTTCTGCGCTCCAAAGAATAAAGCCCTAACTTGTTCAACCTTTCTCTGTAACTATCTCAACCCACCCCTCTCTCCTTCCCTCGCAACTCTGTCCCAATGCAGAGATTCTACTCAAAGGCTTGGCAATTGCTACCCCTCAATAATATTGCTTGACCTGCAGAGTTCCTTGGATGTGCTACAAGAAACCATCATAACAAAGGAGAATTGGATCAAATTCAATGACAATTTATCTTATTCATCCCACCACTAAACTCTGCCAGACCAGTTCTGGTAAGGTGCAAATTCAAATATTTATAGCCACTTCCATCTGTGATCAAAACACTACCTGCGTGGTGAATCTGTGAAATTCTTTGCGACAGATGGCTGTGGAGGCCAAGCCAATGAATATTTTTAAGGCAGAGATAGATCGATTCTTGATTAGGACGGGCGTAATGGGTTACAGGGAGCAGAGAGAATGAGGTTAAGAGGTAAAGATAGATCGACAATGGTTGAATGGCAGAGTAGATGCTGGGCCGAATGGCTTAATTCTGCTTTAAACTTATGAATGTGTTGTGTCCATCTTTATTAATATAATATAGCAAACAATGACATCAATAATACCTGTGATGTTTGGTGGACTGTGTGGAGTGGAATGACACGTTGCTCCTCCAGTACAGCAGGTGGCGCTGCACAGGACAAAGGGAGACGTATCGTACATAGTTATCTCTGTCTGTACACAGAGTGAGTGTGCAGTCAGATGGTGTGGTTGCAGCCATTTTTAGTTGTCTTGCTGGCAGCATTGAGATAATGTAACAAAGACTTCTGTTGTACCTTGAAGACTCTCAAGTTTTGATACAGACATAGAACAAGAACACGAAAATACCATATGTGGAAACTGTTAATAACATCCAAATCTCCCAAGTGTTTCAATGTCCACGTTGTTTTCTTATTATTTACAGACTCAATGTGATCATAACATTTCTTGCCTTTTGTTCTCAAATTATCTAATCTTGTGGTGTTAATTCTGGTCAAATTGGAGATGCCAGGACACTAACATTGAGTAAAGACTTCTGTGCTGCAAGGCCATTTGATCAATTTAAATGTGGCTTCTGCAGAAATGGGACAAGCTGCAGAATGGTGTCAGCTTGTTTGGAGCCTAGATAAGAGTTGCAGGTAAAGAAGGGGACATCTGCAGATTCTTACAATTAGGTGTAAATTGCATGAAATGGATTGGGTGAATGTGAACCAGATATACACATTGTAAATATTGTTGCAAAGCTTTACGTTGTTAGATGTTGATTGGGTTAATTGTTGAGCCTTGTCTGGGTTTCTTGAATATCTAGGCACATGTTGCATAATTTATCTCTGTTAACTTGCATCTAGAAACTTCATCAGATACATTGTATTAGTTACTGTATTATTGGGTTAGGGAAATGTCTATCATGTATTGTGTTAATCGATATCTGTTATTCGACTGTAAAGAGACCACCCCCGTATGGTTCGGCACCTCAAGGTTCGGGGACCTCTAAAAGGTAGCTTCCACGAGGTCCTGTGTCGATCTTCTGGGAGAACGCTTAGGACTGCGTGACCTTATGGAGTGTCTCTGCTTGCACGAGGCTAGAAGGGCTTGGCCAAGCAGATACAAGGATCGAACCCGCGGTGGTTAGGTATAGTAGTGGGGAACTGTTATTGTGTTTTTCCAAAATAAAATTTAGATGCGCAAGTGCTTGACAGTATTTTCTTGACTGAAACTAGACTGGGGGGTAGCTTAGAATAAGCTATTTACATTGGGGGCTCGTCCGGGATCTCAAAGGACCCCCAAACACAAGTTTGTGATTAAGGGTGTTGAGCTGTTTCGATCGCGAGTGCAGAAATCGGCGACACTGTACGGTTTTCACATTGATTTTCGGCACTTCGCTAGTCGGAGCGGATCGCTCATTCGCAGGCTTGGGAAAGGGTCCCAACGGGATCGCAGAACAGAGTCTAGCAAGCATGGGGGCTGGATAGCACTCCTTTGGGCTGGGTGCCCATAAAACCAGGGCGAGGAGAGGCCCAAAACCTGGTCGTAGTTGGCAGACTGCAGCTGTTTAACGAGAGACAAATGCGACACTGTCCCAGATTTTGTATCCAATTGGTGGGGTATTGAAATACAAGTGTTTTACATGCTAAGCAGTGAAACATTTGAACTGTTGTTGCTCGGAACTCTGATTGGAAAGGTGCATTCTGAAAATTGGCATCGACTGCCAGCGCGAAGAGGCTAGGCACTGACAGCCGGTGCCAAGCAGGTGTAAAGGAAATCCTTTTTGTAGATTGGCTATTGCATGTTAGCCAATCATACTACCTGTTAGTAGTAGCTCCACCTAGTATGTGCTTTATAATATTAAGAACTCGCCTATGTCAGGCAGTAGATGTCGCAGCTCGGAGCTGTAATGTACTGCAGATCCTATGCTGGAAGTGCTTTAATAAAAATGTGTTGTATCTTAGCGTGTGTTTGAGTCACCTTGTTATGTTTTTGAAGAGGTAAAAGCTAGGTTAGTTGGAGGTCACGCCAAAGCTTACAAAGCCATCCCCCTCCCCCACCTTGGTCAGTCTGATCACGTCTCATTGTTCCTCAAGTTCAAGTTCAAGTTCAAGTTAGTTTATTGTCATGTGTCCCTGTATAGGACAATGAAATTCTTGCTTTGCTTAAGCACACAGAAAATAGTAGGCATTTACTACAAAACAGATAAATGTGTCCATATACCATGATATAAATATATACACACATGAATAAATAAACTGATAGTGCAAATAACAGAAAGTGGTGGGTAATAATCAGAGTTTTGTCCGAGCCAGGTTTAATAGCCTGATGGCTGAGGGGAAGTAACTATTCCTGAACCTGGTTGTTGCAGTCTTCAGGCTCCTGTACCTTCTACCTGAAGGTAGCAGGGAGATGAGTGTGTGGCCCGGATGGTGTGGGTCTTTCATGATACTGCCAGCCTTTTTGAGGCAGCGACTGCGATAGATCCCCTCGATGGAAGGAAGGTCAGAGCCGATGATGGACTGGGCAGTGTTTACTACTTTTTGTAGTCTTTTCCTTTCCAGGGCGCTCAAATTGCCGAACCAAGCCACGATGCAACCGGTCAGCATGCTCTCGACTGTGCACCTGTAGAAATTAGAGAGAGTCTTCCTTGACAATCCGACTCTCCGTAATCTTCTCAGGAAGTAGAGGCGCTGATGTGCTTTTTTGATGATTGCATTAGTGTTCTCGGACCAGGAAAGATCTTCAGAGATGTGCACGCCCAGGAATTTGAAGCTCTTGACCCTTTCAACCATCGACCCGTTGATATAAATGGGGCTGTGGGTCCCCCTCCTACTCCTTCCAAAGTCCACAATCAGTTCCTTGGTTTTGCTGGTGTTGAGGGCCAGGTTATTGCGCTGGCACCATATGGACAGTTGCTCGATCTCTCTTCTGTACTCTGACTCATCCCCATCAGTGATACGCCCCACAATAGTGGTGTCGTCAGCGAACTTGATGATGGAGTTCGCACTGTGGTTCGCTACGCAGTCATGGGTATAGAGTGAGTACAGCAGGGGGCTGAGCACGCAGCCTTGAGGTGCTCCCGTGCTGATTGTTATTGAGGCTGACACATTTCCACCAATACGAACAGACTGTGGTCTGTGGACGAGGAAGTCGAGGATCCAGTTGCAGAGGGATGCGCAGAGACCCAGTTCTGCGAGTTTGGTAACCAGTTTGGAGGGGATGATTGTGTTAAATGCCGAGCTGTAATCAATGAATAACAGCCTGACATATGAGTTTTTGTTGTCCAAGTGGTCCAGTGCGGAGTGGAGGGCCAGCGAGATCGCATCCACCGTTGATCTGTTGTGGCGGTACGCGAACTGCAGTGGGTCCAGGTTTTTGTCGATGTAGGAGTTGATTTGCTCCATGATCAACCTCTCAAAGCACTTCATCACCACCGCCGTTAGTGCCACTGGTCGATAGTCATTGAGGCATGTCACCTTACTCTTCTTGGGCACCGGTATAATTGATGCCCTTTTAAAGCAGGTGGGGACCTCAGACCTCAGAAGTGAGAGATTGAAAATGTCCGTAAAAACTCCCGCCAGTTGGTCCGCACAGGTTTTTAGAACACGGCCGGGTATACCATCAGGACCAGGTGCTTTTCGGGGGTTCACCCCTCTGTTCCTGCTCCCTAAGTACTCCCCACTCATCAGACGGGTTAAACCCACTGTGAGGACAGTTAAAGTCTGGTCAGAGGAAGCGGACTTCACACTTCAGCAGTGTTTTGGAAACACTGACTGGAAGGCGTTTGCAGCCCAGGCCACCCTTGACTCCCACACGGACATTGATTCCTACACATCCTCTATTGTGGACTTTATCAACTCCACCATCAATAGTGTCACCTCCCTCAAACAGGTGACCATGTTCCCGAATCAGAAGCCATGGATGAACAGCGAGGTCAGGCTACTGCTGAAAGCACGAGACACCGCTTTCAGTTCAGGCGATGCTCGAGCCTACAGCTCATCCAGGGCTAACCTGAAGAGGGGCATCAAGAAGCACTGCCATAAGCTCAGGATTGAGGAGCACTTCAACAACAACTCCGACCCCCGACGCATGTGGCAAGGCATCCAGGCCATCACGGACTATAGACCCTCCAACATCACCCCCACATCCAGCGACGCCTCCTTCCTTGAGGAGCTTAATCACTTCTATGGCCGCTTCGACAGGGACAATCTAGAGACAGCCATCAAGGCGGTGCGCCCTGCCGATCACCAACCCCTCACACTCACCCCCTACGACGTATACGTGGCACTGAGTAGGACTAATGCACGTAAGGCTGCTGGCCCTGACGGCATCCCCGGGCGCGTGCTCAGGGCCTGTGCTGTGCAGCTGACAGACGTCCGGACTGACATCTTCAACCTGTCACTTGCCCAAGCAGTTGTCCCCACGTGCCTTAAAACCACCTCCATCATGCCAGTGCCAAAACACTCCACTGCGGCAAGCCTCAACGACTTCCGCCCAGTTGCACTTACCCCCATCATCACCAAGTGCTTCGAGAGGCTGGTCCTGGCACACCTCAAAGGCTGCCTACCCCCCACACTGGATCCCTATCAGTTTGCCTACTGCAAGAACAGGAGTACGGAGGATGCCATCTCAACGGCACTTCACTCCGCCCTCTCCCACCTCGACAACAGAGACACTTACGTAAGAATGCTGTTCATCGATTACAGCTCAGCATTCAACACCATTATACCATCTAAACTGATCACCAAACTCGGTAACCTGGGCATCGATCCCTCCCTCTGCAACTGGATACTGGACTTTCTAACCAACAGACCACAGTCTGTTAGGTTAGACAAGCACACCTCTTCAACCCTCACCCTGAACACCGGCGTTCCACAGGGCTGTGTGCTGAGCCCCTCCTCTACTCCCTCTTCACCTATGACTGCACACCTGTACATGGTACTGACACCATCATCAAGTATGCAGATGATCTAACGGTGATTGGCCTAATCAGCAACAACGATGAGTCGGCCTACAGGGAGGAGGTCCAGCACTTAGCAGCATGGTGCGCTGACAACAACCTGGCCCTTAACTCCAAGAAGACTAAGGAGCTCATTGTAGACTTCAGGAAGTCCAGGGGCGGCACGCACACCCCCATCCACATTAACGGGACGGAGGTGGAACGTGTTTCTAGCTTCAGGTTCCTGGGTGTTAACATCTCCGATAACCTCTCTTGGACCCACAATACCTCAACTCTGATCAAGAAGGCTCACCAGCGTCTCTTCTTCCTGAGGAGACTGAAGAAGGTCCATCTGTCTCCTCAGATCCTGGTGAACTTCTACCGCTGCACCATCGAGAGCATCCTTACCAACTGTATCACAGTATGGTATGGCAACTGCTCTGTCTCCGACCGGAAGGCATTGCAGAGGGTGGTGAAAATTGCCCAACGCATCACCGGTTTCTCGCTCCTCTCCATTGAGTCTGTCCAAGGCAAGCGTTGTCTGCGGAGGGCGCTCAGCATCGCCAAGGACTGCTCTCACCCCAACCATGGACTGTTTACCCTCCTACCATCCGGGAGGCGCTACAGGTCTCTCCGTTGCCGGACCAGCAGGTCCAGGAACAGCTTCTTCCCGGCGGCTGTCACTCTACTCAACAACGTACCTCGGTGACTGCCAATCATCCCCCCCCCCCCCCCCCGGACACTCCTCCCACAGGAAAAACACTATGTCTGTATATATGCTAATGTAAATATTTATTCAAATCATATGCTATGTCGCTCTTCCAGGGAGATGCTAAATGCATTTTGTTGTCTCTGTACTGTACACGGACAATGACAATTAAAGTTGAATCTGAATCTGAATCTGAATCTGAATCTGAATCTGAAGATATCTGAATCCCTCCATGAAGTGATGGATGAGGAATCTTGTAAAGGCACTGGGCTCGGTGGATAGAGTATTGATTGGCTGGGAATACTCTAGTCCATTCGATAATTCATTGGGCAATTTAGTTTGAATTCGAGAGCCCGCGTATTTGGAGTGGTACGCACCAAAACTAGTTGGTCCAAGAACGAGTTTAGATTTGCAGCATCAAATTTCCAAATACAGAATTTCACATTCTGCCCGTATGATAGAATTTGAATTCTGTGTAAATAGAACTTCGGAGTTTGTGCATGTTTGAGTTTGATTCTGAATAGCAGCTGATCAACAGTGAATAATCACCCTCTGATCGATTGTTCATTAGTACCTGATAGCGAAGAGTAACTGAGAGACGGGAACCTGGTTTACTTGGTGAAAAGTACCCAGATGTGAGAGATACTCCTAATTCTGTAGAACTTAGAGAGGAGGGATGGAGGTCCCCCTATAGAAGTCCACTCTTAGCAGGGGAAAGTAACATTTAGGAGGAAAAGTAATCCATTTAAGTAGTACTCCTCAGCAAAGAGTACCCTAGGAAGGGGAAAATCTTCGGAATCAGACGGAGAGGTTCACTGATTGATAACAGGGTGATGTGGCATTGAGATCGAGTGTTTGTAAACTGTGCACTTGCATGTTAAATTATTATTGTAAATTGTAAAAATCCTGAATCGTCTTTTTAGCATCTTTATCGGATCCGAATTGTATAAATACTTTGTGTATGTAAAAATATTTAGAGTGTGTTAAGATTTAGACTGTGGATTGCTACTTGTATTGTCTGTGTGAGTACTTGAGGATTTTTGGGTGTTAGATAATTGAAGTAAAAGTGTGTTTGAATTGAATATTTGTATTTGTTTAAATCGGGATTGTTGTATTGTTAGAATCTGATTCGTGGTGGTTCGATCAGGGTTCAATAGACAATAGACAATAGGTGCAAGAGTAGACCATTCGGCCCTTCAATGTGATCATGACTTATCATCCCCATTCAGTGCCCCGTTCCTGCCTTCTCACCATATCCCCTGACTCCGCTATTTATAAGAGCCCTATCTAGCTCTCTCTTGAAAGCATCCAGAGACCCTGCCTTCACCAAAATGAAACAGTATGGAAACAGTGAAAGATGGAACGAGCTTATTGAAATATGGAGAATGTTCTTCTCTGAAAGGAAATTAAATAAAGAAGTCGTTCTGCTTTCTACTTTAAGAATGGCAGTGTTCAAGTTAGTGATTAGAATGGAAAAAGAGGGAACTGGTCCTTCTCTAGACATTCCGGAACAAGGAAAGGAAGATAGTGGAAGCCAGCAGCAGGAGCAGGAGAGAACATCAGTTTTTAAAAGAGAAATTACTGAGATGGCTCTTAAAGGGGAGGTGCCGAATAAAATCATACTCATTAAACTATAAGAGTGCCGCGGTTGGCGTGGATCTCGAAGGGAAAGAAGCCCAATATATACAAGGGCGGACAGACTTTTTCACTACAGAGTCACAGCATTCCTCTCAGCACTCTCGTGTTCTTAGTTCGGAGACACCATGCGCAGCTTGCGAACAGGGCGCTCGGGAGGAGTCAGTGGTATCTTCAACTCCACCCACTAAATTCAAATCCAAAGTAGGAAAATCGGGAAAGGACTCTCTAGCTCCGATGATTGCTTCACCAGCAGAGAATAGTGTGGGGGATCAAGGAGATAGAAGGAAGGTTCCGCAGAAGTGGATGCCAAAATTAATTGGGAAATCAAGTGGGAAAGTGAAAGAATCCTTCCTAAAGTATAGAGATTCCGGTAGCAGAACGAGCAGCTTTTCTGAGGGTGAGACAGCAGGAGGCTATGAAGTGGCTGATCCTGACATCGGTAACATTAAAAGATCAGAGCAAATTCCTGACGATATGGATATGGAGCGGATTCCTCGTAGGCAATTCCCGAGTAGGAATCTGCCTACTCCGCCTTTTGAATTAGATCCCGCAGTAGGTGCAAATGATCCCCAGGCCACAGACGTCCACATTTAAATGCTACCTGGTTCGACGGCAGCTAAATCCTTCCAGAAACCCGTATTTAAAATCCAGAAATGGGAAGTAACTTTGAAGGAAGATAAGGAGGAGGAATTTAAAGTGTGGATAGACTTGCCATTCCAAGAGCCGACTTTCCCTCGGTTTGGTTGGAGAGGGTATAGAGCTGTTAGAACTGATCAATGTTACAATTGTGGGGAATCAGGACATTGGAGCTGATCTTTCCCTGCGAGGGAATATCAAGAAGGAAGGGGGCAAAGAAGAGGGCCACGAGGTCTAAGAATTCAGTGGATCCCTAGAGGTTAAAGGGACACTTGAGGTAGAGGAAGAGGACACTGGCCAGAAGATCAGGGAGCAGGGACATTCCATCAGCTAAATCCATTCCGGTAGCCCTGATCTGCCAGCTAATACAAAGTATGAAAACTGAGGACATTCTCACATGGCCAAAAAAAAATTATATCAACAAGAAAGTACACCACCCCTTCAGAATCCCAGGAAGAGAGTCACAAAGAATCAAATTGGGATTGAGAAACCTCACTAAAAGGAAGGAATACAGAAAGGGAAACATGGTAGCTGGTGTCAGAAAGAATAAGAACTAAAGAAAACTAAACTGGCACTAGGGAGAGAAGAAACAAACTTATTGCGCAGGAGTAGGGATAGGAGTCATTAAACCATTGTGAATATTATCAATAACTTATTAAGTTTATGCCTGCAGGACAGTATAATCTACAGCATACTACTATCTGGGGAGTGAGGTAAAGAGTATGTGAACCCTTGAGAATGTGCAGATGACACAGCTCAGGGAAGGTAACTCCCCAGAAACAAAGACCAACAACAGGGAAGAAATGATACTGTCCTGTCTCTTTAAGACACATCTGGGTAGGCCAACAGATAGAGAAGGCCGCTCATCAGTATCCCTACTCCTTTGAAACTAACATCAAGGAAGAAGAAGATATCTACCCTAGTGCCCAATTTTATCATCATCTAGCTTTTGACACCAGTGAAGGAAAAAGAAAATAACACCATCCAACATTTTCTAAAAGATACATACAACCTACTATTGGGGAAAGTTCTAATTTGAAGAATTGAATTTGAGTTTGAAAACAAACACTCCTCTGTGGTTTGGGGCAAACCTACTTTGCGCCTAAATTATAGTTATTAGAAATAAATTGATAACATTTTGAATTTGGTCTCTAAATTGTATGGTGATGAATGGGGGGGACTTAAAGTGTGATGTTTGGAATGACTTGTGAGATTTGGCTTAGGAGTACTTAAAGTTTGATTATTAATTGGGTATTGTTATTGTCTCATCCCCAGACAGGCTGTCAAAGATGGGAAGTATTATTCTGAGAACATCTGGATAGGATGGGACTTGGCAAGATCTGGTAACATGGAAGGATTATTCAGGGAACATGAGAATTGGAATTGGAGATAGTTAAAAAGAGGAACTGTGAATAGCAAGACTTCCCTTTAAGAAACCAAAGTTAGCATACTAAAGAGTTATTTAGTGGTAAAAGGAAATTAGTTATGAGAAAGAACCCCTATTGACTGAGAGCCTATTCAAAATACTAAGGAAGAAGTACTGGAGGAGAAGTCTATTGAATTAGAAGGAGGAATAAAGAAATGGGTGTTGAGATATCAAAGTCGATGTATTTGACCGGTGGATCTAAATGTGTTTAACCCTTGAAAGTAAAGCTGCTTCTATTATCAAGGTGGAAAGAAATTGTCCCAAGATTCAGCATTCTTAATTGGCTTTATGATGAAATTGACAACATATGGAAATTGATTGATTAAATTTGAACAGCTGGGAATTCCACAGGATTTGGAATGGAATTGTGTTATCAACCACAATGCTGTGGAATGAGAAGGGTGAGACAGACCCTGAAATTTAAAATATTAAATTGAAGACTGAGACTGAATTTGGTTGAATTGAAAATGTTCTCATGGTTTGCTTTAAATAAGAGTCATGCCTGTAGGGAAATCTGGACTGAACCCAGCTGAAATTTATATGAGAAACCATCGTCAGATATAGGTTAAGGAACATCTTGTGAATACGGGGAGGGCTGATTTGTGTTGATCCTAGGATAATAAAGAATATATTATCGAGTAGAATATAGTAGAGATAGTTATAGTGAAATGCAAAAGGGATAGTATTGACAGAACAGAATTACAATGGAATGTATGGGAGAGCATTAGTACATGAATGGTAACTTGCTTTGTCCCAAGATTTTCAAGAATTATGGGTTATAGGTTCAACTATGGAAAGGGATGGATTCAACATGGCAACAACATGGATGGAGGGAATTCGCGCCCACAAAATCTTGGGTGGTGAAGACTCATCAGACGGAAATTGTGAAACTATGCCCATGAAAACTCGGGAAGCTTGATCAGATTCTGGGAAGAAACATCATCGTCTTGATGTTGTTAATAGATGGAGAATATAATAGTCACACATATGTATATCTGGTTATCTGATTATCTGATTATTTGGTTATCGATCAATGATGGTTTATCATCTATGATAAAAGGAAGGAATTTTAATTCTGGTCAAATTGGAGATGCCAGGACATTAAATTGAGTAAAGGCTTCTGTGCTGCTAGGCCATTTGGTCAATTTAAATGTGCCTTCTGCGGAAATGGAACAAGCTGCAGAATGGTGTCAGCTTATTTGGAGCCTAGATAAGAGTTGCAGGGAAAGAATGGGACATCTGAAGATTCTTACAATTAGGTGCAAATTGCATGAAGTGGATTGGGTAAATGCAAACCAGACATACACATTGTAAATATTGTTGCAAAGCTTTATTTTGCTAGATGTTGATTGGGGTAAGTGTTGAACCTTGTCTGGGTTTCTGGAACATCTAGGCACATGTTGCATAATCCATCTCTGTTAACTTGCCTCTAGAATCTTCGTCAGATACATTGTATTAGTTACAGTATTATTGAGTTGGGGAAATGTCTATCAGGTACTGTGTTAATCGATATCTGTTATTGGACTGTAAAGAGACCACCCCCATATGGTTCGGCCCCTCGAGGTTCGATGACCTATAAAAGGTAACTCCCACAAGGTCCTGTGTCGATCTTCTGGGAGAATGCTTAGGACTGTGTGACCTTTGGGAGTGTCTCTGCTTGCACGAGGCAAGCAGATACAAGGATCGAACCCGTGGTGGTTAGGTATAGTAGTGGGGAACTGTTATTGTGTTTTACCAAAATAAAGTTTAGATGTGCAAGTGCTTGACAGTATTTCATTGACTGAAACTAGACTGGGGGCAAGCTTAGAACAAGCTATTTACAGTGGCAGCAATTAGATTGTTCTGGTTTAATCAGAATCACAATTATCTCTGCAGTTAATTTAATAAGTTGCATGAATAAGTGCATCAATTGTGCTGCACTTTGTAACCGGGTTGAAAAAATGATTCATTTGAAAAGCATAGTATCTCAGTTTTGATAGAGATGACATTGGAACAAATTATTAAGCCTTAGCATAAATGTATAATTTCCTCTTGACATTGCATCGCATCATTAAACAGTAATTTGAATTTATTATTAAAAAAATGATGAATGTGGTTTCCAGCAAGCTACTGTAATATCTTGCACAGTCTAATTGCCAGAAGGCAATTTTCCTCCCAAGCATTTATAGATCTAGATCTGGGGGCAAGGGAAGTGGAGGGTACTAATTATGCAAAGCTAAAGATTATTTTCTGGAAATGAATGAAGTTAATGAGCTGACTTCTGCTGGTGTTTCCATTTGGAACTGCTAGCATTCAAGCAGTGAAACTAAGGCAAGCCCCAGACTTCCACATACACCATGAGACATTGTTATCCATACTCACAAGGTCAAATCAGTCAGTTCACTCCACTGTGGGATGCATCACAGAGTCCAATAATGGGGCACTGTTTTGTTGACATTCTATGGCATTTCAGTGAGGAACCCACTCAGAAGGTTTTGGGACAAATCTTGCAAAACCAGAATACAAAACCACATTGATTCCAGTGCAGTTTTAGAATGAGGATTAAAAAAAGGCAATTCATTTCTTTAAAAAAAAATGCTTAAGGTTAAAATATATTTTTTAACATTTTTATATTATCTGAATATTTTTTTCAATTATTATAATTTGGTAACATATTTTCATCAAATATAACAGGTTTTTAATGACGGGGTTATTTAAAAACAATTTGAATCAATAACAGCTTTTAAGGTACCAGATCACCACTGCCAGCTTTCCAAGTTCTCATAGATGGTTGCGTCATCACTGGGTCAGGTTCATGTTACAGTGCTAACTGGCATCTGGTTTTTGACTAGGTCTTGCTGGTAAACTGAGGTGCAGAGCTTGGAAGGTAGGTCCTTCACATCCTGCCCTAGTAGTTGAGGGTGTAGACAGACATTAGGAGGTCATTCTGGGGGAAGGGTCATGGTCAGTACAGTATGGACCAGAGAGCCTAAATGTACAATCACCTGAGAGTTGGTAGATTAGACTTCCATGAATGCTGTTAAAAACTGATTGTTTCTGACATTCAAAATGTAATGTATTTATGAACACAAATAAACTCAGACAATTAAAATCTCTAAAAATGCCAATACTTATCTTGACCCTTTGCAATCATCCCCTTCTAATTATGTCAATGGCAAAAACTTCTCTGGTCAGGGCTGGTCAGGGCTAATCTGGTAGGCAAGTGCTAGGAAATATTTTGCAAAACCCACAATGTTTGTCTTTCCAGTACTGCTCTTTTCACTTTTGATTGAAACAAACAAGATAATGCTACTGTGTGTGAACGTGATTTCACTTCAACTTTAACACAGAGAACTGAGATGAAAGTGCACTTTCTCGGTTGACAATAAAGGATCTTGCTTTGTTCTATTGCAAGAGCAGTATAATTTAAACAATCCTCAGGCAATAAAACAATGTCCCTTCATTCACTCCTGACATGCTCCGAATTGAATGCTTAACTTTCTGTTGTATTATTTAATTGTCATTGATCTCAAAATATAATGAACAAATGTATATTCCCTGTGCCTGCCCCCAAATTTGCACTACAATAACACCCCCACCTTTGTCATTTTGCACAGTGCAAGCAATACGGCTGGAAAGTTTTAAGAAATCTTTACTTCTGGTTTGTTGAGGCCTAAATATTTATTGACCATGTTCCATATTTAGTGAAAGATTATACAAATAGATTCATCCAAACCATAAAAGGTCAAAAGCTGGAGATACACTAAAGGATTAAAATCTCTAGATAAAACTGTTTTAATAATAAAATAATCTCTAATATTGTAATAATAAAAGCAGTCACTATTATTTTTATCATAAGAATGAAGAACAGTGGGTGATTTGGTCAAATCTATAATTTCGTAAGTTGTTGCTATGTCACAAGAAGACCACTGGTGCTGTCAGGTGGTAATGTAAATATAATGCAATTTTTCATGTTTGTACACATGGAATGACAGCAACTGAAACTGGACCAAAACATCACCCATTCTTTCTCTCCAGAGATGCTGAGTTACTCCCTCATTTTCTGTCTACCGTGGATATAAGCATACTGAATTTACACCGAAGATAGGCACAAAATACTGGAGTAACTTAGTGGGACAGGCAGCATCTCTGGAGAAGGAATAGGTGACGCCTATTACTTCTCTCCAGAAATGTTGTCTGTCCCGCTGAGTTACACCAGCATTTTATGTTTATAAGCATACTGAGAAGTTTGCAGAATCTAATAGATATTCTACCTCATATATAGATGTGCATATAAAAGAAATATTCTCAATTGAACAAAAATATAGGATTGTTAAGAATCATTATTTTTAAACATTTCTATTGTACATTTTTGTTTAATACTTTCTGGCATGTATAGAATATTTGAATGACAACCAAAAATCATCCACCAGCTTTGAGATTGGCAGACATGCAAATGGGGGAGGGTGAGGCAAAGCCAGTGATGACTAGGAAAGTCTTCTGCTAGAATTGACAGGGTGAGTTTTAAGAATTTCAACTTAAATGTGTTGCATCCCCTGCATACAAGATTCGTGCTGAAGAAGTGTTTGAAATACACCAAGAATGGCTTATTTTCCCAGAAAAACTGAAGCAACTATGTGAGGTTAGAGGAGTTTATAATGTGAATTAGTTTGATCCCACGATTACCATTGAGCTGATGGATGGAAATTTTTAACGACAAAAAGACTGCTCCATGATTGCAAGACAAAGCATTTAATACTTCAGACATTTAATTGCTTATCTCCCTCTGCAAGTTCTGCCTTGTGGTTTCATAACAATTAAAGGTTAGTAGTCATGAAAAACAATGGAAATCACATTTGAAACTTGGATTTTGTACAAATGGCAATGGATCCATGGGGCATACTGCTGAAAAAATTGAAGTTTTATTCCAATGTTTCTCATTTAGATTTACACAAAAGGTTTGTTGAATATTCTCAAAATATCTAGGAATAAGAGTGCTCCTGCTTCCCTTGTGAATTTATTTTGCTTTTATTATTCTTCCATTAGAATACATGACCACTCCCCACTCTCATAAATAAGTTATTTCAGTACATTTTCTAAAAGCTTGCTTTATAAAAAAATTGTACTGAACATTGGAATCGAGTGTCTTCAACAGTTAAAGGTGGATAGCTAGAAATTCCAACTTAAAGCTGAAGATGTTTAATGTTTAAATATTTGAAACTATTGGATACATTTATATTTCCTGATAATCCATCACAGTCAAATATCTAAATAGGGGAACAATTCATCACATTTACTGGTGTGTGTTTTTAATTATTTGTCTGAGTATATTTAACTATATTGTTGGTAATACACCACCCAGAGGCAAGACTACATTATTTAGTTTAAACCAAAACTAATTAGAATGAATCAATTTATCTCTATTTAACTGTGAATCTGCATTTGATAGGATAGATAAACGATTAATAGGCCTTTCTCACGGGGCGACTTGACGCAAGATGTAACCAGAGTGAAGTGGTCGTGGTCTAGCACGATATCACACGATATAACGGGGGGTAGATAAAGAGTTCCCACGGGTACTCGGCATTTCTGTTATTTGTGCGAGTGACTTGTCCGTCTCCCGAGCTTTCCCGTTAAATCTTGAATGAACATTGTGAACTGTGAAGTGTTGTTAAATCATCACGTGGCACAAATTATGTCACTTTTTTTTAGACAAGCATTACAAGTGCTTTGACACATTGACACATGTTCCATTGCCGATATTGAGACCACCTTTTTAAGAATGGATGTTTTACAGAGAGGTGTAAACATACTAGAAGCGATCGTTCCCTTCACATACAGAGAAAGTTATATGGCATCGCTAAAATCAATATGCATTCCGAGTATTAAATATAATCGTTTATACTCAATGTTAAACGATTACAGATCATAGAAATGTAGTGAGTCCAACGCGATTGTAAACGGCTTATACGGTCCAAATGGGAAAAGCCAGTTTGTGCCAAGTGTATCTGAGTGAGCCGCATACAGAAAACCACTGAAATCTCGAATTCACGAGTTCAGAATTTATAAACAAAGTACTTAGAGAAGCATAGGAACAGAAAATAGGTCACATAATTTATATAATGTAACCACCATTCCAAAATCAAATAGTATCGAATCAAATGAGTTCAGAAGAGATGGACAAAGCTTGAAAATAATCAGAGGAAATTCCCTGAAACACTCAAATACATCAGTACCGGCAGTTGGTTCCCTAACTGTAGATCTATGCGTTGACAGAGGAAAGTTCTACAAAAGAAAACGAGCTACTTTCTGGGGAATTCCACCGTCTTGGAAGGGCTTTGAAGAGTTTTTCCCACAATTAAACCAGCTTGTGCCAAATGACATTGGTATAACTCGTCAGACGCATTGTGGCAGCTGCGAACCCTCACAGTTTACATAAAGATAATAGCATCGATATTCGCCAAGGCAGCAACTTTGTTTATCCAAATGCCACTTTTAGTCTCCCGTTGATTTAATGAGTATTAGAACAAAATAGGACAAAATCACAGGTACATATTCTCTAAACGCTGGTGGCAATTCTACCGAAACTTACCAGACATTGGAAATAAACACTTCATTTAAAAAGACCTCTTGAAGGCTGCAGATTGCTGGTGAGACACTTTTGGAATGCTCTTTTATATATAAACAGCCTGGAAGCTCCGTAGAGATAGTGTGGGCAGAGAACGACCAGCATGTTCATTCCAGATTACTCACCTTCTGTCCCCTCTGTCCAGCTTCCGGGTTCACCGTTCGCAGGAGTTCCCACGGTAAATGCAAGAGTTATTACGGATATCGCACTGGCCACTACGTCCATATAATGTTTCAATGCTCAACCACAAGTGTACAAGTCACTCTTGGAGAAATTCAAGCTTGCTTGAATTTTCTCCCGAGTCAACAAGTTACACGAGTACCTGCCATTAGCGCCAAGGTGGTCCACGGTGGTCCACGAATGCCGTACGGTTATCGTACGAGGTTCCCACGATGTTCAACTCTGGTTACCTCTTGCGTCAAGTCGCCCCGTGAGAAAGGCCTATAAAGCAAGATTGAATTATTTTATCTTAATAGAGACTGCTTGTTTCGTTTGCTCATTCATCTTTTAAGATAGGCTGCTGGGCAATGCAATATTTATTTAAGAAGGGAGGTAAAGAGAATACAGGGAATTATAGGCCACCTTAGGCCAAAGCTCCCTAGTTTTAGAATCTTCTACCCTTGGAAAAACTTTATCCATGCCCCTCATGACTTCCCAAAATGCAAAACCTCATATTTTTCTGTATTAAGTTTCATAAACCTTTCCTCGGCCCACCTGCCCAACATTAAAATCCTGCTGCAATTTGTGACGACCATCTTCACTATCTACAATACCACCCACTTTATCTGTCATCTGCAAACTTGCTAATCATGCCTTGTACAATGCAACTACAACAATATATATTAACAGACCTTCATGTTATAGACAAAAAACTAAATGGTGCCATAACTAGTGCGTAACATCAAAGTTCTACTCTAAACAAAAATATTGTCAGATTCAGAGTAATTGACCTGAAATATTAACTCTTTGTCAACAGATATTACCTGACCTGTTGAATATTTCAGTGTTTTTTGTATTTCAGATTTCCAGCATCCATAGTTTGTTTTTGCATTTTGTAATATATTTTTTTATTAAAGGTAATCAATTACAATGCTTCAAACAACTTTATATCAAATTAATTCAATTTGCGTTAAGTAAAACACTAATAATACTTATCTACTATTTTTTTTAGAAATAATGATAGAAAAAGAATAGAGCAGTTATAAATCATTAAGAGAGTGATTAAATAATAATTTGATTATATATAAGAAAGAAAAGAGAAACGAAAAAAAAAAAAAAAAAAAAAAATGAAAAACCACAATATGTATTGTTAATAACACTACTACAAGTGATAGTATCAATAAAGACATATATGTTAATTCCAATATAAAAATGAATTATTCTCACCAAATCCCGCAGGGTGCACGCCGAGCTGTGTTGCCAAGAACAGCTACTTCTCTAAATACTGTATATATGGAGACCATATCTGTTCAAAAGAATTATACTTGTCCAATAGGACAAATCTAATTCTTTCCAGATGTAACGTCTCCATCATCTCTGCTGCCCACATTTTGGTTGTGGGGGATAATGTTCCCTTCCAAAATTTCAATATGATTTTTTTCCCAATTATCAAACAGTAATCAAAGAAATTTCTTTGATTTACTGTAAGTGATAGATGTAAATCCGGAATTCCAAATATTATTAGCTTTGGGTTAGGGTCCAATTTAACTTTGATGACTTCAGAAATAAATTTTAAAATTTCTGTCCAGTAATAATTCAATTTAGGACATGTAACGAAACTATGTATTAAATTTGCCTCTGCTTTCTTGCACTTATCACAAATAGCGGAGAGATTCGGAAAAATACTATTTAATTTAGTTTTCGAATAATGTAACCTATATAATACTTTAAATTGTATCAATATATGTCTGGCGTTTAATGAACACCGGTGTATTCGTTGTAGACTTTCTTCCCAGTTTTCTTTTGTTATAGCCAATCCCATTTCATTTTCCCATGCTTGACGATATATTTCCGTTATTGGATTCTCCTTATCCAAAATGATGTTATATATATAGGCTATTAATTTTTCTGTATTTGGATATAAATTAAACAGTTCGTCTAACAGTCCTGCTTCTTTATTTTTATAATCTTGTGTATTGGATTTAATATAATCTCTAATTTGTAAATACCTAAACAAATGTTGTGGAGACAATCCATAAATATCTTGTAACTCCTGGAATAAAAGAAATTTTCCTTTTCTATAAAGGTGTTCTATCCTTGTAATTCCTAAATCATCCCATTGTTTAAACCCCCCATCTAATATAGCAGGTTTAAACAATGGGTTATTCATAATTGGTAATCTAAATGAGAGATTATCCAAATGTAGAGTCTTAACTATTTGTTTCCAAATACGTCTATTATTATATATTATTAGGTTGTCTTTATAATTTTTTTTTTGTACTTCCGTTGGTGCAAAAATTATCGAACCTACATTGAAAGGTAGACAGTCTTCCTTTTCTATATTTAACCATGTCGATTCATGATCCATATTTACCCACCAGAAATTCATATTCTTAATCTGAACAGCCCAAAAATAATATAAAAAGTTTGGAAGTGCTAATCCTCCATTTATCTTAGCTTTGCATAGATGTTTTTTATTTATTCTGTGATTTTTATAATCCCAAATAAAACTATTAACAATATTATCAATTTTAAAAAAAAAGTTTTCGGAAGAAAAAAAGGAATAGCCTGAAACAAATATAACAACTGTGGTAGAAATACCATCTTTATGGCACTTATTCTACCAATCATGGATATAGGAAGTGTTTTCCAATATAAAAGATTTTTTCTAAGTTTATCTAATAGTTGAGGATAGTTGGATTTTATTAATGAGTTATGAGTCTTAGTTACGTTAATCCCTAAATATTTAAGTTTGTCTGTAACTACTTTTAATGGGTATTGTTGTAATGTATTTAGATTTATTCCTGTTATTGGCATAATCTCGCTTTTATCCCAATTAATCCCATACCCAGAAAATGCACCAAACTTAGTTATAATGTTTAGCAGGTTGGGAATACTAATTTCCGGTTTTGTAATATAAATCAAAACATCATCTGCATATAAAGAAATGTTATTAATTGTTGTATCAGTATTATAGCCATATATTTCAGGTTCAGATCTAATTTTTTCCGCCAATGGTTCTATCACCAATGCGAACAATAAGGGTGATAACGGACATCCCTGTCTGCATCCCCTAGAGAGTTTGAATTTGGCTGATAAAATTTGGTTAGTCAAAATTCTTGCAATAGGATTCGAGTATAAAATTCTTACCCATTTACAAAATCTATCCCCCAATTGAAACTTTTCCATTATATTAAATAAATACATCCATTCCACCTGATCAAACGCTTTTTCTGCATCTAATGATATAACCGCTAGTTCCGTATCTCGTATTCTTTTTGAATATATAATATTAAACAAGCGTCTGAGATTATGGGATGAATAACGTTTTGGGATAAAACCTGTTTGATCATAATGTATTAATTTAGAGATCACTAAACTTAATCTCCTAGATAAGACCTTAGTTAATATTTTTTGGTCTGTATTTAAAAGGGCAATCGCTCTATATGATCCAGGATCTTCCAAATCCTTATCTACTTTAGGGATGAGTGTAATTGTGGATTCATTTAGAGATTCTGGTAATTTTCCTTGGTCATATGCATATCTATACATTATTTGTAATCTTGGAGAAATCAGATCTTGAAATTTTTTATAAAATTCTGCACTCAGGCCATCCGGGCCCTGCTGCTTTTCCGTTCTTTAGCGAACTAATTGATTCTATAATGTCTTTTACTGTTATTTCAGCATTTAACAATTCTCTACCTTCCTG
Organism: Amblyraja radiata; assembly: GCF_010909765.2. Lineage (NCBI taxonomy): Eukaryota > Metazoa > Chordata > Chondrichthyes > Rajiformes > Rajidae > Amblyraja > Amblyraja radiata. Next base: position 70,731,012 of record NC_045961.1, read on the forward strand.
ATCTAAGCTATTGATTTGACATTCTTGTAAAAATATTTCCATACTATCTGTTTGTCCTGTTAGTTTTGACAAATAAAGATTTTTATAATATTGTAAAAATCTATCATTAATATCTTTTGGAGTAATCAGTATATTTCCATACTCAGATCTAATTCCGTGTATCATCTTCTCATCTTCTAATTTTCTAAGCTGTCGTGCTAGTAATTTTTGTGGTTTATCTCCAAATTCAAAATACACTTGTTTAGTTTGTTGAAAAAGTTTAATAACTTGATTAGAATATATTTTATTTAATCTATATTTTACTGATGCAATTTTATTACTTAACTCTTTGGAAGGCTGTTTTATATTTTCATTATCTAGACGTTTTATCTCATTTTCTAAATTTTGTTCTATTTTTCGATTTTCTTTATTGAGATGTGCTTGTGCGGATATTATTGCGCCACGCATGAATGCCTTAAATGTGTCCCAAAATAGTGATGGGGAAATTTCAGGATTATCATTAGTTTCAAAAAATAATTTAATCTGATCCATCACATATTTACAACAGTCATTGTCCTTTAATATCTGAGGGTTAAATCTCCAGGTAGTAGTTTTATTAGATATATCTTTTAATTTTATCTTAAATGTTAATGGCGCATGATCCGAGATGATAATATTATGATGTTTTTGCATTTTAGCGTCAAAGCTGTGTAGTCATGTTAAAACCAGATATGAGTAGTCACACAAAATCTATCAACTGACAGGAGGAGAAAATCCCGTGCACAAGACCATTCTGAATGATGGCAGAAAACAGTATCCAAGTGCTAAACACATTTTCAAACATCATAACCATCTCAACCTCTATAAGATGTTCCCTCCTTCAAAGCATCCTTCAGCCAAAAGGGCTTATTCCGCATTGTACCATGCAACAGCTGAATGCACTGGCATCACAAAGACTATAAATCCAGGCAAGTTTGCGCCATTATTTTCCACTATGGTAATACTTAGTACTGTTCATCAACTGAAATGGGGCTGCAGTAACTATCATCACCACCACTTACAACCACAAGCTTGACCACCTAGAAGGACAAGGGCCCCAGGCACATGAGTGATAAAACCATCTACATATATCCATCAAAGCCATACACCATCATGACTTCGACATTCTTATAAAATTGAGGAGATTTGATTTGTCAACAAATAAGCTCTCAAACTTCTACGGGTGTACAGTAACCAGCAGATTGACTGACTGCGTCAGGTTTGGCAGCTCAAACTCCCATTAATGAAGCAGAATACAAAAAGTGGTAGTTGCTGCTCAATCCAAAGTTGAAGCCATACCTAATATTAAAGATGATGTTGAAAAATTGACGGGCTTTCCTCATGATTACATCAATCTGCTGGGTTCAGGGTAGATCTCCAGAGATATGCACGCCCAGGAACTTGATGTTGTTGACTCCCTCCACCACTCACCTGTCGATGAAGACAGGTTTGTAGATCCTTGGAATTCTATTGTTATTCCTCCATTATTTCCAAGCCATTTTCTGAAACTAGGAGGTACCATAACCAAAAGTTCAAGAAATCACCGACCTAACACCATCTCAAGAGAATTTAATGATGAACAGCTAATGTTAGACTTGCAAGTGATGTCCCTATTCTTTAATACACTATATATTCAGTATTGGTTGAGAATGATAATTGTTATTTTAAGTTACCCCTTTCAGGGTTATGTCATGATTAATTGCACCCCAGGTTATAAAAATATTTACAAAAGAGTTCCAGAATGAGCCTGTGATGAATAAACTGTACATTTCATCTCTTGTCTCTTGGGTAAATGTTTGTATGGTCTGCAAAGAACTTCATTAAAGGTTCCAAACCCACTTAAAATTCATACATTGCATGTTGCAAAGTAAGTGCTTTGTTGACTTAACCTACATTTCTTTACAGGACTTCAAAATTTTACTGTTTGAGATGCAGTGCCCTGACAAAATATTATGTACTAGACTACGTGGGACCCGTTGGGTCCCATGTTCACACGGGAGGGCTGGTCCCCCGATGCAATATTCCACCTCTCCACCAATTCCAATATTGGTGGCCAGTGGGGGGGCTTTCTGGAGTGCTGGTACGGGTTCTTGGGGTGGCAGCTCAGTCCCTCAAGCCTGATCTGCTGGCAGCTCACTCACGGTGGGCTGGCAGTTGACTCATGACTATTGCTTGAAATTCCATTTCAAGCAGGGTGCAAGGCCAGCAAATTCAAGTGCAGTTTCTTACCACTATGAGCAGGGTGCAAGGCCACCGAATTCAAGTGCAGTCTCCAACCACTTCAAGCAGGGTGCAAGGCCACTGAATTCAAGTGCAGTTTCATACCACTTCAAGCAGGGTGCAAGGCCACTGAATTCAAGTGCAGTTTCATACCACTTCAAGCTGGATCCATGGCCACCAAATTCAAGTGCAGTTTCATACCACTTTCAACAGAGTGCAAGGCCACCAATTTCAGTGCAGTTTCATACCACTTCAAGCAGGATGCAAGGCCGCCAAATTCAAGTGCAGTTTCATTCCACTTCAAGCAGGGTCGAAGGCCACAAAATTCAAATGCAGCTTCATACCATTTCATGCAGGGTGAAACCACCATAAAACCACACAAAACACCAAACTCACAGTTCAGTAGACATTCAGTGTGTTCAGTTGGTTCACAGCTCAGACAGAGTCATGACCTCTCCCTCCCCCATCATGCAGAGATTGAGCCACACCCACACTTCCGGGTTTTATAACCTCTCCCCCTCCCACCGGAAAAGGTGTGGCTTTCAGGGCGTGATTGACAGGAGAGAGATTCTCAACATTTTTAAAACACTAATAACACTTTTATTTTACATTGATGGGAAGAATTGTCTGCACTTGTTCAGCGGAGGGGGGACTGAGTAAGATGGCCAAAAATCACAGCCGTAAGTGGTAGCATTTTATCTTAAATCAATATAGAGTGCAAACAGGAAGTAAGTGCATTTTGCAGTAGTATGTTTCAACTTCGCCAAAGCACCCAAGCCACCATTTGCAGTAAGTAGTGCCTTTCAACTTCAAGTCAAAGCACCCAAGCCACCATTTGCAGTAAGTAGTGCCTTCAACTTTAAACCAAAGCTCCCAAGCCACCATTTGCAGTAAGTAGTGCCTTTCAACTTCAAGCCAAAGCACCCAAACAACCATTTGCAGGCAGTGCCTTTTTACTTCAAACAAACCATATTTTCATTTTCAAACCACATTAAGGGGACTCAGTTGTGTAGAAATTTGTTCAGTGTTATTCAGAGCTCAGAGAGACGTGACCCTTGCCTTCATCCATCTTGTAGAGACTGAGGCACAGCACCTCCTGGTTTTATAGTCCCTCCCCCTCCCTCCAGCAGGTGCAGCAGAGAGAATGGTGATTTTTTTAAACTTCAAGCCAAAGCTCCCAAGCCACCATTTGCAGTAAGTAGTGCCTTTCAACTTTAAACCAAAGCTCCCAAGCAAACCTTTGCAGTAAATAGTGCATTTCAACTTCAAGCCAAATCACCAAAGCCACCATTTGCAGTAAGTAGTGCCTTTCAACTTCATGCCACCATTTGCAGTAAGTAGTGTCTTTCAACTTCTAGCCAAATCACCTGCTACCATTGCAGTAAGTAGAGCCTTTCAACTTCAAGCCAAAGCACCCAAGCCACCATTTGCAGTAAGTAGGGCCTTTCAACTTCAAGCCAAATCACCTGCTATCATTTACAGTAAGTAGAGCCTTTCAACTTCAAGCCAAAGCACCCAAGCCACCATTTGCAGTAAGTAGGGCCTTTCAACTTCAAGCCAAATCACTTGCTACCATTTACAGTAAGTAGTGCCTTTCAACTTCAAGCCAAAGCACCCAAGCCACCATTTGCAGTAATTAGTGCCTTTCAACTTCAAGCCACAGCATCCAAGCTACCATTTGCAGTAAGTAGTGCCTTTCAGTAGTGCGGTCTCCAGCTAGGAAGCGGCCGTTCCAGGTGCCCCAGCCGCTGAGAGGACTCTCCCGACGCCGGGGCAAGATCACCCGGTGAGAACGGCAAGGAACATCGGGCCTCCGTAGAGGCAATTGCGGTGGCCTCAATAGGCCTGACTTTGGGTGAACTTGGGGTTGGGGACTGGACATTGTGCCTTCCCCCATTGTGGGGGGATGATTTTTTTGATGTTTTTGCCTGTAAGTAATCCTGTTAGTCTTTGTCCAAGATGGCTGTCGGAAGGGAGAGTGGACGCTGGCGCGCTTTAGCTGCCGCTGCTCTCTTTTCACATTGTGTTTTTGATTTTTTGTTTTTGGACTGAATTCTGTTTTTAATTTGTGTTTCTGTGATGTCTTTATTATTTATTTTATTCTGATTATATGCTTTTTATTCCTGTTAATCTCTGTAAGGTGTCCTTGAGATTTCTGAAAGGCGCCCAAAAATAAAATTTATTATTATTATTATTACTTCAAACCAAAGCACCCAAACCACCATTTGCAGTAAGTAGTGCCTTTCAACTTCAAGCCAAAGCACCCAAGCCACCATTTGCAGTAAGTAGTGCCTTTCAATGCAAGCCAAAGCACCCAAGCCACCATTTGCAGTAAGTAGTGCCTTTCAACTTCAAGCCAAAGCACCCAAGCCACCATTTGCAGTAAGTAGTGCCTTTCAACTTCAAGCCAAAGCACCCAAGCCACCATGTGCAGTAATTAGTGCCTTTCAACTTCAAGCAAGTCACCCGACACCATTTGCAGTAAGTAGTGCCTTTCAACCTCAAGCCAAAGCTCCCAAGGCACCATTGCAGTAAGTAGTGCCTTTCATCTTCAAGCCAAAGCTCCCAAGCCACCATTTGCAGTAAGTAATGCCTTTCAACTTCAAGCCAAAGCACCCAAGCCACCAGTTGCAGTAAGTAGTGCCTTTCAACTTCAAGCCAAAGCATCCAAGCTACCATTTGCAGTAAGTAGTGCCTTTCAACTTCAAGCCAAAGCACCCAAGCCACCATTTGCAGTAAGAAGTGCATTTCAACAACAAGCAAATCACCCAAGCCATCATTTGCAGTAAGTAGTGCCTTTCAACTTCATGCCACCATTTGCAGTAAGTTGTGCCTTTCAACTTCAGGCCAAATCACCCACCACCATTTGCAGTAATTAGTGCCTTTCAACTTCAAGCCAAATCACCCAAGCCACCATGTGCAGTAATTAGTGCCTTTCAACTTCAAGCAAATCACCCGCCACCATTTGCAGTAAGTAGTGCCTTTCAACCTCAAGCCAAAGCTCCCAAGCCACCATTGCAGTAAGTAGTGCCTTTCACCTTCAAGCCAATGCTCCCAAGCCACCATTTGCAGTAAGTAATAGAAACATAGAAACATAGAAATTAGGTGCAGGAGTAGGCCATTCGGCCCTTCGAGCCTGCACCGCCATTCAATATGATCATGGCTGATCATCCAACTCAGTATCCCGTACCTGCCTTCTCTCCATACCCTCTGATCCCCTTAGCCACAAGGGCCACATCTAACTCCCTCTTAAATATAGCCAATGAACTGGCCTCGACTACCCTCTGTGGCAGAGAGTTCCAGAGATTCACCACTCTCTGTGTGAAAAAAGTTCTTCTCATCTCGGTTTTAAAGGATTTCCCCTTTATCCTTAAGCTGTGACCCCTTGTCCTGGACTTCCCCAACATCGGGAGCAATCTTCCTGCATCTAGCCTGTCCAACCCCTTAAGAATTTTATAAGTTTCTATAAGATCCCCTCTCAACTCCTAAATTCTAGAGAGTATAAACCAAGTCTACCAGTCTTTCTTCATAAGACAGTCCTGACATCCCAGAAATCAGTCTGGTGAACCTTCTCTGCACTCCCTCTAGGGCAATAATGTCCTTCCTCAGATTTGGAATCCAAAACTGTACGCAATACTCCAGGTGTGGTCTCACCAAGACCCTGTACAACTGCAGTAGAACCTCCCTGCTCCTATACTCAAATCCTTTTGCTATGAAAGCTAACATACCATTCGCTTTCTTCACTGCCTGCTGCACCTGCATGCCTACTTTCAATGACTGGTGTACCATGACACCCAGGTCTCGCTGCATCTCCCCTTTTCCTAATCGGCCACCATTTAGATAATAGTCTGCTTTCCTGTTTTTGCCACCAAAATGGATAACCTCACATTTATCCACATTATACTGCATCTGCCAAACATTTGCCCACTCACCCAGCCTATCCAAGTCACCTTGCAGTCTCCTAGCATCCTCCTCACAGCTAACACTGCCCCCCAGCTTAGTGTCATCCGCAAACTTGGAGATATTGCCTTCAATTCCCTCATCCAGATCATTAATATATATTGTAAATAGCTGGGGTCCCAGCACTGAGCCTTGCGGTACCCCACTAGTCACTGCCTGCCATTGTGAAAAGGACCCGTTTACTCCTACTCTTTGCTTCCTGTTTGCTTCCTCTATCCACACCAATACTGAACCCCCAATGCCGTGTGCTTTAACTTCAAGCCAATGCCTTTCAACTTCAAGCCAAAGCACCCAAGCCACCATTTGCAGTAGGGAGTGCCTTTCAACTTCAAGCCAAAGCACCCAAGCTACCATTTGCAGTAAGTAGTGCCTTTCAACTTCAAGCCAAAGCACCCAAGCCTCCATTTGCAGTAAGTAGTGCCTTTCAACTTCAAGCCAAAGCACCCAAGCCACCATGTGCAGTAAGTAATGCCTTTCAAATTCAAGCCAAATCTCCCAAGCCACCATTTGCAGTAAGTAGTGCCTTTCAACTTCAAGCCAAAGCACCCAAGCTACCATTTGCAGTATGTAGTGCCTTTCACCTTCAAGCCAAAGCTCCCAAGCCACCATTTGCAGTAAGTAATGCCTTTCAACTTCAAGCCAAAGCACCCAAGCCACCATTTGCAGTAAGTAGTGCCTTTCAACTTCAAGCCAAAGCACCCAAGCTACCATTTGCAGTAAGTAGTGCCGTTCAACTTCAAGCCAAAGCACCCAAGCCACCATTTGCAGTAAGAAGTGCCTTTCAACAACAAGCAAATCACCCAAGCCATCATTTGCAGTAAGTAGTGCCTTTCAACTCCATGCCACCATTTGCAGTAAGTAGTGCCTTTCAACCTCAAGCCAAAGCTCCCAAGCCACCATTGCAGTAAGTAGTGCCTTTCACCTTCAAGCCAAAGCTCCCAAGCCACCATTTGCAGTATGTAATGCCTTTCAACTTCAAGCCAAAGCACCCAAGCCACCATTTGCAGTAGGTAGTGCCTTTCAACTTCAAGCCAAAGCACCCAAGCTACCATTTGCAGTAAGTAGTGCCTTTCAACTTCAAGCCAAAGCACCCAAGCCTCCGTTTGCAGTATGTAGTGCCTTTCAACTTCAAGCCAAATCACCCAAGCCACCATGTGCAGTAAGTAATGCCTTTCAAATTCAAGCCAAATCTCCCAAGCCACCATTTGCAGTAAGTAGTGCCTTTCAACTTCAAGCCAAAGCACCCAAACAACCATTTGCAGGCAGTGGCTTTTTACTTCAAACAAACCATATTTAGATTTTCAAACCACATTAAGGGTACTCACAGTTATGTAGACATTTGTCCAGTGTTATTCAGAGCACAGAGTGAAGTCACCCTTGGCTTCATCCATCTTGCAGAGACTGAGGGAGGCACACCACTTCCTGGTTTTATAGTCCCCCCCCCCCTCCCCTCCCCTCCCTCCAGCAGGTGCAGCAGAGAAAATGGTGATTTTTTAAAAACTTCAAGCCAAAGCTCTCAAGCCACCATTTGCAGCAAGAAGTGCCTTTCAACAACAAGCAAATCACCCAAGCCATCATTTGCAGTAAGTAGTGTCTTTCAACTTCATGCCACCATTAGCAGTAAGTTGTGCCTTTCAACTTCATGCCACCATTTGCAGTAAGTTGTTCCTTTCAACTTCAGGCCAAATCACCCACCACCATTTGCAGTAATTAGTGCCATTCAACTTCAAGCCAAAGCACCCAAGCCAACATGTGCAGTAATTAGTGCCTTTCAACTTCAAGCAAATCACCCGCCACCATTTGCAGTAAGTAGTGGCTTTCAACCTCAAGCCAAAGCTCCCAAGCCACCATTGCAGTAAGTAGTGCCTTTCAACTTCAAGCCAAAGCTCCCAAGCCACCATGTGCAGTAAGTACTGCCTTTCAACTTCAAGCCAATATACCCAAGCCACCATTTGCAGTAAGTAGTGCCTTTCAACCTCAAGCCAAAGCTCCCAGTCCACTCTTTGCAGTAAGTAGTGCCTTTCAACTTTAAACCAAAGCTCCCAAGCTACCATTTGCAGTAAGTAGTGCATTTCAACTTCAAGCCAAAGCACCCAAACAACTATTTGCACGCAGTGCCTTTTTACCTCAAACAAACCATATTTTCATTTACAAACCACATTAAGGGTACTCACAGTTGTGTAGACATTTGTTCAGTGTTATTCAGAGCTCAGAGAGACGTGACCCTTGGCATCATCCATCTTGCAGAGACTAAGTGAGGCACACCACTTCCTGGTTTTATAGTCTCTCCCCCTCCCTCCAGCAGGGGCAGCAGAGAGAATGGTGATTTAAAAAAAAAAACATTAATATCTGATTGATTTTTTCATTGATGGGAAAAATCCTCTGCACCCGTAAGGCGGAGGGGGGCTCTGAGCGAGGTGGCCAAAAATGACGGCCATAGATGGCGGCATTCTGTCGGAAATCGCAGCACAGTGGGCCAAAAGCGGTCAAGATCAGAGATTTAGTAATATAGATATAGTAGATAGGGAACTGCAGCAGCTAGTTTACAAAAAAAGACATAAAGTGCTGGAGTAACTTATATTGCCGATGTATCTAATTTGTAGCTGTCAACAGCTACCTGTACAACATTATGAACTCCACCGCAAACTAAAATGTTAACTCTGATTTTCTCATTACAGATGCCACCTGAACTGCAGTCATTCCAATTTTTTTTTCTGATTTTAATCCATAAAATTGACCTTTCTGAAGACAGTGTAACATATGTTCTCCCAGGTTTGTAAACCAAACCTGATTGTGAAACTAGCAAAATATGCCAGTTTAACATTTGGGATGCTTATATGCTGCAAATACGTCTTTGTTATTTATGGAACGTAGACAAAAATGCTGGAGAAACTCAGCGGGTGAGGCAGCATATATGGAGCGAAGGAAATAGGCAACGTTTCAGGTTGAAACCCTTTTAGAAACATAGAAACATAGAAAATAGGTGCAGGAGTAGGCCATTCGGTCCTTCGAGCCTGCACCGCCATTCAATATGATCATGGCTGATCATCAAACTCAGTATCCTGTACCTGCCTTCTCTCCATACCCCCTGATCCCTTTAGCCACAAGGGCCACATCTAACTCCCTCTTAAATATAGCCAATGAACTGGCCTCAACTACATTCTGTGGCAGAGAATTCCAGAGATTCACCACTCTCTGTGTAAAAAATGTTTTTCTCATCTCAGTCCTAAAAGATTTCCCATTTATCCTTAAACTGTGACCCCTTGTTCTGGACTTCCCCAACATCTGGAACAAGTTGTTATTATGGAGTTAGATTGTCTGTATATTTGTATCTGTATATAAAAAATTAGCTTCATAGAATACGCCTCAAAATACTTGCAGCTATGCTGATTGATCAGTCAGGTCAATCACATGCATAAATTATTTTCCTTTGTCTCCAGATAACCTTATAAGCAGAATCCTCTAAAGGACAAGATAACTCTCACAGGTATGTACCGAGAGGCTCATTGGATGATTGTTGGTAAGTTGCCAGCTATTTGAGATAAATTTAAACTAGAAGTAGCTCTGCTTGCGATAGGGACTGGGAGTGAGCTAATGCTAACCTTAGCTGCCGCCAGCCTGCATCTAAGCTTGAGAGATTTATTGCAAGTCCCTTCGATGATAGTCTCAGCATTTTGTATCTGCATATTATATCGGAAATAAACAGCACCACTACTTACATGAGTTTCTATATGCTTTGGACTGGGATTGTTACAGATTTTTGTGCCAGTCAGATATCTGGCTAACATTCCCTTATGATTTCCATTCACAACTAGCAGGTCTACCCTAAAATAAAATGCAATTGCCTCAATAGGGGAAATACTAAAATTGGGACCAAATATTCTACCATTTATTATTTTGCAATTTATGAAATATAGAAAAGAAAAAAGAAAAAAGAAATTAAATTATTTAATGGTGCTGAGATAGTATAGATTTAGAGGGATATTGGCCAAACACGGGCAGGTGGGACATCGTAGGTACTTGGGGCATCAGGTAAGTCGGGATGTTTTATCCAGCATGACAAAAAATGTCCACTAGTAAAAAAATAGTCGGGAGGAGAAAAATTGCACCATTTAATGCCCCGACTACCTACGGCTGATAACGAGCCGCTACGATATATCTACGGGTTCCTATGCCCTCCTACGGACCCGTTACGAACATTCTCCGAGTTTGAATCAAGGGGAAAACTCGGGAGAATTCGTGAGCAGCTCTGGAAAGTGGGACAGGCCCTTTAAGCATTATCTCTGGAAAAAAAGGATAGGTGATGGTTCGGATCAGGGCCCTTCTTCAGATTTGCTAAGGATTCCAGATCCTTGTATCTACCATCATCCAATCTCCTGAATTTTATACACTTCCCACCCAATCTGTATTTCTCATGATTCCTAAAGTGGCTCAAAATCCATTGATTTTAGCCACGAAAATTCATATAGGCCCAGCGACTGCAGCCCTCGGGAGTAGAAAATTACAAAGCCTCTTAACTTTCGAAGGGGAAACATTTATCTTCATCTCACTCTTAGATTAGTCCTGATATGAGGATGCATGTTCAAGATTCAGTCTTTACCCTCTCAAATCCTCTTATGTCTTAATAAGAGCTCACACTGTTCAATAAAACACAGAAATATAGATCTCCTCAATAAGAAAATAAAAAACTTCCCATCCAGGAATCACTCTGGAAAATCTCACTCACTTGAGGACAAGTAGATGCTTCCTCAGGGGAAAAATAATTGATGAACACCTGATACTATAATTGTACCAAGGCTTCCTTATTCATATTCTCCAAGAGATCATAAAAATATGTCTGTCATGTTTACAGTTTGCTTCAGAAGATGAAGAGAAACTTTGTACGACAGGGATATTTATGAATGCAACTAAATTGTGGTGAAGTGTAACAAATCATACATTCCACCTCTGAGAAAAGCTCAATCAAATATTATTTAGCGTTTTAATTACATTGCATTTCTTACTTAATTTAAATGCAAATGTTCTTAATAAGCAATTATCAAAATCTGAAAATCACATTAATTTTGATGAAGGGTTGAGATATATGCTCCCAAGCAGTAGAATGATTACACCTGTGTGGGGGAGATAATCAGTGAAGCAGCATATACTTAAAGTCAAGAGTTAAATTAAATGATATTTGTTTACAAATAATGATTTTCACTGTGGTCATTCACTAATTCAGCCCATCCCATTAGATTAAAATGGTAATGAGCTGCACAAACCGGTTCTGAGTTTGACCTGCAGCGAAAACACTGAGCCTCAAGTTTTCAGGAAAGAATCACAAGCAAAGTATGATGCCTACAATGAAGAATGCTTATTAGTTGTTTAGTTTAGTTTAGAGATACAGCGCGGAAACATGCCCTTTGACACGCTGAGTCCGCGATGACCACGATCCCAGCACACTAACACTATCCTACACACACTAGGGACAATTTGCAATTATAGTGTGTGAGGAAACCGGAGATCCCGGAGAACACCCATGCAGTTCATGGGGAGAATGTACAAACTCCGTACAGACTGCACAGCTCCACTGTGCCACACCGGCTAAGAATTTGGGAACATTCGCTTTAGATGAAGAGTTTCATTTGTAGCACAAGGCCGCCGTTGAGTTGAGTTGTTGAAGATAATTTTGACTGTGTATGAAGCTTTGGAAAAAATAATGTTAGGAGGCTGCTCACCAAGGGTTGCTGTAAGCAAAACTAAGTTAGTACTCTTAGGTTTAGACTCTTTAATTGCACTTTGATCTTTAAGCCTTTTGTATCTCCCGACTGACAGGAGCAGGAAGAAGGAATGTTTGGGTGGAACAAGTATTTCATTATGTTGCCAAATTTTCTGGGGCATCATGAATCTTAACTGCTGTCAATGTGGGGAGTTGGGTTTGTGTGATGTACTAGGCTACATTCACAACTCTTGGAATTGAGGTGTTTTGGTTAAGAAATGATTAATGTTAGTACATTGATATCAAAGGCAGGAATAGGAGTAGGAAGGGGTTGGGAGGGGGTTGAGGTTAATGTTACATTCCATGACTGAGTTGATGATTACACCCTTTGCCATTTCAAGGAAAAGTGTTCCTCCCAAAGCAGTTCTGCCAATATCTTGTGCAGAAAACAAAAGGCTGGAGGATATCAGCATGTCAGACAGCATCTGTGGAGGGAATGGATAGACGATGTTTTGAGTCAGGACGCTTCTTCGGATTGATGGAGTTGAGGCATAGCATTAAACAACACATAAATAGGCCTTTTGACCCAATTCGTACATGCTGACCAAAATGCCCCATCTATGCTGGACCTACCAGTCTGCATTTGACCCATGTTCCTTTAAACATTTCCTATCCATGCACATGTCCAAAGGTCTTTTAAATGAAGAAAGAGGACATCTAGAGTGGGCAACCTCATCTTGGGAGCAGATGAGGTGAAGAAGGAGAGGTTGAGAGTAAATGATGACATCCTTGCAAGAGGCAGTTGGAAGGAGGTATAGACAAGGTAGCTGTAGTAGGTCTGTAGTAGATGTCTGTCAATAGTTTGTTCACTGTGACTGAGGTAGAAAGATCAAGAAAGTGTAGAGAGGTGTCAGAGATAGTCCAAGTAGATTTGAGTGTAGGGTGGAAGTTAGGATTAAAGTTGATGAAATCAGCAAATTCTGCTCAGATGCAGGAAGCAATCAGAATGTAGTCATCAATGTAGCAGTGAAAGAGATGAGGAATGGTACTGGAGTACATTTGGAAGGGGTGTTCAATGCAACCACTAGAAACACAGGCATGTATGGTACCCTTGTGAATGTCCATAGCTACACGTTTGACTTGAAGAAAGTAAGAGGAGTCAAATGACAAGGTGTTGAATTTTCCTATTTCATTTAATACGTTAGTCTGCACACATTTCTCCCAACCCCCCAGTCAATCTGCTCCCATACCCTTCTTAATATGCTCATCTCCCATCTCTGAGTCCCACAGTTTCATTTTATTCCCCCATCTTCCCCCTCCCCATGTCCCCTTCAAATCATATCCCTACCTTCAGCTTCATGTCACTATTCCTCTTCTTTCCTTATCTGACACCCTTTTGTCATCTTTACAACTCTAGATTTTTTCTCTTACTCCACCCATCTGCCAATGAATCCACCCTCATCTGTACCCATCTATCACTTGTCAGGCTTGGCCCAACCCCACTTCGCATTTCCAGATTTCTCCTTCCGACTCCAATCAAGCTGCAGAAGGCTACTGACCCAAAACACCCTCTGTTTATTATGTTGCCTGATCTGTTGAGTTCCTCCAGCACTTTGTTTTATACTATTGTTTTAGTTATTTCACACCAATGCGATAGAGAAAAAAGGAAACGTCCAGATCAAACATATTTTGTTTTTCAGTACATCAAACATGCTCACGGGCATATTTATTTGTCTATCAATAATTAAGCTATCTGTGTACTCAAGAGAGACAGCCCTTACAATGGTGATTTTAGGTGCCTGAGTTCCCTGCCCTCAGAAGCATTTGGACCATTCATATGAATTAATCTGTCCCAACTGTCCAACACTTAAACCTCATCCTGTTCCATTTTTGTTCAGATAGATCAACCTCTTTTGATACTCCATTATCACGAGACAAACAATGACTTAATGGGACTAGTACCTGAACATTTCACATTCTAAAAGATTGATTACATTATTTCACTCAAAGAAAATCTTTGATTTTAAATTATCCAAGTAGCAGAGATGTGGCCATTATCTGGAAATCTATCAATGGCCAAAAGCTGAGCAGACAAGGCAGCTAGTTTGTCCTAACAACCAAATCATACTGAGTGGTCTCGTAGAAATGAAACGTTTTGAGGGGGATAATGCAGGCTGATTTTGCAATGTAATTAAATGTATCTGCAAGAGTCAATTTGGGACCAAAATGGGAAGCCATTTGATTTTTACACTTGCAGAGGAACTTAGGTTCGGTCCTCTTCAGATGGACAAGTTTCACCAACACATATGCAATTAACCTCATTCATAATGTTCTCACTAATTATCTGCAAAGGGGTCTCTGCCACACACCTGCCAGAACCCACACACATTGTTTATTAAGTTATGTGGAGAGGATAAAAGGTGTATTTGCCATTGCACTCATGATTGGATTGTCCAGCTATAGCTTGGGTCGGCCATGCTTGATTTGTGTTCTGCTGCTCCCTCAGGGAATTAGAATTCAAGATAACATCTTTCACCACCTGGAGATGCTATAATGATTTATTGGAGAACACAAAGGAAATTTTGGCATGATAAAAGTTGAAACCTGTTCAGTCTATCTGTCCACTTGCAATATGTCTTCTGCATTGAACTCTGAAAACAAGCTAAACCAGTCACAACCTTAAATAAAAACAAAATAAAATGCTGAAAACACTCAACAGGTCAGACAGCATCTGTGGAACGAGAAAGTGAGTTAATGTTTCGGGTCACCTGAGATTTCCATTCACAAGCTTGATGTGATAAATGGCACTTTGATAAACGGATGAACCTTTTATTTCATCTCTAAAATTCTCCACATACTATAATTTCACCCAACTCTAATCCTGTCTCATCAAATCATGTTTTATTAGCTACCCATTGATTTGACTGCTTCAATGTTTTAACAGCTGGTATCCCATTTTCCATGTTTAGTTTAGGTTTGTCTGGAAATACATCATGGGAACAGGCCCTTCAGCCCACCTAATCCATGCTGACCATTTATCACCCGATCACACTACTTCTATGTTCCCTACTATCCCACCCTCTCCCTGCAATAAGGATGTTATATAACACTGATACTGAGGTCTCCATAACATGTTGACCCCATGAAAAAATAATGACTGGAAGAATTCAGCAAATCTAGCAGCATCTGTGCAGGAAAGAAGACAGTGGATGATTCGGTTGAGTCCCTTCATCTAAACTGTAAAATGGAGGGATGATGGTCATTATAAAGAACAGTGGAATGTGTGGCAAGAACTGGCAAGTGATAGGTGGTTCTATGTGAGTAGGGGGGCATTGGTGTATGGAATGAGGTGGGAGAGAAATGGGTGCAGAAAGCAACATAGGCTGGGACCAGGATAGGCATTGTCCTTCTCCATTGCCAGAACAAGGCCAAACCCAAACTATAGGAACAGGTTCTCACATTCTGCCTTAGTAGTCTACAACCCAAAGGCATGAACAGTTAATTCTCTAATTTTCCCCTCATTTTCCTATTCCATCACAGTCTATCAAATCATGCATTCTTGTAAGTCCCTGCACAACACATCAGACATTTATGCTTCTGGCTGCCTTGGCAAGATCTTGGATTCTCTCCATAAACTTGCGTACCTTTGCTGATTTCACTCCTCAATTAAGATGATCCTTTATGCATTTGCAATGCTAATGTTAGTAGGTGTGACTTCAAATCCCACCATGACAGCTGGAGAATATAAATTTGCAATTATGATAAAACTAGCATCAGTAGCAATGACTGTAAAGCAACCAGATTATCATAAAACCCCATCTGCTTCATTAATGTCCTTAAGGAATGAAATATTCTGCCCTTGTCTAGTCTTTGTTATATGCAACCCCACATTCTCCGTAATTTGGTCAACTCCCAGATGCCTCTGAAATAGCTTAGCAAGCTACTCAGTCCAAGACAATTACATAATAATTGCCTGATGAAGGGTCTTCGAACTGAACCATTAAGTCTGTTGCTCTTACCACAAATGCTGCATGACCTGATGAGTGTTTGCAGCATTTACTGCTTTAATTAGACAATAAATGCTTGCCTGTAACACTCACATCCTGGAATGAAATGACTGAACACTTGGTCATCTGCCCTGAGATGTTCACTTCCCAAAAGCATGTTTATTGTACTTGGCCTTAGGTTGTTTCATTATATTGCAAGTGTAGATGGTCAATGCAATTATTCATGGAACATCATTGAATTCTTGTTGAGGTCATGCCGTTAGTTCAATCATCAGTTCCCCAGACGATGAGCCAATACTGCCTGGCATTCTCTCAGAGGAACACTGTTCCATTGCTTCTTGAGTGTGTCCAGGCACAATCTGCAGTGATGAAGCTGAGATATTTCTCAGCAGAAATTCTTCCAATATACCATAGTTGCCTTCTTTAGAGAACTTTCTTCTAGATTCTTTACATACCAAGTGTTTGTCTTCAGATTATTCATGGTCCACATTTGTAGTGATTTTTTAATTGCTGAGCTGGCTGGCTAGCTGGGTCAATTAAGCGAATAAAAATAATTCAGCAACCTTGTCATATGTATGGATCACATGTATAGTGGACTGAGTTATGAAATGCATATTTTCGCCTCTGGGGGACTTTGATGAACCACATGGTTTATTTTACTGGAAATCTTTTAATTCCACAATCATTTTTTGAATACCACCTACTTCATTGCAGATTTACTTATTAAAGATTTACTAAATTAAAACTTCCTGGGCTCAGAAATGGGATTTGAACTTATGGTATGGCGAGTTAAAAAGAGGACAACTGTGGATGTTATTGAGTAATTGTACAACAAATCCTTTGACTACACCTCTGCTTCTTCCATTTCCTCTACTTTATCTCATGTAATCTACTGTTGCAGTTTGGGATTCTCCTTTAATTAACTGCAAGTTTATATGGTTTTCCATTCTGTAGTTATGCAGCATGCTGCCAACCATGTGTATTTTTGGCATTAACAGAGGCCTGAATGAAGCAAATATTGGAATCATTCTTTTAGCATTCTCATTGCATGTAATTATAGTTGAGTCTTATTGAATTCCGATTGTTTGAGATGTTCTCAGAGGGATTATAAACCATGGCAATAAACCAGAGCTTTACTCTTTCAGTAATCATTCATTCAAATTAAGTCTGTCTTCACATGGTAAAAATAATGCAGGTATCACATTATGTCTTTTAATGAATAGATGATGATTTTTTTTCCAATATAAAGACCAATAATCAATCATGATGCTACAGTGGTAAGGGATTACCTTAGTTTTAATTGAATGTAAGGTTTTATTGATATTTTCAGGAAGTTATTCAGTTACGAGGTGTGAAATATTTCTGGTAAGCCCAGCATTTACTGTCCATACCTAGTTCTTCACCAAGCACATTACAAAAGGCATTTATGTTCTCGAGACACATACGTCAAACCAAGTAAGGATGGTGAATTTACTTCTGCAAAGAACACAAATAAATTCAATAACATCAACAGCACACCATTAGCTTAATTGTCATCACTTCTGATATTATTTTTCATTTCAATTTAAGTCACTACTTGAAATTAATTCAAGCTTAGATTCAAGCTTAGATCCAAATGTCTAGTTCTCCCAGCACTAGTCCAGTGCTTAGCCACTTTGCTGTAGATTTCTTGTGGTGATAGCATGATCCATAACATGTTTACCCCTTGAAAACATAACGACTGGAACAATTCAGCAAATCTCGCAGCATCCGTGTAGGGAAGAAGACAGTGGATGTTTTGGTTGCTACCCTTCAACTAAACTGTAAAAATGGAGGGATGATGGTCATTATAAAGAACAGTGGAATGTGTGGCAAGAACTGGCAAGTGATAGGTGGTTCCATGTGAGAAGGGAGGGATTGGTGTTTGGAGTGAGGTGAGAGAGAAATGGGTGCAGAGAGCAACAGAGTCTGGGACAGGATAGGTGTTGTCCTTCTCCATTGCCAGAACAAGGCCAAACGCTAACTAGAGTTGATAGAATTGATGTGAGAAGCCTTTTTATCTTCATGGGTCTTCATTAACTCATTCGTGAGTTTTTGGCAATTTTTTTGTCCAAACAGGGCTCTGCAGTTGACTAGCTGCTACCACCAAGCCTCAAACACAGTGAGGTATTTGAGGTCCGATCAGTGGGTGCGATTTCAGAATATGTCACCATAACTGGGACGTATTGGAGCGGCACATTAACACAGCGGTAGAGTTTGCTGCCTTATATCGCCAGAGACCCAGGTTCGATCCTGACTACAGGTGCTGTCTGTACAGAATGTGTACATTCTCCCTGTGACTGCGTGGAATTTCTCCAGGTGCTCTTGTTTCTTCAAACACTACAAAGATGTACAGGTTTGTAGGTTAATTGGTTTTAGAAAATTTGTAAATTGTCCCTAGTCTGTAGGAACAGGGTGATCGCTGGTTGGTGTGGACTCAGTGGACTGAGGGGATGTTTCCGTTCTGTATCCCTAAAGTCCACCGTCTAAAGTAAACTGCAGATTGAATATAAAACCCTATTCCATTACACCATATAAATGCACACGGAATTAATAAATGGGAACATTACAGTAAGATATTACTGCCAAATAAATCACGCAGCAAGATGGATGATCAGGGTTTGATACCACAACCCCAGTTGCTTGCAATGAGTTTCTGCTGACAAGTAATTTACTTGAATATTACTGACTATATTTTGACAAACTTCAGCTTCTCCTAATTTGACTTGATGCCACTGAAGTTTACAAACAGGAGGAATATTGTGCATTTGGTACTGTGAAGAAAATATGATGATTATTCTCAGCGGGTGCTCTCTAACACTGAGCAGCAGGAATTCAACAGCATAAATGTAGAACAGAAAATGATGCCTCATTGAACTGCACAGGACAGTGAGTTTTTATTATATTCAATGATTAATATCAGTCTCATGTTGCTGATCATCAAAACATATTAATTGAAGGGAAAAGTGCATTTATATCATTTTCTGAAGTATTTTTGATTCACTGATATTTGTACAAAACAGATGGAATTGTATTTAGCCCAGGCCTCATGTTGACAGTCTGTGGGATGGTGTTGGTATGACATGTCTTTCAGAGAAGAGCTGTTTCTAATATCTTTGTGGCCACACTGTCACATCTGCAACACAAACCAGATCGGTTTGTGACTGATGAGCAAGCTTGAACAGTATAACTTCAGTCTGTCTTTGAGATGTCAGAATGCCTCAGAATGTCTGCTGATAGACCTCAGAATGCCCAGCACTGCCAAAGGGTTTTTGCACTGACTCCAAACATCTCCCAAGTGCAGGGATGCTCAGAAAGTTGAAATATGTCTAAATAATTGACAAGTATTATTACAAACAAATACATTTGCTTAATAAATCATTACCTCGTGTAAATGAATGAATAACATTTATAATAGTTAATCTAAAAAGGAAAAAAAAAGCTCAAGCACTAAACCACAAGTGAAGTACTGAATGACTGAGAATTATGAAAACTTGTGCATCAGTCTTTTTCTCATTCAAAGCTATTTTCAAACTAATAGAACTGTGATTGCTGGCCCCAAAAGGTTCACCCACTGACACTTTGATCAGTTACCCTGCCGCAGATCTAACTACTGCTGCTGCTCTCCTCTGATCAGTCATTCCCCTCAACTGTGTCCAAAAGGTAATATTTGTTTTGAGGGGAAGAGCCACAAAGAATTCCTCCACTCTTTGCCTTCTCTTCTTCCTGCTAGTCACCCATTCTACTTTCTTTCTGTACCTTGGGTATGACCACCTCAATTTAATTCCTATCCATGAAACCTTCATGGATCATGAAAATCCTGTGGTCATTCAGCTGCAGTTCCACTTCTTGAATTAGATTATATTTACTTCAAAGGTGCAGATCTTCAACGTTGCAAACAGTGCAGAAGTTTGAACTTGAAATTCTGCCAGCACTACCATGAGAACCTGTGGTTGCATCTGAGCATAACAGTTAAACATCCTTCTTTAAAGGTGTTTGCGTGATATAATTTGGATCATATTGGAATAATAAAACGGCCTTAACTAATTGATAAAGCAACATAATCCCATTCACTCGACATATTAAAGGTTGATATAAAGATGTTTTCAATAAAAGTAAACAAAACACTAAGATTACATTAAGAACAAACCGAATTCACATTAAACATGATTTTTTAAACATTCAAACAATGAAAATCACAAATAAAAATAGAAATGCTGAAATGTTTCAGCAGGTCAGGCAGCATCTGTGGAAACAAAAGCAGATTTCATGTGTGCTACTAGATAATTTTATGAATATTAATGTATCATTTCAATCAGATAAATATGGCAGTTTAATGAATGGCAGGCTTCATGAATAACAACATTTAATTTTACATTCACTGACCTGTATGTGAACAAGTATCAAGGGTAAGTTATTATTTTTGTTTATTTTGCTTCAAAGGAGCAAATTAATGACAAATTAATTATAGATTTATAGAATTATAGGGGTTCTATCTTCTTTATCTGTTTTACTTCCTGATGGATACATACCTTTGACGAAACACAATGATAAATAATGAATGCATCAAACTATAATCCTATGAAGTACCATTATCTGTAATTAATTGTACACCATCTTAATACAGAACTCAATCAATAGAGCTACACTTTCTATGAGGATTACACTCTTGTCACTGGCACATTAATCCTTTAAGGCAAGGCGGACACAAAATGCTGGAGGCCTTTCAGGGTCTGAACCAGAAACATTACCCATTCCTTCCTCCAGAGATGCTGCCTCTCCCGCTGAGTTACTCCAGCATTGTGTGTCTACCTTTGATTTAACTAGCATCTGCAGTTTTTTCCTACTAATCCTTTAAGGCACCTGGTTGTAGAATTCCAACTTGATGATTTGCCAAATAATCATGACACATTTGATGAACCATTCACGTTGAGGCATTCCACAAAATATCCAATACTCCTTCTTTTTCACCTCGTCTTCCTGTTGTTTCTTTCAAAATTCCTGAATTATGTTGCATGTTCAATGAATGCAGTACTGACTTTCGTCTCTATCCTGAGACTGATTATATGTACCCTCTGCCCTCTACCCGATGTGAAACAGAACCTTTGTAGCAACGGGTTGCTTGATGCCTCAGTGAATTTATTAAACTTAATTTGTAATGCTGGAAAAAAAATAATGAACTTTCATAGTTGGCTATACACAAACATCCATAATAATTCAGCAAGTAGCTCATTGCATTGATACATCCGTTAAACTCATGGATATTTATTTTTTAAATTAAAGTTGCAATGAATTTAAAAAGCATGACATACAAACAGAATCAAACAGATACTCTTGCATTTTCAAGTGAAACAATCTGTGAAATATTTTACTTTATTTGGAGGGAAATTTCTAGTCTTAGAATTTTTGTTTGGTAATGAGCACTGGACGTATAAATGTGCAATACCGTAACAAGTGAAAATAAGAAATACTAGTTTTTCTTATAGCTTTTCTGGAAATAGTTTGATAAAAAATTTATGCATCAATGAAGTTTTCATTTCCTCATGATTTCTCTACAAATGGAACAAATCAATAGACAATAGACAATAGAAATATAGACAATAGATAATAGGTACAGGAGTAAGCCATTTGGCCCTTCGGGCCAGCACCGCCATTCAATGTGATCATGGCTGATCATCCCCAATTAGTACCCTGTTCCTGCCTTCTCCCCATATCCCCTGACTCCGCTATTTTTAAGAGCCCTATCAAGTTCTCTTTTGAAAGCATCCAGATAACCTGCCTCCACCGCCTTCTGAGGCAGAGAATTCCACAGACTCGCCACTCTCTGTGAGAAAAAGTGTTTCCTCGTCTCCGTTCTATATGGCTTACTCCTTATTCTTAAACTGTGGCCCCTGGTTCTGGACTCCCCCAAAATCGGGAACATGTATCCTGCCTCTAGCGTGTCCAAGCCCTTAACAATCTTATATGTTTCAATGAGATCACCTCTCAACCTTCTAAACTCCAGAGTGTAAAAGCCCAGCTACTCCATTCTCTCAGCATATGACAGTCCCGCCATCCCAGGAATTAAGAAGGCCTTTCCTCAAATTAGGGGACCAAAACTGCACACAATGCCCCAGGTGTGGTCTCACTAGGGCTCTGTACAACTGCAGAAGGACCTATTTGCTCCTATATTCGATTCGTCTCGTTATAAAGGCCAACATGCCATTCGCTTTTTTCACTGCCTGCTGTACCTGCATGCTTACTTTTATAGACTGATGTACAAGGACCGCCAGATCCCATTGTACCTCCCCTTTTACCAACTTGACGCCATTTAGATAGTATTCTGCCTTCCTGTTTTTGCTACCAAAGTAGATAACCTCACATTTATCCGCATGAAACTTCATCTGCCATGCATCTGCCCACTCCCCCAACCTGTCCAAGTCACCCTGCATTCTCATAGCATCCTCCTCACAGTTCATACTGCCACTCAGCTTTGTGTCATCCGCAATTTTGCTAATGTTACTTTAAATCCCTTCCAAATCATTGATGTATATTGTAAATAGCTGTGGTCCCAGCATCGAGCCTTGCGGTACCCCACAAGTCACTGCCTGCCATTCTGAAAGGGACCTGTTAAACCCTACTCTTTGTTTCCTGTCTGCCAACCACTTCTCTATCCATGTCAGCACTCTACCCCCAATACCATCTGCCCTAATTTTGCCCACTAATCTCCTATGTGGGACCTTATCAAATGCTTTCTGAAAGTCTAGGTACACTACATCCACTGGCTCTCTCTTGTCCATTTTCCTAGTTACATCTTCAAAAAATTCCAAAAGAATAGTCAAGCATGATTTCCCCTTCGTAAATCCATGCTGACTCGGACCGATCCTGTTACTGCTATCCAAATGAGCTGCTATCTCATCTTTTATAATTGACTCCAGCATTTTCCCCACCACCGATGTCAGGCTAACTGGTCTATAATTCCCCGTTTTCTCACTCCCGCCTTTCTTAAAAAGTGGGATAACATTAGCTACCCTCCAATGCACAGGAACTGATCCTGAGTCTATAGAACATTGGAAAATTATCATCAATGCATCCACGATTTCTAGAGCCACTTCCTTAAGTACCCTGGGATGTAAACCATCAGGCCCTGGGGATTTATCAGCCTTCCGTCCCATCAGTCTATCCAACACCATTTCCTGCCCAATGTGGATTTCCTTCAGTTCCTCTGTCACCTCAGATCCTCTGGCCACTACTATATAGGAAGATTGTTTGTGTCCTCCTTATTGAAGACAGATCCAAAGTACCTGTTCAACTCATCTGCCATTTCCTTGTTCCCAATAATAAATTCTCCTTTTTCAGTCTTCAAGGGTCCAACTTTGGTCTTAACTAATTTTTTCATCTTAACATACCTAAATAAACTTTTACTATCCTGCTTTATATTCTTGGCTAGCTTACCTTCGTACCTCATCTTTTCTCCCCGTATTGTATTTTTGGTTAACTTCTGTTGTTCTTTAAACATTACCCAATCCTCTTGCTTCCCGCTCATCTTTGCTACTTTGTACATCTTCGCTTTAATTTTTATATTGTCTCTGATGTCCCATGTCAGAAATGGTCGTCCGTTTCTCCACTTGGAATCTTTCTTCCTCCTAGGAATGAACTGATCCTGCACCTTCCGTATTATTCCTGGAAACACCTGCCATTTGTGTTCCACTGTCATCCCTGCTAGTGTATCTTTCCAGTCAACTTTGGCCAGCTCCTCCCTCATGGCCCCATAGTCCCCTTTATTCAACTGCAACACTGACACCTCTGATCTACACTTCTCCCTCTCCAATTGTAGATTAAACTTGACCATGTTATGGTCACTGCGTCCTAATGGCTCATTAACCTTGAGGCCCTTTATCAAATTTGGTTCATTACATAACAATAAATCCAGAATTGCCTTCTCCCTGCTAGGCTCCAATACAAGCTGTTCAAAGAATCCATCACAAAGACACTACAAAGTCCCTTTCTTGGGGTCCAGTACCAACCTGATTTTCCCAGTCTACCTGCATGTTGAAATCTCCCATAAAAACCACAGCATTAATTTTACTCCATGCCAATTTTAACTCCTGATTCAACTTGCGCCCTATGTCCAGGCTACTGTTTGGTGGCTTGTAGATTAGTCTCATTAGGGTATTTTTACTCTTACAATTCCTTAGTTCTATCCATACTGACTCTACATCTCCTGTTTCAATGTCACCCCTTGCAAGGGACTGAAGTTCATTCCTCACCAACAGGGCAACCCCACCCCACTGCCCACCTGTCTGTCTTTTCGATAGGAGGTATACCCTTGAATATTCACTTCCCAGCCCTGGCCTTCTTGCAGCCATGTCTCAGTAATTCCCACAACATCATACTTGCCAGTTTCTAACTGAGCTTCAAACTCGTCCACTTTATTCCTTATACTTCGCGCATTTATATACAGTACTTTGACCTCCGTATTCATTTCCCCTCTCGCAATTGGCCCTGACCTTACTCTGTTGTCCATTCTCAAGCATTCCTTCCAATTGATTCGAGAATCTTTTGTAAATTTTCCTGTAGCCACTTCCCCTTCATCTTTATACTCCCAATTTGTCAATCCCTCCCCCTCCCTCATGATTGTAAATCCAGATGAAATAACAGTAAAATGTGTTCAGTTCTGGGCACCATCTTATAGGAGAGATATTGTCAAACTTGAAAGGATTCAGGGAAGATTTACGAGGAAGCTGCCGGGTGTAGAAGGTCTGAGCTATAACATTGAGTAGGCGGGGTCTCTATTCCTTGGAGCGTAGGAGGATGAGGGGTGATCTTATAGAGGTGCATAAAATCATGAGAGGAATAGATGGGGTAGATGCACAGAACCTCTTGCCCAGAGTAGGGGAATTGAGGACCAGAGGACATAGGTTCAAGGTGAAGGGGAAAAGACTTAATAGGAATTTGAAGATTCAATAGGAATCTCCAAAAACGCTCATAATTCTAAGGTCCTTTTTAGCACCATCAGCTCCATCATTTGTCCTGCCCCCAGCACCAGCTTAACTGGGTCCCCTGCTAATTTGGAGGAATTTACTACATTTTTCACCAGCAAGGTAAAGAACATAAGAACGAATATTTCCCCTCCCACGAGTGACCTGGCTGTCTCATTGGTCTGTTCTTCAAAATTAGATTGTTTCCAACCCGTTACTCTAC
Source organism: Amblyraja radiata (assembly GCF_010909765.2). Lineage (NCBI taxonomy): Eukaryota > Metazoa > Chordata > Chondrichthyes > Rajiformes > Rajidae > Amblyraja > Amblyraja radiata. Next base: position 70,756,116 of record NC_045961.1, read on the forward strand.
CCTCCCTTGTAAAACTGATCACCACCATGAAACCTACTACCTGCCCCCTCGACACTGTCCCCTCTGCCCTCCTAAAGGGCATCATTACAACAGCCGGTCCCAGCATCCTCGCCATCTTCAACAGTTCTCTGGCCACTGGCACTGTACCTACCTGCTTCAAGCATGTGGTGGTCCAGCCACTCCTGAAAGAAACGAACCTCGACCCCACCTTACCAAGCAACTACAGACCCATTTTTAAACTGCCTTTCCTCTCAAAAGCCCTTGAAAAGGTAATTTTAGGACTGCCGGTGGCGCCATGCTGGACTAGCAGTCGCAACCTTTAGCTCCGCTGCTGTAAAATCGCGATTTTTCGCGTTAAAATCGGGTCTGGAGGTCGGGACCAATTCAAAAACTCACCGGAGCCCCGGGACGTCGCGCTGATGACGTCATCAGTAAGCGCTGTGATTTAAAACGGAGGATAAAGGATTTTAAATGAAAAAACTGTCTTCAGCTCAGAGCCCTCAGAGCCCTGCTGAAAACACAGAAAACTGAAGAACAGACCTCTGAAGTGAATTCTGGAATGGCTACAAAAGCCAAGACTGATGGCTACTAAGGAGAAAAATGAAATGGAGGAGATAAAGAACTCGGTAAGAGAACTGAGAAAGGATATTGAGGCTGGAAACTCAAAAATGATGGAAAATATTAATGTTAAATTGATGGAAAATATGTCGAACATCAATGCTGGTAATCAAAAAGTTATTGACTGCATTGGCATTATACAAAAACGAATTGAGGATGTGCATGAAGAGCTAATGGGGAGAATTAATAAAGGGGAAGCGGAAACTAAAAAGAAGTTTGAGGCTGTGCATGTAATTGTTTCTTCACATGTAACTGAAATAAAAGACATGGAAACAATTGTTGATCAAATGGCTGAAGATATGCAGGGAATGAAGCTAGAACTAGACAGCCTCAAGAGTCAACTGGCGAAAGTCTCAGATAAATGTCTTGATCTCGAAGCTCGCTCACGACGCCAAAATCTACGAATACTGGGAGTAACAGAAGGGGCAGAGGGGAACAACGCCCGTGAGTTCACTGCCAACTTAATCAAACATGTACTCAATTTACCTGTGGAACCGGAAATTGAAGTGGCACATCGAATACCTAGATTTAAGCCAAGATCACAAGCAGATCCAGCCCACCCACGACAGATCATAGTCAAACTTCGGGACATTTCAGCACTTGAAGAGCTGATGAAAAAAATCAAATATGGAGTGAAGATGACCTTTGGAAACGACACTATCAAACTCCTCCGGGATTATCCCTATGAGATCGTGCAAAAGAGAAGAAAGTTCGAACAGACAAGACAGATTCTCCATGGAGTTAAAGATGTCAGATGTGGCGTTTTTTATCCGGCCAGGATGCGCATTACTTTCAAGGGGAAAGAGAAAACTTTCACTAATTCGGACGCATCTTATAAATATGCCCAAGAGATTGTGGCAGAAACAGAAGATTAATCACGGCAGCGGGACGATATGGACAGTTTCTTTCCTTTTATTACTTCACAGAGAACACCTGAAGATAAGGGAAGAAACACCATTCTCTAAAAGTTTAAAATGGAAGAGAATTTCCACGTGCGATGGTCTAGACACCTTATCTCCTTTGGACGCTTTGGAATTTAACTCAAGGACATTCTTTGTTCAAAATGAAGGAAAGACTGATAAGCAACGCAGAGATGAACAGCAGAGCCGAATGTGGAAAACACCGCAAGGACAAATGGCGGTTTAAGACCTTAAAACAGCTTTACAAAATATTGAGAATTAATAATAATTAACAATACTAATATAGAAATATAAATGGAAACTAACCTGAACTATATAATGGGCAAAATGTAATAATCTGCTAATAAGACTGACTAGCTCGTATATAGAGATAACAAATTTTAGAATTCAAGTAGATAATATTGAAAGGTTAAGTGTTATGTAGTTCGTGTGGAGAAGGGAGGAGACTCAGGCACCTGGCATAATTCCAGGAGCCTGTTTCTGGTTAACCCTTACAGCTAACAGCTTACTATTGTCAAAGATATAACTAATTGTAAATAATTAGCAGATGAAAGTGTTAGATAAATAAATTTCACGATAGCTGAACACAGATCTGATAAGTCTGAATGAAATATATATTCCCCTACTTGTTCAATTTTTTTTAAAATCGCAATATGTCACTACTATGTGGTTTTTTTTCAAGGAAAATCGCAAAAGGGATCTACCAAAGAAGTTAGTAATATAAACGCCCCCCAAATATCCAGAGTCCTGAGGTATGGATGCACCGTAATAAATAAGGATATTAAAATCAGAGAAAATGCAAGATGATAAACAAAAGAAAATGGGAGGAATCACATTGTGTAGCTGGAATATAAGGGGTATTAATGAACCAATTAAATGGGGCAAAATACTAGCTCAGTTGAAATCATATAACACGGACATTACTTTTCTACAAGAAACGCACCTTAAACATCAAGATCAGATGAGTTTGAGGGCGAATTGGATAGGCCAAACATTTCACTCCTCATATACTTCGAAATCCAGAGACACCGCAATTATTATTCGCAAAGGGATACCATTCAAATCAAAGAACATTATATCAGATAAGGAAGGGAGATATCTTATAGTTTCAGGAGAGATCCATGCTACGCCAATCACTTTGGTATACATATATGCGCCCAATTTTGATAATCCTCAATTTTTTAATAAAATCCTGAATACAATCGCAGAATTTAACTACCAAAACGTTATAATTGGAGGAGACTTCAACTGTGCTTTAGAACCGTACTTAGATAAATCGATGCAAAAACAAAGAGGTAATATGAAATCTAAAACTAGTGAACTCTTAAATACATATATAAAAAATACAAATATAGCAGACGTCTGGAGGATCGCGAATACGACTGGCAGGGAATACTCGTTTTATTCAATGGTACATAAAACATACTCACATATAGACTACTTCCTAGTGGATACAAAACTAATCCCTTATACTATGACTCCTAAATATCACACCAATACGATTTCAGATCACTCCCCGCTAACTTTCGTTTTAAAATTGGAAGGAATGTCTACGAACAAATCGTTCTGGAGATTTAACCCGCAAATTCTGAAAGACCCACAAGGGAGTATATATCTAAAAAAACAGATGGACCTATTTTTTGAGACAAATGATACACCAGATATATCGCCCACTTTATTATGGGAATCCTTCAAAGCATTTATTAGAGGAGTCATTATCTCGTATCAAGCTTTTCATAACAAAAAGAATAAGAATGAACAAAGACAATTAGAAGAATAAATCAGACAACTAGATATAGATAATGCTAAAGACCCAACTATGGATAAACATAATAAAATGTTAATACTGAAATTGAAGCTAAATAAATTATTATCAGAGAAGATTATAAGGTTATTCCAAATTACAAAATAAGAACATTTCGAATTTGGGGATAAACCCCATAAACTATTGGCACGGTAACTGAAAATACGGGAAAAAGATCATGCAATTTTAAAGATTAAATCAGATAGAGGGGAATTATTAACACTACCTAATGATATCAATAAAAGATTTGCTCAATATTACAAGAATTTATACACATCAAAAACGCTAATAGACAATAATAAAGTTTCAGAATTTTTGGACAATTGTAACCTTCCAAAACTAGAATTGAAGGAACAAGAGGAACTGGGAGCACATATTACAGCTAAAGAAATAGAAGACACAATAAACACACTTAAGAATGGAAAAACACCAGGACCAGATGGATTCAGTAATTAATTTTATAAATGTTTTTATGACATAGTTACACCACGTCTACAGAAAATGTATACATACGCTTTTAAAGAACAAATCTTACCTGAAACACTAGCAGAATAAACGATCACATTAATACTTAAAAAAGATAAAGATATAGAAGAACCAGGCTCATATAGAGCTATTGCTTTGTTAAATAAGGATCAAAAAATATTAGCGAAAACACTAGCTAGAAGACTAAGTCAATATGTTAGTAAATTAATAAATGAGGATCAAACGGGATTTGTACGTAAGAGACATTCATTTAATAACCTGAGATGTCTGCTTAACATAATGCACTCTCATAAACCTCAAGAACAAGAGTTATCTATCATTTCATTGGACACAGAAAAAGCATTTGATCAAGTAGGATGGGATTATATGATTAAAGTATTGCAAAAATTTCAAATGGGAGAGAGCTTCATCGCATGGATAAAATTATTATATAACAAACCCACGGCTAGAATATTAACTAATAATATACTATCTACGAAATTCCAATTAACAAGGGGCAATAGACAAGGATGTTCATTATCACCGCTGTTATTTGCTCTGGTAATTGAACCTTTAGCTGAAAAAATTAGAACACACCCGGATATTTACGGTTATAATACAAAATATTCAAATAACAAAATATCCTTATACGCAGACGATGTATTACTGTATATCACAAAACCGCAAATCAGTATACCAAACATATTAAATCTAATTGAGGACTTTGGATCTTTCTCAGGATACAGAATAAACTGGAACAAAAGTGAAATTATGTCGATAAAACTGAAAGACTCAACACATCTCTTGAAATTCCCCTTTAAAATAGCCACAGAAAAATTTAAATATTTAGGAATTGAAATCACTAGAAATTATCACGCTATGTTTAATGCCAATTATAGCCCCTTACTTAAGAAACTAAATAATCTAATTAAATTCTGGAAAACGCTCCCGATGTCTTTAATAGGTCGAATAAATGCTATAAAAATGATCTTTTTACCACAAATCCTATATTTATTTCAATCAATTCCAATATATCTTCCAAAAAAGTTTTTCAAAAAACTAGACTCAGACATTACAAATTTTATATGGGATTACAAATCCCACAGAATACAAAGAGCACACCTTAGTAAACCAAAAGAGATGGGTGGTCTAGCGCTCCCTAACTTTATGTACTATAATTGGGCAGTACATATGAAAAATATGATTCACCTGCTGGACAATTCTGCCCAGCAGGTGGATTGGATTGTAATGGAGAGAGAGGACTGCTCTCCGTGTAATACAGGAGCGACTCTCCTCTCACCAATGAATCTGAATAACAAAAATTATAATAAAAATCCAATGATACATAGCACAATTAGGACTTGGAAACAAATAAAACAGAATCTAAAATTAAGAAATCTATCTCTTTTAATGCCAATAGTCAATAACCCGTCGTTTAAACCCTCAATTATAGATAAATCATTTACACAATGGGAAAGAATGGGAATCAAAACGCTCGGAGACTTGTATGAATTAGGAAAATTATTATCATTTCAACAATTACAACTGAAATATAATTTGAAAAATAATCAATATTTTAAATATCTTCAAATCCGTGACTATCTGAAAAAATACACAAAAGACTATCATAACATGCCCCCAGACTTATTGGATGAAGCCATGAAGACAAAGGCTGAATCAGCAAATCTAATATCATACTTATACAACATTATTTTAAATATAGGAATACCTACAACCGATGGTATTAGAAGAGACTGGGAACAAGAACTAGCTATAAAAATTTCAAAAGAGAGCTGGGATAAACGCTTACTATATGTGCATAAATGCTCGATCAACGTACGACATACTCTAATTCAATATAAAACATTACATAGACTATATTATTCAAAAACTAAAATAAATAAACTTTTCCCCAATGTCTCACCCATTTGTGATAAATGTCAGTCACAAGAAGCTAACATAGCGCACTCTTTTGTTTTCTGTATAAAAATTCAAAAATTCTGGAACGAAATATTTGAAATCTTCACAAAATTATTTAAAATAAAACGTACCAAAAGCAGAATGGATCATTTTTGGAATATCGGAGGGTAACCCCGAATTAAATGTGTTTCAAAAGAACTTACTTAATTACGGGCTAATAATGGGAAAAAAGCTTATACTCAAATTTTGGAAAAATGCTCCAATACCAACAATAAAAATGTTGATTTCAAACATGTTCGAAACACTACACTTGGAAGAGATGAGACTATTACAAGCATAAGGTGCAATAGTAATTTAAAATATAAATGGTACCAGAATTTTTTTTAAAACACGGTTGGTATATCCTTTTTTGTGGAGTTTTGTGTTACAATAGAGCGATTGTTTTTCCTTTCTAGGGTCTTATTTCCTTTCTTTACTTCCTTCTCTAATTTCTTCCCCAAGGGGCTTTCTTCTCCCAACACTTTCCTGCACCTTCACGATTCTTGCTCACTTTCCTTACTTCTTTTATTTCTACCTTTTTTAAAGCTCGAAAAACGAAGTGGTACAACAAAATGTAATAAGATTTATGTGATGTGTATTATTGTAATTTACTGTACTTCTAATAAAAAAAAAATAAAAAATTTAAAAAAAAAAAAGAAAAGGTAATTTTAAGTTAACTTATGCCTTACCTTCACCAAAATACTATCTTGGAAACTTTCCAATCAGGTTTCAGGGCTCACCACTGCACAGAGTCTGCCTTGTTGAAGGTACATAATGACCTACTGCTCACCATTGACTCTGGCGACTGTGCAATCCTGCTCCTTCTTAACCTCAGCGCAGCATTTAATACTGTCGACCACACCATCCTAATTGACCGTCTCCGGTACGTGGTTGGTATTGATGGCACTGCCCTGAGCTGGTTCATCTCCTACCTTAAAGGTAGGAGTTTCTCGACTAACATAGGCAACTCTTCTCTTTCCCAGCTAGCCTCTGCTGCGGGGTTCCACAAGGTTCCATCCTTGGCTCCATTCTCTTCTCCCTGTATATGCTCCCCTTTGGCCAAGTCATTGAAAGGCACGGCATTTCCTTCCATTGCTACGCAGATGATACACAACTCTATCTCCCCCTGAAGTCCAAAAAACAATCAAATCTGCTTAACCTTACACGCTGCCTCGAGGATATAAAATGTTGGATGGCCCAGAACTTCCTCCAACTAAACGAGAGTAAGTCTGAGGTCATCCTTCTCGGCCCCTCGGACTCAATCAAAATGATAGCAGGCAGCCTTGGAAGCCTTACCCCACTACTCAAACCTCACGTCAAAAACCTTGGCGTGATATTTGACTCAGCACTGAAATTTGACAAACAAGTCAATGCCGTGGTAAAAGCTAGCTTCTTTCAGCTTCGGACGATAGCTAAAATAAAACAATTCCTCCAGTTTGATGACTTTGAAAAAATCATCCACACATTTATCTCCTTCCGCCTAGATGACTGCGACTCCCTTTACACTGGCATCAGCCAATCTTCCCTGTCCCACCTGCAACTGGTCCAAAACGCCGCAGCGAGACTCCTGATGGGCAACCGAAAAAGGGACCACATCACCCTGATCCTGGCCTCTGTCCACTGGCTGCCTGTGCGATTCCGAATAAATTTCAAGATCCTCCTCTATGGCTACAAAGCCCTCAATGGGCTTGCCCCCACCTACATTAAAAGTCTTCTCACCCACCACTCCACCAGGTCCCTAAGATCGGCCGACTAGGGATTGCTGAATATCCCGCGGTCTGGGCATAAGCTCAGGGGGTGACCGCGCCTTTGTGGTTGCAGCTCCTGGACTGTGGAACAGCATCCCTCTTCCCATCAGAACTGCCCCCTCAATCGACTCCTTTATGTCTAGACTAAAAACTTATCTGTAGTCCCAAGCCTTTCCTGACATGCTCTGAGCGAGGGCTATATATATATATATTATGTAGTTTGTTTGTTTATACTATTCTTATAACAAATGTAAAGCACTTTGGCCAACGAGGGTTGTTTTTTAAATGTGCTATATAAATAAATGGGACGACTTGACTTGACCTGAGGAATCTGAGGGGTAACCTTTTCACACAAAGGGTGGTGGGTGTATGGAACAAGCTCCCAGAGGAGGTAGTTGAGGCTGCGACTATCCCAATGTTTGAGAAACAGTTAGACAGGTACATGGATAGGACATGTTTGGAGGGATATGGACAAAGCGCAGATTAGTGTAGCTGGGACATGTTGGGCTGATGGGGCCTGTTTCCACACTGTTTCATTCTATGGCGCTATGACTCACAAGCAACTAAGACTCTCAGCAAAACATCTATCTTCCATAGCACATTTGTCATGAGGTTAATGGAAAGGGTGAACTAAATAAGTAAGATAACTAAAATTTGTTTGGTGCCTTACAAAGTGCTTTGCAATTAATTAAATGTAGTCACCATGGTTAAGAAGGGAAAGTTTGCAAACAATTTGCGACAGCCGTGTAATACCAGATAATCATTCTTGGTGACATTTCTTCATGGCTAAACTTTGGCTAATTCAAAAGGAAATGCCTCTGATCTTTGATATTTGTTTAAGAGTACTGCTGAGGCCTTGGTTAGTGCTTTGTGCAAAAGGTGAGAAAATTGTGGTGCCGGTTTGAATCTGTTACAAAACGGAAATAAGTTGTAGAATAAAGCCAAAATTAATCCAGATGGAGCTCAATTTGGATAACGTGCTTTCCTGCATGCCCAAAGGATGCTAAGCACATAGCAGTAACATCAATCATCATGTCTCATCAGGTGCCAGCTAAATGAAACTATTTTTGATAATTGGATTGCCAACAATGTTCTGTGAGTTTTTTTCCTCAAGAACCTATCAATAACCTCCACTGAAGAATTATGAGAGGCGAGTTGCGAATACTTTCTCCAGCATCCATACCAACAATCAATCACACTACAAAATTGAGACACAAAGAACTGCAGATGCTGAAATCCTGAGCAAAACACAAAGTGCTGGAATGTGCAGACTCACCTCTTCTTCCCTTGTCTGTTTGTGGCCCATGCTTCACACAAGCATTCCGCCCATTGTTATCTATATAATTAAAAGTCTAAACTTGACCACTTCCTGTTTGCACTGTATATTGATTTTAGAAAAAATGCGACCACTTACGGCTGTGATTTTTGTCCACCTTACTCAGAGTCCCCCTCCAGCTGTCAGGGCCAAAGGATTTTTCCCATCGATGAAAAATAAAAGACTTATTAATCTCTCGCCTGTCAATCACGTCGTGAAGGCCACGCCCCTTCCATGGGGGGGAGGAGCTATAAAACCCGGATGTTTAGGTGTGGCTCAGTCTCTGCAAGATGGGGGAGGGAGAGGGTCATGACTCCAAGTCTAAGCTGGAAATCTACAGAACAATGAGAATACTGACCTGTGAGTGCCCTTTATGCGTTTTTAAATTGTGCCTTTTGCAACTGTGTGGCTATTGAAATGTGTGCCTATTGCAACTGTGTGCCTTTTGCAACTGTGTGCCTTTTGCACTGTAAAAAAAGATGAAAATGCCTAAAATTGATTGTCCACCCTCTCCACCTTCTCTCTCACAGTCTCTCACCTGTTTTCAGCAGAATTTAGATTAGATTAGATTAGATTTACTTTATTAATCCCCTTATTCAGGGGACATTCAGATGTCCTTGCAGCACACTAATAAAAATACAACATAGCATTCAAGAAGTTCAACACCAAAACACAAAAACATCCCCCCACAGTGGTTCCCACTGTGGGGGAAGGCACAAAGTCCAGTCCCCATCCTCTTGTCCACCCAGAGTCGGGCCTATTAAGGCCTCCACAGTCGCCGCCATGGCGCCCGATGTTCTCGCCGGGTGATGGTGCTCCGGCGTCGGGAGAACCCTCAGCAGCATGGGGTGCCAGGAACGGCCGCCTTCTTACCGGAGACCGTGGCTTCCAAGCCAACAGACCGCGTTTGACAGAGCTCCACACACTGGCGATCTCGGCGAGAGATCCCAAGCTCCGGGATGTAAAGTCTGGGTGGTCTGAAGAAGGGTTTCGGCCCGAAACGTCGCCTATTTCCTTCGCTCCATAGATGCTGCTGCACCCGCTGAGTTCCTCCAGCAATTTTGTGTACCTCCGGGATGTAAAGTTCAGCGTCGCAGCTGGCCACTCCACAGAACCGCAGCTCCACAATATTTTCATCGGCTGTCCCAGCATACTGGAGTTCCAGCGCGGCGACCCAGGAAAGGCATCGCCCGCTCCGCCATAGCGCTCCAGCACTGTGCCGCCGCCAAAGCCGAGGTTCTGGCCAGGTCCCCTCAGGAAACGTCGCTCCAGGACCCGCTGGTAGGCCGCGAGGACAGGTCGAAGGTGCTGCTCGGAGGAAGGCAGCCTCTCTGACCAGGTAGGGACTTGAAAAAGCAGTTTCTGGCCGTTTCTGAGCTGCCCGCCTGCCATGCTTGAGTTACTGAGCTGCCAGGCCTGAGTGACTGAGCTGCCAATCCAAGAATCCATTTGGCCCACAATGTCCATACTAGCCATCTGGAAACCAGTCCCTTCGGCCCACAACACTCATGCTAGCACTCCAGAAAGCCCCCCCCCCCCCACACAGGCCAGCATTCTTGGAATTGGTGGAGGGGTGGAATGTTGTGTTGGGGGACCAGCCCTCCCGTGTGAAGCTGGGACCCAACGGGTCCCACTTAGTCTAGTAATGCCATTAACATTTTGGTTTACTGAATTTTATCTTTCACCTAAGCCACTGTTTCTCCGGCTAGTGCAAATTCCAGGTAGGCAACTCTATTCATGTTCACCCATCTTTCTCTTCTATGGCTGTGGAAAAATTCTGCTGAGATCAAAATGGATACAGGGTAATTCAAAACATTTATATAATTCTATTGATGTGGTAGTAGATTTATAGCCGACAGTGTAGTTCAGGACCTTGTTTAGATTCACTGTCAATTTCTAACAATATATTTCAACGTACTGAGATGTGTGGATGAAATGAATGCATGTACACAATTTGTTCAAAATTCAACATGTAATCTCGTGGTTAGATGTTGTTTATCTGACTCTCATCTCACATCAAATTGTCAACATGGTCTCTCAATGTCTCTTCATACTTAATCCACATGCAGACAATCTGTTTTGTTTGCCTGGAGCATCCTTGAATCCAATTATATGGGTTAAGCAATTTTTACTCTTCCAGTGACACAGGAGGGTACCCCATCCCCTGGAGCACATCAGAAAAAACATTGATAATTAGCAAAACCTTGCCCCAGCTCAGTCAGGTTAAAATGAAGTTAATAGTTTTTTTGTAATGATGTTCAGAGGTAGAAGAATATTGAGCTAAATAATTTTAAAAGTAAAAGTTGATTAAACATTTTTTTTAAAACTTTAACTGAAACAGATAAACTATTTAAAAAAAAAAGCTTTTTTAAAATAAAGTGTTGTACATCATCTACACCCCTAGCATTCTCATTAACGACATTGTTGTCCTTGATCCCACCCCAGGTAAACTCTAGTACAAGATAGGACAGTCATTTTCCAGTGTAAATTCTTGGGATTCAACCAGACTGTTCTCTGTATTTAGAAATCACATGGAATTCAAGTATGGAGCAGACTCACAGACTTAATGTTCCAAATGTATTCTTAGCTTTCAGATTTCCATGTTTAGCAATGCAGGTGTATAAGCCTCTGTCTAACAGTACCAACTATCAAAAATGCCACCTGTTAATGTCCCCCATGCTGCCTGATCTGCTGAGTTACCCAACTACTTTGTGTGTGTTTTTTTTTTCTAAACCAACATCTGCAGTTCCTTATGTCTTCAATATTTCAATATCACTGTGCTTGTACTCTATAAGCTGTGCAAAAATATAGAAATATGTCACATTTAGTCAAAATAATACCGGTACACGGGGTACTTAGTAGAAACATGTAAAATAGACCACATATCAAGGGAGACACAAGATACTGCAGATGGTGGAATCCTGAGTCAAAAACAAAGTTCTGGAGAAATTCAATGACTGATTCGGCTGAAGAAGTGTCCCGACCAGAAATGTTGCCTGTCCATTCCTTCCACAGATGCTACCTAACCTTTAGGGTTGCTCTAGCACTTTGTTTTATTGATAGCAAGCAGAGTCAGAAATTCCAGCAGTTCTCATTGGTCCCATTAACACTTTCCTTATTTATTGAACTCCAATAGTGGTGACCTTTGTTTCCCCACTTATTAACTTTCTAGTTTTCTCCCCCGTGTATCTTCCCCTTCCCACTACCTGACTCAATTTGCCTTTTTTGACTGGCTCCCTTTATTATCAACCTGGCTCTGACTTCCCTCCATCCCTCCTCCTCCCCTACCTGCTCCCAGGACGGACATGTGGAAGTGAGGGTGTCACCGCCAAGGGAAGGAACAAAGGAGAACCCTACATGGGGGGACTGCCATGAGGGGGACATGGGGTGGGTCAAGGGGGAACTGGTGGGGGGGATTAGTAACTTTGTAAGCGCCCTTTATGGCCGATTATTTGTATACCTTGGCACGGTATGCAAGCAACATGTGACAATAAAATATTCAATTAAATTAAATTCTGCCATCATGCTTTACCTGTTCTCGGTTCATCAATCACCTACAGCACTCCCCCTCTCTCATTTTTAGCCTACTGGCATTCTTTCCTCTACACTCTTAACCTTGATGCAAGGTCTCAAACAGAAACGTTGACAACTCCTTTCCCCCACAGATGCTGCTCAACCAGCTGAATTCCCCCAGCAGGTAGTTTGTTGCTCCAGATTCCAGCATCTGCAATCTCTTGTGGCTCTGTGTCAGAAATTCTTATGAAACATTATCAACTTAAGATTTAAACACTGTTACATTCTCCACAGATACTACCTTGACCTGTTGCATTTCAATATGGCATTACTTTATCAAGGGACAATGTCTTACAAATCCAATTTAATTCCTGGAATACCAGAATACATTGTGACTCTAGAGCACTGCAAAGTGCATTTGAAGGGATTTATTTTGACTTCTGATGATAGCATAAAACTCAGCCATCCATTTAATACTTTAGCTGCTGTTTTTGGTGACTATAGTAGAAAAGTACACTGCAAGATGTGTTCAACAGTTGACTAAACACATGTCATACACTTTATACCATCGCCAAGAAGTTAAAATTATACCCAAATCCATGAAATGATGCTTAGGTACCTTGACGGTTTGCCAAGTGTAACAGCCAGTATTAAGCACACCTTATATTAACAACAGCACAGTGTCCTCTGCCTCTGAATTTAATTCCATTGACTTCAGTTTAAAAAGCAGGGTAGAAGTCAAATCAAATTGAATTCATTGCCATATGCACGTATGATAAGATACAGCTACAATTATTATATTGTTTGGAGCAGCATCACAGGCACATAGTCACAGAGAAACACATAAAAACATAAATTATACATAAATTACATATTCTGCAAGAAAATAAAATGAAAAAAGTCTGCGAAAATAAATACATACATGCAGAACACAATTAGTAAAACAAACAAGTTCATGGTAGTGTAAGAGGTGATCCATAATGTCGAAGATTAGGGTTTAGGTTAGTATAGTTTAGTTCAGAGATGCAGCACGGTAACAGGCCCTTGGGCCATCAAGTCCACGACGACCTGCAATCCCCATACACTAACACTATCCTACACATTAGAGACAGTTTACATTTTTTACTGAAGGTCATTAACCTATAAACCTGTACATCTCTGGAGTGTGGAAGGAAACCGGAGCATCCGGGTAAAATCCACAGGTCGCGGGGAGAACGTACAAACTTCGTACAGACAGTACCTGTAATCAGGATCAAACCCAAGCATTGTAAGCTAGCAACTCTACCATTGCGTCATTGTGCTGCCCCCGGTCATGTGTGTTGGCTCAAGAACTTGATGGTTGTAGGAAAGTAGTTTTTCTTGAACCTGGTGATGTGCAACTTCAGACATCTACTCTTTCTGCCCGGTAGTAGCAGTGAGAAGAGGGCATGTTCCAGATGGCGAGAATCCTTGATAATAGATGCCACATATTGAGGCAGCACTTCCTATAGATGCTTTTGATAGTAGGGAGAGGTGTGCATGTGAAGGACCCAGAATTAATGTGTTGATGTGACTGGAAAGTACATTTGCCATGGCAACATAATAATGAATATCTCGATAATTTCATTCTCACCTATCATTCACCAAAACAGCACAAATTAACAGCATTGGCTCATAATGAGAAGATGTTGTACAATTTTTGGTGGTTATATTTGTCTCACATTGCGATCTTGATGAAGGGGCAGTGCTCTTCACAAATATGTATCAATAAATTTAACATTGTACACTCCTTTTTTGACGGGAAACAGCACACTGCTTGCACCAAAGTCTCCATGACAATCTTACACTCTAAGATGTGTGCATAGGTTTCAACATAACGTTTTGCCTCAGCTTAGGTATAATAAATTATTTGATTAAATATAGAGTAATTTTAGTGCCTCAAATAATGGACTGAATCAACTTGCATAGAAAGGACTCAAACATGAAAAATAAACACATTGATGCACTCTTTCAAATTTGAGGATGAGCATGTTATTGAAATAGCCTATTTTGCATTTAAATGCTTTAGCTATCCTGGGAGTACTTGACAGACATCTCTGAAAATGCTCAAAAATCATCAAACTAACAGATTTATACACTACATTGTCCACTTAATTTGTTTTCTGGTATCATACAACTAGAATGTGTTTCCTGCTTGAGCCAGATAATGTGCAGTTGAAATATTTTATCACCCATTTGTGATAAATGTCAGTCACAAGAAGCTAACTTAGAAGCACTCTTTTGTTTTCTGTATAAAAATTCAAAAATTCTGGAACGAAATATTTGAAATCTTCACAAAATTATTTAAAATAAAACTTGTACCAAAAGCAGAATGGATCATTTTTGGAATATCGGAAGGTAACCCCGAATTAAATGTGTTTCAAAAGAACTTACTTAATTACGGGCTAATAATGGGAAAAAAGCTTATACTCAAATTTTGGAAAAATGCTCCAATTCCAACAATAAAAATGTGGATTTCAAACATGTTTGAAACACTACACTTGGAAGAGATGAGACTCCTCCTAGCAGGCAAAGCAGACCACTTCCAAAAGACGTGGTCTGCATTTACGGAACTATTACAAGCATAAGGTGCAATAGTAATTTAAAATATAAATGGTACCAGGATCTGGTAATGGGGGGTATAAAATAAAAAAATTTTAAAACACGGTTGGTATATCCTTTTTTGCGGAGTTTTGTGTTACAATAGAGCGATTGTTTTTCATTTTTTTAAATTTTCTTTCTAGGGTCTTATTTCCTTTCTTTACTTCCTTCTCTAATTTCTTCCCCAAGGGGCTTTCTTCTCCCAACACTTTCCTGCACCTTCACGATTCTTGCTCACTTTCCTTACTTCTTTTATTGCTACCTTTTTTAAAGCTCGAAAAACGAAGTGGTACAACAAAATGTAATAAGATATATGTGTTGTAATATGTATGTAAAGCTTAACACTCACAACAAACCAAAGAAATTTCCTCAACTACAGTATAATAACCAGGAAAAAATTAATATTAAAATTTTGGAAAGGCCCTACAACCCCCACAATTAAAATGTGGATTACGGAAATGTCGGAGACCCTATACTTAGAAAGAATTAGACTTAATGGACAAACAAGATCTTTTCCATAAAATTTGGGCTCCATTCATTAACTATCTGAAGGGATAGATTGGCACAGCACGAGGACCCAACTGAAACTTGAACTCAGGAACAGATGAAAAGCTATACTTTATAACCTACGAACCTATCTCCATTGACGTATCACAGGTAACCCATTCCACCTCCCTTGTTTTTCTGTTGTGTTTTTTTTTCTTTCTTTTTTATTTGTAACTTTCTACCCTCTCTTTCTCCCTCTTTCTATAAAAAATAAAAACACTAGAAGCAGAAGTAATTGATAATGGAAAATTTTAATAATGTATGACTGATGTATATGAAAAGTTTTTTACTATAATATGTAACTACATTTTATAATATGTCTACTTCTAATAAATAAAAAATAAAAAAAATAAAAAAAAGATATATGTGTTGTGTATTACTGTAATTTACTGTACTAATTTAAAAAAAATAAAATTAAATTAAAAAAAGAAATATTTTATCAGTTGAAAATATATTTCCCAATAGGTATATACAAGCAATACAGATTTATTAAGACATGCTTTTAATTTATCTGTATTTAAAATATTGGTGGTTAAACTGGCTGACAGCTGAAGGTGATGAATGAACACACCACTAAGAGAGCTGTTAAACTAGAGTATTTTAATTTGCATGACAATATTTATTAAACATTGCAATCCTCTGCAAAATGTGAGCCTTCCTGAACTGAGGTAAATATTTGGTTTCTCTGCATTTCTACTGGCAAAATAAAATCAATCTACTGTCCCAAGTCATTGTACTATGGCTATTTCCATCTGCTTCGCTAATTAGATTGTAAAGAACAGGGAACTGATATGAATTGTGGGGTTAGATTTTTGGAGGCATTCAGATGGAACAATGATTATGTTGGATGGCAATGAAAGAGGTACAGATATTGGCTTTAGTTCCTTAACATAACAATGGGATTGTTTAGTTCGGAGTTGATTTAGATACAGCATGAAGCAGGGCCTTTGGGCCGCCTTGTCCATGCCAACCATTGATCACAATTCCCACTAGTTCTATGTTATCCCACTTTCTCATCCATTCCTAAGGCACAATTAACCTACAAACCACATGTATTTAGGATGTGGGAGGAATCCCATGCAGTCATGTGGATACCTGAGGTGCTAACTGTGGCAAGTTATTGGTCCGCATATCATTGAAGTTCTAACTTGGACTGAAGAACAGTGAGGGGCTTATAGAGGTGCTTGGGAGGGAGCATACTTACTGTTACATCAATGTCTGGTTCAGTAACTTGAACACCCAGGAGTGAAGGTGGCTTCAGAAAGTGATGGGGTCCATCACAGGTACTGACCTCCACACCTACAGAATATCTACAGAAAGTACTGCCTCAAAAGTTCAGCCAATATCATCAAAGACCCACACAACCCTGTCCATGCTCTCATGTTGCCACTACCATCAGAAAGAAGGCACAGGACCCTGCAACCTGTGCCCACCCCCAGGTACAAACACAGCTTCATTCCAGCAATCATTAGGCTCTTGAACACTGCACAGTACTAATCACTACAGCAACAATGATCTTCTATGGACTATGTTTTTGGTGCACTTAGGATGTTGGTTTTGTACTATCATGGTTACCTATTAGTACAGTTATTACTTTATTGTATTATTGATAATTATATATTTATTTTCGTGTTGATCTGCGAATGGGCCTGTTCAGATGCAGCCAGTATATGGCTAGTATATATGACAATTATATACTCTTGAATCTTGACTACCCCCCAGAGCACTCAAACAGGTCTTAGTGTAAAGCACAGTTGGATTGTTTATTTTGTTTTCATAGAAACAGTCAGAGATATTCTGAAAATTGAAAATGGTTAAGAAAATAAAAAATAACTAACCATTTTTTTAAGATGAATTTTAAGTGGGCTCTGCACTTTCACAGATTACTAATCCCGTCACATACAACAAATAATCCTCCATCATTTTCGCCACCTCCAACGTGACCCCACCACTCGCCACATCTTCCCATCTCCTCCCCTGTCTGCTTTCCGCAAAGACCCCTCCCTCCGTAACTCCGTGGTCAATTTGTCCCTTCTCACACGTACCACCTCCTCCTCGGGCACTTTCCCTTGCAACCGCAAGAAATGCTACACTTGTCGCTTTACCTCCCCCCTTGACTACATTCAAGGACCCAAGCAGTCGTTCCAGGTACGACAGATGTTCACCTGCACATCCTCCAACCTCATCTATTGCATCTACTGCTCTAGATGTCAGCTGATCTACAACGGTGAGACCAAGCGTATGCTTGGCGATCGCTTCGCCAAACACCTCTGCTCGGTCTGCAATAACCAACCTGATCTCCCGGTGGCTCAGCACTTCAACTTCCCCTCCCATTCCAAATCCAACCTTTCTATCCTGGGCCTCCTCCATGGCCAAAGTGAGGACCACTGGAAATTGGAGGAGCAGCACCTCATAGTTCGCTTGGGCAGTTGATACCTCAGCGGCATGAACATTCACTTCTCCAATTTCAAGTAGCACTCACTGTCTCCTCCCCTTCTCAGCTCTCCCTCAGCCCTCTGGCTCCTCCTTGCTTCTTCCTCCCCCCCCCCATCCACATGTGGGCAAGAAATATTCCTTATTTGCCCAATATCAATGGTATCTCAATGATAAACATCAAACATCACACACTAACGAACATCAATATGACTTTTTCTAACCCCATGTAGGAATGTGCTTACTGAGATGGGAAATTAATAAATGTACATTTAGTTCGCATACATCTTAGTGGAATATCGTAGCCATCAAAGATATTTTTTCGTATTTTTACATTTTTTTTGTGAGAGGGTATGAGAAAGGGAAGGTAGGTAGTAATGAGTACAAACTGCAGTGTTGGAACTGTGCCTAATCACCAGCAAAGATAGCAAGTCCCACAGCAACAGAATATCCCATTGACAAGATGACATAACAAGACAAATATGCTAATTGCACATTATAACATGGTAGCTGTCATGAAATATATGCACTGTTAAACTCCACTAATTGCATGCTGCAAAAAAGCTGTCATATTTGCATTCCTGAAGACTTTGTTTCAAGGCACACATGGTGTTCATGAAGAGTAGAGAAAACGTTGTTTTATCTATCTGTAGGGGGGCGCTGTCCTGTATGGGTATGGCTGCCCAGCCTCCAGCTGTCCGTTTATTCACCTTTTTAAAAATATTTTTAGTGTTGTGTGTTTTGTTTCAGGAGCTTTGTTGTCTTTTTTATGTGGGGGTTGGGGGAGGGGGGGAGGGGGAGGGGGAAACTGCTTTTCAGGGTCCCTACCTGGTCGGAGAGGCGGCTTTTCTCCGAGCAGCACCTTCGACCTGTCCTCGCGGTCTACCAGCGGGCCTGGAGTGGCGTTTCCTGAGGGGACCTGGCTTCGGCGGCGGCACAGCGCTGAAGCGCTATCGTGGAATAGGCGATACCTTGCCCGGGTCGCCGCGCTGGAACCGCCGATAATACATTGCGGATGTTCGGTCTGTGGAGCGGCCAGCTGCGAACGGCGGCACTGAACTTTAACATCGGGTGCCTGGGATCTCTCGCCATGATCGCCTGTGGTGGAGCTCCATCCAGCACGGCCTGTCGGCTTCGGAAGCCTGGTCTCCGGTAAGGAAGCGCATGTTTTCCATGCCACTGTGAGGATACTCCTGACGCCGGAACACCATCATCCAGTGAGAAGGGCCTGGAACATCGGGCCTCCGTAAAGGCGACTGCGGAGGCCTCAATAGGCCCGACTATGGGTGGACATGAAGATGGGGACTGGACTTTGCGCCTTCCCTCATAATGGGAACCATTGTGAGGGGATGTTTTTATGTTTAAATGTCTTTATCATTGTTATGTTGTATTCTTTTTTATGTGCTGCAATGGCAATCCGCATTTCACTTC
Organism: Amblyraja radiata; assembly: GCF_010909765.2. Lineage (NCBI taxonomy): Eukaryota > Metazoa > Chordata > Chondrichthyes > Rajiformes > Rajidae > Amblyraja > Amblyraja radiata. The sequence goes on from NC_045961.1 coordinate 70,775,487, forward strand.
ACCAATTGGTGTATGTGACTAATAAAGAACCTTTGAACCTTTCCTTCAATATCATGAATCGATTTATCTTGTATTGATATTGGGTTCTTTTAGGTATGAAACACATCAGTGGTGTGGAAATATTATGTTACCTTGAGGGGGATGAAGCCCAAAGTGAAGAATATTTGCAGGAATGAAATCTTATCCTCCCATGCAGAAGTGGTACATCTCCAAGTCTTGACCATTGGTTATTAAAGTTTTATCACAGATCTTTGAGAGTATGGAATACCTAAATAGTTAATGTAATAGAGAATAAAGATTGATTGTAGTAAGGCATGTATCATGTCAGTTTGCCTTCTTTGATATTCTGGTAGTATAGCTTATGCATTATTTATGTCCCACTTCTGTGCTAGTGCCTTGTTAACTGTATTGGAGGTTCTGTACTCATGACATCTAATGGTAGAATGTAGTAATTGCTGGACCAGGCTGTTAGATCTCTTTCAGATATTCATTGATCCTTCCCATAATTATTGGTAATGCATATATGTATTTAATTTTCAAATTAAACACCTAATGTAAAACAAGGAATGGTAAAGGAAATTTACAAATTTCTTCATGATTACCAGAAGGCGTATCTTTGATGGTCTGCTTCTGAAATGGCTTCCGTGCTGTAAACAAGTGCTGCAGCCATTTTCTACAAAGCAAGATCTCACAAAACAAGGATAACAGTTGTATCAATTTACATATTTAATTTAGTGCCCCAAATAGTAAAAAAAATCTTAGTTTCTGAATTTAGGATAGGATAAGAGTGAAATTAGTGCCAGGCCAAGAACAGGAGATGGAGGATCACTGTACGTTTGATGGCGGACGAGAGGTTTGGTAAATAGAGGGAGTGAGAGGGGAGGCAGAGGGAAAGGGGAGAGGACGAGAGGAAGGGAGGGGGAGATGGGGAGAGGGAGGGGGAGTGGGAAAGGGAGTGGGGAGACGGCGAGAGGGAGATGGTGGCAAAGAAGGAGGGAGAGGGGGAGGAGGAGTGGTAAAGGCAGGGAGTATGGGAAGGGGAGACAGCGAGGGTGAGTGTGGGGGAGGGGGAGAAGGGGAGGAGAGGGAAAGGGTGTGGAAGGGGAGGAGAAGGAGAGGGGGAGGGGAAAGGGGGAGGAAGAGGGGGGGTAGGGGCAGAGGCAGAGGCAGAGGCAGAGGCAGAGGCAGAGGCAGAGGCAGAGGCAGAGGCAGAGGCAGAGGCAGAGGCAGAGGCAGAGGCAGAGGCAGAGGCAGAGGCAGAGGCAGAGAGATGGGGAGCCAACTCCAGTGGTTTAATAGTCATAGAGTGATACAGTGTGGAAACAGGCCCTTTGGCCCAACTTGCTCACAGCAGCCAACATGTCCCAGCTAAACTAGTCCCACCTGCCTGTGTTTGGTCCATAACCCCCCAAACATATCCTATCCATGTACCTGTCTAACTGTTTCTTAAACGTTGGGATAGTACCTGCCTCAACTACCTTCTCTGGCAGCTTGTTCCCTACACCCACCACACTTTGTGTGAAAAAGTTACCCCTCAGATTCCTATGAAATCATTTCCACTTCACGTTGAACATATGTCCTCTGGTCCTCGATTCCCCTACTCTGGTCAAGAGATTCTGTGCATCTACCCATTCTATTCCTCTCATGATGTGATACACATCAATAAGATCACCCCTCATCCTCCTGCACTCCAAGGAATAAAGACCCAGCCTACTCAACCTCTCCCTATACCTCAGACCCACTAGTCCTGGCAACATCCTTGTAAATCTTCTCTGAACCCTTTCAAGCTTGACAATAACGAACACCAGTCTGCCCACAGACACTGGGTAAATCACTTATTCTAATGTCTGAGCACAAAAAGGACCTCTCCAGTACTGATGAGTGCTCTAGAAGTGGATGGGCATGCTTTAGGTCAAGAGTCTATTCCAAGGCACTATTTATACTCCCCCATTGTCATCATGCAAGAACTCCCTAAATCTGACTAAATGCTAATCTCTCAACCAACACCTGAGAAACAGATTTTCACATTAATGTTATTTCTATTTGTATAACAATAATGGCATTATAATAAAATTCAAAAAGTACCAATTTGGCTGCAAATAGTTTCCGGACACCTTGAGATTGTGAAATAAGTCTATGTAGTTCAGAGCTTATTTGGAGGTTGTAGTGTTTAATAGACTGATGGTTGCTGGGAAGAAGCTGCTCCTGAACAAGGCTGATACAGTTTTCAGGCTCTTATATCTGTTTCCTTGACATTAACAAAATTAGAGAATGGCCAGGGTGGTGTGTTTCTTTGATGATACTGGCTGCCTTTTTGAGGCAGCAAATCCTGTAGTTCCCTTCGATGGTGGGGAGGTCAATACCTGTGATGGACTGGACAGGCTCACAACTATTTGCAATCTTTCACATTCCTGGGTGTTTGATTTGCCAAACCAGGCTGTGATGCACCTGCTATCATCTGTACCTCCATGGAAGTTCAAAAGAATATTTGTCAACATACCAAATCTCCTTGATCCGAATTGGAGGCATTGATTCGATGGATGGGTACAAGAGCAGAGAGGCAGGGGGGGTGTGTAAAATGAGGGTAGAAGCAATAGGTAGCAAAGTGAAAAGTAAAAGTGGCAGGCAGACAAAACCAGGGCAAAAATCAAAAAGGGCCACTTTTCAACATAATTGTATAAGGGGTAAGAGCGTTGTAAAAACAAGCCTGAAGGCTTTGTGTCTCAATGCAAGGAGTATTCGTAATAAGGTGGATGAGTTGAACGTGCAGATAGCCATTAATGATTATGATATAGTTGGGATCACGGAGACATGGCTGGGAGCTGAACATCCAGGGATATTCAATATTCAGGAGGGATAGAGAGAAAGGAAAAGGAGGTGGGGTAGCGTTGCTGGTTAGAGAGGAAATTAACGCAATGGAAAGGAAGGACATTAGTTTGGAGGATGTGGAATCGGTATGGGTAGAGCTGCGAAACACTAAGGGGCAGAAAACGCTGGTGGGTGTTGTGTACAGGCCACCTAACAGTAGTAGTGAAGTTGGAGATGGTATCAAACAGGAAATTAGAAATGCGTGCGACAAAGGCAAAACAGTTATAATGGGTGACTTCAATCTACATATAGATTGGGTGAATCAAATTGGCAGGGGTGCTGAGGAAGAGGATTTCTTGGAATGTATGCGGGATAGTTATCTAAATCAACATGTAGAGGAACCAACGAGAGAGCAGGCTATTTTAGACTGGGTATTGAGTAATGAGGAAGGGTTAGTTAGCAGTCTTGTTGTACGTGCCCCCTTGGGCAAGAGTGACCATAATATGGTTGAGTTCTTCATTAGGATGGAGAGTGACATAGTTAATTCAGAAACAATGGTTCTGAACTTAAAGAAAGGTAACTTTGAGGGTATGAGACGTGAATTGGCCAAGATTGACTATCAATTAATTCTAAAAGGGGTTAACGGTGGATATGCAATGGAAGACATTTAAAGACTGCATGGATGAACAACAAAAATTGTTCATCCCAGTTTGGCAAAAGAATAAATCAGGGATGGTAGTGCATCCGTGGATAACAAGGGAAATCAGGGATAGTATCAAAGCGAAGGATGATGCGTACAAATTAGCCAGAAAAAGCAGCATACCGGAGGACTGGGAGACCAGCAGAGGAGGACAAAGGGCTTAATTAGGAAAGGAAAATAGTTTATGAAAGAAAACTCGCAGGGAACATAAAAACTGACTGCAAAGGTTTTTATAGATATGTGAAAAGAAAGAGATTAGTTAAAACAAATGTAGGTTCCTTGCAGTCAGAAACAGGTGAGTTGATCATGGGAAACAAGGATATGGCGGACCAATTGAATAACTACTTTGGTTCCGTCTTCACTAAGGAAGACATAAATAATCTGCCGGAAATAGCAGGGGACCGTGGGTCAAAGGAGTTGGAGGAATTGAGTGAAATCCAGGTTAGTCGGGAAGTGGTGTTGGGTAAATTGAATGGATTAAAGGCCGATAAATCCCCAGGGCCAGATAGGCTGCATCCCAGAGTACTTAAGGAAGTAGCTCCAGAAATAGTGGATGCATTAGTAATAATCTTTCAAAACTCTTTAGATTCCGGAGTAGTTCCTGAGAATTGGCGGGTAGCAAACGTAACCCCACTTTTTAAGAAGGGAGGGAGAGAGAAAACGGAGAATTATAGACCAGTTAGTCTAACATCGGTAGTGGGGAAACTGCTAGAGTCAGTTATTAAAGATGGGATAGCAGCACATTTGGAAAGTGGTGAAATCATTGGACAAAGTCAGCATGGATTTACGAAAGGTAAATCATGTATGACGAATCTTATAGAATTTTTCGAGGATGTAATTAGTAGGGTGGATAGGGGAGAACCAGTGGATGTGGTGTATCTGGACTTCCAGAAGGCTTTCGACAAGGTCCCACATAAGAGATTAGTATACAAACTTAAAGCACACGGCATTGGGGGTTCAGTATTGATGTGGATAGAGAACTGGGTGGCAAACAGGAAGCAAAGAGTAGGAGTAAACGGGTCCTTTTCACAATGGCGGGCAGTGACTAGTGGGGTACCGGAAGGCTCAGTGCTGGGACCCCAGCTATTTACAATATATATTAATGATCTGGATGAGGGAATTGAAGGCAATATCTCCAAGTTTGCGGATGACACTAAGCTGGGGGGCAGTGTTAGCTGTGAGGAGGATGCTAGGAGACTGCAAGGTGACTTGGATAGGCTGGGTGAGTGGGCAAATGTTTGGCAGATGCAGTATAATGTGGATAAATGTGAGGTTATCCATTTTGGTGGCAAAAACAGGAAAGCAGAGTATTCTCTAAATGGTGGCCGATTAGGAAAAGGGGATATGCAGCGAGACCTGGGTGTCATGGTACACCAGTCATTGAAAGCAGGCATGCAGGTGCAGCAGGCAGTGAAGAAAGCGAATGGTATGTTAGCTTTCATAGCAAAAGGATTTGAGTATAGGAGCAGGGAGGTTCTACTGCAGTTGTACAGGGTTTTGGTGAGACCACACCTGGAGTATTGCGTACAGTTTTGGTCTCCAAATCTGAGGAAGGACATTATTGCCATAGAGGGAGTGCAGAGAAGGTTCACCAGACTGATTACTGGGATGTCAGGACTGTCTTATGAAGAAAGACTGGATAGACTTGGTTTATACTTTCTAGAATTTAGGAGATTGAGAGGGGATCTTATAGAAACTTACAAAATTCTTAAGGGGTTGGACAGGCTAGATGCAGGAAGATTGTTCCCGATGTTGGGGAAGTCCAGGACAAGGGGTCACAGCTTAAGGATAAGGGGGAAATCCTTTAAAACCGAGATGAGAAAAACTTTTTTCACACAGAGAGTGGTGAATCTCTGGAACTCTCTGCCACAGAGAGTAGTTGAGGCCAGTTCATTGGCTATATTTAAGAGGGAGTTAGATGTGGCCCTTGTGGCTAAGGGGATCAGAGGGTATGGAGAAAAGGCAGGTACGGGATACTGAGTTGGATGATCAGCCATGATCATATTGAATGGCGGTGCAGGCTCAAAGGGCCGAATGGCCTACTCCTGTACCTAATTTCTATGTTTCTATGTTTCTATGGGCTTCCTTTATGATTGCATCAATGTGCTATGTTCATTTGTCCGATTCAGCTCTAGATGATCGCTGAAGAGGAGAAATAAAGGCAAGTTAAGGCTGCAAACATTATGGCAAGGTGGAAGTTGGTGAAGGAGGCCATGTAACTGAATGTGCAGCTGAGCAGTCAAAGAATACACAGAAGGGGCTAAGAAAGATAATGCTTTACATCATTGGCATGCATATAGAAGATTATGTCAGGGGTTATTGATATTATTGATCTGTTGAGCAGAAGGAACGTCAAAATTAGATTAATGGGCCAAAAGTACAAGATACAAGATACAACATACATTTATTTGTCATATGTGCCCGATGGCACAGTGCCATGTGATCACCATACAGCCATACACTAAAATAAAGAACACAACACACGATAGATTTAAACATAAATCTTTATACACCTGATTAGTAACACCTCAAGGATGTTACACGTGGATACTAGAAATCGGGCTAAATGTGGCAAACTCAATAATTTGAATAATGGCAGCAAATCTTTGGAGGGAATAGAAGGTTTGCTGAGAGGTTGGGGAAAATATGGATAATGGTCGTGGTCTGAGTTAATTAGTTCTCATTAGTTAGGCCCCTTTTAATTTATTGGTGGGCCAGAAACTCAACTTGATAAAGATTCAGGAAGATGTGTAGGAAGGAACTGCAGAAGCTGGTTTAGAGAATGTTTTCTGAAGGCAAAAATCTTTCCCCACAATTATCATAGTCATAGAGCGATACAGTGTGGAAACAGACACTTCGGCCCACTTGCCCACACAGACCAACATGTCCCAGCTACACTAATCCCATCTACCAGCATTTTGTCCATATCCCTCCAAACCTGTCCTATCCATGTGCCTGTCTAACTGCTTCTTAAATGTTGGGATGTTCCCTGCCTCAACTACTTCCACTGGCAGCTTGTTCCATATATCCACCACCCTTTGTGTCAAGGACCTTTAGGTGGGAAATTCTTCCAACTACATCATCAGAAGCCAGTGAAGAGGTGGGTTTGCTTCTCTGCTTTAGTTTATTTTTAGTTTAGTTTAAAGATACAGTGCAGAAACAGGCCCTTTGGGCCCACTGAGTCCAGCGATCCCTGCACATGAACACTGCACACACTAGGGACAATTTACAATTTTATGCCAAGTTGAAAAATATGCAAACCTGTACAACTTTGGAGTGTGGGAGGAAACTGGAGACCCCGGGGAAACCCCACGCTGGTCACGGGGAGAATGTACAAACTGTATAGAGAGCAGCCCTAATCAGGGTCAAACCCGGGTCTCTGGTGCTGTAAGGCAGCAACTCTACCGCTGTGCCACCATCCTGCCCACTGCTCCTGGATTTTCAGATTTGGAGGACACTAGTGACATGAACTTTTGTTTCTCATCTAAACTGCTGTGAGAAAAGATTATTTCAGTGTTGTGGGATCATCGTTAATTATTACATTGAGTCGGTGGGGGCGCTGTGAGCCAGCTGCCCTGCCAGCAGCGTGTTAGTTTTTTCCATTTTTGGGGGGTTTTTTTGTGTGTCCAAATGTGTGTGTTTTTAATGTTTCTCTGTGTGTCTTGTGTGGAGGGGGGGGGGGAGGGGGGGGAGGGAGGGTAAGAGGTAAACCGCTTCGATCGCCTCCTCCACGGAGAGGCAACTTTTTCCATGTCGCCTCCCTAGCGGCCTAACACAGAGGATCGGTGCAGCCTTACCTGGAGACGCACCCGGGGCTCAGCAGCGGGCGCAGCATGGACTCTTTTGTCGCGGAGCGGGCGAGCCGTCGCCGGGTGTCGCCGGAGGGGAGCGCTCCGTTCTGCCTGCGGCAGCCTGAAGCTCTAGCTGGCGCGGCGTCCGAAGACTGGGATCCCTCGTTGGGGACCCCAGAGGAGAAGAGCTCCAACCGCCAGCCCGTGGCCTACTTCTAACCACGGGCGCGGCGGGGACTTACCATCTGGAGCGGGATCCCTCGCTGGGGATCCCTGGAGAGGAGCTCCGTCCGCTGGCCCAGCGGTCTGCGTGGCTTCTGGCTGCGGTGCGGCGGCGGCTTTAGATTTTTGCCCACTGGCCTGCGGCCTACACCATCTTGAAGCCGCGGTCTCCGGTAGCGAAGCACGGATTCAGGACTTACCTTGACTGCTCATCTGGCCGCCTGCAGCGGCCACTGCGGAGGGTTGACTTTATGTGCACGTGATGAATAAATCTGACTTGACTAGACTTTGACTTGAGAGTGTGTGAACAGTGTATCAGAGATTACAATTTGATATTTCTTGCCATTTTACATTAACTTTAGGGAATAATCTTTTAAAATCGAACACTTTCTTTTCAAAGAACCAAAATTGCAATTTTATTCAAGCTCTTTGGGCAAATGTGAATGCTGGAGGTTAATTTTTCAGAGGCCAAACATATGTTTTTTGATTGTCAGCCATTTAATTTCTTCCCCTTTAATCCAATTGTAGTTTATAAGTCAAGCTGGAATCATTGATTGAATATTAAAACAATTTGGAAAAATTAGTTTGCTCAGTGATTTTAAAGACAAATGCCAGCAAATTGTTAACAATGAATTCCAGTGAATTCCTATGTCACACAGAAATGTTGCCATTTCAATTATCCTCCCATGAATAAATTATATCGTTTTGTATTACAGCAGTTACTTTGATGAATATTTTGGCCAAATGAAGAAATACAATGATGGCATTTGACAGAACAGTCACAAATAAAGAAACAAATCACTCATGGAACCAAATTGCTGTTGACAATTCACATTTAATTTATTGCTTTGAAAGAAAGCAAGTTAATAAACAGTGGAGGTCATTTTAACAAATCACATTTTGTATTTGAGAATGAAAATAATTGTGTTGTGTATAGAAGAGCAGTCTCTTTTGTACATGTGAAAAGAAAGAGATTAGTTAAAACATATGTAGGTCCCTTGCAGTCAGAAACAAGTGAGTTGATCATGGGGAACAAGGATATGGCGGACCAATTGAATAACTACTTTGGTTCCGTCTTCACTAAGGAAGACATAAATAATCTGTCGGAAATAGCAGGGGACCGCGGGTCAAAGGAGTTGGAGGAATTGAGTGAAATCCAGGTTAGTCGGGAAGTGGTGTTGGGTAAATTGAATGGATTAAAGGCCGATAAATCCCCAGGGCCAGATAGGCTGCATGCCAGAGTACTTAAGGAAGTAGCTCCAGAAATAGTGGATGCATTAGTAATAATCTTCCAAAACTCTTTAGATTCTGGAGTAGTTCCTGAGGATTTGCGGGTAGCAAACGTAACCCCACCTTTTAAGAAGGGAGGGAGAGAGAAAACGGGGAATTACAGACCAGTTAGTCTAACATCGGTAGTGGGGAAACTGCTAGAGTCAGTTATTAAAGATGGGATAGCAGCACATTTGGAAAGTGGTGAAATCATTGGACAAAGTCAGCATGGATTTACGAAAGGTAAATAATGTCTGACGAATCTTATAGAATTTTTCGAGGATGTAACTAGTAGCGTGGATCGGGGAGAACCAGTGGATGTGGTGTATCTGGACTTCCAGAAGGCTTTCGACAAGGTCCCACATAAGAGATTAGTATACAAACTTAAAGCACATGGCATTGAGGGTTCAGTATTGATGTGGATAGAGAACTGGCTGGCAAACAGGAAGCAAAGAGCAGGAGTAAACGGGTCCTTTTCACAATGGAGGCAGTGACTAGTGGGGTACCGCAAGGCTCAGTGCTGGGACCCCAGCTATTTACAATATATATTAATGATCTGGATGAGGGAATTGAAGGCAATATCTCCAAGTTTGCGGATGACACTAAGCTGGGGGGCAGTGTTAGCTGTGAGGAGGATGCTAGGAGACTGCAAGGTGACTTGGATAGGCTGGGTGAGGGGGAAAATGTTTGGCAGATGCAGTATAATGTGGATAAATGTGAGGTTATCCATTTTGGTGGCAAAAACAGGAAAGCAGACTATTATCTAAATGGTGGCCGATCAGGAAAAGGGGAGATGCAGCGAGACCTGGGTGTCATGGTACACCAGTCATTGAAAGTAGGTGCAGCAGGCAGTGAAAGAAGTGAATGGTATGTTAGCTTTCATAGCAAAAGGATTTGAGTATAGGAGCAGGGAGGTTCTACTGCAGTTGTACAGGGTCTTGGTGAGACCACACCTGGAGTATTGCATACAGTTTTGGTCTCCAAATCTGAGGAAGGACATTATTGCCCTTGTGATGTCAGGACTGTCTTATGAAGAAAGACTGGATAGGAGATTTTTAGGGGACCTTATAGAATCGATGTTGGATAAGTCCAGGACAAGGGGTCACAGCTTAAGGATAAGGGGGAAATCCTTTAAAACCGAGATGATAAAAACTTTTTTCACACAGAGAGTGGTGAATCTCTGGAACTCTCTGCCACAGAGGGTAGTTGAGGCCAGTTCATTGGCTATATTTAAGAGGGAGTTAGATGTGGCCCTTGTGGCTAAGGGGATCAGAGGGTATGGAGAGAAGGCAAGTACGGGATATTGAGTTGGATGATCAGCCATGATCATATTGAATGGCGGTGCAGGCTCGAAGGGCCGAATGACCTAATTTCTCTGTTTCTCTGTTTCTATGTTTACATGAAAACGTATCTAGAAATACTTTAAATTGGTATGGTAAATTGGATTAGTAAGTATGCAGATGATACTAAGATAGGTGGTGTTGTGGATATTGAAGTAGATTTCCAAAGTCTACAGAGAGATTTAGGCCATTTGGAAGAATGGGCTGAAAGATGGCAGATGGAGTTTAATGCTGATAAGTGTGCGGTGCTACATCTTGGCTGGACAAATCAAAATAGGATGTACATGGTAAATGGTAGCGAATTGAGGAATGCAGTTGAACAGAGGGATCTAGGAATAACTGTGCATAGTTCCCTGAAGGTGGAATCTCATGTAGATAGGGTGGTAAAGAAAGCTGTTGGTGTGCTCGCCTTTATAAATCAGAGCATTGAGTATAGAAGCAGGGATGTAATGTTAAAATTGTACAAGGCATTGGTGAGACCAATTCTGGAGTATGGTGTACAATTTTGTTCGCCCAATTATAGGAAGGATGTCAACAAAATAGAGAGAGTACAGAGGAGATTTACTAGAATGTTGCTTGGGTTTCAGCAACTAAGTTGAAAGGTTGAATAAGTTAGGTCTTTATTCTTTGGAGCGCAGAAGGTAAGGGGAGACTTGATAGAGGTCTTTAAAATGATGAGAGGGATAGACAGAGTTGACATGGATAAGCTTTTCCCGTTGAGAGTAGGGAAGATTCAAACAAGAGGACATGACTTCAGAATTAAGGGACAGAAGTTTAGGGGTAATATGAGGGGGAACTTCTTTACTCAGAGAGTGGTAGCTGTGTGGAATGAGCTTCCAGTGGAAGTGGTGGAGGCAGGTTCGATTTTATAATTTAAAAATAAATTGGATAAGTATATGGATGGGAAAGGAATGGAGGGTTATGGTCTGAGTGCAGGTAGATGGGACTAGGGGAAAATAAGTGTTCGGCACGGACTTGTAGGGCCGAGATGGCCTGTTTCCGTGCTGTAATTGTTATATGGTTATATGGTTATATTCTCACAAAACAAAAGTCAAAAGAGTCAAAAGAGCCAGAATGGCAGGCAGTGACTGTTGGGGCACCGCAAGGCTCAGTGCTGGGACCCCAGCTATTTACAATATATATTAATGATTTGGACGAGGGAATTGAATGCAACATCTCCAAGTTTGCGGATGACATGAAGCTGGGGGGCAGTGTTAGCTGTGAGGAGGATGCTAGGAGGCTGCAAGGTGACTTGTATAGGCTGGGTGAGTGGGCAAATGCATGGCAGATGCAGTATAATGTGGATAAATGTGAGGTTATCCACGTTGGTGGCAAAAACAGGAAAGTAGACTATTATCTAAATGGTGGCCGATTAGGAAAAGGGGAGATGCAACGAGACCTGGGTGTCATGGTACACCAGTCATTGAAAGTAGGCATGCAGGTGCAGCAGGCAGTGAAGAAAGCGAATGGTATGTTAGCATTCATAGCAAAAGGATTTGAGTAAAGGAGCAGTGAGGTTCTACTGCAGTTGTACAGGGTGAGACCACACCTGGAGTATTGCGTACAGTTTTGGTCTCCAAATCTGAGGAAAGACATTCTTGCCCTAGAGGGAGTACAGAGAAGGTTCACCAGACTGATTCCTGGGATGTCAGGACTTTCATATGAAGAAAGATTGGATAGACTCGGCTTGTACTCGCTAGTATTTAGGAGATTGAGGGGGGATCTTATTGAAACTTACAAAATTCTTAAAGGGTTGGACAGGCTAGATGCAGGAAGATTGTTCCCGATATTGGGGAAGTCCAGGACAAGGGGGTCACAGTTTGAGGATAGAGCGGAAATCCTTTTGGACTGAGATGAGAAAAACATTTTTCACACAGAGAGTGGTGAATCTCTGGAAATCACTGCCACAGAAGGTAGTTGAGGCCAGTTCATTGGCTATATTTAAGAGGGAGTTAGATGTGGCCCTTGTGGCTAAAGGGATCAGGGGGTATGGAGAGAAGGCAGGTACAGGATACGGAGTTGGATGATCAGCCATGATCATATTGAATGGCGGTGCAGGCTCGAAGGGCCGAATGGCCTACTCCTGCACCTATTTTCTATGTTTCTATGTTTCTTGTCATATGTTCCAAAACAGAACAATGAAATTCTTACTTACAGTAGCACAACAGATCATAAGCATAGTACCCTGAAAAACCCATAATAAACAAAAAGCTCAATATAGGTATTAAAATAATCAAACAAACAATGAAGTAAACAAACAATAAGAGTGCAAAGACAAAAATTCTTCAATAAAAATCCCATATGAAAGCAATGCAAGCTGCTGTGTGAAACCCAAGGAAAGATTTAAAAAGGCTATTCACTCCCAACTCTTCAACAATGGACTGTGACCAACAAAGCAAGGAACAGTTCTTGACTCTTAACAATAGCATATTAGCAAGTGGGTTTCTGTACCATCACCATTAATCCCAAGGTGTTACTACTTCCGCGCTCTGAATTTACTCTTCATTTCCTTAAGTGCCATCATAGTATTAATGAGATCGCAAGTCAAGTGAGAGTCAAGAGTGTTTAACTGCCATATATACAGAGACCAGAAAAATGACATTGTTATTTGCTGCTTGTTGGTGCATGTGTGAAGAATTATTAGAGAAGCAAGATTTTCAAGCCATTGTGATCACTTTATTTCAGTGCAATTAGACATGGAACTTTACCACACTACTGACCAGTAAGGTGCACCAGAATATGCTTTTTTCAGAATTGAACCAAAATAAGTCATTCATGGAGCATACAAAGTCAAAGTCAAAGTCAATTTTATTCGTCACATTCAGCGAAGGTGCAGTGAAATGAATTTGCCAGCAGCGATACACTTAAAAAGAACACACAATACACAATAAGATTTAACACAAGCATTCACCACAGCATTCTTCACTGTGGAAAAAGGCAACAAAGTTCGGCCAGTCCTCCTCCTTTGTTCACCCATGGTCAAGGCCATAAACCCACCGTAGTCACAACTACGGATGGCCCGATGTACAGGCCTTCTTGTCAGGATGATCAAAACTCCAACATCGGGACGGTCAAACACGCTCCGCGGCTTAGAGGTCCCAAATCAGCACTTTCCTACCGGAGACCGCGGCTTCAGGATGTTATAGGCTGCAGGCTGGCGGTCGGAGCTCTTGTCTGGTGATCCCCAGCAAGGGACCCCTGACTCCGGATGAAAAGTCCACGCCTTGCCCGCGGCTAGAAGCTGAGCACTCCTTTCTGGTGACCCCTGGCAAGGGTTTGCCCCGCTCCGCGATGGAAAAATCCGCACTGCGCCTGCTGCTGATGCTCCGGGCCCGACTCCGGGTAAGGCCGCTCCAATCCATGCTGATTGGCCGCGAGGGCGGCAACATGGAAAAAGTCGCCTCTCTGTCGAGGAGGCAACCAAAAGCGGTTCCACCCTTTCCCCCCTTTCCCCCCTTTCCCACCTCCACCACCCCCACACAAGACACACCAAGAGACACCTAAACTAACATTAAACACATTAAAAAAAACATAAAAAGTCAAAATAACATGCTGTTGGCAGGGCAGCCCACCAACCAACATACCTTTCTTCATCATTCTATCCTGCCACACCAGCTTTTACAACATCCTAATACTGCAAAAGTTATAAACTTCTCTGGATTGCAAATGACCCTTCCAACCAGCAAAACTGGGGTTAAAAATAAAGGTCCTTTTAAATTGTCTTCACTGTTTGAAGCAATTTCGTCACTCATACTCTATCATGCACTATGCACCAATGGGAAATAACATCAGAATTGCATTTTAATGAACTAATGAATAGTTATTCGTAACCATTAGTCTACAGTTGGTGCAGAATGGCACACAGAATTATGGTTGACATTAGCCTTAGTGTCATTGTGGGATGAGATGAACAACTGTACGTTTATTAAGTGAAGAATCAATACAAAGTGCACACTCTCCTCTCCAAAATGCTGGAGATAAATTTATTTCTTGAGTTGCTGAACTACAAATCACTTCTCATTTTGGAATGACCTCTCAGAGGTACTGTAGTGGTAAAAGTGTTTGATTTGATGCCTCTTGTATGCATTAATGCTTTGTCAGACCAAATGCTTAACATTGTTTTATCCTTATTTACAACGAAAGAACCATGGAAGTTATTTAGAAGGCTATAAACACAGTAAATAGCTCATTCCCCCCAGTCTAGTTCCAGTCAAGAATCACTGAGTCAAGCACTTGCACAACTAATATTTATTTTGAGAAAATGCAATTACAGTTCCCACTACTATACCTAACCACCGTGGGTTCGATCCTCATATCTGCCTGGCCAAGCCGTCTTTAGCCTCGTTCAAGCAGAGACACTCCAGAAGGTCACGCAAAAAAGGAGGAGGAGGAGCCCGAGGGCTGGGGGATGGGAGGAGACAGCCCGAGGGCTGAGGAAGGGGAGGAGACAGCAAGGGCTAACAAAATTGGGAGAATTCAATGTTCAAATGAACATTGAATTCAATGAACATTGAATTCTCCCAATTTTGTTAGCCCTTGCTGTCTCCTCCCCTTCCTCAGCCCTCGGGCTGTCTCCTCCCATCCCCCAGCCCTCGGGCTCCTCCTCCTCCTTTTTCCTTCCTTCTCCCCGCCACCCCCTATCAGTCTGAAGAATGGTTTTGGCCCGAAACTTTGCCTATTTCCTTCGCTCCATAGATGTTGCTGCAACCGCTGAGTTTCTCCAGCTTTTTTGTGAACCAGTGATTGAATACATTTTCAAAGTTATAATTGCAGTTTACATCAATTGTTTTGAAAACAGTCTAGTGGTTCCAGAGAATAGTATATTTATAACGGAAGCACATCTTAACTGAGAATTCTGGCTCTGAATATTCCAAAGTCTTTGTTGGGAATCCGGACATCCAAAGCACTCTTCCTTTATTGTATAAGGGATGATTCGCTGGACGTACAAACAGGGAGCTGTTTATTCCCGGGATGGCGGGACTGTCATATGATGATAGAAAGGAGCGACTGAGCTTTGTATGTTGGGGGATTCCAGAATGTTGGGGGAGTCCAGAACCCTGATGTTGGGACAGTCCAGAACCAGGGGCCGCAGTTTAAGAATAAAGGGTAGGCCATTTAGAACAGAGATGAGGAAATACTTTTTCACCCAGGGAGTTGTGAATCTGTGGAATTCGCTGCCTCAGAAGGCAGTGGAGGCCAATTCTCTGGATGCTTTCAAGAGAGAGTTAGATAGAGCTCTGAAAGATAGTGGAGTCAGGGGATATGATGAGAAGGCATGAATGGGGTACAAAATGTGGATGATCAGCCATGATCACAGTGAATGGCGGTGCTGGCTCGAAGGGCCGAATGGCCTACTCCTGCTCCTATTTGTTGGTTAAACAATTTAGATCCACCGGTCAAATACATCGACTCTGATATCACAACACCCATTTAAGTTTCTCACTCTAATTCAATAGACTTCTCCTTCAGTATTTCTGCCTTAGTATGTTGGCTCAGCTCTCAGTCCATAGGGGTTCTATCTTATAACTAGTCTCCTGTTACCATTAAGTATTTTTTTAGATGGTTAGTATTGACTTTACGAGGGGAACTCATAAATTTTCGGTCTACCTCATCATTTTATACTACCACCTTACGTTTCCAGGATATGTCTTAATTCCTGATATCTGCTAGGGTCTGTCCCTTTCTTGCTAGCAACTAAATAGTCCCGTCCCATTGTCAATTATCCTCCTATGGGTGAGACAAGAGATGAATGCCAAGTCATCAGTCAATTCTCGAACAATTTTTAAGATCATATACCATAAGCTCTTTTCAAATCAATTTATTTATAACTAAATTTAGATGCAACGTGCGGAATTTGCCCCGAACCACAGAGGAATGTTTATTTTCAAATTCAAATTCAGTTCTTTAAAGTGGAGCTCACCCCAATAGTCATCATAGGTTATCTGTGCTGTTCCTTTAGGAAAGATTGGATAGTGCTACTTTCCTTTCCTTCACTGGTGTAAAAAGCTAGATGATTTTAAAGTTGGGCTATAGGGCAGGCATCTTCTTCTTCTTCCTTGATGTCAGTTTCAAAGGAGTAGGGATACCGAGGAGCAGCTTTCTCTATCTGTTGGCACTGATGCAATATGAGCAGAGTTGCTCAATGCTTGGTGTCAGTAAAGTGTTTTCAATTAATAGTCCTCCAGCACCAATAACAGGGAAAGAGAGAACTGTTGCGATAGGATAGAGTTCACTTGACTCTGGCTGGAGCCACTGTCCTGACAAACTGAATAACTAGGGAAAGGTTGGAGTTGGATGATTACTTGGGTGGGGTGAAATGTATAAAGAAAATACAGGCAATAATGCAGAATGGTGAAATGGACCATGAAACCCTGAATGTGAAGGGAAGGGCAAACTAGGCAGACATATTGCATTGCAAATGGAGTCAGAATAGGGAAATATGATTAAAAGGCAAAATTAAAGCCTCGTTATCTGAGTGGTTGCAGCATTTGTTACAGGGTAGATACATTTATGACACAAATTGAAATAAATGAGTATGATCTGATAGCTATTAGAAATGTGATTGCATAGATCAAAAATAGAAACGAAATGTTTCGCAGCACTTGACATTTAAGAAGGATAGCCAGAAAGGAAAAGGTAGTTCTCTTAATAAATGATTACATCAGTACAGCAGTAAAGAATGATCTTGGCCTAGCAGGTAATGACAGAGAATCAGTTGCATTAATATTAAGAAATAGTAGGGGAAAGGCTTCACTAGGAATCAGCTGTAGACCCTCTAAGTGTAGAACCAATACCTGACAGAGTATAAATCAAGAAATAATTATCTGAGGCAACTTTAATCTTCATATAGATTGGACAAATCAAATTGGCAATGGGTGTATAATAAGAAGCATTTAAACAAATTAGGCCAATATGCACTAAAGTTTAAAAGAGTGAAACATGATCTTATTAAAGCACTGAAGGTTTTGTGAAGGCTTAACTGTGTAGAAATGAATGCATATTTGGTATTGGTTTATTATTATTATTATTTACTGAGATACAGCTTTATGTACCAGCAGGGCAGATCATACAATACGTGAGTTCACCAGTTCGTGCAAAATAAAAAAAATAAATAGAGTACAAAATGTAGTGTTACAGTTACTGAGAAAGTGCAGGTAAAAAAAAAGTTGAAGTGCCACAGTGAGGTAGATTATAAGATCAGGAATACATCCGTAGCAGATGAGCGGTCCATTCAAGAGTCTGATAATGGCGGGCAAGAAGCTATTCCTGAATCTGGTGGTATTCAAGTTATGTATCTTCCTCCCAACTGAAGAGGAGAGAAGAGAGACGATTAGGGTTGGTGTGTGTCTTGCACAGCGCAGTTTCCATACCAAGCTGTGATATATCCTGATAGGATGCTTTCTATGGTACTTCTGAGAAGCGATAGAATTTGGTAGGTCATTGGGACCATGCCAAATTTAATTAGCCTATTGAGGAAGTAGAATCATATTTCCGCATGTGGGGAAATCTAAACTAGGTGTACAGTTTAGAATAAAGAGTGGCCCACTTACGAAAGGAATATGGAGAAATTAATTCTCTCAGAAGTTTGTGAAGTGTTGGTATTCTCAATGCCAGAAGATTGTGGAGGATATTGATCAAGTCTCCAGAGAGAAAGCAGGTTTCTAAAGATCTTGAGTGAAGAAGGAGAGGAGGTAGTATATACAGCAAAGGATGATGAAGTAGTTGCGATAAAATAAGTAAGTTTCTTACTTAACTGCAGGTGCCTGACTTTAAAACCATTGGATACCCTTGGATGGATAGACCCATGGAACAACATAGTCAATATTCAAATTTTTCAGGATTAGGGATGATTTGCTTTCACTCTTGTTGGCTTTGAAGGGCTGGTGATGCCAATGTGTGAAACACAGATTATTTCCCCTTTGGAGAAGGTGTTACAATGTGGTCTGTTTATTACACCACTTGCATGCAAACGTCTTTGTACCTCTGAAGAATGACCTCCTGGTTCTTGTTACCATTCCAAATGCCCCTTTGCCACCTTGAGTATCTATGGGCCAGAGAAACCCAGGCGTCTTCGGGGATGCTACTTTTTCCAAGGCGGTTTTGAACACATCCATGAATCTTATCCTCTGTGTGCCTGGGAATGTTTTCCCATGGCAGAAGTCAGAATAGAGTTTTTGTTTCAACAGACTGGCAATTCTTGAGATGAGGACTGAGACCAAAGGGATTACGGTAGGAAAATGATTTGCAGATTCAGATTCAATGGCGTCCTTCAAAAAGGGATGAATAACTGTATATTTGAAGATACTGTGGTGATATTAGCAAAGGGACAGCGTGATCTTTTTTGAAAGTGTTAGTACAGATCTGATGAACTGAGTAACCTTCCATAGAAACATAGAAACATAGGAAATAAGTGCAGGAGTAGGCCATTCGGCCCTTTGAGCCTGCACCGCCATTCAATATGATCATGGCTGATCATTCCTTTGTGATGCTTTTTGTATTTTCTCTGTGATATAACACTTACCTCAAATGTCATCAATATTTCATTTCGGCAGTACATATCCAATAAAATATATATAATTCTTGACATAATCTCTTCCTTCATGAAATTCCTCTTCCTTTATGGAATTCTGCACATTAATATTTCATTAAACTGTTACAATTATTTTAAAGTTCATTTATTGCATACATTTTGACATTGGGATCATGTAATTTTTGGAATGATTTATTAAAATAATGAAATTTAGTGTTTTCAGGTTATTTCACTGAGGAAATGAAAAATTTAGAACAGAACTAAATTAACTCAATCACACTTCTGAATAATTGAAAGCTATTTTGGATTTCAACTTGGTCATATTTCATCAGTTTAAGAAATAAGGTTTACATATATTCTGTCACCATCAGAATCTCTCAAATTATTAAAAAATAATTTGTGTAGATCACTTCATAAATTTTGTTTTGGATGGCTTATTACAGAATAAGATTAGATTGCACGGAACTTAATGTTTCTCATAATATCATTTGAAAGTATATTCAAAATCATTTGAAAGTATATTAACTTTGCTTTATAAAGATACAAAATTATGAAACCAAGTACGACTACACCTGGAGGGCTGTATTTAGTATTGGTCTTGCCTGAAGAAAGGATATGGAGTGGGGAAACAGGCCCTTCGGCCAACTCGCTCACACCAACCAACATGTCCCAGCTACACTAGTCCCACCTGTCCGTGTTTGGTCCATGCCCCTCCATGTACCTGTCTAACTGTTTCTTAAATGTTGGGATAGTCCCTGCTTCAACTACCTCCTCTGGCAGCTTGTTCCATACTTTGTGTGAAAAAGTTATCCCCCAGATTCCAATTAAATCATTTCGCCTTTACCTTAAACATATGTCATCTGGTCCTCGATTCACCTACTCTGTGCATCTACCCAATCTATTCCTCTCATGATTTTATACACTTATGTAAGATCACCCTTCATCCTTCTGTGCTCCAAGGAATAGATTCCCAGCCTACTCAACCTCTCTCTATAGCTCAGACCCTCTAGCCCAGGCAACATCCTCATAAAATATATAAATAAATTAGCTATTTATTGTAGCGGCTGTGCAGTGAAGATTCCCCAGATTGGTTGGGGATGGATGGTCTGCATATGTCAGTAGAGGCTACCTGTCTACTCTTCAGAATTCATAAGAATGAGAGGTGACCTCAGTGAAACAGCTTATGCAAGAAAGATCTTAGAGGGCTCAACAGGGCGATATGGGGATAACTCCCGAGAGGCTACACTCTCAGTATATGGGGTAGTCCTGATAAGAGAGTTCTCCACTCATTTATTCTATTCAAACCAGAGATCAATACATTTCTGGATATTAGAAAAATCAAGGGGTTGGGGAGGAAAATGGTGCTGAGATAAGATCAGCAATGATTTTGTTGACTGATGGAACAAGGGGATTCAAAAGGTCTACTCCAACTCTTATTTTTACTGTTATTAAGTACATATAAAACACATTTGTCTGGAAAATAGATTCTCTACCACTTTGATATTGCACAAAATATATGTAAAATTCCAATAACATAAACATAGGCAAGTATAGAAAAAGTGCAGAATTACAAAGCATTTGTTAATGTTGCATTAATAAAACTGTTAATTTCTAACTCTTGATAATAAATTCAACAATAGGGATGCATACGAAAAGGAACTAGTTGGCCTGGTTTCTGCTTTTCACCTTTTCACCTGATGATTGCACTCTAGAGAAAATGATAAATCATTGGGCAGATGGTATGAAAATCTATGACATGTTATTACAATTCAGAATTGATTCAAGTGAAAACTACTTTACTGGCTTCATCAGCACTCAGATTTGCTGAGATTCAGTCATGCTTTGGCTTTTCAAGTGGCGGCGGTGCAAATACAGCGATGATATGAATACTAAGAACTACTGTAGAATAAAGGTTTATACATCTGCATCATCAGCAGTTCTTACCTTGTCTGAATCCGGTACACACTTCCAGTAGAAAACAATCATAAAACACAATACTCCGCAGTCCTGTTTTAACATAGTTAAACATTATGAAAAGTAGACACATAAGCATAATTTAAAAGAAATAGTAAATAAAATAGTGAAATTGAAATAGTAAATAAAAGAGACATACAAATTGTATCACATACAATCAATTATTTGCACAGAGCACAATTGAGGCTACAAGTAATTTAGAAACATAGATAATAGGTGCAGGAGTAGGCCATTCGGCCCTTTGAGCCAGCACCGTCATTCAATATGATAATGGCTGATCATCCAAAATCAGTACCTCATTCTGGCTTTGCCCCATATCCCTTGATTCCCTTAGCCCTAAGAGCTAAATCTAACTCTCTTGAACTTACTTGTGCTTACTTCATCATCGTGTTTGTGTGAGTCACATTTTTAGTCAATGCACGTGATGTGCATTAACACACAATGAGACATATGCAGTGATGTCAAGCTGTGTTTAACCCACATCTGGGCATCACTCCTTTCAGCCTAGTCATGTTTAAGAGCATTTGAAAGGCAGGATATGTGGGGGAAACCGTTTAATCTCTTCCCTGTACGGGGACCCGACATTTTCCCTGTCGGGTCTCCGGTGTCGGTGGGCCTAACATCGAGGAGCCGGCGGCGGCCTCCGTCCGGGACTAACCTGAGGGCTCCAGTCGCGGAGCCTGCAGACCTGACATCACGGAGCTGGCCGACTTCGGAGCGGGAAGTGCTGTGGTGGCGCTCGGCTGCGACCCGACTTTGGAGCTTCGGAAGCTCCAGCTGCAGGCCTGGTGGACAGGAACATCGGGAGCTCGCAGGTCCCTGGTGGGAGACGGCTTTTCGGAGCTCCCGCAACGGCAGCTTCTCCTGCTGGAATAGCGGGGTTGAAAGGACACGGAGCGTGGCCTAACATCGCCCGGTGCGGGTTAGTGGCCACGGGGACTTACCATCGTCACCCAGGGCTCTAACATCGGAGCCCCAGTTCGCCTAGACGCTGCAATTGGACTGCTGGACCGCTGGTTGGCCCACTTGATCCGCGGGGTTTAAAGGACACGGAGCTGGGGCCTAACATCACCCGGCGTGTAGCTAAATGGCCACGGGACTTACCATCTTACCAAGCGGGGGGCTTTAACATCGGAGCCCCAGTTCGCCTCGATGCTGCAGTTGGATCGCGGGAGAAGAACAAAGGGAAGAGATAAGACTTTGCCTTCCATCACAGTGAGGAGGTGTTGGAGACTCACTGTTATGGATGTTTATGTAAACTGTGTTAAGTGTGGTCTTGGGTTTTTTTGTAATGTAAAAAACTGTAGTAAATGTAATTTCGTTCAAACCTAGGTTTGAATGACAATAAATAGCATTCCATTCCATATGCCTACAGATGCAATTTACATGAGCGATTTATCACAATGTATTTTAAAGTTGACCCTTACACAGGTTAATGGGAAAACAGCCTCTCTGGCCTGTTGCCAAAGAGCTGAATACCTTGTAAGTACACCCTCTTCATCAAATCCCCTTTGTTTCACAAAATGTGTAGGATGAAACTGCAGATGCTGGTTTAAACCAAAGATAAACACAAAAATCTGGAGTAACAGGCAGCATTTCTGGAGAGAAGGAATGGGTGGTGTTTTCGAGAAAGGTCTGAAGAAAGAAGAAAGGTCTGAAAGTCTGAGGAAGGGTCTCAACCCGAAACGTCACCCATTCTTTCTCTCCAGAGATGCTGCATGTCCTGCTGAGTTACTCCAGCTTTTTGTGTCTATCTTCCCTGTTGTTTCACTGCAGGTCTGCATTTGTCTTCCATGACAGAAATCCAATCTAATTACATTGCCCTCTTCATCTCCAGAAACTGATTATGACCTCCTTCCCACACCTTCACAACCCCCTACTTCCATTCCAAACTATAATCACTCCCTGAAAATATAAAATATACCTGCAGAGATTGGAAATATCAAATTAAAACAGAAAATTCTTTAAAACTTTGGCAGGTCAGGCTGCATCTGTGGGAAGAAAAACAAGGTTTCAGATCGAACACCACCATAACTGGGAAGGAGTTTATAACTGCAAAGAATCTTGGTAATCTTCGGGTGAGAGGGAGTATGTCGCTGGTCGGGTAAAACCAGGGTGACAGTGGGGATAAAGTATAGACAAGGCAATCTGATCAATGAGTGAATGGGAGCTGTTAGAAAGTGAGAGCACAGACAAAAGTAGATAAACAGAAAGATGTACGATTGCAAAATGCAGAGCGGAAAAATACGCCAGGCAGATCAGGTGGGGTGTTATGAAACTGACCAAGTGATTTTCCGGACCAAGTATTCAACATCCCAGTAACACTTGCATAATGATAGATTCCAAAACCTTTTTTGTTGACCATGCTGGGCATGTCTTCCTGCTCTGCCTTTCACAGAATTGTACATTTACAATGGGATCACATCTTTACTGACAAGTTCATCAAACTTGAATCAGGGTAATTTGTAAGGTAATTAAGGGTTTTTGTGGACAAAGACCCCAGACACTCAAAATATCCTATGTCCATAGTTGGGCTAAGTGGCAAAGAGCCCATCTGACATCTTGAATGTCTGCATGTGCTGAGTGAAGACCTTTTATATCTACAACTCCAGTATCCATGTTGCTCATTCACAGTTGCAACATTTGCAAATTGGTATTCCTGCTTTGTTCATAGATAGTGCTGCGTTTGTTTATGCTGCTGACTTCATAATTTCAAAACTAATTGCTGCGTTCAATTTACATTTGCAGGGAGCTTCAATTGTATGAATGACTATTAGATCTTACATTTATGTTTTCTATCTCAGGCAGTTTCTCCTTAAAATAGGACTGGTCTTGGCTTACACTAGAATGGCTTTAGAAAATGATATATATGATGTGAATACACACCTTGTATATTGTATGTCGGTACAGAAAAGACGAAAGAAAAACAATATTACAATGGTCATGGGGGATTTCGATAAGCAAATAAACTGGGAAAATCAGGTTGGTATTGAATCCCAAGAGAGGAAAAGCTTATGGTCAAACCCACTATGGAAAAGGCAATTCATCATTTGGTGTTGTGCAATGAACACATTTGATTAGAGAGTTTATGGTAAAGGAATCCTTAGGAGGCAGTCACTGAAGTGTACACCTCTAGTGGTGACTCAGACAGAACTAGTCAGGGAGGTGGAGGAATAGCTATGCAACTGTTTGTAATTGTTAGACTGGGCATTGGTAAAGGACTTTGCAATGGACCTGAATGAATATGCAAATGTTTTTACCAACTTCATAAGGAATTGTGTGGGAGAGTTACAACCACGACCATATGAGTGTTTCCCAACCAGACGCCTTGCTATTCTCATGAGTGTGCAGCCAGACACAGCTACAATGCCTTCTCTAAATGCCACCTTTAATATGCAATGGCTTTACCACCATTGTTGGTTGAATAACAGGTAACAATGTCAGAGTACAGGAGAGAGATTGATAATCTGATTGAATGGTACTAGACCAACTATGTTGCTCTCAACAGTGGCAAGATAAAGGAGATGAGTTTTCACTTCAGGAAGGAAAAGCCCAGGATCCATGAACTCATCTTCATCATTGGCATTGTGGTGGAGAGAGTCAACAGCCTCAAGTTCCTGGATGTGCATATCACTGAAGATCTGTCCTGGGTCCAGCTCATTGATGCAATCACAAAGAAAGCTCATCAATGCCTTTACTTTTTTAGAAGATTGAGGAGATTTAGTATGTCGCTGAAAACTCTTAAACTTTGATAAGCGTATGATAGAAAGCATACTGACTGGTTGCATCACAATATACTGACAATACACAATACACAATATACTCAAAAAGGCCACTAACGTCATGCAAGACCACACCAACCTGGCCACACTCGTATTTTTCTGCGGCCATCCAAAGGAAGTTACAGGACTTTAAATCGTGATCACCAGGTTCAAGGACAGATTCATCTCGGCAACTGACAGAATCTTGAACAACACACAACACTACTTCAGTAATTATGATCTTCTATGGACTGTGCTCTTGGTTGCACAACTACTTTCAATTATGCATGATCATGGTTACCTGGTATTACTATTATTAATGTTATATATTTGTGTGCTATTGCATAAATGAGCCTGTTAATCTGCAGTAAGTAAGAATCTCATTGTTCTGTTGCTGGAGGATATGCCAATTAAACACTTGATTCTTAACTCCATCAATATCATATTGCTGGATTTGTTGGATTAATTCTCTTGACTCATCATCAAACTGATTGTAGCATTGATTCACACACCAACACATGGGCTGTCATTTAACGTTTTTATTTGTAAGCCTAATTATTTGCTATCACTATGCAAAAAACAGTTTTAAATCCAAATAAAAACAGAACTATGGCAACCAGTTTCTCTTCAATAGTGACACAGCTAAATTTGCATATGTCCAGTTGTTTGCCACAGAGACTCTGTGCAATGTATTCTTATCAATGCACACAAAGACCATAGACAAGTAAGATTATGAAATGACTGTGAGCTGAGTCACTGGAGATTGAAGCTGGCGGATATGAAAGTCTATACTCATCACAAGCAGGCAGACATTCACTCAGCAAAATCTTCCCAAATTCAGTAAATCATGGCTTTATACTCCGTAAGACCAAAGATAACCACAGGTGGTTTAATATAATTTCAATAGCTACAAAGACCTCACTCAATTCATTATTTTGGTTCTGACAAAGGGTTCCATTGAATTACTTATTTGCAATCCTATTTCATTTCAATGATAAGCTTGTTTCGATCAAGAGGAGTCATGTGAAAGGCAGGAACAGATATTTGTTATTCAAGTCTCCTGTAATTACATTGTTGGTGGACTGATTCTGACTTTGGTCTGCCTTCTGTAATTTGTAATTTGGCCTGGTCCCTGATCTAAGCTGAATCCACATTTGCATTTGAACTTGAAGCACACTATATATTTGCATTTGAGGAAATATGGGTAACCTTAGTTTGGGCTGTTTATTTGTACTTTCCAAAATACATTGCATTGTATCAAAACTAACTTTCCAAAATAACTCTAAAGCATAAAATCAGTATATTGACAATATACAATATTTGGGGAAATATTGTTGTTAAGAAAAGCAATGTTTAAGAATTTCCACATTTGTTCCAAACTATCCCCAAAAAGCTATTTCAAATTTCCAATTTGACAATGCACTGACCATTAATTTTCAAAAAATCTCAATCTGAAATGTGGTAATTTTATATCCAGAGTAGAAATTCTCACACTTAACCTGGTTGGCCTAATGTGGAATCCAAGGAATGAGAATAAACTGTTAAATTCCACAGTGACAAACTAGAAAAGATGGCTATGTGCAGCCTACCCACACTCACATTCACAGTGCATTTTAGAGGTGCTGCTTCTTAACACAAGAGGCCCTGCAAATTCATTTCACAATAATAACAGAATCTTTCAGTTGGTTAAATCCTATTCCTCTGGAGCATAGGATTACATGTTCAGACATCCTCCCAATACAGATTTAACAGATCCATCACAACCTTTGCGTCCGCTCACTCACTCATGCATTCTTTTTCCATCTTTATACAAATCAAAGTAAAGACAAGTTGCCACACCTCATGCATCACTTCAAACCTCACAAACCATTCACACGTCAAACCATTTCAGAAAATTGCCTCCTCCCAGGGGTTACAATATACATCAATGATTTAGATGAAGGGATTCAAAGTAACATTAACAAATTTGCAGATGAAACAAAGCTGGGTGGCAGTGTGAACTGTGAGGAGGATGCTATGAGAATGCAGGGTGAATTGGACAGGTTGGGTGAGTGGGCAGATGCATGGCAGATGCAGTTTAATGTGGATAAATGTGAGGTTATTCACTTTGGTAGCAAAAACAGGAAGAGTATTATCTAAATGGTGTCGTTGGGAAAAGGGGAAGTACAACGGGATCTGGGGGTCCTTGTTCATCAGTCATTGAAAGTAAGCATGCAGGTACAGCAGGCAGAGAAGAAAGCGAATGGCATATTGGCCTTCATAACAAGAGGAGTTGAGAATAGGAGCAAGGAGCAGTTGTATAGGGCCCTAGTGAGACCACACCTGTAGTATTGTGTGCAGTTTTGGTCCCCTAATTTGAGGAAGGACATTCTTGCTATTGAGGGAGTGCAGCATAGGTTTACAAGGTTAATTCCCAGGATGGCGGGACTGTCATATGCTGAGAGAATGGAGCGGCTGGGCTTGTATACTCTAGAGTTTAGAAGGATGAGAAGGTATCTTATTGAAACATATAAGATTATTAAGGGATTGGACATGCTAGAGGTAGGAAACATGTTCCCGATTTTGGGGGAGTCCAGAACCAGGGGCCACAGTTTAAGAATAAGGGCTAAGCCATTTAGAACGGAGACGAGGAAACACTTTTTCTCACAGAGAGTTGTGAGTCCATGGAATTCTCTGACTCAGAGGGCGGTGGAGGCCAGTTCTCTGGATACTTTCAAGAGAGAGCTAGATAGGGCTACCAAAGATAGTGGAGTCAGGGGATATGGGGAGAAGGCAGAAACGGGGTACTGATTGGGGATGATCAGCCATGATCACATTGAATGGCGGTGCTGGCTCGAAGGGCCGAATGGCCTACTCCTGCACCTATTGTCTATTAAAAACAACATAGCGGCTTAAAATACAGTGACAACTCAGTGTTTTAAAGGTTTTGAAACAACGAATGCTGGAAACTATTTGTCATGGGCAAGCAAGTGTTCAAACATTCCCAAACAAACTAATGATCCAACATCCTCTGACCTTTCTCAAATTCCAATCTTAGACCCATGATATAACCCTAATCATACAGCCTGCTTGCCTGAGCATTCTTACTGATCACACAGCAGAATTGCAGGTGCCCACCAAATGAGTACACACCCCTACATGCCCATCAGCATTTTGAATGGTCAGCAACCACCCCAGTCTCACCAAACTATTCCGTGTTGTCTGGTAACTCGTCCCTTATACATATGTGCAGACACATGCACTTTTATATCTTTAGAACAGAGATGAGGAGGAATTTATTTAGTCAGAGAGTGGTGAGTCTGTGGAATTCATTGCCACCGGAGAATGGGATTGAGAGGGGAAAATAGATTAGCTATTTTTATAAATCAAGAAAAATATATATACAAAACAAAAACTGTGCAAAAAATTTGTCCAACATTCACAGAGGCTATACATATATTAATTACCGTTGTATATGGTAGTGTTCACAGAACCATCATTATACCTGGCACTCTTCCCACTCAAGTGGCTGCCTGGGGTGATATCCCACCACACTTTGTGTCACATATCCCCCCCCAATGTGCAGCAGCTGAAAGACCCTTAACTGTGGTCCTCCCCCACAGAGCCTTTGCATTGGCTGAACCAAGCTTCAGTGCGTCCCTTGGCACGTACTCCTGCAGTCTGGAGTGGGCCAATCGGTGACAGTCCCTGGTGGATTTCTTGCCCTACTGGGAGATCAACAAGTTACTGGCTGACCATAGAGCACCTTTCACAGAATTGATGACCTTCCAGCAGCACTTTGATCGAATAGTGAGGCAGACGATGGCTGAATGGCCTGATTCTGCTCCAATGTCTTATGATTTTATGTTCTTATATCTACCTCTACAGTTCTCTGCCAAGTTCTTCGATATCCTAGACAAGACCAAATGTTGTGATTGTGAAACTAGGCACTAAAACCGGTCAATATAAAAGTCTTTATTCATCACAAACAGGCAGACATTTTCCTGGAGATCTCTAGGCAGAATTTCACTGAGCTCACAGTATGTCTTTTTATATTCTTTAAGAACAAAGATAACAGCAGGTGATTCAGTACAAAATGTCAATAACTACAATGCCACTATTTACTTCAATATGTTGAGACTGACTAATAGATCAATTGAATTACACATTTACATTGGGGCACAGTGTAACTGACATGATACCTCTGAATGTTCAAATACCTTTCCAAGAACAAAGTAATTCACATGAATGGTTTCAAACTTATGAGGACAGAGAAACCCAGACACAGCACGGCAAATATGACTATGAACATGTTTGATATGCTAAGTGACAAAATAAGTTTTCTTGGAAAGTTTTATAATGGTGCAAAATAACCCAGTTGAAGATGTCAGATGCCTGTTTTGATGTAAGCCATTGAGGATACTCCCATTGTCTTACATTTGTCTGATGCATTCCAGAAGATCTCAGTGTCATTACGTGACAAGATCTAATTACATTCTCCCGGTTGCTAAATACTTTAACTCCACCTACCATTCCCATACTGACCTTTCTGTCCTGGGCCTCCTCCACTGTCAGACTGAGGGCCAACACAAATTGGAGGAACGGCACCTCATATTTCGCTTGGGCAGCTTACAACCCAGCAGTATGAATATTGACCTCTCTAACTTCAAGTAACCCTTGCTTTGCCGCTCTCTCCATTCCTCCCCCATCCTAGTTCTCCGACTAGTTTCACAGTCCTCCTGATTAGATTTTACTGATTGTATGCCTCGTTGTCATCTACCCCTCAGCTAACAATGATCATTCCACATTTTCCTTGAACAACATCCCCTTTGATATTTCGTGTTCACACCTTACACTTCCATGTCTCCCTCTCCCCTGATGGTCAGTCTAAAGAAGTGTCTTGACCCTAAATGTCATCCATTTCTTTTCCCCAGAGATGCTGCCTGTCCTTCTGCGTTAATCCAGCATTGTGTGTCTATCTTCCATGAAAACCAGCATCTGCAGTTCTTTCCTGCAACTAGAGTGACCATAATATGGTTGAGTTCTTCATTAGGATGGAGAGTGACATAGTTAATTCAGAAACAAGGGTGCTGAACTTAAAGAAACTTGAGGGTATGAGGTGTGAATTGACCAAGATTGATTCTTAAAGGGTTGACGGTGGATATGCAATGGAAGGCATTTAAAGACCACATGGATAGACACAAAATGCTGGAGAAACTGAGCAGGACAGGCAGCATCTCTGGAGAGAAGGAATGGGTGACGTTTCGGATCTTGACGTTTTGGATCTTGAGTTAATCCAGCTTTTTGTGTCTATCTGCAGTTTAAACCAGCATCTGCAGTTCCTTCCTACACTTATCAATTTGTAATGTCTTTGGAAACACTGAAAAATCAGCAGATATATCCTTGGATGGATCATCTTAAGGCCCTGTCCCACTTGGCAATTTTTTCGGCGCCTGCCGGCAACATTAACTGACGTATCAGGTCACTGAAAAATTTGCGGCGGGATGCGACGTGACACGGCGTGATGCAGAAGTAACGCGGCGTGACGCGGCGTGATGACGTATGGACGCGCGGTGTTTTTTCAAGTGTCGCAACATTTTTTTGTCGCGGCTAGATTATGAAATGTTCATAATCTTTTGGCGACACTGATATGATGCCGGCAGTCGCCAAAAAAATTGCCAAATGGGACAGGTCCTTTATGTACAAGACGCATGCTAACTACTTGCAGGTGTTTTCTTAACAAAAAAATTAAATGTCTGTAAAGATGTTAATTTGTTTGACAAGTAGCTGTGCTGCATGGGCTCACTGCCCGAGATGAAACATTTTGTTTCTTGCTTATGGAAGTATTATATTGACCAAGGCTGGTTCTACTGCCTTTTGCCTCATCTGTTTAATAATATTGTGGCAGAGATGGAAGTATGCACAACATCTGGATTAGCTATGACACAACTCTGAGATAATGCTCCTTTTGAGACACAGAACAATTTCTAAGCTTAGACTTGTATGGAAGTTTACTATCAATGATGACAATGCCAACAGAATACTTAGAAGAGTTAGAAAAATGTTCATAAGTAAGAATCCCTGTTAGGAGAAGAGTGTGTGTGTGTGCGTGTGTGCATGTCTGTGTGCGTGCTTGCGTGCATGAGTGTGTGTGTGTTTGTTGCCAAGTAAGAAAAAGATAGAGAGAGCAAGAAAATTTCAGGAAAGAGAGAAATAACAGACATCCAAATTTTGTCATTTGAAGGACACAAAAGGCATGTTAAAACTAATTAATCGTAGTTACTATTGTTATGTAATGGATAGCCAATATCGCCAGGACCTGGAATCCTCCAGCCCTTAACCCTTATCCCCTCATTAATACAATTGTATTTTTAACATGTTTGTCTATAACATGAGGTTTCCTAAGAATGATATTATAGCAGGACTATCTGTATCATGCTTCATTCAAGGAAAAATCAATTTCCAATTGCATAATGTGTAAATGACATTCCAGGCACAAGACTGAGACTGAAGCAAATGCTTCAGCAACTATCAGTGGTAATCTCCGATTTTTTTTGCTTGACCTCAAAAAATGTGTTTCAAACAATGCGGTTATCTCTATTTTACAGAGATGTCAACTTGTTATTTGCGATAGTCAATACACAAAACTGCCCAGAGAACATCAGTTTTTTACATAAATGTGAGCCAGAAAGCTACTTGATGCATCGATTGGTCATTTATATAGTGCAGCATTTGCTAAAGGAATAATTGAATTAATTGGAAAAGCAATATTTTATCTCACTCATTAAGTATGGTTACTTGTTTCATCTGCAGTCTGTGGTAATCACTCTGTATCCTTCAGTGCTGGGATTAGTTAATATATTGTGCAAAATAAAGAAAATATCTCTGACCTTTGAATATAACTGCTTCCACATCACATAAATAATTTGTATTCATTTCAGCTCAGTTTTTGTATGGATTTTTAATGGGGGGGTTTCATGGTTAATTCTATGTGTTGAACAAGTATTTCTGTACACTTCCTTCTATAATCTGGACTATTAATTCCTCCCCTAAATTCAATGCAAAAAAAAATGATGTGTAATCTCACTCTACTTTTACAATAGCTCCAGCCACTTGTGCAGGCCTGGATCCCACCTCTGTCCACTACTCTACATAATATTTAGAATGATGTATTGAACTCTAAAATTGTTGATATTTAATTCTTACATTTGTTAGATATCTTCATTGCCCAGAATTGCCTTAGAGTTCCTATGTACCCTAAAAGAGAAAAGGAAGGAAAGAGCTAAAAGGGAATGGCTGAGAAAGAAGGAGATCCACAAAGAGATAAGCCCATGATGTAATTGTTCCCAGGTGGAGATCATAGAGGGGTCATGGAGCGTCAGTCTGTGGACCTATGGAATGTTATCATGCAGCGCCAAGTTCCTTGTTGAGGAAATAAACCTCAACAGTGTGGTTACAGCACCCTATTGAAATGAACTGGAAAAGTCTGCCACCATAGGAAAGATGCTGTATAACTTGACATATGTAAAGTTTTCCATTTAATTTAACTGCTACTCATTCTGTGTGTGTGTGTGTGTGCGCGCGCGTGTGTTTGTGTGTGTTTGTGTGTGTTTGTGTGTTTGTGTGTGTGTGTGTGTGTGTGATTAGAGATTTAACTTTTATTTTCTGAAATTATTTTAATATTTATAATAATTGCTTTATTGGTATATCATGCGCCATGTTCACTGTTTAATATTCACAGACATTGATTTAATAGATAGGTGAAAAGGAAAAAAACTTCCAGTGCTGAAGATCTGAACTTAAAAAAATACTGAGTCTGAAGAAGGATCTCGACCCGAAATGTCATCCATTCCTTCTCTCCAGAGATACTGCCAGCCCCGTTCAGTTACTCCAGCCTTTTGTGTCTACCTTCGATTTAAACTAGCATCTGCAGTTCTTTCCTGCACAATCTATAAATAATGCTGTAAATGAAATTAATTGTTTTGTTCACTGAACAATGAAAAGTTCTAATACAATTTTGAATGTATTTTAATTTTATGTGCAATCAGAAGAGTTGAATTTGAAACATCTATTTGATGATCCTTTCAGTATTAACAAATTAGATTTTTTTCTGAAATATATATGGAGTGCAATACTGTTAACTATATTCCAATTAATTACATTAATATATGTGTGCCAGGACTTAACATATATTAAATTGTGAAAAGCTTGGCCTGAGGAATTCAAATAAAATTAACTTTTAAAAAAAATGCAGTATGGTTTCCATGGTAATGAGAAAGGTGTTCTGACACGTGGATTTAATGCTTTCCATTTTGCAGTGGAGAATTGTTTTCAAAATGCTGTTATGTAACTTTGCTTGCTGCAATTCTTATCAAGCAAGTCTATTTCCAAAAAGGATCACAATATTTTTAAACACTTTTATGAATTTTTTAAGTGATCTGTAAAAAATGATGGTTTCATGTGTTGACATTTTGAATCCTTATCTTTCCTGATTGGATATCAATTAGTCAGAGAGGTAATGTGCCAGTACCCTAATCCCAGCCCACTCAACCCCATTCCTATGCATTTCAGCCTCACAAGCAGAACAGAGAGGAGCAATATCAGGAAGACATTTCCACACAATAGATGTGAAAGTGGGGGCATGTCAATGGAAGAGGTGAGTAAATAGCTAAGATGCTATTCAGTGATGGAGCAGGCACCATATGTTAATATCCTACTTAACATTCTATGTCATGACTAGGCCAGAAGTCATTTCAGGCAACATTTTCAAGATAATTTTGAATAGATTTAATTCTTAGCATGTCACATTGAGATTATTGTTGTATGCACAAGCAGAGCAAGGTACAGGCAGCAGTATCACAGGCACATGGATTCAGACAACATGCAAAAACATAAATTATACATAATTACACATATATTCCGTATGACAGTGAAAGCAAAAGACTGCAACATACAAAACATTAGTGCAAAGCACCACGAGAAAAATAACTTAAAGATAGACACAAAATGCTGGAGTAACTCAGCAGGACAGGCAGCATCTTGGGATAGAAGGAATGGGTGATGTTTCGAGAGTCAGGGGAGAGGAAGACATAGAGATAATAAATGGTATGGTGTATATACGAGACATCAAAGGGGATGCAGAAAATGTAAATATATCATTGGTAGTTAGGGGAAGGTGACAACAAAGCATACAGAGATAAAATGTAATTGGGGAAAGTCAGACTGGTCGGAGAACTAGGATGGGGGATGGATGGAGAGAAAGGGAAAGCAAGGGTCACAAAGTTAGAAGTCATGCATTCCGCTGGGGTGTAAGCTGCCCAAGCAAGATATGAGGTGCTGTTCCTCCAATTTACTTTGGGCCTCACTCTGACAGTGGAGGAGGCCCAGGACAAAAAGGTTAGTATGGGAATGGGAGGGAGAGTTAATGTGTTTAGCAACCGGGAGATAAGGCAGGTTTAGGCTGCCTGAGCTGGGGTGGTCTGCAATATGATCACCGAGCCTGCGCTTGGTCTCGCCAATATAGAGGAAACCATGCTTGCAACAGCGGATACAATAGATGAGATTGGAGGTGCAAGTGAATCTCTGTCTCACCTGAAAAGACTGTAGGGGTCTTTGGATGGAGTTGAGGGAGGAAAGAAAGGGATAGGTGTTGAAGTTACCCCTCAGATACCAATTTTCCCCTTCACCTTAAACCTATGCCCTCTGGTCCTTGATTTGCCTACTCTGGGCAAGAGACTCTGTTGCATATTTTTGTTGAACACTAATAACCTCATGTGCATGTTAAAACAAAATCAATTCAAATTGTCCCAAAATCAAATGCTGACAAATGGTGAATGAATTTCAGTCCCTGGCATCAATAAAACAATATAAATGAACTCATAATAAATAGTTGTCCATTCTAAAACAATGAATATATGCCAATCTACATAGTTTTCACCAATTGTCTCATTTTATATTGCTTTGTTATAATCATATATTTTGACATCAGCACATTTAAAGAACAGCACATTTAATCAATGCAATCTGAACTTTGAACAGGATTAACAGGGTTGACCTGAACGTTTTAATGGAGTTATGCTGCTTTCAAGTGGTAGAATAGGAACATTGCATCTATAGCATTAAATGATTTATGAAGCTGTTTTTGTGTTTTAATGTGCTACATACAATATTCAAGAATGAACTTGCACTATTCATGCATAAAATAACAAAAAGGCTCTAATTTCATTTATTTGTATCAAACATTTCACTCTTTATATGTTATAACCTCAAAGAAGCTCTGAACTATAATAGACTATTATAATAGTAAGATTAAACGAGAACTTACCAGTTTGAAGTTTGATCTTTATTTTATGAGTAGTTACGATGAGGGACTACGTGAAGAAGACCCCGTCCGTGCGCATGCGCGTCAATCTTCAAAGCAGTGGTGTGAAATCACAGATAATAATTACCGAAGTATAATAGTAAGATACGTGAGACAGACATAACTTCCAGCTGATCTTTATGAGGGTGAGAGCAGAGGGCACGTAGTCCCTCATCGTAACTCCTCATAAAATAAAGATCAAACTTCAAACTGGTAAGTTCTCGTTTAATCTTACTATTTTACTTCGGAGTCACGTGAGTGACTACGTGAAAATTTCAAAGCTCTGTGATTTTCATGCCGTGAGAAACGAGTCTACACAACCACAACTGCTTCTATGACAATGAGGGAAAACCTTCATAATGCATACAGTCATGACATTGATTTAAAACATGCTGATGCTGTTAATGAAGTAATCATCATAGTAACACCTCCCGGGTGGTACTATAAATAAAGTATGTAAATGGAATTGCCAAATACCTTTGGTCTGGCATTGGGTTATTATAAAATGTTTGGAAAAAACGAACCCATTCGTTTTTTATCATGCTACAGCCGTTAGGATGTGATCGAACGGAACGTAAACAACCCTTGCTGCCGATGTTGCAGATGCCCTGGTGCAGTGTGATCTGAAATCAGTATCTACTCCTGCATAGATGAACCCCGTTTTATCCCTGGACATCGTCTGACCGGATACGGTTTTTATTTATTTTTTTTTTTTAAATTAACAAGCATAGCAAATTCAGAGCCTTGAAAAACTCTTGGTGACCTTAACACACAGTTGTATATGTGTGCCCTCACATAGCCAACGGTCACTGGGTATGCCTTGAACCACTTTCAGACCTGACACCCCTTCTGCTGTGCTTAAGTAATTATAAACATAAAATATTATATTTTATTTACAGATGTAATCATCCGGTCCCTTCGCAATATGTAGCGATGACACCTGTTGCGCTAACCCTGAGCCAGTAGGATAACTACCTTATGAGAGCCGGCCAGACTTAAGGATGTAACTGGAGCCCTCTGTGAAACAGTGTTAACACAATGTCAGAATCCCTTACTGTCTTGTAGTTGTCCTGGGAACTTTTAGAAACATAGAAACATAGAAAATAGGTGCAGGAGTAGGCCATTCAGCCCTTCGAGCCTGCACCGCCATTCGATATGATCATGGCTGATCATCCAACTAAGTATCCCATCCCTGCCTTCTCTCCATTCCCCCTGATCCCTTTAGCCACAAGGACCACATCTAACTCTCTCTTAAATATAGCTTAAGAGGTTATCCTTACAAACTTGATATCTGAGTTGAACCAACAGAGTGAGTCCCATTTGCTGCAGTAAATATGATGGGAAAACACATTGACACCATTAATGGCTTATCACTTAAATTATTGTCAAAAGACCAATTAACAATAAACTCCAAGACGTCCATAGTCTGTACCATTTTAAATGGAACATTAGCATTAAACAACACTTCCCGTTTCCTGCAAAGAAATGTACAGTTTTTTTTTTTTTGGGTGCTATATCAGCACTCTGGAGTGAACCCATACTTGGGTAAGTGTGCCAATTCCAGCCGTAGGGCAGTCTAATTCAGATACTGCAGAGCATAAATTGATTTTAACATGCAAGGGCTGATTTCCCGAGCCATAACCTCTTATAAGGTTGTCTTATTATTCCCGACAAATCGGGAATTTAAGCTGCATAGACCAATCAGACAGTAGGAAATCTAAAGCGGGATCTTGATGACTTTCCTTGAAGACCCGACTGACCAGGCAAAATGGAGGAAAATATAAACCATTCCTCCACCTTGTAGTGAGAATATATCTTTCGCCACTCTTATGCCACATATTTATTGCAACCTGTAAATAAGCATGACAGCAACATATCAGTATACGGTGTTCCATTGAACCCAAATCATAAATACTATGTTCCAACACCCATTCTGTGTTGTCATGATCTGTACTTGATAATACACCTGTGGCAAACGATATGGGATCAAAACTAACCTCAAAGGTCAGCATTAGTGCTGGGAGGGTTCCCCTCCAGTAAGTTGTAAAAACATTGTTTTTGAGGTTGGTTAGGATGGAAATAATAATGGAGAAGATGCTCCATTTAGACACACTAGGGAATATGTCAGCGTGGGGCAGCACCTTGGAACAGGGTTGCTTATTTGAATGCCTAGTCTATGGCAGCGTGGGCTTATGAGAGAGCCCGCGCAAGCAGCGCCTTGGAACAGAGCCGCTTGATGCCTAGTATATGGTAGCGTGGGCCTATGGTAGAGCCCGCATCAGCAGCACCTTGGAACAGGGCTGCTTGATGCTTAGTCTATGGCAGCATGGGCCTATGGGATAGTTCGCGCCAACAGCACCTTGAGATAGGGCTGTTTGATGCCTAGTCTACGGTAGCACGGGCCTATAGGAGTGCCCATGCCAGCAGCACCATGAGATAGGGCTGCTTAAAAATGCATGCATAGTCTATGGCAGTGCAGGCCTATGGAAAAGCCAGCGCCAGCAGCACCTTTGGACAGGGCTGTTTCATTGTTGATGCCTAGGCTAAAGGCAGCGTTGGCCTATAGAAGAGCCAGCGCCAGCAGTGCCTTATAACAGAGCTGCTTAAAGTATATGCCTAGTCTTTGGCAGCGTAGGCCTATGGGAGAGCCAGCGCCAGCAGCACCTTTTTTGAAAAGGCTGCTTCATGTTGATGCCTAGACTAATAACAGCGTTTGGCCTATGGGAGAGTCAGCGCCAGCAGCGCCTTATAACAGGGCTGCTTTAAATGCATGCCTATTCTATGGTGGTATAGGCTTATGTTAGAGCCAACACCAGCAGCACCTTATAATAGGGCTGCTTTATCTTTCCCTCTAGGGGAAGGAGCAAGGGTCTATGGAAAAGCCCGTGCCAGTAGCGCCTTGTAATAGGGCTGCTTAATGTGTCTCTTTTATGGAGCAGGGAGCATGCCAGGTCAGTACAAATCTGCTGCCGAGTTTGAGGGTTGAGCTATGGAGCATATCCAAGGGACAGGGCATGTGTCTAAAGTACCATGTCTGGCAGAAAGGTTGCCATCCCAACACATGCAGTGAACACCGCTCAGGCATTAAAGACAGCCGCTGAATCTACTATTCAGGTAAAACCCATTCAACAGGGAAAACCTGGAGGACAAAGCACAAGCTGTTGGACCGATCAAGGCCAACAATGGGCAAAGCCTCATTTGCATCAGCAGTAAGTGGTTCACTGAAGCTGGTGGCAGCATTAATGCAGCCTGAGGCTCCATATATTATGCAACTAAAGAACACTTACAAGTTGGTAAGATTTACACTTGATTGCACAATTCACGAATGATTAAAATATAATCATCTACTTAATGGCAATATATAGCTGTGATTCAGCTGTGCAAGTGGGAGAATTGACCATGCTAAATGGCAAATTCTAAAGTGCCATGTAACTCATTGTTAATATACTAACACTATTACTATTGCTGCTGCTGATAAATTCATTTCACTTGCACTTATGTGCAACGTGAGGAATAAAACCGTATTATATTACATTGTATTGTATTGTACTAGCTGAAGCTACCAAAGCCACTATGATGTACAAACACTATGCAGCATTGTGCCAGCAGTTGGTCAGAAAATATTACAGCAATATGGCCTAACGTAGGATATTGCGAGGGTCATCTCCAGTTTGGATGTGGAGGAGATTTGCATGATTATCAATTCTTCAGTTATTGGGATAACTATTTATAGACCCTACATGCATTCGATGGGTAAAAGAGTGACTGAGCAAAGATGCTTATTCTGCTTGCTCAATTTCAGGTTGATACACTATGATGGTGGCATATGTTGGTCACATGGGTGCAATCAAGTAAAAAATAAAATAACCTGTTGTGGTTTAACTAATTTCATTTGCCTTATTGCTACTGGATTTCCCTACGCTGGGAACCCCAGCATCTGTATATTTTACCGGAGGGGAACCCTGCCGGTACTGGGGCTGACCATCTAATTGGTTTTACCCCGCCATATCGGGGAACCCCACATCTATATCTATTACCGGAGGGAAACCCTACCAGTATTAGGGTTGACCGTCCAAATGGTTTTACCCCAATATATCGGAATATATCGGGGAACCCCACCATCTATCTCTATTACCGGAGGGGAACCCTGCTGGTATTAAGGTTGACTGTCTAAACGGTTTTACCCCACTATATCGGGGAACCCCACCATTTATATCTATTACCGGAGGGGAACACTCACGGCAATAGGGCTAACCGTTCTTTAAACGGAGCCTCCAGAGGACCCCACTCCTCTGAGAATAACATTTTAATTTAAAAGTACCCGTAACTACCCGGGTCTCTGGCACTGCAAATCAGCAAATCTAATGCTGCAGCAGTGCGACTACAACTGGGATATTCCCCAGCGTTTTTAAACATTTAAAAATCGCAGACCCGACTTACCAGCTATACTGGTTCCCTCGTCGGCCTGTACATCTCCTGAAGAGGAAATGTACTGCTTTTCTGGTGCTATCCCTGCACTCTGCAGTGAGCACGTACATGGATTGGTCTGACAACCCAAGCCCCAGGAGCTGTCTTCTCAGATTCTGTAAGGCAATGAATTGATTTATCATACAGAGGCTGGTTCCCAGAGACCCAGGCTGAACCAGCAAAGTTTTATGTTTAGAAACCCATATATGTTCTACTATGATTCCCAACATTTTCGGGAAACCATGGCCAGTCAGACAGTACGAAAACCCTGAAGCGCGGTCTTGCTGAATCATTGCAAGACCCGACTGATGAGGCAAAATGGAGCAACGACACGAAAGAACATTCCTCCCTCGTGTAGCGAGAATGTATCTCTCGCCACTGCGATGCCACATGTCTTTACAAACCGGTGAATGAGCCTGGATGCAAACATATCGATATTCGGTGTTCCATTGAGCCATAATGTCATAAAATACTTAGTGATCCAACATCCATTCTGTGTTGTCATTGATTTTACGTGATGATACACCAGTGCCAAATAAAGTTGGGTAAATTATGACAGGATACTTTGACTTGATTGCACCCATGTAACCAACATAAGCCACCACCACAGTGTATCAATCTGGAATTGAGCATGCAGATCGTGCATATCTGCACAACAACCCTTTAACCCATAATATGCACCTAGTGTCTATATGTAGTTGATACCAATAACTGAAGAATTGGTAATTCATGCAAATCCCATCCCTCCGTAACTAGAGATGGCATTTGTAATTTTCCATCTTTGAGCACTAGCATCAG
Organism: Amblyraja radiata; assembly: GCF_010909765.2. Classification (NCBI taxonomy): domain Eukaryota; kingdom Metazoa; phylum Chordata; class Chondrichthyes; order Rajiformes; family Rajidae; genus Amblyraja; species Amblyraja radiata. Next base: position 70,815,486 of record NC_045961.1, read on the forward strand.
TCTGAAATACAACTGCCGATTTATTGGCCAAAACTAGAGCAATGCTGAATATTGTTCATCCACCATTGTGACCCTGGTGGCTTCAGCTGGTAATAGCATAGGACTGTTAACAATGACCTAAATGGCACTGGAGAGATTACTACTTTGCACGTTGTAAGTTCTGATAATGCAAAGGCCCAATTGCACAGCTGAAACACAGCTGCTATATTGCTAATTACACTTAATGAATAGCTTGATGCTTGATAACAAGGTTGTTACAGGCTTCTATTGATTCCAATCTCTTGCCCCAGTGCGGAGTTACAGATAAATTAATAGTTAAAGGTAAAACCAAAATCAATAACTGTAGTTGGTATCAACTTAAATTTAACTGGATGGATGAGGAACCTCAATTTCTCAAATATAGTTTGTGGCTGAAAATAGTTGATTTTAGCAAAACACAGCATTTAGAATATCATCCAGATAAGCCATAACAAGTGTTTTGAGCTCTGAGCAGTCCCAGCACCGGTTTAGTAAATTGGTAGATGACCTGGGAGCTGAAGTTAGCCCATTTGCAACGCATTAATTGTTAGCATGCCCCCATCCAGATAAATTCCAAATGACTCCTGGGATCCCTGTGAATGGGACCTGAATAGTATGCATCTTTGAAATCGATGCATGCCATAAAGATCTTAAGGAAATCAGTTTGTTAGGCAGTAACGAAGTTCCATATACAGAAAAATCTATGTTGCAAATGCGAGTTAAATCAATTATGAACCGACATCCTCCATCTTTTACAATGAACAGGCCACGCCTGCCATAATTCCATGCCTGCCTTGAATGACAACTCTGGCCAGATTCCCGAGCCTGTCTCGAAAGGTGATCCTGACCATAATACTGAGGCTGCCTCGAAAGACAACTCTGGCCATAATACTGGGCCTGCCTTGAAAGGCTACTCCGGCCATAATTCTGAGCCTGCCTCGAAAGACAACTCTGGTCAATTTCCGAGCTTGTTCCGGAAGGCAATTCTGCCCATAATACTGAGCCTGCCTCGAAAGACAAACTCTGGCCCCAATTCCAAGCCAAGCTTGGTACCCTTGTACTGAGCAATAACAACCCAATCTCATGCTATCATTATCATTTGTACAAAGACAATTGTAAATATTACCAACTTGTAAAAGGTCCACTTACGCCATGTTTCGGAAGAACCAGACCCACCTACCTCCATGGTTACCGGTGGTCTATGGTAAGCCCAACGGCCCCTGATGTGGGTTCTATTCCCGTCCTTGATTGGAAAGTTGGAATGGTAGTGTATGTGGATTCCATATTTCCTGAGACTGGCTTGGACCTTGGCCGCTATGCAGCTTTCAAGCTGCCACCAGCTTCAGTGAACTGCTTACTGCCGATGAGGTGTGGGGTGTGTCGTCGCCGATACGACGAAGCTTTGTTCGTCGTTGGTACCTTGATCAGCCCGACAGCTTTGGCTTCCTCATCCAGGTATACCTGTTGGATAAGTCTTACCTGAAGAGAAGATTCGGCGGCTGGTTTCATTTCCTCCAATGTCACCCCTGATAGCGCTGTTCACTGCCGGCACTTGCAGCGTGAGGGGAACTCTGGCCCCTTCTGGGTTATCTGCCCATGGCAGTAACCCTTTCATTTGCGAGTATTTCCTTAGAGCCATATGCATGTGCTCCAGTATGTTCCACGGACATACTTCGAATTTGAAGTCGGTTACACACTGACCACTCGCACTCCCCTCCACAGAAGGATACAAAGTGCTGGAGGAACTCAGTCTGAAGAAGGGTTTCGATCCAAAACATTGACTATCAATGTGTAGCGGTAACATGGTTTTGTTTAGTGTCTGTTTCCTTGCTTTACATTTCTCTTCTTTTCTTCATAATCAGCATTCTTAACTTTGGAACAGCACCCTGTGGATTTATATACCAACATTCTCTGGAACATATTATCATAATGGTATAAAAAAGCAACTTAACAATCGTCATTCATAATTCACTAGTCACTTTACTATTATAATAATTCCAAAGTGAAATCTGGAGTTACTGAGCCAATATTTTCAAACATCACTGGACTTTTGAGCAAAATGCAAACTACTGGAGGAACTCAGCAGGTTGAGCATTACCTGTGGAGGGAAATAGACAGAGGATATTTCAGCTCAAGGCCATTCTCCAGACTGATGGAGTAGGGGTGTGAAAGCTCAAAAAGAGAGGAAGATTGAGCAAAGATAGACACAAAAAGCTGGAGTAACTCAGCGGGACAGGCAGCATCTCTGAAGGGAAGGAATGGGTGATGTTCTGGGTTGAGGCTCTTCTTCAGACTCTTCAGATTGAGAAAAGCCTGGCAAGTGACAGGGAGATAGGGAAGTGAGGGGAGGAGATTGGCAGAAGGACGAAGATAGTGACAAAGGCTAGAGGTACAAAGGAGACTAAAGTGTGTCAGTGCAAGTGAAGAAGAGAAGGAGTGAAATGTAAAGCTGGAGGGAGGGTTACAGGTGGAAGGGGACAGGTGGGAGAGGAAAGAAGGAGGATAAAAGGGAAATGGGGAACAGAGTTTGGAGGGGTGGGAGCCAAACGGGAGGAAAGGGGGAACGGAACAGGGCAACAGGTGGGAAAAAGGTGTGTGGATCAGGAGAGAGGATTAAGAAGAAAGTTTGGGGGGTTTGCATGAAATTGGATAATTCAATGTTCATGTCATGAGTTGTGGGCTACCTAAGCAGAATATGAGGTGTTGTTTGTATTTGCTCTCACCCTGGCAATGGAGGAGGCCAAGGACAGAAAAGTCAGTATGGGAATGGGAAAATAAATTAAAATTGTTAGCAGTCATGAATTGCACCAGGCCTTGGCGGACAGAGTGCAGGTGTTAGTAAAAGGGTAATCTGATCTACACTAAGTCTTGCTGATGTAGAAGGGGATACACCAGGAACACTGAATGCAATAGAAAAAGTTGGAAGTGATTTATGTAAACCTCGGTCTCACCTGGAAAAACTGTTAATGTCTTGAATGGAGATGAGGGAGGAGATATGGGGATAAGTGTTGCATCTCCTGCAATTGCAAGGGAAACTGCCTGTAGAGTTTGTTGAGTGGCGAGGGAAGAGCAAACCAAGAAGTTGCAGAGAGATTTGCCTCTAGAAAATGGGAAGGTGTCTGATGGTGGGATAACATTGAAGGTTGCAAAAATCTCAGAGAATGATGAGTTGGATGAGGAGGTTGGTGGGGTGAAAGGTGAGGATCAGGGAAATTCTATCCTTCGTCCGATGGGGGATGGGGAGGGGGAGTGAGGTGCAGAACTGCTGGAAACAGAGGGTACAAGTGTGTGAGCCATATTTACTGAAGAAAGAAGACAACGCAAATGTCCTAGAGTGGAAAGCCTCAACTTGAGAGGTGGTGAAACTGCAGTAGGAGATGGCATCCTTGCAACTGGGAGTATATGAGGGGTTGTAGTCAAGGTAGCTGTGGGAGTGAGTGGGTATACAGTAGACATCAGTGGATGGTCTGTTTCCTATAATGCAAAGAGAGAACAAGAAAAGTGAAAGAGATGAAGGAGGTAGTCCAAGTGAATTTGAGGGCAGGGCTGATGATAACAGTGAAGCTGATGAAATTATTTGTCATTTTGTTTTCTTTTGCTGTTCAAATTTTCAAAATGTCCAATTCACTGTGCTGTTGATTTTTACTGCCACGTTTCATTGTTTTTTTAAAATCATATTCCCATTTTTCCAGTTTGATTGCCTTATCTAGATGTCCATTCTATGGCCTAAATATTCCGTGATCAAGAATGTCCAAATATCCATATAACATATAACCATATAACAATTACAGCACGGAAACAGGCCATCTCGACCCTTCTAGTCCGTGCCAAACACATAATCTCCCCTAGTCCCATATACCTGCGCTCAGACCATAACCCTCCATTCCTTTCCCATATAACTATCCAATTTATTTGTAAATGATAAAAACGAACCTGCCTCCACCACCTTCACTGGAAGCTCATTCCACACAGCTACCACTCTCTGAGTAAAGAAGTTCCCCCTCATGTTACCCCTAAACTTCAGTCCCTTAATTCTCAAGTCATGTCCCCTTGTTTGAATCTTCCCTACTCTCAGTGGGAAAAGCTTTTCCACGTCAACTCTGTCTATCCCTCTCATCATTTTAAAAACCTCTATCAAGTCCCCCCTTAACCTTCTGCGCTCCAAAGAATAAAGCCCTAACTTGTTCAACCTTTCTCTGTAACTTAGTTGCTGAAACCCAGGCAACATTCTAGTAAATCTCCTCTGTACTCTCTCTATTTTGTTGACATCCTTCCTATAATTAGGCGACCAAAATTGTACACCATACTCCAGAATTGGCCTCACCAATGCCTTGTACAATTTTAACATTACATCCCAACTTCTATACTCAATGCTCTGATTTATAAAGGCCAGCACACCAAAAGCTTTCTTTACCACCCTATCTACATGAGATTCCACTTTCAGGGAACTGTGCACAGTTATTCCCAGATCCCTCTGTTCACCTACATTCTTCAATTCCCAATATCAATTCTATGTTTACATTTTATCGTCAAAATAGTTTTGATTTATAGAGTAATTGTTGACAACATGTCATCATCCAATGAACTGGAAGTGGGGCAAGATGTAATATTTGCAACAATCAGTCTATTGTAGAGCAAAGAAAGTTAATTTACTCAGCAACCAATCTATTTAGAAAGCAAACTGGAACAACAGCTACTTCTCCCAATGAGATAATTTATTTGGAATAATAAAGTGTACGGGGGATAGTTTCATATAAAATAATCAATCACAGCCTCTTATACCTGTGTGGTGGCCAAATTTAATTGATGGTGGAGTTACCCAAGCATTCCCACTCTGGCTGGAAAGAGTAATGTTCGCATCCACAGCTTTTTGCTTTGTATCTAACAAACATCTATGAAATCCTTCTCGGCTAATAAGCCAATGTTTTATATATAGTTCAGCATTCCCAATGCCATTGAAGGGAAGGCTAGAAAAAGTATCTGAAGGCAAAGTAATCAAAAAAATTTGAAACAACAAACTGCAGATGTTAGAAAATAAAAATAAAAACAGAAAATGCTAGAAAACTCAACAGGTTAGGCTGCATACATGGGAAGATAAACCGTCAAATATTCTTCAGTCAATGCTCACACTCTCCAACTGGCCCCATTCACTCATTGACCGGATAATCATTGTCCAATGGTTGAATGGTTGAACGGTACTTCATTTTCACGTGTACCTAAGTACAGTTAAAATTTATTTTTGCATAAAGTTCAGTGAATATCCTTATATACAGTAGGCACAATCATACTAACTATAAGAGTGTAAGATAATAGACGACACTGAGTCAGTACACAAGAGCCACCACCTTTTAGGCACCATCTTGTACCCTTAAAGTCCTTTTTTTTTAAATTGAGAGACTGAATGACCATAAAGGCCCATTGTCTTGGCGGCGGCACTGGATCAATGTTCCAGGGGTCGACCTGCCCAGGAGAAGTGCCAATGTCCTGTGTAGCTGCTCCACCATTCCGTGCCGCGGCAGGCCACGTCTGTTCTGTTCGATCGGCCACTTTACTCACACTCATAGTCATACTTACTTTATCAGCCAAGTATGTTTTGCAACATACGAGTAATTTGGAGCAGCGCCTGACCCATTGGAGTTCCAGGTCACTTCAGGGTCTGAAGTTTATCCCCACATTAATCCTCTTTTTTCCCCAATCAAAGCTTCTGTTCTCTGCTTTGATCCATCACATCTGCAACAGGTGCTGTCTGTACGGGGTTTATACGTTCTCCCCGTGGCCAGCATGGGTTTTCTCCGAGATCTTGGGTTTCCTCCCACACTCCAAAGACATACAGGTGTGTAGGTTAATTGGCTTGGTAAATGTAAAAAAGAATTGTCCCTGGTGGGTGTAGGATAGTGTTAATGTGCGGGGATCTCTGGCAAGCGTGGACCCGGTGGGCCGAAGGGCCTGTTTCCGCGCTGTATCTCTAAACTAAACTAAATATCTTTCAAGCATGTTGATAATCATCATCCTGCTGCATTAGCATTAACAATGTATTATAACTGCTGTCACAATATTGAAAAATAGCTCCAATCTGACTTAGGTGGTGTATTAGGAATAAGAATACTTTATTGCCACATGTGACTAAGCACAGTGAGATTCTTTGCTTGTATACACAATGTATACAAATAGAATCCACCTACGGTGCTGACAAAGTTACAAAGCACACCAACCGGCTCCACCTTTTGTTCCCCCTCCCCCCCACCACAGCAGTTTCACCCATGCCGGGTCCCAATTTTCCTTTGTCCTCCCCCATTGTCCATTGTTCTTCCCCTCCCCCCTCATGGTGGTCCTCTATGCTCACAACAATAGTCGACCGCGGGTCAACCCACGAGGCATCGCTGTCGCCGCCGAGGCCGCACCCCTGTCAACACCCCACTTCACGCCTCCATGGGGCCAACCTGGGCTCCAGCACGGGCTCCGTCGGCCGCTGCGCCTGACCCAGGCTTCTACCCATGAGGCCCCGGCCCGGCCCCGACCCGGGCTTCTACACTGCGATCCGGGAGGCATCGAGACCGCGGCGCCTCGATAAAGGCCTCCGGCTGCATTCCCAGTCCACAGCCGGGCCCATCGGGAAGCGTCCTGGCCGCGCGACCCATCGGTAAGCCACTAATTACAATCTCTCATTGTCCCTTCTACTCTAAATTCCCTTCAACAAATGGATCACAATTTAATGTATCAAGAACAGACAAGACAGATATTGCTACCAGAGCTTTAGTAACACACACACACACATGCCACATGGAAATTGCACTCTACTTATACATTGTTAAAAGCACTCATGCCTCAATTGTTCAGTTAGGAACAAGCACACTGCAACAATTACACTCTTGCCTTTTATATACTTTAATGAAATAGGATTTGTGACGCACAAATAGTTTCAAACCGTTCGTTGTCAGAACACCAATGTGCGTTTATTGCTACGTAATAACAAGTGTTCGATCAGATGTATATATTTTTTCCCTCTCACCCCCATGTAATCGCTTTCCACCAATCAACATCAGTAGTCTTGTCCGCTGAAAAGGATTCTTAAAAAAATGAAAGGAAAATATATATAGTTTACAGCACCATTCCTTCTACTGTGCATGTTGCGACCTGCTGGTAAATTGCTTGTCATCCAGGGAGTTACTAACACTGTATAGCCATGAGTAGCTTCTTCTGTTGAGTACATACTAATTACATTGAAGCCTTGGTAAATTAAGAATCTTTCAAGTACTCAAAGGTAAATTGAAGAGCGCACCCCCCCAGACTACAAACAGTCCTGGAGTTGTTCCTCTGCCCCCCCCCCACCCCCGAGGTGAGGACTGCACAGAGCTGGTCGGGAGGGGGGGGGGGGGGGGGGGCAGAGGAACAACTCCAGGACTGTTTGTAGTCTGTAGACAGGGCTATGTTCAGGGAGTCGGCACAGGACCTGAACGAATATGCCACAGTCGTTACAGACTGCATAAAGAAATGTGTGGAGGACTGCATCCCAACAAAAACCTTCCAAGTGTTTCCCAATCAGAAGCCTTGGATGAACTATGAGATCTGCATTCCTCTGAAGACCAGACACAGGGCATTCATGTCTGATGATACAGTGGTCTACAAAAATGTCCAGATACAACCTTTGTAAGGCCATCAAAAAGGCCAAAAAGGACTTATGCTCCAAACTGGAGGATGAGACAGATGTTCGGCAGCTGTGGCGGGGCTTGAATGCAATCACCTCCTACAAGGCGAGATCAGGAGGCAGCTCGAATGTCTCCTGACAAGGATTTGGTGACGTTTTGGGTCGAGACTGAAGAAAGAGTCTGAAGACGGGTGTCGAGCAGAAACATCGCCAATTCCTTCTCTCCATAGATGCTGCCTCACCCGCTGAGTTTCTCCAGCATTTTGTGTCGATCAAAGCAACTGCTTGTCAATTTTGATGGCCTCCCACAATGTAATTAGCAGCCTGTATTGTTAAAGAGACAGTGGCGTCTGATTACTTGTGGAAGCACTCTCTCTGCTATGATCAAAATCCATGATAAAGAGCTCTGTAATAGCAAGGGTAAATTGCACTGCCCAATCAGCACTTTCCAGATTGTAAGTGTTTTCTTCTCCTGGTCTCACTTTGATAACTCAGACTTTTGATACAGACATCCAGAGAGCTATTCTTTGAACAGCTTCGAGAGCATGAAGATCTCCAGTGCCTTAGTCCATGAATACATGTAATTTACTGTGAGGTCCACCCAGAGCATGCCATCAAAGCAAAATATGCGGATACTGGATATATGAAAGAAAACAGAATATAATTGATGTACACAGACAATCAGGTAACATCCATGGTGTGTGTAACAGTTAACATCTCAGGTTTACAACTTTCATCAGCCTTGGGAATAGGTAGAAGTTAAAAGCTTTTAAGATGCGAAAAGAATGAGGGTAAGGAACAAAGACATGATCTGTTATATGAGAAATTAAGTGACAAGGAAAATGATTGTGTAATGTAACAGAAGCTCAAATATGAAGATATTTCTGAATAATAATCTGGAATTTGGTAACTGGGTGTCAGGGTGACTTGTACTTAACAGTTTTTTATAATATATTTCAATAAAGGACACAAAGTGCTGGAATAACTCAGCAAATCAGACAGCATCTCTGGAGAACATGGATATGTGACATTTTCTTCAAATGCTGCCTAAACTGCTGATTTACTACAGCACTTTGTGTCCTGTTATGTATTTACCAACTCCGGAAGTGGCGGCGCTGTGATATGGCTGCGGCTCGCCTGCAGTCTGTCTGTTTTTACTTTTTTGTGTTGTTTTTTTTGTCTAGTTTAGTAAATTTTTTGGTTATTAGGTGGTGTTATGTGTGTGGGGGGGGGGGTGTGGGGGTGAAACAGGGATTTCTGTCTCTCCCTTCGGGGGAATGCGACTTTTTGTCGTATCCCCCTTCTCTTCCCCCGTCTGCGCTGAGGCCTAATGGCGGAGCTGGCGGCCTCCAACCTGCGACCGACCTCGAGGGTCCGGAGGTAGAGCCAGCCAGGACTCATCAACGTGAGGCTGGCCGTCTCCGAGCTGTGGCGACGTCCGGGCAGCGGCACGACTCGGCGCTCCGGTGAGGGCGGATGGCGCGGGGCTGAGACACTCCCGTGCGGGCGGCACGGCTACTGGCTGGAAGGCGCTCCCGTGTGAGCGGCCTGGGTCCCGGCTGGAAGGCGCTCCGTGGGGGCAGCCCGGTGCGGGGCTGAGACGCTGCCGTGTGGGTGGCCTGGTGCGGGGCGGAGACGGTGCTCCAGCGGCTGAGGCAGCGGCGACCTGGATCCGGGGCTCGGCCGCGGGCCAGCGGATGACAATGTCGGGAGCTCGCAGGTCACAGGCTGGTGCCTGTTTTCCGGAGCTCCCGTTGCAACAGCTGCGTCCGCTGGACTGGAGGGCGGCAGCTTCGACCACCCCCGGGCCGCGGAGCTTGAACTGCGGGACTGATACCATCGCCCGGTGGGGTATCGTCTCGGCGCAGAGGGAGAAGAGGAGGGAAGAGACAGTAACTCTAAGAATTTTGCCTCCATCACAGTGAGGAGGTGTTTGGTGAACTCACTGTGGTGGATGTTAATTTGTGTTTATTGTGTGTTGTTATTATTACATGTATGGCTGCAGGCAACAGCATTTCATTCAGACCGAAAGGTCTGAATGACAATAAAGGAAATCTAATCTAATCTAATCTAAACATCTGTGGTTCATTGTTTCAGTGTTTTGTTTGCTGACTTTTCAATATAGTGACTGCATATGCATGTTAGCTCACATACAGTAAAACTCCCCAATGTCTCTCAACTTGGTTTTGAGCTATGTTGACATCTTTTACTGAGTAATTTCATTCTCTGTGTGGCCTATTTTATTCAAGTCTACATTAAATGTCATCAGTTATTAGTTTGTCCATTTCGTCCAATGAATTATTCACTTTTTAAGCAAAGATACAGCTTCTGCACTATTTTATGACTAGAGTCAATGTTTCAGGTCAACAACCATTCATCAGGATAAGCAATAACTGGAGATAAACAGGATTTAAGATGCGAGAAAGGGGAGTGTGAGAGATGGAAAGTCAAGGTCTTTTCAGAGTTTTTAACTCTATGCCGCTGTTATAATCTACAAACAATTTAGGCTGCAATAACTGGTGTACCTCAGTTTACTTTCCATATTCAGCGTAAAGGGACAAAACATTATTATAATGTACTCGGGTTAATTGAAAAAATGAGATTGCTTCTATCCCATAAGATTATGAAACTGACATTTGGTCAATGAAGTGAGTAGTTTCCAAGGAAGAATGTTAGATTTGTCAGCCTTTCCATTACATTACAATTTATAGTAACTAAACTGGTGCCATTCCTGAGAAAAGTCTTCAGCTAAAATATATCAAAGATAAAGTTATCTCTTCAGCTTATTCACAACTGATGACGCAGGATGTTCAGCACAGACACAGTATGAATGTCATCTGCATTCAGTGGGGCTCAAGATGACCTGTCAACAGCGATGGCTGGCTGGATTAATTACAACAGATCTTTTGTCATGTGGCTTTGGTGGAGCAGTGATAGACATTTCAAAATCGTAGTGAGAGTGTTACTTTTTTTAAATCTTGAAATTTGACAAAGGCAAGATTTATTTTTCTTTTGTTTTGGATTGTTTTCAGGTAAAGAAAATAAGTTTGATTTAAGAAGCCAGATTATCAGGGAAATGTTTCAACAGATTTGTAACAGCAAATCCATTATCCGTCTAGTTACAGGAAAAACATTGTTTAATTTTATAAGCTGCAAGGCTAAAGGTTAAAATGAACCCTCAAAGGACGTTGTAATTATGGGCTGGATAGCAATCAAATTGAAACCTAGGGAGAAAGAGAGACAGAATTTAATCAGAATATTGTGATATAAAACATCAGGATTAGGAGCAGGAACAACCAACCATATGACTGACCCCTTAGACTTTTTTTTTTCATTGGATAGCATCACACTTCTCTCCTGTTATTTATACAAAACTGACTTTACAATCTTGTGGAATAGTGTCAGTAAAAAAAATACTTACTTTCAATTGTTTCCCTTTCAGGATTGAAAAGCGAGATTATCATATGAACAGGGATTCAAGTCTTTCTTCTGACCCACTCTTTAATAACCCTGTGACATTACAGAGATTACCGTGTGAGTGGCACACAATGTTCAACTAAATCAGCAGCAAAACAACTATAACCAGTGATAAATATTGCAAATAAACGTATCCTTTTCAGAAAGTATAATGATTGGAATGTTAGCCTTGGCTACAATAACTGCAAGGAAGTTGCAACTTTGAAAGTGCATTATCTCAATTGCAAGACATATAAATGAAGATATATAACATAAGGCAGCAAATGCAGTCCATTTGAGCGTTACTTTAGCTGTAATTTTAAGATGAGTCCATTTGTTTTGCTGTTATCATTTTATATAACAGCTTCATCAATCTCTGTCTTCAGTAATCCACTTCCTGTTGAAATGATAAAAGCCCAGCTAATGATAGAACAATCGAACATCATTGAAAAAGTGGGATAAGCAGGGTCATGGGCTCTCTCTTCCAAGCACAAAAAGATGTGACTGTGCTCTTCAAAAAGCTAGCAAATGTTTATTTTTCATGTTTGAGAACAAAGAGCTTGGGATTTGCAGGAGAAGCAATGATATTCTCACAGCATAATTCAATTTTGATTGTGAAATCTATTTAAATCAGGTTTATTGAGAAAACTGGTAAACATAGCTGCCTTAATTATAGGGCCATTTTAAAATTGGCAATTTCTTACAAATTTTTCTTTATATCAACTTATCAATTCCCTGCTGTGTAAGTACTTCTTAATCATGTTTCCACATTTCAAATGTTATTATAAAGAGATGGTTAACCAGTGAATTCACTGCCCTCTTTGAGACAAAAGATATGTTATAGGGAAAACTCCATTCGCGGCATGAAAGCATCAATGTATAACAATTGGTCGGGCCCTGTGAAGACACTAAACTAAACTAAATTAAACTTAAACTAGCAACTCAAATTTAGAGTCCTTGACAAAGTAACATAATTATTAAGTTGAATGGGATTTTTAGATTAGGAAACGAAGATGTCAGAAGCAAATTCTGCCAAGTCCAGTCATTTTGAAGTATGCCAAGCAGCTGATGAGGACAATTGTTTATAATGTGAATCTCCCTTTTGTTACATCCATATCAGCATCAACCCACACAGTTTGTTGCTAAGCACTGGTTCAGATAAGGGAACCTTATGGGCCTATCCCACTTAGGCGATTTTTCAGGCAACACCGGCGATTGTCAAGAATAACCAGCAACTGGAATGGCGACTGCCAGAGTGGAACACACACACACACATCGCTTCCTTCACCAGCCCATTATGCAGGTGGGGGACAGGGCAAGCGGGGGGAGCGCTGTTTGAGTGAAATTTATACGGTGCAAAGTCAAGGTGATACAGACACACACCGCGATGAACAGGAAGGTTGGCGCTGTAATTATGATGGCTAAAGCACAGTGTACGGTAAGTCCTTTAGGGGGGGAGGAGGTGAGGGGGGAGAATGGGGGAAGAAGGAATGGAGACAAATTTTAAGAAACCAGAGATACACGGCAGTGAAACTCAGCGGACATTTAACATTACCAGTCGGTTATCCCTGGTTCTGAAAACTACTGCTGACCTTTTTTTTACCCAATGAGCCAATGAAATTCACCGGTCTGCACTGGCTACAACCTACGAGAACCTACAAGAGCCTTCAACCTCCTGGCAACCCACCAGGACCTCCTGGTGACCCACCTACGGCACGAGAATTCTCGCTACTCTCCATGGTGGCTTAATTCTGGTCGCTGCTACTTTTTCAACATGTTGAAAAATTTGCGGCAACCATAATGTGGCTGTGACTAGTTCCCAGAATGCGGGAACTCCTCACGACCATGAAGGCGACTCCCCGGTAACCACCTGCGAACATGTGGTGACCATGTGATGACTGCATGGTCTCCTGCAGTCACCTAAGTGGGACAGGCCCATAAAGCTCTTATAATTTAGCTAATTTTGTTAAATAAATAAAATGCAAAGTTTCTGCCATTTGTTTGACTACTTAAACTAACTGGAAAAAAATATAAGAATTCTATATCTAATTGCCTTAACTAGTTTTTGGAATTATTTTCATAATTTGTTGCTATAAAAGTTTTTTTTCCCTTTAAAATAACAAATTAGTGTTAACCGTGGATACATTTCATTGCAAATCTAATCTCTCAATCCATCATAGCTCCATCATGAAATGCTCCGTTGGAATGATTTCCTGTCGATCCTGCCACATCACAAGGAAAAATTACATTTTGTGCCTATCTTCAAGGAAAAACTTTATTGGCATCTGTGTGTCAGGGTGCTTGAATAGTGGAAACCAGCCTTCATTTCACCAGGTTCAGGATCAGCTACAAGTGTCAAGCGCTCTAACGGGATTTTACTATAGGTGCCCCAGTAGAAAATGGGTGAGACAGGAACAGATACAGTATGCAGACAAATGATCGAAAGCTGTGAAAGCAGCAGGGTTGCCTTAGTAGATGTCTTTAACATCCTCAATATTGGCTGGAACTTGCTCAGTGCAAAAGGCTTAGATGGGGCATAATTTGTTAGATGTATCCAAGAGGGTTTCTTGAAGCAGTACGTGGAATGTCCATCCATTAAACGGAACATACCGGAACTGGGTGTTGGGATATGTGCCTCCCAAGTGACTGGTGTTACAATGAAAGAGCATTTTGGGGACAGTGACCACAACTCCATAAGTTTTAATGATTGATTTGAATAGGGGGAAGGCTTGACCTTGAGGTAGGATACTAAATTGGAGTAAGCCAAATTACAAAGTTATTAAGCAAGCTCTTAGGAATGTACACTGGGAGCAGTTGCTAGGGGGTAAGTCTACATCCAACATGTGGGAGTTGTTTAAAGTCCAGTTGATGGAAGTTCAGGACCAGCATGTTTCAATGATGAGGGATAAGGATGGTAAAGAAAACAAACCTTAGTTGACCAAAGTTGTAAAAGGAAGTGCACACATGATTTAAGAGGATGGAATCAGTCAGTGCCTTTGAGGAATATAAAAAAAGGAGGAAAGCACTCTTGGGTGATTAGAAGGCCACAGATGGATTTTGAGAGTCAGATTAAAGATAATCTCAAGGATTATACTTACATTATACACAAGATGGTAACCTAGGAGAAGGTAGGACTGCTTAATGGAAAAGGAGGGACTTGAAGTCAGGGGGTGTAGGTGAGGCCCAAAATGAGTACTTTGCATTTGGTTTCACCAAGAAGAAGGATATGGAGGACAGTGAGATTAGTGTGGAGAATACTAATATGCAAGGGCAGCTTGAGATAGAGAAGAAGGAGGTATTAAGGGTCTGGAAGAGCATTAAGGTGGATAAATCCCCAGGATATGATGGGATATTTTCCAGGTTATTTGGAGAGGCAAGAGAGACTTGACAATAATCTTTGCATCTTCTCCAGCCGCAGCCAATGTCCCAGAGGACTGGAGAGTAACTAATGTTATTCCTTTGTCTAAAAAGGGAAGTAGAGATAATCCAAGGAATTATAGTCCATTGAGCCTCATGTCAGTATTAGGGAATCTATTGTGGAGAATTCTTTGGGATAAGATTAACTCCCATTTGCAAGAGAATGGGTTAAATAGGAACAGTCAGCATGACTTTGTATGCTACAGATCACATCTTACTAACCTACAGAGGAGGCAACAAAAGTGATCGATTAGGGTAGGGCAGTGGATGTTGTCTACAAGGATTTTAGTAAGGCATTTGATAAAGTCCCCCATGGTAAGATGATCCAGAAGAGAAAAATGCATGGCATTAACAGTGACATGGTCGTATGGGTTATGAAACAGGCTTACTCACAGAAGTCTGAGTTTTGGCAGAAGGCAACGGTCAGGTTAGGGGGGTGGGGTGTCTGTGACTAGTGGAATTCCACAGGGATCTGTGCTGGAACCTCTGCTGTCTGTGATATATATAAATTACTCGGACATGAACTTAGGATAATGATGTGAGTCTCCGCCAGGTGCTATAGTTTCCTCCCGCATCTGTTTGATAGGTTGATTTGGTAAGTTGAGGGTGGAAGGTGAATCAAGAATAGGCAGTTGTGAGAGAAAAAAATGACATGGAAATAAGTGAAACAACAATATATATGAGATTGCCCTGAGAGTTGGTATAGACTAAATGGGTTGAATGGCCTCCTTCAATGTCAGAATGACACACTGTTATATGAGAATTTTGCCTGAACAGTCTGTGACCCACAGCGCTATGGCCATAGCACTGTTTAAAGCCCATAGTGCTGTGGCAGGTAGCGCTATATTTAGAGCACATAGCGCTGCAGCCGACAGCTCTTTTCTTAAATTCCCACGCGCTAAGCCAATAGCGCTCTGTTTAAATCTTTGCGTGCCATACCGGCAGCGCTGTGTGCATTACCTTTACGCAGCAAGTCTGTAGCGCTGTGTGTATTGATTGTGGGCCAAGTCTGTAGCGCCGTGTATTGCTTCACGTGCTAGTCTGTGGCCAAAGGGGGGGGGGGGGGGCTCGCTCGGATGCAGTCCCCTGCCATAGGTTATAGTTTGAATTTGGGAGCAGCGCTATTGGACAGGACTTACTGGCAGTTATTTCAACGCTGATTTCTTACATGTATAAAACCAGGCGCCAGTGTGCCATAAGTTAGTTTATGTATGAGAGGGGATCACCGACCGGCTGTGGACGGAGGCAGAGATAGAGAGAGAGGGACGTGTGCTGCTGTAAACTGGATCCCGCGCACACAATAAAGTGCCAATAAAACTGATTTGTAACTAAACAGACGAGTGAGCCTAGTCAGATCCTTGAACCTGTTCCCTTGTAACACATCCAAAAAGCATGGTGTGGTTCCCGGAAGTTACAGGTGGTTGCCGGAGGTTGCAGGTAGTGGAAGCAGGTAGGGAGACTGACAAAAATCTCCGGGAACAGCACGGAAGCCTTGGGTGGGGCGCAAAGTCTCCAGAGGTTTCCGTTCAGGTTTCCTAAGTGGGACAGGGGCATTACTTTTCGGAACAAGGTTTGAGACCTTGTTTGTACACCACCTCTCCCTGATATAATGCTGAGGATTGGACATTAAAGCTATTTGATTTCCCTCTCCAGTGATCCATTGCACTGAAGTGGTGCAAACGGCAGATGCTCTGGTATCTGATACTCATCACATCTCGTACTCACACATTTAATTGCATGCAGGCCGAGATCTGTGACATCCTGAAGCACATGTGTTTGGTAACTGGCTGTTCTCTTTAAAGTTTCCTCTATCTGCCTGAGGATTTGGCCTATTTTTCAAATCTGTCAGAATCCATCTTAACCATAATGTCCATTTCATGTGTTATTAATGTTGGGAGAGAAAGTATTTCATTTTAACAGATGCAAGCTGTCCCTGATCTGGTTTGGCCTCCATTTTTGTATGCATGCATTTTCTTTTAAATTTTGCATTGTATGAAAAAGACAGATTTTGTTTGGCTCTAATTCAATAATTGTGCTTACTTTCATACTGCTGACAATTTACACAAGCCTTTAAAACTGATTGGAAAACTTGACACGGAATCCAAATACCAATTAATGTCACGTAATGTCAGGAGGACCACACAGTTAGCAATGTTCCACAAACAAACATTTTGGAGCCCCTTTAGTTCTCATTCAGACAGCTTACACAGGCACCCTGCAGCTTAATTTGTGTTGGGAGTTGATAACAAAAACAAAAATGTCCCTTTATATGTGTTCTTGCAACAGAGGCAAAGAAATGCCAGAGAAATGGATGCCCCTGTGGAGCACTCTGAAAACAGCACACTAAAGGCCCTGTCCCACTGTGGCGACCTTTTTGGCGAGTTTAGAAGAGTTTGCCCTAGACTCATACTCGCAGCAAGGTCAACACGAGGTCCTAGGAGGTCTTTGTAACTCTCCTTCATGCTTGAGAGTAGTCTCCGCGTACTCGAGGCCTCAGCTAGCTCTCGGTGTGTTTTTCAACATGTTGGAAAATGCCCGCCAGTAGTAAAAAGGTCGCCATGGAAAAAATCATTATTTTTTTACTCGTAGGTTTAGTCGAGGTAGGTCGTAGTAGGTCGGCATGTTATTCGTAGGTAATCTAAGGCAATCAAAGGTAATCGAGGGTAGTCGAAGGTAAAGCTCGTTGAGAAAAAAAAGGTAAGTAAACTGACCGGTAATGCTAAATGCCTCCACTCCTTCTCCCCCCTTCTCCCCCCTTCTCTCCCCTTGTCTCCCCTTCTCTCTCCTTCTCTCCCCTTCTCTCCCCTTCTCTCCCCTTCTCTCCCCTTCTCTCCCCTTCTCTCCCCTTCTCTCCCCTTCTCTCCCCTTCTCTCCCCTTCTCTCCCCTTCTCTCCCCTTCTCTCCCCCTCTCTCCCCTTCTCTCTCCCCCCCCCCCCACTCCGCGCTCTCTAAAGGACTTACCGTAACTGAGCCAGCTGTCTTTTACCTTCCTGTTCATCGTGGGTGTGAATTTCAGACAGTGCTCCCCTGCTTTCCCTGGCCCCCGCCTTTGCGATGTGTTTGTGTGTGTGTGCAGACGGTCGATGCGGCTCGCAGTTTCATCGCTGACAGTGATCCAGCTCGAAGTTTTTCAGGCAAGATCCCTCGAGCTTGAAGGTCGAAGACAGTTGCTGAAACGTCATGTTAGTGGGACAGGCCCTTTAGCCACACTCTACGGCGCTGACGTTAACCCTTGGTTCCCAGTGAGAGTGGGGTCTGTGACTTTTAATCAGTCTGAAGTTACTTTCCAGAATAGGAAAGTAATAAACAGGCATCTTGCTCCCTTTTCTGGTCCCATTATTTATGCATTTCTGAAGCGATACTAATATCCTAAACATAACAATTGATTCTTGACAGGTATTCAAAGCCCAGTTTTAAATAATATTCTAGTCTTCTGGGTCCTGATGGGTGCTTAACACAAGCACATGGGTGAAAAGTGCATGTGTTAAATCAGGAGAGTCAAGAATGTTTAATCGTTGTGTTTACCAGCAACAGAACAAGGGTATTCTTACTTACTGCAGCTTTTCAGGCCCATTAACATAGAAACATAGAAAACATAGAAAATAGGTGCAGGAGTAGGCCATTCGGCCCTTCGAGCCTGCACCGCCATTCAATATGATCATGGCTGATCATCCAACTCAGTATCATGTATCTGCCTTCTCACCATACCCCCTGATCCCTTTAGCCACAAGGACCACATCTAACTCCCTCTTAAATATAGCCAATGAACTGGCCTCAACTACCTTCTGTGGCAGAGAATTCCAGAGATTCACCACTCTCTGTGTGAAAAATGTTTTCCTCATCTCGGTCCTAAAAGATTTCCCCCTTATCCTTAAACTGTGACCCCTTGTCCTGGACTTCCCCAACATCGGGAACAATCTTCCTGCATCTAGCCTGTCCAACCCATTTAACACAACTGCACAACAGTTAAACGTACTATATATAATATATAATAATGTAATAATCCGTAATACTAAGTAACCAAATCATAACAGTGAATACTGAAGTGTATAGTGCAAGCAAAGTAAAGCCAACAGTAGATCATAAATGCTGAGGTTGAGTTGTGGTTAGTATTGTGCAGTGTTCAAGAGCCTGATCGTTGCTGGCAAAAAGCTGTTCTTGAACCAAGAGGGCATGGTTTTCAGGCTCCTTCTTCTTGATGGTAGTAGCAAGATGAGAGCATAGCAACGGTGATGTGGATCTTTAATGACACTAGCTGCGTTTTTGAGGCAGTGCCTCCTGTAAATCCCTTCAATGGTAGAGAGGTTAGTACCCATAATGTTGGGCAAGTTGGGCCGAAGGGCCTGTTTCTATGCTCTATGAAACTATAACTATGAATTATTCCTCGGTCATGCTAACACTGAGAACAAGATTGTGTTCTGGTACCATTCAATCAGAATTGTACTTTGACCCATCTTTACCTGTTATTCACCCAACAACAGTGGTATTGTCAGCGAATATAAAGATAGTGTTAAAGCTGTGTCCGCCTACACAGTTATGGGTGTAGAGAGATTGGGAAAGGGGTTTGACCACATTGCTTTGAGGTGATCCTATGTTGATGGTTACCGAGGTAGAAATGTTGTTGCCAATTCGTACTCATTATGGTCTGCTAATGAGGAATTTGAAGACCCAATTCCATCAGAAGAGCAGACACCCAGTTCTCTGAGTTTGATGCTTAGTGTAGAGGGTATGATTCTGTTGAGCAATAAGCTGTAGTCAATGAACAACAGCCTTACTCAAGTGGTTTTGTTATCCAAGCAGCCCAGTGTAGAATTGAGAGCCAGTGGGATCACATCCCATATTGATCTGCTGTGGTGCTTGTTGAATTGTAGTGGGTCTAGGTCCTAACTAAGGCGGGATTTGATATGGTCATAAGCAAAGGGAGGAACGGTACTCACGTGAGGACGATCCGGCTCGGGGCTGGAACGGTGCTCGGTGGCTGGGACGGTGTTCTGGTGACCTGAGTCCGGGGTTCAGCCGCGGGCCAGCGGCTGCGTATGCTGGACTGGAGGGCAGCAGCTTCGACCACCCCGGGCCGCGGCGTTTGAACCGGCCCGTTCGCGGGGTTCGGTGAGCCGCGGGATTGTTTGTGCCATCGCCCGGTGGGGTATCGCCTCAGCGCAGAGGGAGAAGAGGAGGGAAGAGACAGTAACCCTAAGATGTTTGCCTCCACCACAGTGAGGAGGTGCTTGGAGGATACACTGTGGTGGATGTTAATTTGTGTTTATTTTGTTGTTTTTTATTGTATGATTGTATGTATGACTGCAGGCACGAAATTTCGTTCAGACCGTAAGGTCTGAATGACAATAAAGGTATTCAATTCAATCTCTGAAAGCACTTCACCACCGTAGATGTCAGTGTTCAGTGAAGCATGTCATCTTGTTTTTCTTGGGCATTGGTATTATGGATGTCCTTTTAATGCAGGTGCGGATCTCGGACCTCGGTAGTAAGAGGTTGAAGATGTCTGCATAAACTCCAAACAGTTGGTCCATGCAGGTTTTAAGAACGCGGCCGCATACACAACCGGGGCTGGACACATTCCGAGGGTTCATCCTCATGAAGGATCTGACATTTGGCCTCGATGACTAAGATTACAATGTCATCGAAGGCTGTGGGGGCCTGAAACGGTAGTTAAATGTTCTCCCTTTTGAAGTGAGCATAGAAAGCATTGAGCTCAATCAGGAGTGATACAATTCTGTCTCTTGAGGTACTAATTGGTATAGTCTCATGGAAGGTAATGGAGTGCAAGCCTTGTCACAGCTGCCAAGTATTCATCTAACCCTGCAGTTTAGACTCAAAGTGTCTTTCCTTCCCTAATGGCCTCATCCACATCATAACAGGACTTCTTATGTAGAGCCAGACCTGAATGCCCGAGATCTGACCCTCAGTAGATTGCAGAACTCCATGTTCTCCCAGTACTTCTGGTTAGGGAACATTCAGATGTTCTAAGTGAAAATATACTCCTCACTTTTGCTCATGAAGTCAGTATCAACTGCAATGTATTTGTTAAAGTCTATTGCCGGGTCCTTGAACACTGTGCAGTCTACTGATGTCAACCTGTTGTAAAATAATTCCTCTTCCACCCCTGACAAGTTCTGTACAATACTCACCTCTGGAATTCAACTTTTCAGTTGCTTCCCAGGTCGTCTGATTTTCCAAAGTGTGGCCGAGAGATGAGGAAATGGGCATCATTGATGGTGCAGTAGCAATGGTCGAGAGCATTTGATCCTCTGGCGCTGCTGGAAACTGGCTGTAGGTGGTTTGGTAGTGACATCTTCAAACTATCCCTGATGATATCCCCTCTTGCAAGAGGAAAAGGCAAGCAGGGTACGCCATCTGGTGTTTGGTGAGTATGGCGTGCAGCTCTTCTAGTGCTAGCTGAACACCAGCCTAGGGTGGGATGTAAACCACAATCATCATGATGGAGGTGAATTCCCATAGGTAGTAAAAGGGATGGCACTTCACTGCTAGATGTTCCAGGTGTGCGGGGCAGGAGTTGGACAAGACCTCTACATCTGAGAACCCACAAAGAGTTTACCATGCGGCGGAGATTACTGCCTCTCCCTTTCCCTGATTATGCTGTTTGGTTCATGCAATGGCTCAAAAAACCTTTGGGCTGGACTCTGGAGAGCCAAAGATCAGATGTGTCTCTGTGAAACAGAATACTCAGCATTTGCTCGTGTAAACTATTCTTGCCCTTAAGTCCATCTTATTTTCTAGTGACAATAGGATTTTAGAGTGGGAGGGGTGGGGTGTGGGAAGTGCATGGACAGTGTTTCTAATGTGTTCAAGCCCCAACCAGTTTTACTTGCTCTGTTCAAACTTGAGAAGGCTGCCTGCTCTAAAGGAAAAATACCTGAATTTTAAAGTCACATGCACAGACACATAATGATGCACACACACATTTTATGCACACGTACACTCATGCTGAAAATGCATCCTGCAAATAATATAAAAGAACGCTAAGCTAAGGGACCATACAACCAGTGTCCTCTTACTTATATGGCAATCATTTTTCTCCATTATGTTTTCATAATGGCAGAGCCCACCTGCATTGCATTTTCATATCAGATCTTATCTTTCGAGATGCAAAGATTAATGCAGTTTTAGGTTAATTCTCCAGTCAGCTATGTTAACTTGCAAAATAAATGGACTAATGCCTCAGTTGCTGCATTCAAATATATTAAACACCAGATGCTGATTCTTGTAGAGGATATTTTTTAGGCCAAACTTAATTATTCAGATTTATTCCATTCAAGTGAACAATAGAATGGTAAACCCTGTTGTAAAGTACTTAGTATGGCTGTATGGTAACTCAACTTTCACTGTACCTTAATTGGTATATGTGACAATTAAATTGAATCTGTGCATTCCACCAATACGATGGTTTGTAATGAAGGATATTTCTTAGTATAGAAGAAAAGCACCTCACGCTGCCTCGGTAAGGCCAGCAGCATAATCAAGAATGAGTTGCACCTCGGCCACTCCCTCTTCTCCCCTCTCCCATCAGGCAAGAGGTACAGATGTGTGAAAACTCCAAATTCAGGGACAGTTTGTTCCCAGATGTTATCAAGCAACTGAACCATCCTATCAACAACTAGGGATCATTCCTGAGCTACTATCTACCTAATTGTAGGCCTTGGACTTTAATGGAATTTACTTTGCACTAAACATATTACCTTCATCATATATCTGTACATATCTGAGAAAATATGGCACATTATGTGTGAAATACAATTCTATTATGACGTTTTTCTGATTATTGCTCTCTGATTTAAGACACCAGTCCTCAGATATTTCTGAGTAGCATTTTGTAATATCAAGTGAACTAGGTATGAATTTGCCCTGTTCAAATTTCACCATTGACTGCAATATTTGTGTATTGTGTGCAGTTTTGGTCCCCTAATTTGAGGAAGGACATTCTTGCTATTGAGGGAGTGCAGCGTAGGTATACAAGGTTAATTCCTGGGGTGGCAGGACTGTCATATGCTGAGAGAAGAGAGTGGCTGGGCTTGTACACTCTGGAGTTTAGAAGGATGAGAGGATTCTCATTGAAACATATAAGATTGTTAAGGGTTTGGACACGCTGGAGGCAGGAAACATGTTCCCGATGTTGGGGAGGTCCAGAGCCAGGAGCCACAGTTTAAGAATAACCATATAACAGGGGTAAGCCATTTAGAATGGAGACGAGGAAACACTTTTTCTCACAGAGAGTTGTGAGTCTGTGAAATTCCCTGCCTCAAAGGGCGGTGGAGGCTGGTTCTCTGGATACTTTCAAGAGAGAGCTGGATATGGCTCTTAAAAATAGCGGAGTCAGGGGATATGGGGAGAAGGCAGAAACAGGGTACTGATTGGGGATGGTCAGCCATGATCACATTGAATGGTGGTGCTGGCTCGAAAGGCCAAATGGCCTACTCCTGCACCTATTGTCTATTATCTGTTGATCCAAGTCCAAATGACCTTGATTGATATTAGGTGAATCTCTTATCCCCATTCCGGGAACTTGGTGACCCTTGCAAACTGGGTGAACGTAATGTGGCTCAAGTTCCCAGGAACTCAAGAGTGCTCTGCAAACTGGGTGAACATTTGGATGAAAATATTTTCACTGCTTCGAACCCCCATCCACTAATCTTCTGACCATTTATTTTAATCCACACCTCCTGAGTTTTGAAGCTTCGGTGTGAGATAAAAATGTGTTCCAATTTGAACTCTCAAACTCCTGATTATATCTCCCCTCACTCTATGTTACACAGAAAACATATCCAAAGTCTCTTCAAAATTGGAATTGTCAGTTCTTGGTCAAATCCTCAAGTATCGTATCTACATCATCTTTGGTATTGTCATAGTGGTTCAAGATGCAGCACATCCTTTGCATGGATAACAGGGATTAAACTAAAGGGAATTTACTATGCATACACAGAGTATTCTATCACATTCAGGGACTAGATGAGGTAAGCATGGACTTAGTGAATGGGCAATTGTCGAGCATGGACAGCTCGATTCAACCCAGAAATTCGGGGGCTTTATAGAGTGCAGAATTTTTACTTCAAAAATTAACTGATTATCTGAAAACTCACATAATCACATCATTAGTAATTTATCTGAATCTGCGGCATGCCATAAAGGAAAATTACACTTGCACCAAACGTAGAACATAAAATAGTACAGTATAGGAACCAGTCCTTTGTCCTACGATGTCAATGCTGAACATTATGCAAATTAAAGTAATCTATTCTGCCTGCACATGGACCAAAGCCCTCCATTCCCTGCATGTGCATATCCCAATCTAAAAGTCTCATAAACACAATTACTGTATCAGACTCCAGCACAACCCCTGTCAGTGCATTCCAGGCACCAACTACCCTCACTATAAAAAACTTGCCCCACACATCTCCTTTAAACTTTCCCCTCTGCCCTTAAAGATATGCCCTCTAGTCTTTTAGTTTTCTACTGTATAGATTCTGACTGTCTACCCTATCTATGCCTCATAATGTTATATCTGGTTTTCCCTCAGGTTCCATGCTCCATAGAAAACAATCCAAGCTTGTCCAACCTCTCTAAATTGCTAATACCCTCCAATCCAGGCTGCATCTTGATAAACCTCTTCTGCACTCTCGCCATCTCCCCCACATCTTTCCTGTGATGGGGATATGTTGACAAGAGTCAAATAGAAAGGTTCCCTACACATTGAGAGATTGCCACATTAAGTTTTGCTTTTAACTGCTTAAATTAGGCAGCATCAAAGTGTCATCTATTGGTTATGCCAAATTGCCTCTTTCCTCACGTATATGGGTATATGAAAACGGTTTGCACCAGCAAACTTTAGCTTCAATTCGCAATAGAAGAAAGCCCACTGTGGAAAAAACTGTATCAAAGTGATTAATCAGCATATTTAAACAGAGTTATGCAGCTAATAAAAATCTGAATCTAAGTTTACTTCTACACAAAATTGTGACGAACTCAAAACAATAGAAATTTCTTCAACTGTGAACATTTACAAAAGTATGTTATTTAAACAATGTTCATCATGTGTTTAGAATTACCCTGATATGTTCAAGTATGAATCAATATAAGGCAGGTTTCACAAGCCTGGTGTGCCCTGTATTAAGCTGCACACTTTGAATATACACATCAAGAATTCGACCATTGGGTCAGCATACCCTGTAGGGTTGTTAAAATTAATTGATGAGAATTTCTGAGGCGTCATGACACATTAGTTCCTGATGTGAGCTTTGGGATATAAAATTTCAAGCTTGGACCACAAATAAATACTCTTTACTCCTATCTTCTTTCAGACTCAACACTCTTGCATTTTTACTTGAATTCTCATATTACTGAAGGTCACTGGTTGTTATTATAATTGACGTAAGAATATCATTTTGGACATTCTGTTGCCAATTAGAGCTGGCAGTATTAGCATATGAACAGCAAGGCTTTAATGACAAATCTCCCAGACCAATAAAGGTCATTCTTCCGTGGACTGAAGTGGTCTATTGTGGAACACAGCATGTTCTTATGACTTGTTTTGACTATTTACAACTATTGCAAAAGGTTATTCAGAGGGCAACTTGGGGTGAACTTTACCTTCACCCAAGGGTAACCCCTGCATTATCAACTTCTGTTGCCACCAAGCAAAACTTAGCATCAGATAAAATGACAGAATAAAACAAATCTTATAAATTCCAGTGAAACATAGCAAAAATTGAAACATTAAAACTATTTTGAGATTCTTGCCATTAATTTAAAATTTTATTTTGAAAAGTTTATCAGTGAGAATTAAAAACAATAGAAAATAGCAACGTAAATGTTACATGATGTTTTAATGTGGGTTGTCAGAATCACATACCTATTATGTTTCCTGTGCATTCCACATTTAAATGCTGCAGACCCATTGCGTTTTACCAGTATTTTCAGTTTAAATTTAGAATATCTTTGCATAACATCATGGCTGCAATTAGAAATCTAACTGAGATTTCAAAATTTATCATAAGGGAGTTCCTCTCTCGAATACATCTCTTCTATTTCAACATATAGTTACTTTTATCCCGAGCTTTCTTACTGATGTGCCCATGAGATATTACAGGCTAAAAATCCCACAGTGCTGGATAAGGTGTGCTAAAGCAACACACTGCTAGGATATTTCACCGAAGGCCTTAGCAATTAGTTGTACATGGGAGCCTAAAACATCATGATTATGGAATAAAATCTCACCAAAGTCTTTCTTACCCCATTCACAAAGCGGCCCAGCTAAAGTGATAGCATGTGCAGGATGAAACTGCAGATGCTGGTTTACATTGAAGATAAACACAAAATGCTGGGGTAAACCAGCATCTGCAGTTCCTTCCTACACATTGTGTTTCATATGTGTTGCTCATTTCTGCCTAATTGCCTGTGGCATCGTCCAGATTCGCAACCACACTGAAGCTTTTGTTTCATATTTTGCCTCTGGCATTTTTTTCTGTTTACTCTCTACTCCACAATCCCATGTCCATTCCGACACACACTCGGTAACCCTAAAATTCAACTGTCTGAGTTTAATATTCCACAATTCCATTTGTAAACCTCCTTGACTAATCAACCGACTCTGCCTGTAAATTCTACTTAAAATTTATCTCTGAGCAGTTTTTGGACAACCTTTCCTATATCTTCCACTGAATATTAATTTTGTTCAAATGCCTTTCCATATTTTGCTATGTAAGCAATCTATATAAGTGCAAATAGGTGTTGTTAATCATTTCGCCTGGATAAGATTCAAATCAACTGAATGTAAGCAATAGGACACTGAAATTATTATAGAAAGGAGAATTAAAACGTGCCACTTCAAATTTACCATGATAAAGAGTTTACCATTATATATCATTGCAGTGGTATAGGTGGGTTTTTATTTAATTCCAATTTCCTCTCTTATCACCCATCTGATGGCAGAGTGGCATAGCCAGCAGGGCTCCTGTCTCAAAACTCCAGTGACCTGAGTTGAACCCTAACCTCCATTACTCTCTTGTATGCAGTTTGTAACATTCACCCCATGGCATTGACACAAAATGCTGGAGTAACTCAGCGAGACAGGCAGCATCTCTGGAGAGAAGGAATGGGTGACCCATTCGGGTCGAGACCCTTCTTCAGACCTGTGTGTCAATCTTCGGTTTAAACCAGCTTCTGCAGTTCCTTCCTACATATTCACCCCATGGCAGTACGGGTTTTCCCAGTGCTCCAGATTCCCATCCACTGACAAAGGATTGATAGATTAATCAGGCACTTTAATTGCTGCTCTTTAGTTGTCTGGTAGAATCTGTGGAGAGTTAATGGGAATGAAAGAATAGTAATGGGTTTAGTGCGGGATTAGGGTAAATAGGATTGTGAGGGTCAAAATGAGTTTGATTGGCAGAGGGGCCTGTTTCTATTCTGTATGACCCCATGATACATTTAATATTAATAAACTTACATTTGGTCAAGAATTTAACAAAGTTTAATTAAGTTACGGAGGAGTCCTGGGTCCAGCTTCATATCTCTGAAACTTTGTTCAGTTTTTAAAGCTACACTGAAAGTGAAATAATTAAATATGTAGCAAATTAAGTCAATACTCCTGCAACAAATAATTGTAGGCTATTCTGTTGACAATTATTTTCTTTCAAAATTTAAAAATATTTATATTATTACATCTGACTCAAAAAGTATATATTTTTCTGGAAATCAATGGTTCATCATTCTGCATCCATGCTATTCTGGCTTCATTCGGTATTCATGTATAATTTGAAATATCTACATCAAACAGCACCTTCATCTTGTTACACAGTTCATGAAAATTCTGACATTTTAATGGAGACCAAGATTTCTCACAAATTTATTTCATTGGCTTCAGTAAAAAAAATTGTTTCATTCAAAGTAATTTGGTGATTTCCTTTTAGTTTGCTTCTGAGAATTTAAATGAAATTGTCCTCATATTTGCTTTAAAGCAACGCTTTTCCCCTGCTATTACTTTCCTTTACCCCAAACTGCTTTTTAGCTTCCTCGATTTAGCATTTTCTTGCAATATTACTAAGGCTCAGATAAGGAATAACAAAAAGGCTCTTTGTACTCTTAAAGATGCCAAAAAGGTAGCTGTCCTTCTTGGTGTCTCAGTCAGGAAGCATTGGATAAAGACTTTTGATTAGAGCTTTATCATCACTGTTTCCACAGTCAACAAACTCATGTTGGAAGCATAATACTCCAAAGCCTGTCTTTATCCTCACTATTTGTTTGCGATGGAATTAATGCCACAACTAAATAAGGTTCCACAGAAGTTAGTAGTGTGTGTGTTCCTAGTGAAAATGTTCACCTTTCAACATACCATTGCACCAAATGGACCATGGGAAACCAATTCTTGACCAAATGTGAGTTCTCAGTCTGGGTGGTATGGCGGATTCGTCAATTAGCATCTATGGGTTAAGGGATGGAATTTAAGAAATAAATAAACAGTGTTAACAAATAAACATAGAGTAGGAAAATGGGTGGGTGACAGAAATAGCTTAGGTTTGCTTTTTTTAATTGCTTTTCAAAGTGCCTGTTGTGGAAAAAGAAAGCGTGTTACTATTTGTTGGGTGTGCAAATGAATATGACCATCCTATCCATATTCATTCTCAAACATGAACAGGAATGGTCATTGATTCTCAGAATTGTTTTGGTACCTGGTGAGGCCATTCAATTGATATAGTCTGTACTGGCTTTCTGTAGATCATCACTGTTAACCTCATTCGCAGAAAACGTAAATTATTTTCCTGAAATGCCAGTCAATTTTTCTCTTGAAAGTTCTAAATGACTTAGTTCTCATCCTCACCAGCAGTGAGTTCCAAATCCTAACTAATGTATGCAGAAAAAAGCATTGTTGCACAATCTTCAAATTTATCCCCATAACTTTAAATCGCTCTTCATCCAAGAACCATCTGAAAAGGGGAAGAGCTTCTCTTTATTTGTCAGTCATAATTTGAATCACTTGGTCAAATCTCCTCTGACCATTCTTGGTCCACCATGAACATAGCCCTCTCCAACATCAAAAGCACCTACGTGAGACAAGAAGACAGCATCTATCACTACAGATCTCCATCATCTGGGCCTTGTCTCCTTTTTGTTGCTACCATCAGTCTATAACTATAGAAAACTGAAGTCCCACACTGCCAAGTTTAGGAACAGTTACTTTCCCACTAGCATCATGTTCTTCACCTAATCTAAACAATCCTATTCCTAGCTCAGCAACAGAACCTTTGGATCACCTTTTGCACTACCATGGGCTTTTAAAAATACTGTTTTGCACTGACATCATGTTTTTTTTATTTGTGTTTGGTGTCTGAGTCTCTGTCCCTGTGATGTTACTGCCAAGATATTCATTGTACCTGTATTTCACTGTATTTGTGCACATGGCAATTAACTCGACTTGACTTGAGGTGAACAAAGCTAACTTTTCCAGTTTAACCTTACAGTACACCTGAAATTTCTCATCCTCTGCACCATTCGAGTATGCTGAAAACAAACATTGTGGGTATTTTTAAATAAAAGCAAGAAATAATGGAAAATGCATCAGGCCAGTCAACATATGCAAGAGAGAAACAAAGTTAATATTTCAGGGTAATGATCTTTCAACAGATTGTAGTAAATCTATTCTCTACCATCTCTCAGACCTCCACACCCTACTAAAGTCTGGTGACTGAAATTGATGGCTGTATTCCATTTCGGGCTCAACCAGCATTCTATAAAGCTTTTAGTAATCTTTCTGCTTTGTACCATATGCCTCTACATATGAATCTTGATATCCTACATATATGTTTAACCATTCTCTCAACATGTCCTGGCACTTTCAAAGATTTATAGTATGAACATCAACATTTGATTTGTGTTGTTTGCCTTTCCAGCAAAGGATTACGTGTACCTAATCCAAGGTTTAACACATTAAAAAAATTGTTAAATTATAACATTTCTATTTTATTACCTAAATGGGGAAAAAAATCACAAAATCCAAACTATACTATATATGTCACTTTAAGTTATTGCCTCTTTCACATTGGGCATGCAAATCACTTCACACACAAAAATTATATACATATAAACAGAAACTACAGGATTTTGTGCATGCATAGCAAGTCAGAAATAAAACAAATCATTATAAAATGAATGGCATCCTGTTGGTTTTATAGGTAGCATGAGTGACAGCTCATTAAATGTCTGTCTTTAACAAGAAAATTAATTGTCAGTTAATCACACATCATATGCTGAAACATTGGTATATTCATTCTTATTTAAATTGAATGTGTTTATGAGATTTTAATAGCACAATTAATCCAGAGAAATGCACATAAACATCAATTACAGAAAATAAGATAGTGATGCATATTTAAATTAACTTTGTGGCATTACTGTGACAGTTCAATTCCTCTGAGATTCATCAATACCTTTCAATAGTGATGTGACTTAAAATGAGATAGACACAAAATTCTGGAGTAATTTTGTGTCTATCTTTGGGTGTTTGAACCAACACCTGCAGTTTCATTTTATTACATTTTGACATAATGAGGTTGAGCTGAAGAAAAAGCATGGTTTTAAATTGTCAGTCATCTAGAAATGTATTGCCTGTCATTAGTACAATATCAATAATATGATGGTTCACATTCTATGCTGCTTCAGAAATTAGTTCCATTAAAATTGAATGAAGAATACTTGAAAACAGTTTTCAAACTCATGAATTTACTCAAATAATATATTGATACAGTTTTATTTATATAATTTTTCCAATAATGCATTAGATTCTTTAGGGAATACTCAATTTTTAAATAATATGTGTAGCGAATTGGATCACATAGGATAACTCTTATTAAAATCAACTAAATCAACTGTTTCTGGAAATTTCAAGGTTTAAAAAACATTAAGAAGGCTTGTGAAGATTGCAAAGTCACTGGGGAAACATTCAGCTGAGAAACTAAATGGGAAGTAAAGCTTCAGGTGGGGTATTGGATTCTTGTAGAAATAGGAGGTGCAACATTTGGACAGATATAATCCAAATATAAACTAAAGTTTCATATCGAACTGTCAGCTTTTATTCACTTGCTGGAAGTTTGCGACTCCTGAGCACTAGTGGAAGTTTTATTTCCTGCTCGGCTGATTGCCTGTGCTCTTCTGTTTAGTTTCTCATGTGGAATGGATATTTCACAGATTTCCCTTCAATTAGGCCAGGAAACCAATCCACTATCCTGAGCCAGGTTATTGGGACCAGATGTGGATAGAAGGTTAATGCAGGGAAATCGACTGTCTAAAAATTCTGTTAGTTTGATACATTCAATTGTTTTATTTGTTTTTAAAAGCACATTTCTACTTGAATCATTCATCTATTGTTACAAGTACTTGAGCCTATTGGTAGGCCATCCTGACTAAATTACCTCATTTTTACTCTCCAGAATATTTGACATTATCTAATACTCTACCATCCACATCCAAACTTGGACCAAGGCCAGTTAACCTACCAAACCTCCATTCAACTCGTGCATATAGACCCATACATAAGCAACATATCAATTTTGAGATTCTCATTCTTGATTCCAAATTTTCCCATTGCCTCAAGCTACTCTATGTCCACTAGTCCTACTACATTTCCACATAGGGACACTCTAATTCTTGCTTCTTGTTCATCCATGAATGTATTCATACTATTATTGATGGCCTTGCTTTTGTCTACCAATTTATGTGCACTAGAATTTTATTTTCAAACTTCTCTGATTCTTTTTATCCTTCAGAATATTCCTAAACCTTACCTACAGTTATGGGGCCATAAAGCCATACAACACTAACCAAGGTGCCCTGCACAAGCCCATATTTCCCGTATTTAGCTCATATCCTTCTAAATCTTTCCCATCCATGTACCTGTCCAATTGTCCTTTAAGTATTGTTATTTAATTTGCCTCAACTACTTCCACTGGCATCTCATTTCATATACCCACAAGCCTCTGTGTGAAAAAGTTTCCACCTCAGATTCCTATTTTTTCCCTTTTATCTTAAAACCACACCCTCTAGTTCTTGATATGCCTACCCTTGGAAAATGTCTCCATGCATTCACCCTATCAATTCCCCTCAAGATTTTATAAACTCTATAAGATTAGCCCTCAGCCTCCTGTGCTCCAAGGAAAAAAAACTTAATTTGCTCAACCTCTCTTGATGCATCAGAACCTCAAATCTTGCCAACATTTTTGTAAAGCCTTCTTTCCAGCTGAAAGGCACCTTTCCTACATCAGGGTGACCAAAATTGAACACAATACTCCAAGTGATTGTGTTTAATAAGGAACATGTAATTCAGCCAAGGAAGTCAAAGCATTGAAGGGCTTTCTTTAAGATTGCATCAATGTGCTGGGTCCAGGACAGATCTTCAGAGATATGCACGCCCAGCAATTTGAAGGTTTTGACTCTCTCCACCACAGTCCCATTGATGAAGACAAGTTTGTGGATCCTCAGTTTTCCTCTTCCAAAGTCAAATATCAGTTCTTTGGTTTTATTGACGTTGAGAGCAAGGTTGTTGTTCTGGCACCATTTGGTCAGTTGATCGATCTCCCGCCTGTACTCTGAATCAATGCCACCTGTAATTCATCCAATAACTGTGAATGGTGAATTTGGAGATGGAGTTGGAACTGTGTTTGGCTACACAGTCATGAGTATAGAGTAAGTAGAGCAGGGGGCTGAGCATGCAGCCTTGAGTGCTCCTGTGCTGACGGTTATAGAAGGGGAAGTGTTGCTGCCAATTTGTACTGATTGTGATTAGTTGATGAAGTTGGAGCTCCAGTTGAAGAGAGAGGCACAGAGACCCAGTTTTATGAACTTGGTGACCATTTTGAAGGGAATTATGGCGTTGAACACCAAACTGTAGTCTATGAACAACAGCCTTAGGTACATGCCTTTATTTTCTTAGTGGTCCTGTGCAGAGTGGAGAGCCAGCGAGATGACATCCCCCATTGACCTGTTGTGACAGTAAGCAAATTGTAGTGGGTCAAGTTTCTTGTTGAGGTAGGAGTTGATATGTGCCATAACCAACTTCTCAAAATATTTTATCAATTCAGTATCATGTATAATATCTTGAGGGGAATATACACATAAAGTTTTTATACCCAGAGAAATCAAGAACCAGAGGACATAGGTTTAGGGTAAGAGGGGAAAAATGTCATAAGAATCTGAGGGACAATCTTTTCACGCAGAGGCTGCTGGGTATATGAAATGAGCTGCTGGAGAACGTAGCTGAGGCAGAAACTACAAGATCTAAAAGGTATTTGGACAGGTATGAGAATAGGAAATTTAGAGAAATATGGGCCAAAAATGTGCAGATGGGGCTAGGGTAGATGGGGTATTTTGGTCAGCATAGGTAAGCTGAGCTGAAGGGGCTGCTTCCATGCTATATGACTCTATGACTGTAGAGTCGCAGCATTGTAGTGTTACAGTTCCAGAGGAAAAAATCCAATGTTTGCAATGTCAGTTGGAAGATCATGACTAGACCCGAGCTTATTGGAGGACTGTTTTGCAGTCAAATAACAGAGGGGAAGAATCTGTTCCTGAGTCTAGTGTGTCTAAGCCTAGGGTACTGGATTTCAAGCTTTTGGCTCTTCTGCCCATCAGGAGAGGACAGAAGAGGGAATGAATGAGATGAAAAAGGACCTTGATTATTTTGGCTGCTTACCTGGGCAGCATTGAGTGTACATAGAGTCAAAGGTGGTGTAGATTGTTTTATGCATGGGAACCAATCAAAGTAGAATAGCATCACTCACCCCACCCTACTGTACGATTTATACTAACACACACTTCCTGCACTGGTCAGTCTTGGAAGCGGTCATGATGTTTTAACAACTAACAACCTGCTGTACCGCTATAGTTTAAATACTGATTAAAGATGATCTTGGATTTCAGATTGTATTATTTAGTCATTTACAGGTGGGGACTCAAGTTTATGTAGTGGGCTTCATAACTCTCTGGAATTTCTTGCAGTCCTTTTTGCAGAGCCATTCTCAAACCTAGATCTGATGCAACCAGTTAGTATGCTTTCTGCAGGGCATCTGTAAAAGTTGGTAAGGGTCTTTGGAGACATGCCAAACATCCTTAGCTTCCTGAGGAAGTAGAAGCATTGGTGTACTTTATTGGCTGTAGCTTTGACATGGTTAGACCAGGACAGATTATTGATGATGTTTATGCTTAGGAATTTGAAGCTCTCAGCCATTTTCACCTTGGTACAATTGAAGCAATACCCCATCATGCTTCCTGAAGTCAACAAGCTTCCTGAAGTCCTTTGCTTTGCTGACATTGAGGGAGAGATTGTGAAATTGACACCAAGCAGAGATAGTTGAAAATGTAATATTCCTAGGAGTCAATATCACCAACAACTTCTCCTGAATCACCCCTATTGAAGCAACGACCAAGAAAGCACGACCAATGCCTCTACTTCCTTAGAAGGCTTAGGTAGTTTGGCATGTCCACTACAACTCTCACCAAATTCTACAGTTGCACCATAGAAAGCATTTTATCAGGATGCATCAGAGCTTGGTTTGGGAACAGCTCCATCCAAGACCGCAAGAAATCGCAGTGAATTGTGGATGAAGCCCAGACCATCACACAAACCAACCTCCCTTCTATTGACTCCGTTTATACCTCATGCTGACTAGGCAAGGCCACCAGCATAATCAAGGATGAGTTGCACCCTGGCCACTCCCACTTCTCCCCTCTTCCATCAGGCAAAAGGTATAGAAATGTGAAAACGCACACCTCCAGATTCAGGGACAGTTTCTTTCTAGCTGTCATCAGGTAATTGAATCATCCTACTACAACCAGAGAGCAGTGCTGAACTGTAGCCCACCTGTTTGGTGACCCTCGGATTATCCGTGATCGTACTTTGCTGGCTTTACCTTGCACTAAACGCTATTCCCTTATCATGTATCTATACACTGTAAATGGATCAATTGTAATCATGTAATGTCTTTCTGCTGACTGGTTAGCACAAAACAAACGCTTTACACTGTACCTTGGTACACATGACAATAAAGTAAACTGAAACTGAACTGAAAGTGTCCTGCAGACCCATTGTTTCTGTCTGCTCTTGCCACATTAAACTTAACTCCACATACCTTGACTCTGTCCTGTCCTGCCTTGTCTAGTCCCTTTCCACTTACTTCCTGGATATGGCTCACAGTCTCCACCACTTCAATAACTTCAAATTCCTTAGCCCACACTACCATGGATTGTCCTTTACACCTCAATTTCCAATCAGGAAGGCCTTAAGACCTTCAGTTTCTTCCTGGAACAGAGACCCAAATAGTTCCCCTTAATTAATACTCTCCTCGGCCTGGCAGAACTAGTCCTCACCATCAATAACTTTTTTTTAAATTCCTTGCTTTTTCTTGAAATCAAAGGTATAGCTATGAGCACTCACATGGGACCACTCTATGCTTGTCCCCTGCTTGACTACATTGAATACCTTTTGTATTTCTAATTAACTTTTTGAACTGTCTTGTTTCGGTGCACTGTGTATTTTCATTTTACTGTCTTACAGAATGTCATGCACAATTTGTGTATAATTTATTTTTCATTGTTTGAGTTTGTGCCTGTAATGCTGCTACAACAGAGATTTACAGTACATTGTGTAGGAAATAACTGCAGATGAAACTTCTCTAATTTCAAGTAGCCCTTGCTTTCCCTCTCTCTCCATCCCCTCCCCCTTCCCAGTTCTCCTACCAGTCTTACTGTCTCCGACTACATTTTATCTCTGTACCGCAAACTCCCCTGACATCAGTATGAAGAAGGGTCTCAAACCGAAACGTCACCCATTCCTACTCTCCAGAATGCTGCCTGTCCCGTTGAGTTAATCCAGCATGTTTTATCTATTGGGGATTTACATTGTATCTATACTTATGCATTTGACAATAAACTTGACTTCACTTGACTCCCATCATCTCTCTTACAATGCTCTATTGTACTTGTTTAGTTTTTTAGTTTAGAGATACAGTGCAGAAACAGGCCCTTTGGCCCACCGAGTACGCACCGACCAGCGATGTTCGCACATTAACTACACACACTAAGGACAATTTACACATACACAAAGCCAATTAACTTACATACCTGTACGTGTTTGAAGTGTGGGAGTAAACCAAAGATCTTGGAGAAAACCCACACGGTCAGGAGGAGAACGTACAAATTCCGTACAGATAGCGCCCGTAGTCGGGATTGAACCCGGGTCTCCGGCCCTGCAAGCGCTGTAAGGCAGCAACTCTACCATTGCACCACCATGGCCACCCAAATTATAGTTCCATTTTGCCATATATGTAAAATGCAGAATTCCGTGTGCCACCGTGTTCTTCTACGATTTTTTTATATGGACCATCTTGTATTTATTTATCCCATAACAGATTTCTTTCTTATATTCCTACATGTGCTTTTCACATGTGTAAACCTTTTCAGTGGTTCAAGCTGTGTTGATTAATAATGCCATCCATATTGTAGGCATTACAATTGATTCAAGTCAGTAATAAAGTAAATGCCCAGTACCTTGAACCCTTCAGAAAGGGATAATGTAAGACTACTGCCCCATGGCAACACATAACCAGCAATTAAAGTATCAAAGCCCAGCACAAAGAGAATATCATCTGCATTTAGTTCCACAAGATTGATGAGGCATGTCACTGGCAATTACTCCTGCAGAGAATAAATACATTTAATAAATGAAGAATTCAAAACAAAATCTGGGACTGATATAAAACTATCTGGCCCATGACACTCCATTGCTGGTTTGCAGTAAAGCAAAAAGCTCACCTGCTGCTCAAACAATGGAGTTTCTTGTCAGAATCAAAACAAAACACAATGCTGGAGGGACTTGATGGATCAGTCAGCATTTCTGGAGGTAAAGGAGTGATGGATGTTTTGGGTTGAAAACCTGCATCGAGACTCCTTGTCAAGTCTCTTGTTAAATTAGTCGTGTTATCAAAATTTGTCATTGGTAGATAGTTATTTAGACATTTGGATGGGAGATCCACTTTGGAGTAACTAGGTAGGATCTACTAATGGGGTCCTGGTGAGTTTATTAAAAACTAATATGAGATTACAAATGTGCAGGAAAGAAAGGGGAAGCCATTTATGACTGAGGTGAGAAAAAACATTTTCACCCAGAGAGTTGTGAATTTGTGGAATTCCCTGCCACAGAAGGCAGTGGAGGCCAAGTCACTGGATGGATTTAAGAGAGAGTTAGATAGAGCTCTTGGGACTAGTGGAATCAAGGGATATGGGGAGAAGGCAGGCATGGGTTATTGATTGGGGACCATCAGCCATGATCACAATGAATGGCGGTGTTAGCTCGAAGGGCCGAATGGCCTCCTCCTGCACCTATTTTCTATGTTTCTATATTTCTATGTTTCTATGTTTCTAACTGCAGATGCTGGTTTATCTCGAAGATAGACAATAAATGCTGGAGTAACTCAGCAGGTGAGGCAGCATCTCTGGTTAGAAGGAAGGGTGATGTTTCGGGTCGAGACCCTTCTTCAGACTGAGTCTCACTGTGTCCAGTTTGAAGAAGGAAGGGGGGGGGGAGAGATTGGCTGTGGCTAACTGTTTTCAATGATGTTGAGAAGTATTGGTATATCACCAAATGCTCTATCAAACTTATATAATTGTATTGTGAAGAGCAGATAGATTGGTAGCATCAAGGCCAGGTTAGGCAACTCTAAACACCCAGGAATGAAGGAGGCTACTGAAAATGGTTGACATTGACCAATCAATTACAGTTACTGCCCTTTCCACTATCAAAGGAATCTACAGGAGCCGCTGCCTAAGAACTCATAACTGTACCCACACTCACATGTTCACTACTTTCATTGCAAACAAAGTATAGGAGTCTGAAAACCATCAGGTTCAAGAACAACATATTTGCAGAAACCATGAGGCTTTTGAACATTCCACAACCATAAACAGTACCTCTGCAACTATGATGTTCTTCAGACTGTGTCTTTGTTTGCACTACATACATTGGTTTTGCATTATCATGGTTACCTATTATTACGGTTATTAACATTGTGTTATTGATAATGATGTATTTATCTATGTGTTAATGACTTAATGGGTAGATTAATTTGCAGTGCATGAATTTCATTGTTCCATTGCTGGAACATTTGATAATTAAATAATCTTGACTTTCGTGACCCTTATTTGAAATCAAATGAAAGGAAAGCTAGATTTATCACAGTCATTTCTCAACTTGCAACCACATTCAAATTCTGTTTAATGTGTGAAAAACAACAAACGCAATCAACATAGAATTAACTGCAGGCAATAACAGAATGAAATAACATCACTGGCCCATGCTGTAATCTGTTCAATTCTCTAAGGTTTCTAGATTTGAGGCCACAATTCGTTAAATTATTATAATGAGTACAATGTTTTACAATGAATACAATTAATACGAATTGGCAACAACACTTTTTCCTAGATAACCATCAACACAGAAACGCCTCAGTGCTGTGCACTCAATCCTTTATACTCAATGGAGTAACTCTATTCTTTATACTTAATTTGTGCAGCCAATCACAGCTCCGACGCCATGTTTAATTTTACCGACAATACCACTGTGGATGAAAGATGTGAAATGATGAGTCAGCGTACAGGAGAGAGATTGCTAATCTGATTTAATGGTGCTAGAACAATAATTGTGTCCTCAACATTAGCAAGATCAAGGAGCTGCTTGTTGACTAGAAAATGAAGGGGAGACATGAACCTGTCTTCATTGACAAGACTGTGGCAGAGAGAGTCAATGGCTTCAAGTTCCTGGACTTATCACTTAAGATTGCCCTGTGCCCAACACATCAATGCTATCATAAAGAAAACTCATTAACACCTCTACTTTGTCACATGATGAGGAGATTTGGTAAGTCACTGATACTCTATTGAAACTATGGTAGAAAACATTATTGACTTTTCTCCATGGCCTGGTTCAGTAACCCAAACACCCAGGTACAAAGGAGGATGTGAAAGTAGCACTCATTGCCTGGTCCATGGTAAGTACTGACCGCCCTACCATCTAAGGGATCTACAGGATCCCCTTCAAAAAAGCACCTGATATCATCTGAGCCACGCCACCATTGCCACACACTCTCATCTTGCTACTATGATTGGGAAGAAGGTAGAAGAGTGTGAAAACCATAACTTCCATGTTCAAGAACAGATTCTTCCCAGCAACTGTCAGGCTGTGAAACACTGCACAACACTAGCCACTACCTCAGCAACTATAATCTACTATGAATAGACACAAAATGCTGGAGTAACTCAGCATCACTGGAGAAAACGAATATGCCACTTTTTGAGTCGAGACTCTTCATCAGTCTGATGCCCAGTCTGATGAAGGGTCTTGACCCAAAACGTCAGCTATTCATTTTCGCCAGAGATGCTGCTTGACCCAAAGTTACTCCAGCACTTAGTGTCTATCTTTGGTGTAGACTGGCTTCTGCAGTACCTCTTTACACATATCTACCATGGACTTTGTTTTGTTTTGCACAACAGACTTCGGTTTGTATTATTTATGTCTAATTACCTAGTATTACAGATTATTAACATTGTTTTATTGATCGTTATATAGTTATCCTCTAAACCTGCAGCATGTAAGAATTTCTTGACCAACACAATGATATTGTTGGTGCAGTGGACAATTTGTACCACTAGAGGCTTCCCTTGTCCCCAGAAACACTTTGGTGCCTGTTAACCAACCGCTTATTGAGACTTTCTCTCAATCATAGGCAGCAGTTTCCAGTTTCAAAGTTATGTAATTTTCTCAATCCAAAGGGTTTTACTTTGAGAGTAGTACCTTCCATTAGATCAAATGGCAATCAAATTAAAATGTGGTCAGAATGTTTCAAATTAATTTACAAATCTCCTGAATTTATACAAACTATATTTTCAGATCAGACTGAAGAACACATGCAAGCCAACTTGTTTGCATTACAGCCCTCTGATATGCAAGCCACCTCCCCTCCCATTGTGGGTGCATTCTCACTCATTTTGTAATGCCATACTATACAAACAATTGCCATCAATAGTTCAACTGTCACCACAATGACCCACACATTCCATTAGAACCAATATTGGACATTTTCAAGTGTGAAGCCTTGCTTCCAGTTTCTCCTATTCCCAGGGCATTGTTTTGGTAGCTCAGGATTCAGAGGAGGTGGCAGCAATAGAAGGGATGCTATAGTTAGGAATGGAATCAAAACCATATGACTGTTTGGTGTGGGGTGTGGCTGTGGCCACAGGAGGAAATTGGAACTGGCAAAATATGAAAGGATAGACACAAAATGCTGGAGTAGCTCAGCAGGACAGGCAGCATCTCTGGATAGAAGGAGTGGGAGACGTTTTGGGTCGAGACCCATCCTCTGAGTGTAGGAATCATTGCGAGAGCATTTGAGTTTAGGAGCAAGGAGGTCCAATTGCAGTTGTACTGGGTCCTGGTGAGACTGCACCTGGAGTATTGTGTGCAATTTGGTCTCCTAATTTGAGGAAGGACATTATTGCTATTGAGGGAGTGCAGCGTAGGTCACCAGGTTAATTCCTGGGATGGCGGGACTGACCTATGATGAAAGAATGGGTCGACTGGGCTTGTACTCGCTGGAATTTAGAAAGATGAGAGGTGATCTCATAGAAACATATACAATTCTTAGAGGATTGGTCAGGGTAGCTGCAGGATTGTTTTTCCTGATGTTGGGGAAGTCCAGAACCAGGGGCCACAGTTTATGAATATATTTTGCTTGGGTAGTTTACACCCCAGCGGTATGAACATTGACCTCTAAATTCAGATAGCCCTTGCTTTCTCTCTCCATCCCTTCCCCCTCCCCAGTTCTCCCACTAGCCTTACTGTCTCCGACTGCATTCTATCTTTCTCCCACACACTCTCCTGACATCAGTCTGAAAAAGGGTCTCAACCCGAAACATCACACATTCCCTCTCTCCAACTCATTCCTTCGCTCCAGAGATGATGCCTGACCCGCTAAGTTACTCCAGCATTTTGTGTCACAGTTTAAGACACAGGTTAAGGGGTAGGCCATTTAGAACTGAGATGAGGAAAAATCTTTTCACCCAGAGAGTTGGGAATCTGTGGAATTCTCTGCCATAGAAGGCAGTGGAGGCCAATTCACTGGATATTTTCAAAGGAGTTTGATTTAGCTCTTAGAGCTAAGGGAATCGAGGGATATGGGTAAAAGCTGGAATGGGGTACTAATTTTGGATAGATAGATAGATAGATATAATTTATTGCCACACAGCCAGGCTGGTGGAAATTTGGGTTGTCTGCAGCAATACAATAATAAAGAACACACAACCATGATCATATTGAATGGTGGTGCTGGCTCGATGGGCCAAATGGACTACTTCTGTACCTACTTTCTATGTTTCTGGGAAGGATCAAGCAGACATATTATTCGTGGAGGGAGGTGGAATTGAAGCCAGCAGATGGCTGAGGGAGGGGTAAACATCTTCAGTGTCTTTGAGAGTGCAAGGAGAGGGGTTGAACAGAGTCAAGAGTTTTTTGGGCAAGGGTGGGAGAATAGATTATGGGTAGGATAAAGGGATCGAGAGCAGGCAAATTATTTAATAATGGATGGAATCAGAGCCAGCAGTTGTTGTGGAGAGAAGATGGGGTTAGGATTAAAGGCCAGGGCATGGCCAGTAGGAGCAGGGACATCGACCAGAGAGTGGACAACAGGTAAAGCTGCAGGATGGAAGATGGGATGGAACTGACAATTGAAGGAGATTACGATAGATAGCAGTCACGAAGTTGAAGGGACAACATTGGTCAGAAATTACAGGAAATGTGGTTGGGAAGATGGTGAAATGGGAGGGATGTGTGAAAGTGGGGGTTAGAAGTATTGGAGATCAGGAAATAATGGATACTAATTTTCATGCAGGAGGAATGGTGAAGGATGTAGTTGAGTGCTTAATCTACTTCCCTCACGGGTCACACAGGAGAACGCAGCACAGCTAAGCACATTATCATGGGATGTCAAAGAATCATAGTAACAAACAGCATGGAACCAGGAACTTTAGCCCAACTTGTTCATACTGAACCATAGCTGACATTGTCTGCAGGACACATGGTCCAAGTTCTTAGGCAGTGCTCCATGATCATAAGATGAGTGGTTTCTCAGAGTGCCAATCAAATTTATGAGCGGCTTAAAACAATAAAGTAAATACAGGCCTGCATTAGCAGTTTATTTTGGAAGAAATTATTTTCAAAAGCATTATGCTGACAATAATCAGTAATCTATGACTATGTACCATTCAGAGAAGGTTCAGTTGAGTGGACTCTTGGGATAGAGGAATTGGGAGGCGTGGCCACGGGAT
The DNA here is from genome assembly GCF_010909765.2 of Amblyraja radiata. Taxonomy (NCBI): domain Eukaryota; kingdom Metazoa; phylum Chordata; class Chondrichthyes; order Rajiformes; family Rajidae; genus Amblyraja; species Amblyraja radiata. Next base: position 70,857,415 of record NC_045961.1, read on the forward strand.
GATTGGAGCCCTACCGGCAGTCTGTTTGTCTTTTCACTCTTTTTGTTATTTTTTTGGTTTGTTAGAAGTATGTTTTAATGTTCTTCATTTTTTTTTATGTGGGGGGAGGAGGGAGGGGATCAGGGGAAACTTTTTTCAGGTTCTTACCTTGCCGGAGATGTGATTATTTTTCGGATCACATTCTCCGGGCTCTGCGGCCTACCATCGCTGGAGCTGGAGGCTTCCTCGGACTGTCGTGAGCCCCACCGCGGGGCGTGGACTTAACATCGGAGCGGATACCTTGCCTGGGATCGCTCCCACCGCGACCACCGCGGACTTTAATATCAAGGGCTCACAGTCTCGGGTGAGGCCGAGTAGGGGGCTCCAACATGGGTAGGTTGATGGCGGAAGGCTCGACCAGCACCGACGCAAAGTTCGATCACCTGACATCCCCCCAATGCGGGAGCGGATTGCCTCGACGTGGAGGGCCCGAATGCCACTGGCTACAGGAGTCAAGATCGTCCCGTCAACGAGGGCACGAGGCCCACGACCGAGGAAGAGCTAGGGGAAGGACTTGAACTTTATTTCACCTTCCACCACAGTGAGGAGTGTGCAGGAGTCACTGTGGTGGATGTTCATGTTAAAGTGTGTTTTGATTGTTCTGTTTCCAAGATGGCTGCCGGAAGTGAGAGTGAACACTGGCGCGATTAGCTGCCGCTGCTCTTTCTTTGAATTGTGTATTGTTGATGTCCCTACTACTTTTTCTTGGTTTCATTTTGTTTATATGTTTGTAATTTGCTTGTTTTAATCTGTAAGGTGTCCTTGAGAGTCCTGAAAGGCGCCTATAAATAAAATGTTTTATTATTATTAATTGTTTTCTAAGGTTGAGTGGAGCATCTTGGACCTATACTCACTGGAGTTTAGAGGACTGAATGATGATCTTATTGGAATGTTTAAAATTCCAAGGATACCTGACAAAGTAGATGCTCACTTGAATGGGAACATAGAACTATGTGGCATAATTTCAGTATAACATGTCTGACAATAACGAGTCATGTAGTTTGTAGAGTCATGCAGCATGGAAACAGGCAATTTGCCCAACTTGTCCATGCCAACCAAGATGTCCCATCTATACTTGTTCCACTTGCCCGTTTGGCCCATATACCACAAAACCTTTCCTATCTATGTATCTTTCCAGGTACTTCTTGTACTATCCACAACCAGAGAGCAGACCTGAACTATTATCAACCTCATTGGCGACCCTCGGATTATCCTTGATCGGACTTTGCTGGCTTTATGCCCCTGTCCCACTTAGGAAACCTGAACGGAAACCTCTGGAGACTTTGCGCCCCACCCAAGGTTTCCGTGCGGTTCCCGGAGGTTGCACGTGGTTGCCGGATGTTGCAGGTAGTGGAAGCAGGTAGGGAGACTGACAAAAAACTCCGGGAACCCCCGTGAACCACACGGAAACCTTGGGTGGGGCGCAAAGTCTCCAGAGGTTTCCGTTCAGGTTTCCTAAGTGGGACAGGGGCATTACCTTGCACTAAACGTAATTCCATTATCATGTACCTATACACTATAAATGGCTCGATTGTTTAGCATGCGACAAAATATTTTCACTGTACCTCGGTACACAACTGAACTGTAAAAAAAAACATGACTTTTCACATTCATCCTAACTATTCCCCTCATTATTTTATACACTTCTGTAATATCCCTCCTCAGCCCCCTGTGGTCCAAGAAATTATGTGCTAGTCCACACAACCTCTCCCTTTATCTCACACCCTTGAGTCCTGGCAATATCCTCATTGTAAAGGACCAGAAATTATTCTCTGGAGGTGAGAAATATTTGGAATCCTCCATATCAGATAACATTGGGAACGAACTATTCATGGACCAGTTAGACAGATTTTTAATTGAGGGTACAGAGAGGGCTAGTGGTGGGAGTTCGGAGTAATGGGGATCAGTTAGGAAAATAGATTTGAGACGACGGATCAGAACAGTCACAAACTAATTGTATGTATAGGAAGGAACTGCAGATGCTAGTTTAAACCGAAGATTGACATAAAAAGTTGGAGTAACTCTGGAGAGAAGGAATGGGTAATGTATCGGGTCGAGACCCTTCTTCCAACTTATTGTATGGTGGCAATGGGTTGAGGACCTGTATGCCTAATCCTGTTCTTATTTTCTGTTTCTTACATTCTATTTAACTTTCTTAATTATTTCAGTACAACAAAACTTCATGGTGTCTAAATACTGTAATCAATAAGGATAGCTAATCCATCATGATTCGACTGAAAGTGTACATCATTTCAATTGCGAACTCCTAATCAGCATATCCAAAATGATCATGCAATACAGTTTGAATCATCATTAGTTTTTGGGTGAATGGTGTTGAATTTGTGATAGATGTAACTAATGCATCCGTATTTTATATAGATTTGACATGAACAGTTTGGCCATATTAAATATGGAACAAAACCTTTGAATATGACAATTAAAGTACATTGAATCTCTATTCAGAATCCTTTTCAATGTTTGGAAATTTGGCAAAGTGAAGTTAAAAGGCATAATATTTTAAGAAAACTGAATGAAAGTAAATGTAATGTTTGAACCCCATGGCACTAGTTTATAGTTTTCAAAAATGAGATTTTGCATTAATGCTCCATATCTATGAAATTTGATAGTTCTATGCTTAATGAAAGGTTTGGTTGGATTTTCAGTCTGGTTTACTTGGCAAGATTGTATTTGGAGACAATATTTTTATGCCTCAATTGCATCAAGACTGCTTGTTGTGATCTGTTCTCAATGCATATGGAAATCTACCGTTCTACTGAGAATTTTATTCCAAAATTTAATTTTTGCATATATGCTTGTATGTTCAAAACCTTTAAATTTAATAATATTTTAACATGATTAGCGGTAGCAATAGCAGGAGGAAGTTATAGCTGGCCTAGACTGGGATAAGTCAATGTTATCATCAAGGATCAGATTTTGCATAGAATTATAGAATTAAACAATATAGAACCAGGCCCAACCCCCCCTCTCCCTCTCCTATGCCAAGTAAGTGTATTGGGCTAATTCCATATGTCCGCATTTAGTCCATAAATTAGTCCGCATTTTTCAGCTTCCTCTGGCAGCTTATTCCAGATTCGGGTTCCCCTCTGAGTGAAAGGTTGCCCCTCAGGTCCCTCTTAAATTTCTCCTCTTTGACGTTAAGCCTATATACTCTAGTTTTTCAATCCTCCACCCAGGGAAAATAAAATATGAGTGTTTACTTGTCTCTGCCTCTTACGTTCTTGTACACCTCAATAAGATCAATCCTTAGCCTCCTACACCCCCCATACAAAAAAAGTCCCAGCCTATAACTAAAGCCCACAAATCCAAGTAACATCATGGTGAATCTCTTTTACGCCTTTTCTAACTTAATGACATCCTTCCAATAGCTGGTGTGCCGAGGTATGCACAATATTCCAAGTGTAGTCTCACCAATGACTTGTACAACTGCATCATGACATCACATTTTTTGTACTTAATACCTTTCCCAATGAAGGCACGTGCACCAAATGCCTTCTTCACCACGCTGTCCAATTTACTTGCCACTTTTAGGAAGCTATGCACCTTTACTCCCACATCTCACTATTCAGCATAACCCTTCATGGCTCTACCATTGACTGTCAAGAGTCAAGAGAGTCAAGAGTGTTTTATTATCATATGTTCCGGATGGGACAATGAAATTCTTACTTGCTGCAGCACAACAGAAGATGTGAATATGAAAGCATTGTATATAACGGGGAAAAAAGAAAAAGTTCAATAAATAACAAATATAGTGCAAATAACAAATATTAATATAGCCTTTTGCAGTTCAGAGCTCATAGCTTATTCATTGTTGTGTTTAATAGCCTGATGGCTGTAGGGAAGAAGCTGTTCCTGAACCTGGACGTTACAGTTTTCAGGCTCCTGTACTTTCTTCCTGATGGCAATGGTGAGATGAGTGTGTGGCCAGGATGGTGTGGGTCCTTGATGATGTTGGCTGCCTTTTTGAGGCAGCGACTACGATAGATCCCTTCGACGGTGGGGAGGTCAAAGCCGGTGATGGACTGGGCATTGGTCACAACTTTTTGTAGTCTTTTTCGCTCTTGGATGTTCAAGTTGCCGAAACAGGCCATGATGCAACCAGTCAGAATGCTCTCTAGCGTGCACCTGTAAAAGTTTAGGAGAATCCTCTTCGACATGCCGAATCTCCGTAATCTTCTCAGGAAGTAGAATCGCTGATGTGCCTTCTTTACAATTGCATCAGTCCCCTGTCATTGCAAAGTGCTTAGAGCGGCTGATCTTGGCTCACCTCAAAGCCAGCCTCCCCCCCACACTGCACCCCCATCAGTTTGCCTACCGGACCAACAGGTCTACAGAGGACGCCATATCGGCGGCCCTACACTCTGCCCTGACCCACCTGGACAGCAATAACACCTACATCAGGTTGCTGTTCATTGATTTCAGCTCTGCCTTTAACACTGTCATCCCCGCTAGCTTGATCACCAAACTCAGCGGTCTTGGCATCTCCACCTCCCTCTGCACTTGGACACTGGATTTCCTCACCAACAGACCACAGTCTGTTAGGGTCAACAACCTCACCTCCTCCACTATAACACTGTGTGCTCAGCCCTCTCCTCTACTCCGTCTTCACCCATGACTGCATCCCTAAGAATGGCCCCAACGCCATCATTAAATTTGCCGACGACACCACGGTGGTAGAACTGATCAGTGACAACGACGAGTCAGCCTACAGGGAGGAGGTCCAGCACCTGACAACCTGGTGTGCCAACAATAACTTCGTCCTCAACTCCAAGAAGACGAAGGAAATTATTGTTGACTTCAGGAAGAACAGAGGTCCCTCAACACCTCCAAGCTGATCAAAAAGCCTTTACTTCCTGAGGAGGCTCAAGAGAGCTCACCTGTCCCCCCAGATCCTGACCAACTTTTACCGCTGTACCATCGAAAGCATCCTGACCACCTGCTTCACGGTATGGTACAGCAGTTGCACCGTAGCGGACAGGAAGGCACTACAACGGGTGGTGAAAACCGCTCAGTACATCATCGGTGCCCCGCTCTCTGCCATGGATGCCCTCCACCAAAAACGGTGTCTGAGACGGGCCGGGAAGATCATCAAAGACCCCTCCCACCCCAACCATGGACTGTTTGCCCTCCTCCCATTAGGGAGGCGGTACAGGAGCCTCAGGTCTCGTACTAGTAGGATGAGGAACAGCTTCTACAACAACACTATCACATTGCTGAACTCGGAGTCCCGCCGATAGATTTCTCCAGTCTCTCCATCCACATTGTTTGCTTATTCTGTATTTTTATTTCTATATTGCACTATTACTACGGACTGACGCTAAACTGCATTTCGTTGTACCCATACTTGTATCTGTGCAATGACAATAAAGTTGAATTGAATTGAATTGAATTGAATTGAATTGTATCAGTGTGCTGGGTCCAGGAAAGATCTTCTGATATATGCTCGCCCAGGAATTTGAAGTTATTGACCCTCTCCACCATCATCTTGTTGATATAAACAGGATAGTGGGTCCTCATCCTTCCCCTACTAAAGTCCACAATCAGTTCCTTGGTCTTACTGGTGTTGAGAGCCAGGTTGTTGTGCTGGCACCAGTCGGTCGATCTCACTTCTACACTCTGACTCGTCCCGACTGTGTAAGTCCTGCTCTGGTTTGACATACCAAAGTGCATACCCCACACTTGTCAGAGTTAAATTCCATTTCTTGGGCCACCTTCCCACCTAATCTAGAACTTGTTGTAAACTTAAATAACCTGCCTCACCGTCTACCATACTACCTATTTTGGTGTTATCTTCAAATTTACAAATAATGTTAACTATAATTGCCATCCAAATCGTTAATGTATACAACAAACAGCAGCAGACCTAGCAATGACCCCTATAGTACTCCGAAGATAGACACAAAAAACTGGAATAACTCAGCGGGACAGGCAGCATCTCTGGAGAGGAGGAACGGGTGATGTTTCAGGTCGAGAACCTTCGTCAGACTAGGGTCTCGACCCGAAACGTCACTCATTCCTTCTCTCCAGGGATGCTGCCTGTACCGCTGAGTTACTCCATATTTTGGTATCTATCTTCGGTTTAAACCAGCATCTGCAGTTCATTCCTACACATATGGTACTCAATTGGTTACATGCCTCCAATCAGAAAAAAACACAACTACCCTTTGACTCCTTTCTTCAAGCCAATCCTGAATCCAATTGGTCAGCTCACCTTGGATTCCTTGCTATCTGTTCTTCCAGAGTAGCCTACCATATGGGACCTTGTCAATGGCCTTGTTAAAGTGCATATGGACAAAATCCACTGCCCTGGTCTCATCAATCCTCTTGGTGATCTCTTCGAAACATTCTACCAGATTTGTGAGACACACTTTCCCAGGCACAAAGCCATGCTAACTATCCCTAATCAGACCGTACCTATCCAAATCCTGATAGATCGTGTCCCTAAGAATCCCATCCAATGATTTTCCCACCATTGACATCAGGCTCACTGGCCTGTAATTCCCTTGCTTGTCCTTGTGACCTGAACAACCTGCATCAAGCGTATACTTTCTATTTGGTTGAAAGGAGAGGAACGGCTGTGATGGTGAGCTGTAAGTTTTAGATAATTTTAGATAATTCTTGTTAAAGGCTTTTCAAATCTTTTTTTTTTTAAATACCAAAGATAACTTGGATATATTTTTAATAATTGGTGAGTGTTGGAATTGTTCGCCAACTTTTGAGAGCCCACTGGACGTTTATCCAGCTGTCAATGTTATCTCAGTATCTCCATGGGTGGAGATTATTCTTGTCTAACGGCTTCCCACCTCCTCTCCACAGAGCGGGCATTACACCTGGATGTCTATGCCACTAGGGACAAAGCCAGCCTTGCATTGAAACTTGGTCTCGAGGGATTGACACGAGATACGTATGAAACTAGTCCACAACAAACATGGATGGTTTGTTGCTGACTGCAAGACTCAGCCCAATGTGGAGCCAGCTGGAAAGTTGAACTACCAAATGTTCCAATTGATAATGGCATTAGAGAAAGGCCTGGAGTGACTCTGCTCAAAGGCAGGCATAGATTGCTATTCATCATTCAAGTGGTGGTGTCAAAGGTCAAATTGCAACCAGTTTCAGAGCCAAGATAACCACATCCAGATGGCTGACCCACTTAAGTACCAGTGCAGTTTGTTTTGTACCAAATGTTTTAAACCTTTGTTGTCATGTAGCATGGAGGTACTACAAGAAGTTATTTTTAGGTTGTTGGTGATTTATGTGCTTACCTAATACAATCAGAAAAAAAAAAGAATTACATGCATCAGGAAAGCCCCAAGTTTGTTTCAGTTAATTTAATCGGCATTAGTCATAGTCCGCATATATATAGGAAGACTTCTATTCAAGATAATATGCAATTGAGCCTATACTGAATGTGGGACATGACATTGGGTGTAGATTAGTTCATGTTTGTCTTTCAAGTTTTCTACAGTTGAGCACACTGTGACCATCACTCTGTGTAATGGTCACTTCAGTGGGTTAACATTGGGCAATAAGTGCCTGTGGAACTAGGATGCATTGAGAGGAATGAAAAGCAAAATAAACATCAGTGATCAATGAATTATGGAAGGGTGTCACACAAAAGACAGCAGTTTGGCCCACTTTACCTATTATGTTTCTGTTCTTCAATTATTCAATTAACTCTACTGCTCTTCTCTTTCCCCCTAATTTCGTAAAGGAATTTCCCCTATTACTTTCAAATGTGTGTTTCATTCAACATTAGATGGTTTGCACCAATAAACAATAAGTTGAATAGGACTTATTGAATTATAGTAGATCCATTCAACTTAAAATATATATATATGCCTAAACATTGGGTTTCACATTATTTTGAATACCAAAGATGTGCAGCATATTACACTCATGGCTCATGTGCAGATTTAAAACAAATTCACTAAATTGGACGCAAATATGCTAAAAAGTAGCACTCCCAGATTTTGCATACTAGTTCACTGGCTAAAATGGGAACTCATGTGTTTCCTCTCAGGGAATGTGTGCAGAGTTCACAGCTGACATCTCTGTTGCCAAAATGACAGCTGGGAAGGTGATCAGAGTAAAGAACGTATCTCCTTGGCGGGCATAGGCCAGCTGCAAAAAATATTCTCATGGAGGTGAGGGAAAATGGGGAGGAAGGGGAAATAATAATCTCCAGTGCTTGTGGCCATCCCCAAGGTGATCAAGTTAAGTCCTCTGCCACAAGTGTCCACGATTGTCTGCAAAGTACGGCACTTCAGTTTGGCAGCGATCACAGTATCTTGCACATAGACCCATAATATAATAGTGGTGTGGTAATTGAGAAACATACTTATGCTTGTGCATATTGAATGAGTTCAGCAGATGTTGTGAGCAAGTCTTCAATGCCATTATCAGGACTTTTTAATTTATGTAATTTTGGCGATTTGCTGTGGAAGTTGTTCTTTATTTCTTGTGTGTTAATCAGAGTTCATTAACTGCGGCTTTATGCCTCAATTTACTCGGGTAATGACAAATAAATGGCCATTATGCACAAATTGATGTTAATATCCATACAACTGATGCTGATTAAAAGTCAAATACACATAGGTGAAATGCTCATGGAGCACCCAGGCAAATTACCCAATAATCATTAGCTGGTAAGATCCAAGCTAAGAACAGTTGCTTTTAATATATAACTTTATGCACATAAAATATACACAAATAAGTCCAGTGTCTAGCTTATCTTGATTTATTTATTTAAATATAGCCATTATTCCAATATTCCCGAGTACTGTTTCTATGATGCTGACATATTAAATAGCAAACCATCAAACCTGACTTGAGTGGAACAAACTTTACATTAAAATGAAGTTAGGAAGACTCAGAATTCTGCACTTCTACCAAAGAAAGATATGCAAGAATTTGCTTATGACATGCTAAAACAAGACGAGTGGTGGAACAATGTGAATAACCTGCTCGTGACTTTGAGAGATTCTTCACCTGGTTTACCTGTGGATTTTCATCATGTGTTAGGTGAGGAATTAGTTGTCATTAATGAAAGTATTTAGGCTCTCTTCATTCTATCAGGTGTTTAATCGACTCACAACGTCCCATATTTTGTGCATTATTTAAGATTCGTCATTGTTCCAGACAAACTGCTGGATCGAGGCACCGGCGGAACAAGTTAAATACTTCTTGAGGAGACCAGTTAATTGGAGAAGATACTCAAATGATAATACAAACCAGATGACATGGACTAACTTTAAATGCTCTCTTCCTTCAATGAATAGGATTGCTGCAATGTGGAGGTAATTATTCCAATGAATTCATGATGAGCAGATCACGTGTTGCTTATTTTGTCAAAGTGAATGATTGCTTGTGAAGTTGGCTTTTGCGAGACCATGGATTAAAAAACTATAACCATCCCAATGTGGAAATTAGAATGAATAAAGGCCAGCAAATTTGAAAGTTTGTCCGTTGCATACAACCAATATGATTTAAACTCCACTTTCAAATTTTGAACCAATAATAATAATAATAATAATAATAATAATAATAATAATAATAATAATAATAATAATAATAATAATAATAATAATAATAATAATAATAATAATAATAATAACGTTTATTGGCCAAGAATGTGCATACAAGGAATTTGGATCAGTTTCTACCCTTGGCTTTTAAATAAGAGATTTCAGCAATATAAATTTATTGAAGATTTTATTACCTGTGCAAAGACATTTATATTTGTAAATAATAAATCTACAAATTCAGATAATTGATTGTAGATAATAAATCCTAATCTTTATTTATGATATTACAATTTTCATTTGTCAGCTTCAGATGTTTTCAAAGTCATCCAATCCATTCATTGTTTTATTACAAATATGTCAGTAAAGCTTCTGCAGAAATATATCAATGCTCCAGAAATCATCAGTTGCAGCTACGGTTGACAAAAAACGGTAACTATCGAAGAACATACTTCCCATTTCTATTTACTTATTTTCTTCCCAATTGAAGAACCCAAACAATTCTGTATATATGTAAAATTATATAATGTGGTGATAGATACATGCAGACTATATGTAGACATTTTTTTCTCCAATATGATACGTGATTTATTATAATTGTCATTTGTGAAAATGGTTTAAAATCATAAGGTGATATGTTTTACCTGGTTATTAATACAGAGAATCAAATGTTCCACCACCACAGCAGCTGTGACAAAACAATTAACATTAGGTTCATGTTCACTGACCAAGAATTACATGCAAATTGGAGGAACATCACCTCATATTTCGCTTGTGCAGCTTATGAATTTGATTTCTCTAATTCATACCCAGCGTTATGAATTTGATTTCTCTCATTTCAAGTAACCCTTGCATTCCCTGTCTCTCCATCCCTCCCCACCCTAGTCAACTTGCTAGTTTCACTACTTGAATCCCTTCATTATTACTTCTCGCACAGCTGACAATGGACCATTGTGGGCGCCACCTTTCCTTGGACATCGGTGCCAGCTCTGATTTGTTCTGTACCTTTTCATACATCTAATTTCCTTCTCCCCTGATTCTCAGTCTGAAGAAAGATCTCAACCCAGTACTTCACCTATTCCTTTTCTCCAGAGATGCTGCCTGAGCTGCTGAGTTACAACAGCATTTTGTGTCTATCTTTGGTGTAAACCAGCATCTGAAGTTCCTTCCTACACAAGAATTACATATGTAGTTTATATATAAAGTTTATTGGGCTTGCTGATAAGTTATTCATTGTGCAATGAAATGTTTATTTTCTATTTCAACCCAATTAAGAATAACTTTTCAAGTAAGGTCATAAGAGTTCTTGTGACCAAAAGCATTAAGTCTGCTTCCATCTCCATGGATATCATCTCATCTGTCGCTCTTTATATCCATCCTACCGAAATCACTTATTTATCCTTTATCCAAAGCTGAATAGTTGAATATTTCCCTCAACTTCAATCCTTCTTCTATAAACAGATGCTGAAGAGAATAAGAAGAGCATGGACATGTTGAGCCAAAGGGGCTGAATCCATGCTGTATGAGTCTATGACTCTCGAGTCTATCTGAAGAACATGGGCTATGCTTCTTGGAGAAAAGAGTTTGAGAGGAGATGTGATTGAGGTGTGCAAGTCGTAACTGGTTTCAGTTGGGTAGACAGACAAGCTGTCCTCATATCTCTATGGTTGAAGGACCAAAGGTCATAGATTTAAAAATTCAAGCTACAAGTGGATTGCAGAAGGATGTGAGGGCTGCCATGAGGGAGAACTATTTTTACTCAGGGTGGCACTGCGGCACAGTGGTAGAGTTGCTGCCATACAGTGCCTGAGACCGAGGTTTGAGCCTGACTACAGGTGCTGTTTGTATGGTGTTTGTACTTTCTCCCCATGACCGCATGGGTTTTCTCTGGGTACTCTGGTTTCCTCCCACTCTCGAAAGATGTGCAGGTTTGTAGGTTACCTTGGCTTTGGTAAAATTTGTAAATTGTCACTAGTGTGTAGGATAGTGCTAGTCTACGGGGATCGCTGGTCGGCACAGACCCGGTGTTCCAAGGGGCCTGTTTCTGCACTGTATCTCTCAAGTCTAGTCAAATCTACAGAAGTTAATAGTGACTTGGACATTCTAACTTGCACACCATGTCAGATATTGGATCTTTTAAAAGAGAGTTTATGTGAATTTGTACACATTGGGTATGCAGCGAAGAATTTCACTGTGCCTAGTCACATGTGACAATAAAGTATTCCAAATCCAATTCCAAATATTGATGTCAGCAGGTAAGTTGGTGTCAGCAACATTTAATTCTGTAGGATGCCTCATGTGCTTTAAATAATTCCTGAAAGATGCAGAAACATAATGCCATTTTGCAATATAATTACTGAAATATAATTAAAGTTAGTTAATTTCAAAGATTTTGTGCAAAACTTTGGCCAACGTTTTCCATGATTTTCTTTAATCTCACTCGAAGCTCTTAAAATATTTGCTTCTTGTTCTTGATGTGCACAGTCTAAAGTTGTAGGACCATATATAACCATATAACCATATAACAATTACAGCACGGAAACAGGCCATCTCGACCCTTCTAGTCCATGCCGAACACGTATTCTCCCCTAGTCCCATATACCTGCGCTCAGACCATAACCCTCCATTCCTTTCCCGTCCATATAACTATCCAATTTATTTTTAAATGATAAAAACGAACCTGCCTCCACCACCTCATTCCACACAGCCACCACTCACTGAGTAAAGAAGTTCCCCCTCATGTTACCCCTAAACTTCAGTCCCTTAATTCTCAAGTCATGTCCCCTTGTTTAAATCTTCCCTACTCACAGTGGGAAAAGCTTATCCACGTCAACTCTGTCTATCCCTCTCATCATTTTAAAGACCTCTATCAAGTCCCCCCTTAACCTTCTGCGCTCCAAAAAATAAAGCCCTAACTTGTTCAACCTTTCTCTGTAACTTAGTTGCTGAAACCCAGGCAACATTCTAGTAAATCTCCTCTGTACTCTCTCTATTTTGTTGACATCCTTCCTATAATTAGGCGACCAAAATTGTACACCATACTCCAGAATTGGCCTCACCAATGCCTTGTACAATTTTAACATTACATCCCAACTTCTATACTCAATGCTCTGATTTATAAAGGCCAGCACACCAAAAGCTTTCTTTACCACCCTATCTACATGAGATTCTACTTTCAGGGAACTGTGCACAGTTATTCCCAGATCCCTCTGTTCACCTGTATTCTTCAATTCCCTACTATTTACCATGTACGTCCTATTTTGATTTGTCCTGCCAAGATGTAGCACCTCACACTTATCAGCATTAAACTCCATCTGCCATCTTTCAGCCCACTCTTCCAACTGGCATAAATCTATCTGTAGACTTTGAAAATCTACTTCATTATCCACAACCCCACCTATCTTAGTATCATCTGCATACTTACTAATTTAATTTACCACACCATCATCCAGATCATTGATGTACATGACAAACAACAGTGGACCCAACACAGATCCCTGTGGCACCCCACTAGTCACTGGCCTCCAACCTGACAAACAACCATCCACCATTACTCTCTGGCATCTCCCATTCAGCCACTGTTGAATCCATCTTGCTACTCCACCATTAATACCCAACCATTGAACCTTCTTAACCAACCTTCCATGAGGAACCTTGTCAAAGGCCTTACTGAAGTCCATATATACAACATCCACTGCTTTACCCTCATCAATTTCCCGAGTAACCTCTTCAAAAAATTCAAGAAGATTAGTCAAACATGACCTTCCAGGCACAAATCCATGTTGAGGTTCCTAATCAGACCCTATTTATCCAGATGCTTATATATATTATCTCTAAGTATCCTTTCCATTAATTTGCCCACCACTGACATCAAACTAACAGGTCTATAATTACTAGGTTTACTCTTAGACCCCTTTTTAAACAATGGAACCACATGCGCAGTACGCCAATCCTCCGGTACTATTCCCGTTTCTAATGACATTTGAAATATTTCTGTCATAGCCCCTGCTATTTCTACACTAACTTCCCTCAATGTCCTAGGGAATATCCTGTCCGGACCTGGAGACTTATCCACTTTTATATTTCTCAAAAGTGTCAGTACTTCCTCTTCTTTGAATCTCATAGTTTCCATAGCTACTCTACTTGTTTCCCTTACCTCACCTAATTCAATATCCTTCTCCTTGGTGAATACCGAAGAAAAGAAATTGTTCAATATCTCCCCCATCTCTTTTGGCTCTGCAGATAGCTGTCCACTCTGACTCTCTAATGCACCAATGTTATCCCTCGTTATCCTTTTGCTATTAATATAGCTGTAGAAACCCTTTGGATTTACTTTCACCTTACTGCCAAAGCAACCTCATATCTTCTTTTAGCTTTTCTAATTTCTTTCTTAAGATACCTTTTACATTCTTTATACTCCTCAGGCACCTCATTTACTCCATGCTGCCTATAATTATTGTAGATCTCTCTCTTTTTCCGAACCAAGTATCCAATTTCCCTAGAAAACCATGGCTCTTTCCAATTTTTACTATTTCCTTTCAACCGAACAGGGACATAAAGATTCTGTACTCTTAAAATTTCACCTTTAAATGTCCTCCATTTCTCTTCCATATCTTTCCCAAAGAACAAACTGTCCCAATTTACTCCTTTTAAATCCTTTCGCATCTCCTCAAAGTTAGCCTTTCTCCAATCAAAAATCTCAACCCTAGGTCCAGTTCTGACCCTCTCCATAATTATATTGAAACTAATGGTATTGTGATCACTGGTCCCGAACTGTTCCCCAACGCATACCTCTGCCACCTGACCCGTCTCATTTCCTAACAGGAGGTCCAGCACCGCCCCTTCTCTAGTAGGTACTTCTATGTATTGCTGCAAAAAACTATCCTGCACACATTTTACAAACTCCAACCCATCCAGCCCATTTACAGAATGTGTTTCCCAGTCTATGTGTGGAAAATTGAAATCTCCCACAATCACTACCTTGTGCTTACTACTAATATCTGCAATCTCCTTACATATTTGCTCTTCCAATTCTCGCTCCCCATTTGGCAGTCTATAACACACCCCTATAAGTGTTGCTACCCCTTTCTCATTTCTCAGTTCCACCCAAATAGCCTCCCTAGACGAGCCCTCTAATCTATCCTGCCAAAGTACTGCTGTAATATCTTCCCTGATAAGACAACTTCTTCTATTTGATCTTATTTGATTGTGCACGCTGGGTTGATTGCATTTGTCGAAACAGGGTGGACCACATGAAGGTTGCAATCTTCCACCCCAAATATTTGCCGAGAACCTGAAACTGAAACAAAGATTTGTAACAATCTTTATATCATTAGCCTCTGAGTTTAAGTGCAGCTGACGATGACCAAGCCCTGTAAGGAAGTTATTCTTATCAATTCTAACCAAGAAACATTTCCATGTTCTCCAGATGATAGCTATTATAATGCACAAAATGAAAAGTGTCTCCTTATGATGTGCCTGAGGGAATGTACACAGCTTGTCTTTCTGAAACCACGTTGCTTTCCTTTCCCAAAGGCTACAAAACACCATAAAGGGTATTCTCATTGGCCTTTCTTTACTGTTTCTTTCCTTTCCCCACACTTGGTTCTCATTTGCAATAAGCACAGGCAGGTCACCCTCAAACTGTAAGACTTAATTCCTACATTTCTGAATTAAAGGTAGTTCAAGCAGATTATGTTGACTTTGCCTAAATTCTTTTTGTCATATTTCATCTTTTATCTAAACAGCAAAGAGAAGGACAAAAGCAAAGAGTGAAAAGAAACAAGTGGTTTTGAATAGATAATCTACTGCTGAAAATCACCCATTTTCTAAGGTACTTAGCCAGGACATGACACAGAACTGGACAGAAGGGAATGGCACTGAGGAAGGATTCTTATAATTGCTGCTAATGAAGGTCAAAGGTGATCATTGGCCAGGTGGTGGTCCTGGAATTGTGAATGGAAAGGGATTAAAAAAATAATAATATCAGGTTAAAGTTACAAATGAATAGCCATGTGGCTGTAAAGATGGCTTGCCTCTTTTGTAGTTGAATTAATGCCGTTTCCCACAATAGGCAGCAAGAACTTAATTTGCTGAACCATAAAAAAACAATATTAAGATGATTGTTGTTCTCATATAAAACACTATGTAACTGTAAGTTATCAAGTCCTATACTGGTTCAATTAGAAATGTTTAATGTACATTATTGGGCTTAACGTTACTGCTGCATAAAACCCTAGTTACAGACTTGTAAAACTTTGGGAGTATTGAATGCAGTTCTGGTTGCCACATTATAGGAAGGATGGGGCTTTGGTGAGGGTGCAGAAAATATTCACTAGGATGTTAACTATCAGAAGAGGTTCACGGTGACTCAGCGATAGAGTTGCAGCCTTACAGCGCTTGCAGCATCGGAGACCCGGGTTCAATCCCGACAATGGGTGCTGTCTGTATGGAGTTTGCATGTTCTCCCCGTGACATGCGTGGGTTTCCTTCGAGATCTTAGGTTTCCTCAAACACTCAAAAGATGTACAGGTATGTGGGTAAATTGGCTTGGTAAATGTATACATTGGCCCTAGCGTGTGTAGGATAGTGTTAATATGTGGGGATCGCTGGACGGTGTGGACCCAATATACCAAAGGGCCTGTTTTCACTGTATCTCTAAACTAAACTAAACTAAGCTTAATTTAGATTGGTATTTTGGTCAGTGCAAACTTTGTGGGCCGAAGGGCCTGTACCCAAGCAATGCTGTTCTGCGATTTTGACTGCACGGAAAAAATCTCTGCCGGAATATGTAAAATTTTTACAGTTAGTGCGTTGCTTTTTCGATAAGATGTGATTACACACAAGCACACACACACAAATAAAGAAACAAGCTCAGAGTTTTAATAGTTACTAGATCAAGTGGGACCCGTTGGATCCCATCCCCTCAAGGCATGGTTGCGCATTTAGGGAGGGGGCTGCAGAGTCACAAACATACTAAACACCCCTCAGCCACATACACACTAACACACTTACCCCCCTCCCCCACACACACACTAACCACCCCCCATGATATTATATTAATATTATTCATTCACTCCTTTTACCCCATCCCCACCCTATCCACTGGGGGGAGATGGGGGGAGAGAGAGGGGGGAGAGAGAGGGGGAGGGCGGAGAGAGGGGGAGGAGGAGGGAGGGTGGAGGAAGAGGGAGGGGGAGGAGGAGGGAGGGTGGAGGAAGAGGGAGGCGGAGGAAGTGGTGAGAGAGAGGAGGGTGGAGAGGGGTGGGGGAGAGAGGGGGGGATGAGGGGGAAGGGGAAAGGTGAAGGGGAGTAGGGGGGAGGGGGTGGGGGGGAGAGGGGGAGGGGTGGAGGGTGATGGGACGGAGGGATAGGGGAGGGGGAGAAGGGGGAGAGAGGGGGGCTGGAAGAGAGGCCATGGGCGAGGGGTCTAAGAAAGACCGCGGGGGGGGGGGGTGGGGTGGAAAAGATCCATTGTGATATCATCAGCGAAAGACAGACATTTTTATTTCAAAGTTTTATCGGATTTGTGAACATTTTCATTAATAACGAGAAATAAAGCATGAATTTTTCAGATAAGGCGATTTTGTACTCCAGGGGGGAAATCTCTATCGGAATATCGTTTTTTTGAGGGGATGTGATTACACACAAACACACAATCACACACATACCTCTACATCTAAGATCAGAGTTTTAATAGTTAATAGATATGATGGCAGTTAAAAGCCTTCTCTCTTCTTGATAATTTGAGATGTGCACTTAATGAATTAATGTTACAATTTGATATAGTTGTTGAGGAGCTGTTACAAAATTCAGAAACAATTACAAACTAAAACAGAGACTAATCAAACACATGTATTTGCATATGTACTATGGTAGCTGAAAGAACTTGGTTGGGAGATTGTTACACTGAAGAACTAAAGGTCCCTGGTTTAATTCCAGGTTTGGGCAATGGTCATTATTATTTTAAATCTTGCTGATCGATGAATGATTTATGCTGAAGCTTTATGTTATTAGACTGGAAAGGGTGCAGAGAAGGAATTAGCATATAGTCTCAGGGTAAATATCAGCCCATTTAGCATGCAGATAACAAAAAAAATATTTTAGGCAGTTGTGAATCTTTTGAGTTATCTACCTCAATTACTTTAATTATTGAATATTTTCAGTGATGTACTTGACAAAGTTTTGAATACTGAAAGGATCAAGTGGATGTGGAGATCAGGCAAGGAAATTCACATGAGGTTTCAAAGCAGTTGTGTTCTCACTGAATTGCAAAGCAATCTGGTAGGACTTGCTTACTCCTGCTTATGGTTCTTCTGTTCACAGATCATTAAAAGGTGAAGTACCCAGTTTTACTACCATTGGATGTGGAATCTTGTTGGATGGACGGGATCAGAGAAATAACTACGCTGTTGCAAATAAGTAAAGCATCTTAAATTGCTCACTGATTCAAAGGCATGAACTATGTGTCAATGGAGCAATCAAAGTACTGAGCACAGAAACTGTACATTTTTAACATGTTTTACTCTTGGCAGGAAGAATTTGCGTCACGTTGTACACTTCTCAAAATTGCCTGCACACACTATTTACCTGAAATTGATATGGAAGTTACAGCAGAAACCATTGCAGAATGTGCAGTTAGTGACAAAAAATGTTAAGCACTTAGATTTCCTTTACAAAGCCATGCTGCCTATCCTTAATTAGCCCATTCTCTTCCAAGATCATCTTTTCTGTTGTGGCAAAAGTAAAAGGAGAAAGTACAACAAATATGTTGTAAATCAGGAAATAGTAAGTTAAAATTTGAAAGAAAAAAGATGAAAGGAAAGAGTGAGATTGGCCAGGAGGTCCATTCCTTTGTTCACATTCTCAAGATGGCAAAAAAAATCTACAAAGTGACAAGGTCTACAGACAATACAGAATCTGATACCTGCAAGCATTTGTACATTCTGGGTTTTATGCTACGAAGAGAAGGTTGGAAGAAAGGTCCCGACCCAAAGCGTCCCCAATCCATGTTCTACACCGATGCTGCCTCACCTGCTGAGTTACTCGAGCACTTTGTGTCTTTTTTGGTAAACCAGGATCTGCATTTCCTTGTGCCTACTGTCAAATCTCTTGCTTCATTCCAGGCAAACAGTCTCTTATGAATCTCTTTCATACAATGAGAATAAAATTGAGGATTCACAAATGAAAATATGTATTTTATCTATTTATCCATAAGAGGATGTGTTTATTTTATTTACTTCTGTATCCAGTCTTTATCCCCCCACTAATAGATACCAGCATATCAATGTGAGCATTGTTAATAGTTAAATATAATCCCTCGGAGTGTGACACAATAACGACCAAAATCTACTAAAATAACTGTTAAATGAGGGCAAATAGTTGTTTGCTCATTAATTGTCAGCTTCGATAAACAAAGAAGAAGCAAATAATAAAGTAATACTGATGAATTAGCTCTCAGACATTGACAGAAATGTTTACCTCATTAGTATATTGTAAAGTGGGCCTGAGGTAGGTTCATGCATCTATCATCATTGTGTTTGTCATTCCTGTTATCACTGTCGCAGGCTGGTAGTTTCTTGATACCTCACAGGCTCTAGCTTTCATTTTGCATGCAACTTATGGGGCCTTTCAGATGAGCTTAACTTCAGAGTTTAAAGTTTTGTGAGGGAGTGTGACAGATAGGCCAGATTCTGACATATTAGTACCCAAAGGTACATCCTTAAACAGTGTAAAACAGGTCTGTATTGGAAGTTGTTTAGATGGTTTTGCAGGACAATTTAATCTGTATTCGCATATGCCCAACCAAATTTCACTTGCATTTTGTGGGATATTATCCCTGTGAATGCAAAGGTATGTATTGTGGTTATAACTGAATTGAACTACAGTGAATTGACAACCAGATGTTGATTGATGTTATATCATCAATTAGGATACATAAGTGATATTGTATTGTGATTGTGCTGGGAGACTGCAAGCAATGCAGTCTATCAGCATTTACATTGTTTTATTTTCAATCATTGTGAGATTTAAGATTAGTTTATACCTTCAGATTCAGATTCAGATTCAAACTTTATTGTCATTGTGCAGGGGGAAGGAGTACAGTACAGTACAGAGACAACGAAATACAGTTAGCATCTCCCCAGAAGAGCGAACATAGAATATGAGCAATAAATATATATACGTACATACAGTCGTAGTACAGGTGCACAACCTTTTATCCGAAAGCCTTGGGACCAGACACTTTTCGTAATTCGGAATTTGTCGGTCTTCGGAATGGAAATTTTTTAGCGTAGATTTTAATGGCTGGCTCAGTGGTAGAGTGCTCGGCTCATATCCGCAAGGTCGCGAGTTTGCGCCTTGATCCCGGCAATTCCTCGGTCGCGAGTTTGAGTCTTCAATGTAGTTTTTTCTTGCAGAATAAATGTCTGTATGAAATGCAGTGTGTTGAATGAATTCCTGAATTTGTAAATGTGACCGCAGCATTGAATCACCTCTCGCACTCATGTCACCCTAGCGGGGCTACATGCCCTTAGGCGGCCAAAGGCGACATTTTCACACTCTTATATCCGTGTGCGGCAGAGGCGACGTGCGTTTGGCGCCAAACGTGAGCTTTGGTGAGCTTTGGTGTGCAGACGACATCCTGGAAAAAATGTCCGGTTTCTTCCAGGTAGGCGATATACCCTCCCGGGCAATATACCCTCCACTTCTCTGTTATGAAGGGGATTTAGTTCCCCTTTCTTCCAGGACCGACCGGAGGTTCCGCTGTCACCTCTGCGGGCCGCCCTCGGTGAACGTCCTGTCTCCCTGTCCCTGGGATAGTAGGGGGCGATCAAACAGCACAATACCCCCCTCCCCCTCCAACTCCAGAGGAATCCGCTCCCCGATGGGCCGCTACGGCGACAAGTGGCAGTTCGCCCACAGCCGTGCGACCCCAAGAACAAGACGTACCTTGCACACCATCAGCTTCTGACCATACGGGGAGCGTGTTCCTCTGGAGCTGGAGCGGGGCTGGGCTGGAGTTGCTGATCTGGGATCTCCATGCTTGCAGTGGGCCTGGGGGTTGGTGTCCCGATGAGGGGGCACAGCTCGGGCTGTGGGCGAACTGCCACTTGTCGCCGTAGCGGCCCATCGGGGAGCGGCTTCTGGTGGTCCTGACGTCTCCGGCCAGTTTGCAGTTTTCCTCTGGAGTTGGAACGGGGCTGGGCTGCTGCTGGCTGTGGGTCTCTGGGATCTCCGTGCTTGCAGTGGGCCTGGGGGTCGGTGTCCCGTTGGTCCTGACGTCTCCAGTGACTGGCATTGCCGACGTGAAGACAGTGCAAAGCCCCCGCGCCGGTGCAATGGGCGGGGAGCTGGAGAGGGGAGGGAAGGGGTCACACACATGGCCGGGAAGCAGGGTGTAGGTGGGGTGAATTTGAAGGGAGCGACAATCTGCTGCTGCCTGCCCGCTGAGTTAAAAAGTTCCCACGCAAGACGTGTATCGTGAGTCTACCGTGGGAACTTTTTAACTCAGCGGGCAGGCAGCAGCAGATTGTCAATTATTAACCCTCCCGCGCAATATACCCTCACCTTCTCTTTTATGAATGGGGATTTAGTTCCCCTTTCTTCGAGGACCGACCGGAGGTTCCGCTGTCACCTCTGCGGGCCGCCCTCGGTGAACGTTTTCAAGGACCTTTCTTCAAGGACCGAAAAAATGTCCGCTATTCGGAGGTTTTCGTTATTTGGATCTTCGGATAAAAGGTTGTGCACCTGTAGTGCAATTTTTCTGGGGGAAGGTGTGTCCGGGGGGGTGGGGTGATTGCCAATCACCGAGGTACAGAGTTAAGTAATGTAACAGCCACAGGGAAGAAGCTGTTCCTGGACCTGCTGGTCCGGCAACGGAGAGACCTGTAGCGCCTTCTGGATGGTAGGAGGGTAAACAGACTGTGGTTGGGGTGAGAGCAGTCCTTGACGATGCTGCGCGCCCTTCGCAGACATCGCTCGCTTTGGACAGACTCAATGGAGGGGAGTGAGGAACCGGTGATGCGTTGGGCAATTTTCACCACCCTCTGCAGTGCTTTCCGGTCGGAGACAGAGCAGTTGCCATACCATACTGTGATACAGTTGGTAAGGATGCTCTCGATGGTGCAGCGGTAGAAGTTCACCAGAATCTGAGGAGACAAATAGACCTTCTTTAGTCTCCTCAGGAAGAAGAGACGCTGGTGAGCCTTCTTGACCAGTGTTGAGGTATTGTGGGTCCAAGAGAGGTCATCGGAGATATTGACCCCCAGAAACCTGAAGCTGGAAACACGTTCCACCTCCGTCCCGTTAATATGGATGGGGGTGTGCATGCCGCTCCTAGACCTTCTGAAGTCTACAATGAGCTCCTTGGTCTTCTTGGAGTTAAGGGCCAGGTTGTTGTCAGTGCACCATGCTGCTAGGAGCTGGATCTCCTCCCCATAGGGCAACTCATCGTTGTTGCTGATGAGGCCAATCACTGTTGTATCATCTGCATACTTGATGATGGTGTTAGTACCATGTACAGGTGTGCAGTCGTAGGTGAAGAGGGAGTATTTCCTTGTTATTTCCATTATTATTTTCCTGGATCATTTTCCATTACCAGAATTTTAAAAATCAGCAATGTTTGAATAAATTCATATCAAAGAATATCAGGGAAATAAATTACAAATAATAGTGTATTTTGTATTAAGAAATGATGGCTTTGCCAATAAAGCCAGCATATTTTGGCAAGTATACCAAACTATACATACCTCTGCAGTATTGCTCCCTACACATTCAAATCAAGTGATGTTAATTGAACAGTGATATAATTCTAGGTTGATATGCCATGTAGTTGGAATGTGATCCCAGATGTATTTCCTGATGATAGAAGTTGAGGGCATGGAGATTCTGTAGGGTGACGGGACTTCAGTTGGGGTGGCTTCTGCTCTCTGCTGATAGCCTGATGGAGGAGGTGATCTGGGTTCATGGCACGACGAGATAGTGCCAGAGTTGCTGTTTGCCTTCAGATCCCTGCAGGCGGAATGCAGCCACTGCAACAATCCTGAGACAACCAGTGCCACTGTGTGGTCAAGACTGGGTTGCTGGGAACAAGCCCTAGACAGCCAGTATCTCTACTGAGGCTAAGACTAAGTGGCTGGAGCAAGCCTGAGATGTCAGTGTCTTGCCCATGGACAATGAGGGACTGTGCCCACACAGAAGCTAAGAGTGAGCCGCCAGAATAATCCAGGCACTGCCAGCACTGCATCTTCAAAGCTGAGCCACCAGGATAAACCTGAGGCTGCCAGCATCTCCTCTCGATGCAAGGGTGAACAGCAGGTAGAAGCCTGAGATCGCCATGCTTCCTCCTTTGTGACCAAAACTGCTAGAACAAGCTCAAGATCGGCAGCGCCATCGCACGTGCGCCCTGACAGAGAAAGATAGCGCCCCCAATTAGTCCTGGACTTTCTTATCACTGTAAATAAAACATATCATGTGAGTTCACCCTAATGCGAATATAGGTGTGGTCACCGATGAACCCAGCACCATCCCCGATGCCACACCCTGTGCAAGTTACATCCCTCCACATCCTATCCCAGTTCACTGCAAACTGACTACCCAAAAAAATCGTTCTCTCTTGATGCCCAATATCTCCACTGGCCCAAGCTGTGTTAGAGAATCTGAAGGCAGTGAAGCTGAAGAGTTGAGGGAGCACTCTCATTCACTTTGCAACTCAAATAATAACACTGCTGCATTTAGTGAAACGTTCACAGGTTTTGTGCTTGATGAATCACAAGTGCAAGGAGATTGCAACCAGGGAAGTGCAATGGCTGATGTACGTCCAAGCAGCCTAGGTTTACTGCAGAGGATTCAAATAATCACTGTGACAATGATGAAGGTGCCTGATGAGTAGGCACAATGAATTGCCTACACAACCTGAATCAAAGCTCTGTTCTGAGCTGGGAGCCTCGCGGTTCCAGATGGGCAAGCCTATTGCCACTTCTATGCAGCATTTGGTTGTCAATGGCTCAGCTTGAACACAAGCAGAGACCATTCAACGTCTGGTGCAGAGTAGTCAGTCATTTATCCTGCTCTCAATCAAACTCATCTCTCAGTCATGCAAGCTTAGAATGCTACAATTTTGAATCGGTATATCTATCTTCAAAGTCCACATCCTGACCAGGTTTCCCACCAAGCTACCTCAAGGGTTACTGAAGCAACTCATTCAGATTAAGATTAGTTATTGCCATATACACCTGCAGTTCACAAAGTAAAGAGCATACATCCAGTACTGATAAATACAACAATAAATAGAACCATGAGTGTGAAACAGCACAATGGTGCAAGACAAGAGTAAAATCTGCAGTAGTGTAAAAAAAAGTATAAATGAGGTAGAGTTCAAAGTTAACGTACGTGGCAGCATCTTTGGGAAAGGAGTGTGAAAGGTGATTAGTTCAGGAGTTTGAAAACCGTGGGGAAGAAACTGTTCTTAAATCTTAATGTACAAACTTTCAAGCTCATAGAAACATAGAAATATAGAAAATAGGTGCAGGAGTAGGCCATTCGGCCCTTCGAGCCTGCATTCAATATGATCATGGCTGATCATCCAACTCAGTAACCCATCCATGCCTTCTCTCCATACCCCCTGATCCCTTTAGCCACAAGGGCCACATCTAACTCCCTCTTAAATATAGCCAATGAGCTGGCCTCAACCACCTTCTGTGGCAGATAATTCCACAGATTCACCACTCTCTGTGTAAAAAATTATTTTCTCATCTCGGTCCTAAAAGACTTCCCTCTTATCCTTAAACTGTGACCCCTAGTTCTGGACTTCCCCAACATCGGGAATAATCTTCCTGCATCTAGCCTGTCCAACACTTTAAGAATTTTGTAAGTTTCTATAAGATCCCCCCTCAATCTTCTAAATTCTAGCGTGTACAAGCCGAGTCTATCCAGTCTTTCTTCATATGAAAGTCCTGACATCCCAGGAATCAGTCTGGTGAGCCTTCTCTGTACTCCCTCTATGGTAAGAAAGTCTTTCCTCAGATTAGGAGACCAAAACTGTATGCAACTGTATGCAATACTCCAGGTGTGGTCTCACCCAGACCCTGAACAACTGCAGTAGAACCTCCCTGCTCTTATACTCAAATCATTTTGCTATGAATGGATTTCTTCACTGCCTGCTGCACCTGCATGCCTACTTTCAATGACTGGTGTACCATGACACCCAGGTCTCGTTGCATCTCCCCTTTTCCTAATCGGCCACCATTCAGATAATAGTCTACTTTCCTGTTTTTGCCACCAAAGTGGATAACCTCACATTTATCCACATTATACTGCATCTGCCCTGCATTTTCCCACTCACCCAACCTATCCAAGTCACCTAGCAGCCTCCTAGCATTTTCCTCACAGCTAACACTGCCCCCCAGCTTCATGTCATCCGCAAACTTGGATATGTTGCATTCAATTCCCTCAAATAGATCATAAATATATATTGTCAATAGCTGGGGTCCCAGCACTGAGCCTTGCGGTACCCCACTAGTCACTGCCTGCCATTTACTCCTACTCTTTGCTTCCTGTCTGCCAGCCAGTTCTCTATCCACATCAATACTGAACACCCAATACCGTGTGCTTTAAGTTTGCATACCTATCTCTTATGTGGGACCTTGTTGAAAGCCTTCTGATGGTCCAGATATAACACATCCACTGGTTCTCCCTTATCCACCTACTAGTTACATCCTCGAAAAACCTCTATAAGATTCGTCAGACATGATTTACCTTTCATAAATCCATGCTGACTTTGTCCAATGAATTCACTATTTTCCAAATGTGCTGCTATCCCATCTTTAATAACTGACTCCAGAAATTTCCCCACCACCGATGTTAGACTAACTGGTCTGTAATTCCCCGTTTTCTCTCTCCCTCCCTTTTTAAAAAGTGGGGTTACATTAGCTACCCTCCAGTTCTCAGGAACTACTCCAGAATCTAAAGAGTTTTGAAAAATTATCACTAATGCATCCACTATTTCTGCAGCTACTTCCTTAAGTACTCTGGGATGCAATTTATCTGGCCCTGGGGATTTATCGGCCTTTAATCCATTCAATTTACCTAACACCACTTCCCGGCTAACCTGGATTTCACTCAGTTCCTCCATCTCATTTAAACCCCGGGTCCCTTGCTATTTCCGGCAGATTATTTATGTCTTCCTTAGTGAAGACAGAACCAAATTAGTTATTCAATTGGTCTGCCATGTCCTTGTTCCCCATGATCAATTTGCCTGTGTCTGACTGCAAGGGACCTACATTTGTTTTAACTAATCCTTTCCTCTTCACATATCTATAAAAACTTTTGCAGTCAGTTTTTATGTCCCCTGCCAGTTTTCTTTCATAATCTATTTTCCCTTTCCTAATAAAACTTTTGTCCTCCTCTGCTGGACTCTGAATTTCTTCCAGTCCTCTGGTAGGCTGCTTTTTCTGGCTAATTTGTATGCTTCATCTTTTGTTTTGATACTATCCCTGATTTCCCTTGTTATCCACGGATGCACTACCTTCCCTGATTTATTCTTTTGCCAAACTGGGATGAACAATTGTTGTAGTTCATCCATGCAGTTTTTAGATGCCTTCCATTGCATATACACCGTCAACCCTTTAAGAATCAATTGCCAGTCCATCTTGGCCAATTCACGTCTCACACCCTCAAAGTCACCTTTCTTTAAGTTCAGGACCCTTGTTTCTGAATTAACAATGTCACTCTCCATCGTATTGAAGAATTCAACCATATTATGGTTACTCTTGCCCAAGGGGCCACGCACAACAAGACTGCTAACTAACCCTTCCTCATTACTCAATACCCAGTCTAGAATAGCCTGCTCTCTCATTGGTTCCTCTACATGTTGGTTTAGAAATCTATCCCGCATACATTCCAAGAAATCCTCTTCCTCAGCACCCCTGCCAATTTGATTCACCCAATCTATATGTAGATTGAAGTCACCCATTACAACTGTTTTACTCCTGTGTCTTCTCTCAGAAGGTAGAAGGAGTGAGAAGGGATTGGCCAAGGAGGCAGCATTCTTGACAATACTTCCAGCCTTCCAGATGCAACACCCTGTGAAGATGGACTGGGCTGTGTTCACCAGTCCCTTCAGGATAAATCAGAGCAGTTGCCATAAGAGGCTGAGAGGTATTCAATCACAATACTTTCTATTATAAATCTGTAAGTTTGAGAGAATCCTCATGGACTTGTTAAATCTTTTCAGATGGTTAAGAAAGTAAATAAGCTGATGTCTTTCCTGAACTGGAACATAGAACATACAACAGTGGAGGACAGGGACAGGCCCTTCGGCCTATCATGTCTGTGCCAAATATGATGCCAAGACCAATTTTTATTTACCTGCACATAATCCATATCCCTCCATTCCCGGCATATCCATATGCCTATCCAAAGATCTCCTAGATGCTTCTATTACATCTGTCTCAACTGCTAACCCCAGCAGTATGTTCCAGTCACTCGCCACTCTCTGCGTAAAGAACCTTAAAGTGATGCCTTTCTAGCATTTGATTTTGACATCCTGGGAAAAAGGTTCTGATTGTCTACCATATCTGTAGCTTTCATAATTTAATAGACTTCTATCAGGTCTTCTTGCAACCTCTGGCATTCTAGAGAAACCTCGGCCATCATTGTGAAGGGATGAGATTAGGTTGCTGGTGATATGAATGCCTAGGGACTTGAAACTGTCAACCATCCCTACAGCACCTCTGTTGATGAGGACAAGGTTATGTTTATCCCTCTCGCTTCCTTAGGGAACAACTAACTGGTTTATTTTGCTGATGTTAAGAGCTAGGTTGTTGTCCTGACAGGTTGACGCAAGGTTCTAAATCTCTTTCCTGCAACTTATCTTTTGTCATTAGTCTGACTATTGTCCGACGATCTCTGCAAATAATTATTATTAATCTGACCGACAACAGTGGTATCCTTCGCTCCATAGATGCTGCCTCACCCACAGTTTCTCCAGCATTTTTGTCTACAGTGGTATCATTGGTGTATTTAAGATTGATTTAATGTTGTATTTGGCCTCTCAATCATGGGTGTACAGGGAATAGAGGAAGGGACTACTTTTATGACCCTGGCGGGCACCAATATTGAGTCTAGGGGGAAGGCAATGTCATGACCAATTCTAACTGACAGATCTGTTAGTCAGGAAGTGCAGAAACTAATTGCAGACTAAGACCCCAAGACCAAGGTCCAGAAGTTTAGGGAAGAAGTGATTCAGTATTATTGGGTTCAAGGTTGAGCTGCACTCAATGAACAGCATCCTACCTTAGGTGTTCTTATTGTAAAGGTGACCCAGAGCTGAGTGTAGGGCAAGAGACATGGTCTTTCATTGACCTATTTCCAAACACAAAAATTGGAAGGGGTCTAGATCGTCTGAAAGACTGCGGCAACTGTGGCCCATTACCAATCTTTCAAAGCACTTTGATATTAGAACTACTAGGTGGTAGTTATTGGGAAGTCCCTTTTTTTCTTGAGGTCTGGAATAATGGAGGTTTCCTTGAAGCTCATGAGGATGGTAGGCTTTTGAAGTAAAATATGAAGGTATTGGTGAAGGCCGTGGCCAGTTGATTATCAAAAGATTTCCAGGAACTCCATCTGAACCAGCCGCTTTCCAGGAATTTACCCTCATGAAATCTGATTTCTGCCACTAAGATGTATGAAGAAGTTCCAGCAAGGGATGGGGTGGGGGAAGGGGGGCGCGCTTAGGTAGAACTTTGTTTGCCTATTCAAAACAGCCATGAGACAGCAGCATCTACTCCATCTGGCACAAATTTGTCCCCTCATCACCATCAAGTGGCTGTTGCATTTTCTTGTCAGCTAGCCGACTCAGACTTCCCCGCCTAGTTGGAACCATGCAGTCTGTTAAACAAAAAGCTTTCCATGACCCGAGGCTGTCTTTCAAGTTCATCACCCTGAATGTCTAGCCTTCTTCTATTTCAGCAATAACCAATGTTGTTCCTTTACTTAGGAGAATCAAGATGGACCAATACACCAGGAGGGCCATTCAAAGAATTTGTTCAATATCCCAAGCAAAGTCTCCATGAAATTCAGATTTTTTAAACTTATTGTAGATTTTCCAGCTGCTTCAAGTTTTACCATGTTTTCTATTTCCCATATGCATTCCTTAATTGTTTGACCAGTCACTGAATTTCAATATTTTCTCCAGATTCTCTGTATCTGACAAGCCCTGTTCATCACAACCACAATTTTGCAACTAGATTGCGTTACATGGCATTAATCATGGGCTATCATTTTGGTTCATGATCAATGCCATGTAACGCAATCGAGTAACAAAATAGTAATTGTGGAACCAAATCAATAAATATCAATACATTTCTATGCAACCTCCTTGAGTTTATCTGCACCAGAGGACCCTTCTCAGAATCTCAGACACATTAAATAGTAATAAGTTAAGTAATAAGTTAATAAGGTAGGTATTTATATTCATCCTTAATGCATTGCATAGTGGCTCAAACCACAGCTGGCTACATTTCCCCACATCTACATGGACTCCTGCTTCTCCTGCTCCCTGGACATTTGCCACAAAAATATGATCACTCAACTTCTACTCCTGAGCCTCACTTGATCATCATTTCTTTAGACAGTCTTCTCTTCCTTTACTGCCCCACCCTTGAGACAATTTCTAAATTAAATACATACCGCAGAGGTTCAATAGTGCTTTTATTGTCACATGTGAAAAGTGCAAATGCACAGCAGAATTATTTTTTTACGAACAGTCCAGTAGTGTATTGCAAAACATAAGCACATCCTTGATTAGCAAACTATAGAGTCTGATGAGCCCACATGCATGAGACTCTTAAGGACCTGTCCCACTGTGGCGACCTAATTAACGAGTTTAGAAGAATTTGCCCTCGACTAATACTCGCAGCATGGTTGACAAAAGGTCCTAGGAGGTCTTTGTAACTCTTCTTCATGCTTGAGAGTAGTCCCCACGTACTTGAGGCCTCAGCTAGGTTGCAGCGATTTTTTCAACATGCTGACAAATGCCTTCGAGTAAAAAAAGGTTGCCATGGAAAAAATAGAGGGATATTTTTTTTACTCGTAGGTTTAGTCGAGGTAGGTCCTACTAGGTCGTAATGCTATCATAGGTAGTCAAAGGTAATCGAAGGTAGTCGAAGGTAAAGCTCGTTGAGAAAAAAAAGATCAGTAAACCGACCGGTAATGTTAAATGCCCGCTAAACTTAAAAGTGTCTGGCTTCTTAAAAGTGTCTCCACTCCTTCTCACCTCCTTCTCACCTCCTTCTCACCCCCCCCCCCCCCCCCCCCCCCCCCCCCCGCATGCTGCCCAGGTAAATTATACCGCATGTGAGTACAATCAAACAATTGCACGTACAATATGTGGTCCAAATAACAACATTACGTTGTGATACCATTACAGTTACAGAACGAGTACAGATAACAAAAATATGCAAGGGTCACAATGAGGTAGGTCAGGAGATTGTGGCAACACTATTAGCTTGAGAGGAAGTTCAGTAGTTTGATAATTGCAGGTGAGAAATCTTTCCTGAGTTTAGTGGTATGTGCTTTCAAGCTTATGTATCTATTGTCCGACAGAAGAGGGGAGAAAAGGGAATGACCGCTGACTTTGATAAATGGCCGTTGATAAATGGCCGTTGATTTTGTTGGCAATAGCATAATTTTAGGAGAATGAAAACACCAAGTAAACTCTTGTTCTGAGTGCCTTAAATTAAGCAAAATGTATGGATTTGTTTGGAATCAAATAGTCCAATATTATTAACAAGCTGAATCATAGACCCACATTCATAAGCTTCTCAAATTTTAGAATTTATATGTCAGCACTTTTACTTACAGTGCTAAATCTTTTAAGTTTCTATCTTTGTTTACTTTGGTTTATAATCATCATTCCGCAATACTCCGTGCCTGGTCTCACAAGATCCAGGTAACCTCCTTGTGCATCTGTTTATAAAATTAATTACAAATTCAAACACTTGTTCTTTTGCTTTCAAAACTGATAAATGTACTTTCCTGATAGTGAATGAACTATCAAAATCTGACTTCATTTAAAGCAGGTACCCACTGATACCTAACACATTATTCAGCGCAATTTAAACAAGCCGACATTTTACTTCCTGACAATTCCATCGTCCATGACTTCTATATGAATATAAACTCTTATATGAGATCAAATGCAGAACTGAGGCAGTCGAGAGCTGGAAGTCAATATGAAAGGTAATAAAGTTCAGTAGACAGAATAGGCAAGAGCATGGCAGGGATGGCGGATGTGAGAGGCATGACAGGTAAGGTGGATGAACGTAGGGCATGGATCGGTATGAGCGACATGGATGTTGTAGCCATTATGGAAACATGGCGAAGTGAGGGACAGGATTGTCAGCTTTATGTTCCAGGGTACAGATAAATGTGGGATAAAAGAGGGGTAGGTGTTGCTTTACTGATTAAGGAGAATGTCGCAGCAGCAGTCAGTGATGACATTACTGATGGTTCGTCCAATGAGGCTATAAGGGTGAGGCTGAGAAATAAAAAGGGGATTATCACCTTGTTGGGAGTGTACTACATAGAAACATAGAAAATAGGTGCAGGAGTAGGCCATTCGGCCCTTCGAGCCTGCACTGCCATTCAATATGATCATGGCTGATCATCCAACTCAGTATCCTGTACCTGCCTTCTCTCCATACCCCCTGATCCCTTTAGCCACAAGGGCCACATCTAACTCCCTCTTAAATATAACCAATGAACTGGCCTCAACTACCTTCTGTGGCAGAGAGTTCCAGAGACTCACCACTCTCTGTGTGGAAAATGTTTTTCTCATCTCGGTCCTAAAGGATTTCCCCTTTATCCTTAAACTGTGACCTCTTGTCCTGGACTTCCCCAACATCAGGAACAATCTTCCTGCATCTAGCCTGTCCAACCCCCTAAGAATGTTGTAAGTTTCTAGAAGATCCCCCCTCAATCTTCTAAATTCTAGCAAGTACAAACCGAGTCTATCCAGTCTTTTTTCATATGAAAGTCCTGAAATCCCAGGAATCAGTCTGGTGAACCTTCTCTGTACTCCCTCTAAGGCAAGAATGTCTTTCCTCAGATTTGGAGACCAAAACTGTACACAATACTCCAGGTGTAGTCTCACCAATACCCTGTACAACTGCAGTAGACCCTCCCTGCTCCTATACTCAAATCCTTTTGCTATGAATGCTAACATACCATTCGCACCCAAAGTGTACTATATGCACCCAAAGAGCTAATCAGAATTGGAAGAACAAACATGTCAGGAGATTGGAGGCAGCTGCAAGACTAAGAACTTTGTCATAGTAGAGGATTTACCAAAATAGACTGGATTGTCATAGTGCCATGAAAAGTGTTCAGAAAAGTTTCCCCAGGCAATATATAGAGGGCCCTACAAATTACAATTAAAACGCAAATACTTGTGCTATAACACCAGGATAAGCACTCAACTAAGAAAACCAAGCCCAAAGTCAAAGTACTATCTAAACTGATTATACTAACATGATAAGGACAATAACTAACTCCATATGCAATAATCAGCTACCTACATGTTTACAAGCACATTACATAAAAACTGATCGTATAGATGCTTATATAATTGGGGTTATCTAGTCGGCACCTCTCTTCACTGGTGTTTCATTGAGTTAGGCCCACGACACCTCGGGAAGGCTCAACAGTTGGTTCTGGCGTCGCAGGACAACTCCCCCAATACCTGCTCTCCCTACATATGCTACCAGTATCTCCTAAATAGACAATAGACAAAAGGTGCAGGATCAATGTGATCATGGCTGATCAACCCCAATCAGTACCCCGTTCCTGCCTTCTCCCCATATCCCCTGACTCCACTATTTTTAAGAGCCCTATCTAGCTCTCCCTTGAAAGCATCCAGAGAACCTGCCTCCACCGCCCTCTGAGGCAGATAATTCCACAGACTCACCATTCTCTGTGAGAAAAAGTGTTTCCTCGTCTCCGTTCTAAATGGCTTACTCCTTATTCTTAAACTGTGGCCCCTGGTTCTGGACTCCCCCAACATTGGGAACATGTTTCCTGCCTCTAACGTGTCCAAACCCTTAACAATCTTATATTTTTTAATGAGATGCCCTCTCATCCTTCTAAACTCCAGAGTGTACAAGCCCAGCTGCTCCATTCTCTCAGCATATGACAGTCCCGCCATCCCGGGAATTAACCTTGTAAACCTACGCTGCACTCCCTCCATAGCAAGAATGTCCTTCCTCAAATTAGGGGACCAAAAGTGCACACAGTACTCCAGGTGTGGTCTCACTAGGGCTCTGTACAACTGCATAAGGGCCTCTTTGCTCCTATATTTGATTCCTCTTGTTATAAAGGCCGACATGCCATTCGCTTTCTTCACTGCCTGCTGTACCTGCATGCTTACTTTCATAGACTGATGTACAAGGACCCCCCAGATCTTGTTGTACTTCCCCTTTTCCCAAATTGACGCCATTTAGATAGTGATCTGCCTTCCTGTTTTTGCTACCAAAGTGGATAACCTCACATTTATCCACATTAAACTTCATCTGTCATGCATCTGCTCATTCCCCCAACCTGTCCAAGTCTCCCTGCATTCTCATAGCATCCTCCTCACAATACACAATGCCACTCAGCTTTGTGTCATCTGCAAATTTGCTAATGTTACTTTGAATCCCTTCATCTAAATCATTGATGTATATTGTAACCTCTGGGAGGAGGCAATTTAAGCAAGAGAAGAAATTGCAGACACCCAAGCTGAGATATACAAATCATCATTACTCACGGATGAGGTTCTGTAAGAATGGAGGGTGGCTAATGTGCTTCGATTTAAGAAAAGCTGCAAGGAAAAGCCTGGGAACTATAACCCAATGAACCTACAATCTGTGGTCATCAAGTTACTGGAGAGAATTCTGAAGGATTAGATATATATACATTTGGATAGACTGTGGCTGATTAGGGATAGTCAGCATGGTTTTGTACATGGGAGATAATGATGGGAGGTCGTAAACAATTTGAAATATCCAGAAATTAACATGAATAGTGCTATATGAATATATAACTTTTTAAAATTTGTCTAATTTAGTTTGGTTTAGAGATACAGCATGGAAACAGGCCCATCCAGTCCACTCCGACCAGCGATCACACCGTACATTAGCACTATCCTACACAAGAGGGACAAATTACAATTTTATTACCAAAGCCAATTAACCAACCATTACGTCTTTGGAATGTGGGAGGAAATCTGAGCATCTGGAGAAAACCCACGCGGTCACGGAGAGAACGGCAAACTCTATACAGACAACACCCGTAGTTAGGCTCGAGCCCGAGTCTCTGGCACTATAAGGCAACAACTCGACCACTGCGCTACTGTGCCTCCCCTTCTCTCTATTGCTTTGTCAATGTCTCTCGTTATTGACAATGTGGATCAGCCAATGTGACACTATATCTACTGTGATTGCGGCATTGGCACTGCAACAAAGAAAGGAATCATACTCTATCAAAAACTTTAAATCTATATTTCATTTTTATTTGCCCCAAGGTTAAAAGATCATCTTCTTTTTAAATTATAGTAAAATACAAAAAATAAAAATCTGAGGAATATATTGAGTAGAATCCAAGTGGGTCCTTTTAAATAAGTAAAAATTACCCCATTACAGAGAAGTTTGAATTAACATTGCAGGAGCACTGTTATTCTTACTGTTATTAAATGTAACAGAAACCGCAAGGTACATTTGCTCCAAATTTATTTACATTCATTAATGGCTGGCTTCCTAAAACCTTGTCCCCTCTGCCATGATATCATCTGTTTGATATATCCTCTGTCTCCAACTACTTCCAATGCAAAACCCCGGGCCCAGCTGTTTGCAATAAACTGCAAGGAACAGATTTGCAAGTTCAACAAAGAGAAGGATGTTTAGAACTGTTAGTTCCTATTTCCATTTCCTCTGGGAGCACACAGTAAATATAATTTTAATTAGAAACCAACTTTCAGAAATGCTCTCCATTTCCCACAAAACCCAGTGAATCATAAGGAGCTTATTTATATGTTTACATGAGTAAAGGAAGAATTTAAGGGATCAGGAAATGTCAACTTCCATTTGTTGAAATTATGCACCACAGAAGGCATTTTCTAAAATTATACCGAGCAGGTTGATTACACTGCTATTTGTGGATGTTTCACACAGCTTAAACGTTCTGGGAACATAAAGCATTGCTGGCATTAATTATAACCGTGCAGTTTGCCATGTAGCAGGGACATTGGTAATTTACTTTAACCAGTTCCAGAGGGATTAGCCCTCTCCCACCTGCAGCTGCTTGTCGTCCTTGAAGTCGGTGGGAGAGTTATGTGAGTTACAGTTAGAGGGGCAAACTGAGAGATTATTATTCCTTATTTCTTTTTGCACTTGGGTCTTTTGCTGGTATTGCATGCTTTTCAGATTCTTCAGCTAAACTCTGATAAAAAGTTTAAAATGTTTTCTTGAGTCAAATTAATTCTGTTTTGTGTCCACAATGGTAAGTAAATACCTGAACAGTTGACTATTATACACTGGGTATCAGATTGAGACTGAGAGTGTTTTAGCAATTGTCTAACCAGAGAAACCTTTACCCAGTTGAGACGGATTAGAACTTGGGCATTCAATGTAAAAGGAAGTGTTCTAACACACACCATGCCACCAATTCCCTTTGGTAAACTAATGTTGCATTGATGCTGTTTGCTCAAGATCACTAAATTTAGTATTACCTTCCAACACTACACCCCAGTGCCAAGTTGCCGGAAGGTTACATGTTTGCAGGCGCCAGTAAGATGTCAAACTGAGGTCCTCCATGCCTTTTCAAGTGGACGGAAACTGGTCCTATGGCACCCATTCAAAGGAAAACAGGACATTACCCTTCATAGCCTGGCCAAAATGTATCATCATATTAACATTTCTGTTCTTTTTTTTACAATTCATTTTAGGGATCAGCACATCACTGACAAGACCAAAATTTATTCTTCAGCTTCAATTGAACGAGTAGGTGATGGTAAGCTACCTTTGTGAAGGACATGGCTAGAGAGGGTTTAGTGCAACATTGGTGGAGAGATTGGTGGTTGCTATGTTTTGGCAACTTACTGATATCAAAGCTATTTTCAGATATTGATCCTGAAAATGCAGAAAATGAAAAAAAAGCTGGGAAAAAAAAAAATACTCGGGTCTGATGAAAAGTCGTTAACCTGAAATGTTATTTCTCCACAGATGCTGCTTGCTACTGAGTTTTCTAAATTGATGGGGTTTTTTTTTTTAACAATTCATATACTTTTTTATTTGTTTCAATACCTATAAAAGTCAATAGACTCAGGTAGTTATAATAAACCTTCCAAATTTACAAAATCAAATTAATTAAAAACACTCTAAACTACTAACAAGCAATTAAAACATTTCAATAAAATCAAATAACTTGCCAGTTTCCATGAGGGTCAGTGACCCCATTCAAATCAACAGGGCTGCCATTCATAAACCCATTCATTACTCTATAGCTGGTAAAGTACAATGACTCCTCAATGATTCAATGATATACTCCACCATTGCATTCAGAAAGAACTGTCCTCTCTATTCAATGATTCAATCGTACTTTATTGACACATGTACCTAGGTACAGTGAAATACATTGTTTTGCATACAAAGCTGTAAATTTATAAAGCAGATTTAAACTAGGTGCCGATAAAGTTACAAAAATGTAACCAAACAGTCCTGTCTTCTGCCTGCTACTGCACATGTCAGCAGGCAGCCCCTCACCAAGTTCCCCTTCGTTCACGATGGCCCTCACATGGATCTCCTAGGTCTTATGGTCTTATGCTTATGGTCTTATATGATCAGGACAACTTGATCAGCACTAAAATTTTGGGCCAATAGATCTGTTTCTGTGCTGTATAATTCTTTGACGCTATGAATCTAATTAGACATTTCTGATTACAGACATAAAAAGCAAATTGCCTGAATTGGGAGAATTCAACTTCAAGTTAGAATTCAACTTCAGATAGAAGAGAAATTATTCAGTCTTATATTGGGCCCTGTTATAATAGAGCAGAAGGCCACAGACTAATAGTTTAACATTGAAGTGAAGAATTAAAGTAGCATGGAACACTGAGCAACATATATTCAATTTGTCTCATCCATTACACCCTTCACCAACTCTGCCACGTAAAACTAACTTCTCTT
The DNA here is from genome assembly GCF_010909765.2 of Amblyraja radiata. Classification (NCBI taxonomy): domain Eukaryota; kingdom Metazoa; phylum Chordata; class Chondrichthyes; order Rajiformes; family Rajidae; genus Amblyraja; species Amblyraja radiata. The sequence continues at coordinate 70,894,211 of NC_045961.1, forward strand.
TCTCTCTTTCGCAGTGTTATCAATGCATCTTTAACCTGACAAGTTAATTCTGTTCCTCTTTTCTCAGGGACTGCCTGGCCTGCATTTTCTGGTTTTAACTTAGTTATGTTCAACAGTCAATTGAACATTATTGCTTTATGTCCCGAAAAAGAACAATGAAATTCTTACTTCAGCAGCAGCACAACAGGTTTGTAAACACAGTACACAATAGAAAAACAAACAAAAAATTAGGTTCAGTAAATTTAAAAAATGATAGTGCAAAAATCAAATCAAAGCCCAGAGTCCCTAGTGGAACCCAGGCAGCTCATAGTTTGGAGTATAGTTGGAGTGCATATTGTTCAATAGCTTGATGGTTGTTGGAAAGAAACTGTTCCTGAACCTGAGTGTTACAGTTGGCTGACTCCTATGCCTTCTTCTAGATAGCATGAATGAAATAATAATGGATGGGATTTATATAGCGCCTTTCTAATACTCAAGGCGCTTAAATGAGAGTGTTGCCAGTGTGGTGTGTGTCTCTGATGATACTGCCAATCCTTTTGAGTCAGATTCCTTTGATGGTGAGGAGGGGGTCAATCCTTGTGATGGGCCAGGCAGTGTTCACCACTTTTTGTAATCTCTTTTGAGTTGTCATACCAGGCAAGTTCAAGTGAGTTTATTGTCATGTGTCCCTTTATAGGACAATGAAATTCTTGCTTTGCTTCAGCACACAGAACATAGTAGGCATTTCCTACAAAACAGATAAGTGTGTCCATATAGAAACATAGAAACATAGAAAGTAGGTGCGAGAGTAGACCACCAGGTCCGTCGAGCCCGCACTGCCATTCGCTCATGGCTGAACACTAAACAGACACACTTACCCACAAACAGTAGACACAAGACACAGAACGCAAGACACTACCCTCCCCTTCATACCGCTATCACCCCTCTCCACCCCAAGAACCGCGTGATCTCCTGGGGGAGGCAAAAAAACGGATAAAAACCCAGGTCCAATTCGGGAAAAAAAATCCGGGAAATTCCTCTCCGACCCCAATCCAGGCGATCGACACTTGTCCAGGAGATCACTCAGGTCTTACTATACTAACCATACCTAGGTCCATATCCCTGCCCTCTCCCCGTAGCCCCTTATCCCCTCGGCAGCTAAAAAACCATCTATTCTAGACTTAAATATATTTAACGTTTCTGCTTCCACTGCTCCCTGGGGCAGTGAATTCCATAAATTAACCACCCTCTTGGTGAAGAAGTTCTTCCTCATCTCAGTTTTAAAAGAGCCCCCCCTTATTCTGCAACTATGTCCCCTAGTTCTAGTTTCCCCGATCATTGGGAACATCCTCGGTGCATCCACCCGATCAAGGCCCCTCACGATCTTATATGTTTCAATGAGATCGCCTCTCATTCTCCTAAACTCCAAAGAGTAGAGCTCCAGCTTACTTAACCTTTCCTCATATGTCAATCCCCTCATTGCAGGAATTAATCTTGTAAACCTTCGCTGCACTGCCTCCAGGGCTAGTACATCCTTCCTTAAGTATGGACCCCAGAACTGTACACAGTATTCCAAATGTGGTCTCACTAATACTGTGTACAGCTGCAGCAAGACCTCCGTGTTTTTATACTCAATCCCCCTAGCAATAAAGGCCAAAACTCCATTGGCCTTCCTGATTGCTTGCTGCACCTGCATACTGACCTTTAGTGATTCATGTACTAATACCCCTAGATCCCTTTGCGTTGCATTACAACGCAGCTCCTCCTCATTTAGGAAATAACTTGCCCTATCATTTTTTTCCCCAAAGTGAATGACTTCACATTTATTAGTATTAAATTTCATCTGCCAAGTTGTTGCCCACTCACCTAGCTTATCTATATCCATTTGCAGACTCTTCCTATCCTCCTCATCCCCAACTTTTCCTCCCATTTTTGTATCGTCCGCAAATTTTGATATATTACACTTGGTTCCCTCCTCCAAATCATTTATATAAATTGTGAACAACTGGGGTCCCAGCACCGACCCTTGCGGAACCCCGCTAGTTACCGGTTGCCATCCCGAGTATGAACCATTTATCCCCACTCTCTGCTTCCTATTTGTCAGCCAATCCTCTACCCATGCTAATATATCACCCCCAATCCCATAATTTTTTATTTTTAGCAATAGTCTCTTATGTGGCACCTTGTCAAAAGCCTTTTGGAAGTCCAAGTATACCACATCCACCGGTTCCCCTTTATCCACCCGGGTTGTTACTTCCTCAAAGAATTCGAGCAGATTCGTTAAACAGGATTTCCCCTTCACAAAACCATGCTGGTTCTGTCCGATGAAGTCATGTTTATCCAAGTGCCCCGTTAGTGTTTCTTTAATAATTGTCTCTAACATTTTACCCACCACCGATGTTAGACTAACCGGTCTATAGTTACCCGCCTTCTGTCTACTTCCTTTTTTAAATATAGGTGTTACATTGGCCATTTTCCAATCCACTGGGACCGTTCCTGCCTCCAGGGAGTTTTGGAAAATTATCACCAATGCATCCACAATCCCCACCGCTATCTCCCTCAAGACCCTTGGATGTAATCCATCAGGCCCAGGGGATTTATCCTCCTTCAGTCTCATTAATTTCCCTAATACCACCTCCTTGGTGATCTTAATAGTATTTAGCTCCTCCATTCCTACCGCCCCCTGTTTATCCAGCGTTGGAATATTTTTTGTGTCTTCTATGGTGAAGACTGATACAAAATACTCGTTTAATGCCTTTGCCATTTCCATGTTCCCCACCAACAACTCTCCAGTCTCACCCTCCAATGGACCAACGTTCACCTTAGCCACCCTTTTTCTTTTTATATAGCTATAAAAACTCTTACTATTAGTTTTTATGTTGTTCGCTAAATTCCTTTCATAGTCTATTTTCCCCGTCTTAATTAATCTCTTAGTTATTCTTTGCTGACCTTTAAATGCTTCCCAATCCTCTACCCTCCCACTATCTCTGGCTACCTTATATGCCCTTGCCTTCAGCCGAATACTATCCTTTATAGTTTTACTGAGCCATGGCTGACTGTTCTTACCCTTACCCCTTTTTTTCTTCATAGGAATAAATTTTTCTTGAAGGTTATACAGTAGATCCTTAAACGTACACCACTGCTCATGTACCGTCTTATTCTTGAGTCTGCTATCCCAGTCAACTTTGATCAGCTCAGTCCTCATACCTTCATAATCCCCCTTATTTAGACTAAGCACCCTAGCCTGAGTTTCAACCTGCTCCCCTTCTATTTGAATATGGAATTCGACCATATTGTGGTCACTTGTTCCCAACGAGTCCCTAACTATGACATTTTTAATCAATCCTGCTTCATTACACAGGACCAGATCCAAGATTGCCTCCCCCCTTGTCGGTTCTGTGACATACTGTTCTAGGAACCCGTCTCTAATACATTCTATAAACTCTTCCTCTAGTCTACCCTGCCCAGTTTGGTTTGCCCAATTAATATGAAAATTGAAGTCCCCCATGATTACAGCAGTTCCCTTTTTACATGCGTCAACTATTTGCAGATTTATGTTCTGACTAACAGCGTCACAGCTATTTGGAGGTCTATAAATTACACCCACTAGTGTTTTTTTCCCCTTGTTATTCTCTATCTGTACCCAAGCTGTTTCACTATCCTGATCCTTCAACGCAATATCCTTCCTCTCTATTGCCGTTATTCCCTCCCTTATTAAAAGGGCCACCCCTCCTCCCTTTCTTTCCTGTCTATCTTTTCTAATTGTCGAGTACCCCTCTATATTTAACTCCTGATCCCCTTGCAGCCATGTCTCCGTAATGGCCACGATATCATAACCATATATACTTAATTGCACCGTTAATTCATCTATCTTATATCGAATACTCCGTGCATTTAGATAAAGCACTTTCAGATGATTTTTACTACCCTTCCTTTCCGTTTTTGCCCCTTTTACATCTAGAGCTTTATCTTCACACATTCTGGATCCTCCTGTCACATTTTGATTTTCCGCTTCCCTAGCCTCCCTAGATGAGCCCTCCAATCTATCCTTCCAAAGCACTGCTGTAATATCTTCCCTGACTAGCAATGCAACACCACCACCTCTTGCCCCTCCAATTCTATCACACCTGAAGCAACGAAATCCTGGAATATTTAGTTTCCAATCACAGCCCTCCTGCAACCATGTTTCACTGAACGCCACAACATCATACTTCCATGTGTCTATCCAGACTCTAAGCCCATCCACCTTTCTTACAATGCTCCTAGCATTAAAATATGCACATTTAAGAAACCCCCCGTCTCTTCTTCTCTGTTTATTTCCTTTTTTTTCTTTCTCCTCTTGTGTCCGAGTGCTTCCCTTTTCTGCTTCCTGCCTCCCATTCGGTCTACTAGCTTTCTCTATTTGAGTCCCTCGCCCCAACCATTCTAGTTTAAAGTCCCCCCAGTGACCTTTGCAAATTTCCCCGCCAGGATGTTGGTCCCCCTTGGGTTCAAGTGCAACCCATCCTCTCTGTACAGGTCCCACCTTCCCCAAAAGAAGTCCCAATGATCCAGAAACTTGAATCCCTGCCCTCTGCACCAGTCTTTCAGCCACGCATTTATCCTCCACCTCACTCCATTCTTACTCTCACTGTCGCGTGGTACAGGCAGTAATCCTGAGATTGCTACCTTTTTGGTCCTTTTCCTTAACTCTCCTCCCAACACCCTAAATCCTCCCTTCAAGACCTCTTCACTTTTTTTACCTATGTCATTTGTACCAATATGTACCACGACCTCAGGCTCCTCTCCCTCTGATTTCAGGATATCTTGGATGCGTTGAGACACGTCCGAGACCTTGGCACCAGGGAGGCAGACCACCATCCTGGTCTCCCGACTGCGTCCACAGAAACGCCTATCCGACCCCCTAACAATAGAGTCCCCAATTACTATTGCCCTCTTCTTTTTTTCCCTACCTTTCGGAGCAACAGGGCCGGTCTCTGTGCTGGAGGCCCGTCCGCTGTTGCTACTCCCGGGCAGGCTGTCATCCTCATCCGTACTCAAACAGGAGTACTTATTTGCAAGGTGTACCGACATTGGAGTACTCCCTCGTTCCTGCCTCTGCCCCTTGCCCTTCCTTAGCGTGACCCATATGTCTCTCTCCTGTGGTTTTGGAGTGACCACCTCCCTATAACTCCCCTCTATGACCTCGTCACTCTCCCTGACAAGACAGAGGTCATCGAGCTGCTGCTCCAGGAACCTAATACGGTCCCTTAGGAGCCCCATCTCTCTGCACCTGGTGCAGATGTGGACGTCTGGAGGGCCATCCGACACCATGACCTCCCACATCTGACATCCAGAACAGTACACTGCTCTGACTGTCATTCTCTCACCTTACCCTGGATCCGATACCAGTACAATACGATAGAAACTGCTGGGAGAAATCAGCAGGTATCTGACTCACAACAACTGCTCCCTCTTGCCCTTTAAACTGTACCTTTATTATATAAACAAAAAGCACTGTACCTTTAGCCCACTGTACCCTTAGCCCACTGTACCCTTAGCCCACTTTACCTTTACTAAAGCACTGAACCTTTAACCATAAAGCATAAATGCTAACCTGAGGGCGCACCCAATCAGCTGCTTCCTCTAGTCTGCTTCCACCAATCAGCGGCTTCCCCAGAAACGCTCCCTATGGAGTGTGGAACGTTACGGGATTTGGTAAGCCCTGACCCTCCTCCACTGTCTCCAACGGTCCCGGGCCTCTGTGAAAACAAGCCCCGTGCCCGATTTAAGTACTCACCGCCCTGACCCTCCTCCACTGTCTCCAACGGTCCCGGGCCTCTGTGAAAACAAGCCCCGTGCCCGATTTAAGTACTCACCGCCCTGACCCTCCTCCGCTGTCTCCAACGGTCCCGGGCCTCTGTGAAAACAAGCCCCGTGCCCGATTTAAGTACTCACCGCCCTGACCCTCCTCCGCTGTCTCCAACGGTCCCGGGCCTCTGTGAAAACAAGCCCCGTGCCCGATTTAAGTACTCACCGCCCTGACCCTCCTCCGCTGTCTCCAACGGTCCCGGGCCTCTGTGAAAACAAGCCCCGTGCCCGATTTAAGTACTCACCGCCCTGACCCTCCTCCGCTGTCTCCAACGGTCCCGGGCCTCTGTGAAAACAAGCCCCGTGCCCGATTTAAGTACTCACCGCCCTGACCCTCCTCCGCTGTCTCCAACGGTCCCGGGCCTCTGTGAAAACAAGCCCCGTGCCCGATTTAAGTACTCACCGCCCTGACCCTCCTCCGCTGTCTCCAACGGTCCCGGGCCTCTGTGAAAACAAGCCCCGTGCCCGATTTAAGTACTCACCGCCCTGACCCTCCTCCGCTGTCTCCAACGGTCCCGGGCCTCTGTGAAAACAAGCCCCGTGCCCGATTTAAGTACTCACCGCCCTGACCCTCCTCCGCTGTCTCCAACGGTCCCGGGCCTCTGTGAAAACAAGCCCCGTGCCCGATTTAAGTACTCACCGCCCTGACCCTCCTCTGCTGTCTCCAACGGTCCCGGGCCTCAATATACCATGATATAAATATATACACACATGAATAAATAAACTGATGAAGTGCAAATAACAGAAAATGGTTATTAATAATCAGAGTTTTGTCCGAGCCAGGTTTAATAGCCTGATGGCTGTGGGGAAGTAGCTATTCCTGAACCTGGTTGTTGCAGTCTTCAGGCTCCTGTACCTTCTACCTGAAGGTAGCAGGGAGATGAGTGTGTGGCCAGGATGGTGTGGGTCTTTGATGATACTGCCAGCCTTTTTGAGGCAGCGACTGCGATAGATCCCCTCGATGGAAGGAAGGTCAGAGCCGATGATGGACTGGGCAGTGTTTACTACTTTTTGTAGTCGTTTCCTCTCCAGGGCGCTCAAATTGCCGAACCAAGCCACGATGCAACCGGTCAGCATGCTCTCTATTGTGCACCTGTAGAAGTTAGAGAGAGTCTTCCTTGACAAACCGACTCTCCGTAAACTTCTCAGGAAGTAGAGGCACTGGTGAGCTTTCTTGATGATTGCATTAATGTTCTCGGACCAGGAAAGATCTTCAGAGATGTGCACGCCCAGGAATTTGAAGCTCTTGACCCTTTCAACCATCGACCCATTGATATAAATGGAGCTGTGGGTCCCCATCCTACTCCTTCCAAAGTCCACAATCAGTTCCTTGGTTTTGCTGGTGTTGAGGGCCAGGTTATTGCGCTGGCACCATATGGACAGTTGCTCGATCTCTCTTCTATACTCTGACTCATCCCTATCAGTGATACGCCCCACAACAGTGGTTTAATCAGCGAACTTGATGATGGAGTTCGCACTGTGATTGGTTACGCAGTCATGGGTATAGAGTGAGTACAGCAGGGGGCTGAGCACGCAGCCTTGAGGTGCTCCCGTGCTGATTGTTATCGAGGCTGACACATTTCCACCAATACGAACAGATTGTGGTCTGTGAATGAGGAAGTCGAGGATCCAATTGCAGAGGGATGCGCAGAGACCCAGTTCTGCGAGTTTGGTAACCAGCTTGGAGGGGATGATTGTGTTAAATGCCGAGCTGTAATCGATGAATAACAGCCTGACATATGAGTTTTTGTTGTCCAAGTGGTCCAGAGCGGAGTGGAGGGCCAGTGAAATCGCATCCACCGTTGATCTGTTGTGGCGATAAGCGAACTGCAGTGGGTTCAGGCTTTTGTCGAGGTAGGAGTTGATTTGCTCCATGATCAACCTCTCAAAGCACTTCATCACCACCGGCGTTAGTGCCACTGGTCGATAGTCATTGAGGCACGTCACCTTACTCTTCTTGGGCACAGGTATAATTGATGCTCTTTTAAAGCAGGTGGGGACCTCAGAGCTCAGAAATGAGAGGTTGAAAATGTCCGTAAAAACTCCAGCCAGTTGGTCCGCACAGGTTTTTAGAACACAACTGGGTATACCATCAGGTCCAGGTGCTTTTCGGGGTTTCGCCGACATTCGAGCTGCCTCCTGGTTTCGCCTTGTAGGAGGTGAATGCATTCAGGCCCCGCCACAGCTGCCGAACATCTGTTTCATCCTCCAGTTTGGAGCAGAAGTCCCTTTTGGCCTTTTTGATGGCCTTAGCAAGGTCGTATCTGGTCTTCATGTAGGCCACTGTATCGTTGGAAGTGAATGCCCTGTGTCTGGACTTCAGAAGAGTGCGGATCTCAAAGTTCATCCAAGGTTTCTGATTGGGAAACACTCGGAAGGTTTTGTAGGGATGCAGTCCTCAACACATTTCTTTACGAAGTCTGTAACAACTGTGGCGTATTCGTTCAAGTCCGTTGCTGAGTCCTTGAACATTGCCCAGTCTACAGAATCCAAACAGTCCTGGAGTTGTTCCTCTGCCCCCCCTGACCAGCTCTGTACTGTCCTCACTTCTGGGGGTGTGCTCTTCAATTGTTGCCTGTAGGCAGGAAGAAGCAGAATGGTATGGTCAGATTTACCGAAGTGAGGGCGAGGGATAGAACGATAGGCATTCTTGATGGCGGTGTAGCAGTGGTCGAGGGTGTTAGGACCTCTGGTGCAGCAGGAGACATGTTGGTGGAAGTTAGGGAGTGATTTCTTTAGGTTTGCCTTATTGAAGTCCCCAGCAATGGTGGTAAATGCATCGGGGTAAGACGTCTGGTGTTTGTTGACCACGGCATGCAGCTCCTCCAGTGCCAGACGGACGTCTGCCTGGGGTGGGATGTAGACCGCGGTCAGGATAATGGAGGTGAATTCCCTTGGGAGGTAGAAAGGGCGGCACTTCACCGCCAGATGTTCGAGGTGTGGAGAGTAGGAGTTGGAAAGGACTGCCATGTCTGAACGCCACACAGAGTTGACCATGAGGCAGACGCCCCCTCCTCTCCCTTTCCCAGATGCCAGGGTACGGTCCATACGGTGGATAGAGAACCCTTCAGGCTGGACTGCTGAGTCTGGGGAGCTGGGGGTGAGCCATGTCTCTGTGAAACAGAACACAGAGCATTCCCTCAGCTCCCTTTGATAAAGCAGTCTTGCCCTTAAGTCCTCCACTTTGTTTTCAAGGGACTGTACGTTGGCCGGTAGGATAGTAGGGAGAGGGGGCCAAAGTCCCCTGCGCTTCATTCTGACCTGAAGTCCTGCCCGTTGGCCACGTTTCCAGACACAATGGAGGCTTCCCCTTTGTTTCCAGGTACTGTACTTGCTGTACCTGCTGTTTCTGCGGACCTGCGCTGGAACGGGGATTCCTTCACAGACGGCAGCTCCAGCTCCGTAACAAAAGGGGGTTTCCTCAAAGTCGGCAGCTCCAGCTCGGTTGTTCCTGGAAGATCCAGCCTGTCGGCTCTGGGGTTCACCCCGGGGTCTCCAGGTACCGTACCTGGGATCCTCAGTCGGGTCGGGAGTTTTACAGCCAGCGTGGGAAAATTTAAAGTCCGGGGCTCCCGCAGCTGCGGAAGATCGCGAAATTGCGAGAGCCTTGAGGTGCTCAAGCGGCTTGTCCGAAACGGCACCGATTTCTGCCGTTTTTCTGATCCAGGTAAGTTGTTGGAAGTTGTAGTTGAGCCTTTTATGTTCCGGAGCTCCGCACAAGTTGCCACAGGCAGGCGCCATCATGCGACAATCTTGCGGCAACCAGTTAATATGCTCTCTATCATACACCTGTAGAAGATAAATAGAGTATTTGTCGACATACTGAATCTCCTCAGTCTTCTCAGGAAGTAGAGACATTGATGGGCTTTGTTTATGATTGTATCAATGTGCTGGTCTCAGGACAGATCTTCAGAGATATGCATGCCCAGGAACTTGAAGTTATGGACTCTCAACCACCTACCCGTTGATGAAGACAAGTTTGTGGATCCTTCCTCTTCTAAAGTCAACATTCAGTTGCTTGGTTTTACTGATGTTGAGAGCAAAGTGGTTGTTCTGGCATCATTCAATCAGATGATCATGGTTGCTCACTGAACTGTAGATCTCCAGGGTCACCTCTATAGGACTAAGATCATGTTTTTGTGGAAATGCCCAATAACTCCAAAGAAGTACAGGTTTGTAGGTTAATTGGCTTGGTATAAGTGTAAATTATTTGGTATAAGTGTAAATTGTCCCTAGTATGTGTAGGCTTGTATTCATGTGCGGGGATCGCTGGTCGTTACAGACTTGTTGGGCTGCAGGGCCGGTTTTTGCACTGTATCTCTAAAAGTAAAATTAAAACTATAAAACCGCCACCCAGAATAAAGGACAAATAGCAGTGCCAAAGGACAGACTGTAATTTCCAATTCAGGGCTGCAACAGGATCTCAAGACCAGAGCTCATGATTATTGTGATTTGAGTCATGAATGTTGTCTACCCTAGTAACACCAATTTTCAATTGCTGCTAAAGCTCAATGTTATGCCATTGAATTTCCAGACAACTGCATCTTGAGGACCAGAAATGTTTTATTAAATGATTCATAAAAGAAAATGTGACATGAATCTCCATGGGCAGCATAGTGGTGCGGTTGGTAGAGCTGATCCCTCACTGTACAAGAAACCTCAGGTGCTGTCAGTGTGGAGTTTATGGGTTTCCTATAGCTGTTTTGGTTCCTCACCACATTCCAAAGACGTGTGGGTTTGTAGGTTAATTGGCCTCTATAAATTACCTCTAGCGTAGAGTGGATGCAAAAGTTTGATAACATAGAAATAGTGTGAATGGCTGGTCAATGGTTTGCATAGACTCCATAGGCCAAAAGGTCTGTTTCATGCTGTATATGTAAAATAAAACAAAATAAACTAAATGAAACATCACTTTTTGCTATGAATTCATTTTCCCATTGTACATCTATCTATCTATATATTACTAAAACTCTCATCTTGTTTGTGATTCTGCATGCGTGCTTATGCGCTTCCGGAACTATGCCAAAACAGTACAGGATAGTGCTACAATTTTGGACCACCTTATTGATGTTATATTTTACGTTATTCACATTTTTTACTTTACAAAACCCCACTTTGAGAAAAATGACTTGAAGTTGCAGTGGCAGTTAACAGCTATGATGTCACAATGTGATCTAATTTACATAAACTGCCCATCAACAGTGTTCCACCCAGTGCAATGAGAGATTTGTTACATTGTCGTAAGGAGAGGGAGGGAGTGGGGGAGGGGAGGAGGAGAAATGTTATTTAAACATTGTGTTTATTGGGGGAGTGGAATAGGGGAGAGCTGAGGAGTGGGGGAGCAGGGAGATAGAGGGAGAGGAGGGGCTAGGGAGGGGAGAGGGGTTATGGAGGGAGGAAGGGAGGGAGGGGGTGACTGAGGGTAGGGGTAAGGTGAGGGAGGGAGTGGTGGAGGGGAGGAGGAGAAGAGAGAGGGTGGAGGGGGAGGGAGTGTTGGGGGATGAGGGGGGATGAAGGGGAATGGAGGAGGATATGGGTAGGACGAGGGATGACGAGGCGCAGTTGGGGAGGGTTGCTGTGACTCGAGTCACAACGGGGATCTCTGGTGTCACAACGGGAACCTGTCAGCCATGCCTGCGCAGTTGAGGGCTATGGGTTAGTGGTGGAATATTGCATCTGGGGACCAGCCCACCCATGTGACAGGGACCCAATGGGTCCCACTTGGTCTAGTATCAGTTAAAATTAATATCTCGACATACACCATCCTTTTCCTTATTGAAAAATATATCCCAGGTCATGATATATTTTACTTACCATCTGGATTTATTCATATATGTTATTAGTCAAGGTGCCTGGTATTTCCCAGAAGTCAGGATGAAGCCAATATTAGTTAAGCAAAGTGGATTGCCCAAGACCTAATTCAGATGGCACTGTAGTGTAGTTAATAGAGTGTTGTTAGCAGAGCTGCTGTCTCACAGCGCCAACGTCCTGGGTTCAATCCTAATCTCTGCTGTTACCTGTGTTATGTTTTCATATTCTCCTTGCGTCTAATTTTGTTTACTGTTGGTGTTCTGGTTTTCCCTCCACATCCCACAAACTAAACGGTTGGTAAAATAATTGGTCATTGTAAATTGCCTCCAATGCGAGTAATATAAATTGGTCAAGTGGGGGGAGGAGGGAGTTGAGTGGAGTTCATGGGAATTTGAGGAGAATAAAAAATAGGACTAACCAAGGGATTAACATGGCATGGACTCAATGGTTGAAGGACCCATTTCCATGTTCTATGATTGTATAACCCTCTGACATATTTCCCAAACGGGACAGGATTGCCTATGGCAGACCTGACGTCAGCTTAATTGGATAAGCAGCGTCCAGCTACCAAAAAAGTGAAAGCTATATGCCTCCTTGAATGTGAATCTGTAAAACGCTGAAGTGCAGAAGGTCTCCTCTTCCCACCTCCTCCCCCTTCATCCGGAATCTAAATAGAAAACAAAGATTGCAATTACTTTGATCATTACCTTTTCATCACTTTCCTTGTCCTCCATGAATGTGAACTGTGTGCATTTTTTAACATCATACAATGGATAAAGAAAATGTTCATAACTTAAACAACGCAATCACTGTACAGCCTTTGGAACTATTATTTCCTCCCACTTATTTTCCCATAATCATCCGTTCAGCTTCAATTGGCTTTTCAGTTTATCTTTTTTGTTTAATGCCACAAGTTCTTTCCCAGGCCTCTATTTCCTGTATGAGGTGACCAAGTCCTGATGCTGCCTCCTGCCACAGATCCATGTAATGTGAACTGCTGTCACATCAGTCTGTTTTCTTTTCAGTTCGATTGAAACAATGATGCCCATTGGAACCATTTGCTGAAAACATGTGTTATTATCTCTTTTATTTCCTCCTCCTCCTTGCTCCCTAAGGGAGCAAAGCATCTGTCTGAATGGGCTCCGACAGCTCTTCTATCTTTTATGTGCCTCTCCCACAAAACCCTCACTCATTCTTTTCAGCAGGGTACTTGACTGAGGATTTCCAGGTTAAACTCATACTTATCTTCAAAAAAATTCCAAGCGTGTCACTTCAGTATTAGGGAGCTGGTAAGTTTACACTCTCAAGATGTTCAACCACCATTAAGAACATTAAGTGTGATCTTTCCGTTCAAAGCATCATTAATTTAGTTAGTCATTCAGGAAAGAGCAGTTTATTAAGTAAGGCTTGAATTTTCCAATATTTTACCAAAATAATAAAAACAAAGACCAACTTTAAACTTTGTTGATTTTAAAATACTTGTTTACACAATCAATCTATTTCATTATGCCAACAATATATTTTCCCTTTAAAAGCAGTTTTTAAAATGAGAATATTGTACGAAGAATTCATGGCTAATTACATTTTTTTGTGGACATTGAAAAGATTATTGAGTCAGTGGTGTCACGGGATAAATTAGGGTGAAAAATGCTAATGGTTAATTTCTTGCAGTGCAATGGAAATTTTGGAATTTGCTGCCATTATTGCTCTTAACAAATTGTAATTAAAGATATCAAATGCTGATGTAATTACCTCATGCATTTTTATTTTTCAGAAGTGAAATCACCCAATTTTATCAATGCATGATAATAAACAGCAAGTTAATATGTGAATGCACCTGCCCCACACCTCCAATATCTTTGATCCTGACCTCTTGTGCTATCTATGTGGACTGTGCACAGTCTTATTTCCCTCCTTCATTCCATAAATAGGTTGGTTGGTTGGTTAGTAGGTTAATTGGCAAAAGTAAATTATCATCCACATGTTAATGAGATGTGAGAGAGAATAAATAGCAGGGGAAGGAAATAAGGTTAACAGACATTTTGTTCAACTGTATCATTATGTTCCAACTCTTGTGCTGCAGCCAATGAAGGCAAGCATGCCATATGCCTCTTCACCACCATGTCTACCTATGTTATCACTTCCTCATAGCCCCTAGCTTCACTCTATTCTGCCATTTTCGCTGTGTGTCCTGCCCTGGTTTAACTTCCCAAAATGCATCACTTAGCACGTCAGAATTAAACTCCATCTGTTATTCCCCCGCCCACTTTCCCAGTCAATCTACATCCTGTTATAACCTTCAACAAACATTGTCACCGTCCACTCTCCCACCAATTTTGGGGTCAATTGCAAAATGACTAATCTACGTATGCCAGCTATGTACTTTTCAAATCAATTAGCATATATAACAAACAACAGGGGATCCAGCACCAATTCCTGCAACACTTCACTGGTCAAAGACCTCCAATCTGAAAGTCAAACTTCCCTAGGTGGAATCATTGATCTTTATCCCATTTCCCATGGGCCCCTTACAATCAATTGTGTGGAGTAATTTAGAATTTACAGTGCTGAAAAAGTCCATTCAGATTACCTGGTGCTGATGTTTGCACTCCTGAGATACCTTTTCATAATCTGCTTTTCTTGACTACAAATATGTTTTTGACTGCTTTGTCACCCATGTACTGGTCCAGATGTCTGAAGAAGGGTCTCGACCCGAAACATCGACCCGACCCGAAACTTGACCCAAAACATTCCTTCTCTCCAGAGGTGCTGCCTGGACCGCTGAGTTACTCCAGCATTTAGTGTCTATTTTCAATGTTAACCAGCATTTGCAGTTCCTTCCTGTACCGTTCACTTCAGTGCATCCTGTGGCAGTCCTGAAGTTGTTGCCCAAAAGTCGCAGTCAGTAGCTCATCCATACTTTTTCAAATATGATACTCTCCAGGTTTCCTTGTGGACTGCATTGTTGGAGTGGCAACATGGGCATGTTGCCCATACATTATCTGTACGGTGATTAGAAGCACAGGTTATGCTTTGCTGCTGTCTTCAATGGAGGGGAGTAGCAAAACAGTCTAAGATAAGTATCAGATGAAATTTATAAACATTAAGTATTGTTCATACTCATGGCCGAACAGTGACGCAGCGGCAGAGTTGTGCCACTAGAGTTGTTGCCTTAGAGCGCCAAAGACCTGAGTTCGATCCTGACCATGGTTGTTGTCTGTGCACTCAGTTTGTGCACTCTCCCTCTGACTGCGTGGATTTTCTCCACCTGCCTCCCACATTCCAAAGATGTGCTGGTTTGTAAGTTAATTGGATTTTGTAAATTGTCCCTAGTGCATAGAATAGAACCGGGTGAGCTTTGCTCAGCACAGAATCAGTGGGCCTAAAGGCCTGTTTTAAAATATGTATTTAACTCTTTTTTGGTTTTAATATTTTTCATTATTTTATCATCTTTTAATGCAAATATTTTTGAAACATTCAGTCTTTGAAGGCAATTAAGTGAGGTAGTATATCAATGATTTTATTTCGCCTTTTCCTGTGTTCAGGGTTTATTTCACTCCTCCCTTCATCCACTGACATGAGATCCAAGGAAGGCCTTGTCAGCATACAGAAGATCAATGTGGGGGACTAAGCCAAGTTCTCTCTGCAAATTCCCACTGGGAAAAACCACAATAGGAATGTCCAAATCTCATTCAGTTATGAACAACCATGGCGCCTTGCTACAGGCTACATGTTCAGTTCCAATTTCTTGTGACTACATGAATTCAGTGTTCTTTGCAAGGGATTCAATTCCATGAATCCACACAGTAAAGCCTACTACTGTCTCCCTTTAAAAAACAATCCTGGGAGTACTCTAAATAAACAATCTCTGCTCTTTGGCAAACAGTTTCATGCCCTACGTTTACCTAATTTCTTCTACCCACAGGTGATCTCTATCTTGAAGAGTTAGATAGAGCTCTTAAAGATAATGGAGTCAAGGGATATGGGGAGAAGGCAGGAACTGGGTACTGATTGTGGATGATCAGACATGATCACATTGAATGGCGGTGCTGGCTCGAAGGGCCGAATGGCCTACTCCTGCACCTATTGTCTATGTATCTATGTATCTATGTGCTCTTCATTCCAACTAACACTGCAAAACCATCAATGGAATGGAAGAGAAAGTCATTTAAATTAAAGATGTGACCATGAAAATGGAGCAGACATTGAACCAACATCGTCACTTGTATTGTATTCGTATTGTATTGTATTCAAATTTATTGTCATTGTCTCAGTTAGAGACAACAAAATGAATTTCCCTTACAGGCAGTATCATAAAAATAAAAATAAATAAATAATAATAAATAATAAAACATATTAAAAATAAAATAGAATTTTAAAAAAAGCACAAACACTGAAAGTCCACGACACACCATAACATAATGGCACCAAGGTGAGGAAGGCACCATAGTCCAGCCAGCCTCCCCTCCGTTCTTCCCAGATGTTCACTCGTGGTCTGGGCCTTCCTAGCACCCGCAGTCGCCGCCCCGGGTGGCCCGATGTTCAGGCCCTCACGCCGGGCTGGTGGAACGCCGACGCCGAACCCCGACGGTGAACATCCTCCCCCTCAGCGGCCCGGACCTCCTGATCAGCCGCCTCCCACCGGAGTCCGCAGCTCCCGAGTCCGCAGGCCGAGCCGGGCAGAGTCGCAGGACCCCGCGCTGTCCATCAGCACCGCCCGCGTTGGGAGCCCGCAAACCACAGCTCCATGATGTCGGTGCAGCAGGTCCAGCACTCCGGGCTCCAGACGGCGATCCCCGGTAAGGCATCGCCAGCCCCGCGATGTTACAGCGCTGTCCCGCTGCTGCTGGAGCTCTGGTCGATGCCGGCAGGAAAGGCCGTGCCAATCCAGTAGGTAGGTCGCTGGGGGGGGGGGGGGGGGGGGTGGCGAGGACGCGACTCGAATAATAGTCATGTCTTCACCAGGAGGCGGCTGAAGGACGGTATCACCCGCACCGTACCCTCTTCCCCCACATAAAAACACAAAAAAACACACAAAAAAACACTTTTACATAACTAAATAAACAAAAAAACAAAAAGATACCGGGCTGTAGGTGGAGGCTGCTGGCACCAGCACCACCGGAAGTACAAATACTTGGAAGAAGTAGTTTGGTTGCATTAATAATTTGCCATGCCAATATTATAATTTGGACCCAAAATCCTAGAGTTACTCAGCGGGTTAGGCAGCATCTCTGGAGAAAAGGAATAGGTGAAGTTTCAGGTCGAGATCCTTCTTCAGACTGAGAGTTAGGGGACCTTTTCATACCTCAAGTTTACCTCTCCCCTGACTCTCAATCTGCAGTCTGAAGAAGGGTCTCGACACGAAAGGTCACATATGCCTTTCCTCCAGAGATGCTGCCTGACCTGCTGAGTTACTCCTGCATTTTGTGTCTATCTACGGTGTAAACCTGCATGAGTGAAAGCTACAACTGCTACATTTCACAGTTACAAACTATTTTGCAATGTACCGTCCATGCTATGGGAGTATATGGTAGGGATGCTAGTCCGTACTGTAACACCCACTTCCCACAATGGAAGAATGAATTTTTGCATAGATCAAGGAGTATTGCATCTGAGTCATGGTAAGGTAATGGCAAGCTGGTTCTTATCCAAATCTCTAAAATTGAAAGGCTTCCAATCTGAACAAACAACTCACAGCTTTGTACTGCTGCAAGATGGTTAATCAGAATGCTGGTCACCTTTCACTAGCCCCCATGCTTTCAGCAAATTCCACAGTAGTTGGGAGGCCCAGGAACTGAGATTGCACCTCCCTTTGGGAGCGTCCTCCACCTGCAATACATATTATGAAATCTGGGGCATCACGCCAGCGATTTCCAGGCAATTTAACATTGAAAATACAATTCCACTGTTCACTCTCTTGTCTGAAATTCTAGTGCAGAGTCTTCACAAGTTGAAATATATAGAGCAAGAAATGAATGATGAATAATTGAAAATGTATCTATATCAGTAAACTGTCCTGTTTAGTTTGCAGGACAGAATTGCCCTGTCCTGTCCTGTCCTGTAAATTCATAGAGATGTAGTTATTCCTTTCCACCTTAAACACGTTAAAGATGGGTTTTGGAGGCTTTGAGTTAAACTTCTTCACTCCTACATAAGTGTTAATTTTTGTCATGTTTCTTCATCTGTTATTATTCTTGGTGAACACAAAAAGCTGCAGTAACTCAGCGGGACAGGCAGCATCTCTGGAGAGAAGGAATGGGTGATGTTTTGGGTCGAGACCCTGCTTCAGACTGATGTCAGGGGAGTGGGCGATATAGAGATAAAATGTAGTCAGAGACAGTAATGGGCCTGTCCCACTTAGGCGATTTTTCAGCCGACTGCTGGCGACCTGCAAGTTGCCGGCAGTTGCCTGAAAAACCGGGAACTGGAACGTCGACTGTCAGAGTGGAACACACACACACAAACACATTGCTTCCTTCACCAGCCCGTAATAATTTTTTTGACAGCGCTCCCCCCGCTTGCCCTGTCTAAAAAATTCACACGGTGCAAAGCCAAGGTGATACAGACACACTCCGCGATGAACAGGAAGGTTGGCGCTGTAAAAAGACGGCTAAAGCACAGTGTATGGTAAGTCCTTTAAAAGAAGGGGGGAGGGGGGGAAGGGGGGGAGAGAGGAGGGAAAAGGGGGGAGGAGTGGAGACAACTTTTATGAAGCCAGTGAAGCTCGGCGGACATTTAACATTACCGCTCGGTTATCCTTGGTTCTGAAAACTACTGCTTTGCTTTTATTTCCCGATGAGCCAATGAAATTCACCGGTCAGCACTGGCTACAACCTACGAGAACCTCCAAGAACCTTCGACTTCCTGGCAACCCACTAACTAGGACCTCTTGGCGACCCACCTACGGCTCGATAATTCTTGCTATTCTCCATGGTGGCTTCATTCTCGTCGCCGCTAATTTTTCAACATGTTGAAAAATTCACGGCAACTATAATGAGGCCGCGATTAGGGTACTCCTCACGACCATGAAGGCGACCCCCGCCAACCACCCGCGGACATGTGGCGACCATGTGGTGACTGCATAGTCTCCTGCAGTCGCCTAAAAAGTTGCCTATGTGGGACAGGCCCTTAAGACTGGTAGGAGAACTGGGAAGGGGGAGGGGATGGAGAGAGAGGGAAAGCAAGGGCTACTTGAAGTTAGAGATGTCAATGTTCACACCACTGGGGTGCAAGCTACCCAAGCGAAATATAAGATACTGTTCCCCCAATTTGCGCTGGGCCTCACGCTGACAATGGAGGAAGCCCAGGCCAGAAAGATCAGTGTGGGAATGGGAGGAGGAGTTAAAGTGCTGAGCAACCGGGAGATCAGGTAGTTTTATCCTTTTGCATGTCTCAGAGAGATAACAGTAACTTCCATGAAAGGGGAAAACAAAACTGTGGTTATTGGAGATGTGAAATACAATCTGAAAATCTTGATCAGTGTCTGGAATAGAGTTAATGTTTCAGTTCAATTACCTTTCTTCAGAACGGTAAGTGTAAAGTTCAAGACATTATTTGAACAGTTTTTTTCAAGCATTGCAGAAGCATTGCACAGAGGACCCATGCCAGTTGTAATTGCTTTTTCTTTGTTATAGTTGAGATGAGTAATGTACATGCTATTAAGGAGAAGCTAGACAAGTACACAAGAGGAAATGGAGCAGGTTATGATGATGTCAGATGGGATGTGGGATCATGTTCAGCACCAACACCTGCACAAACCATTTGGGTTCAATAAAATGCCTATACAATTCTTAGTGATCTGTAAGTCTTGTTGTGGTACTGAGATCTTGAAAAAATTATGTTTTAGGACAATTTTATCGGCAACTATTATTGATGTAGAAGTTAGTGATGAGCATGGCTGTATAGTGGTCCTCTATTCAGCTCAATTCTAGCAGAAAACCTTCTGTCCTGGTAATTTTTTTCAATAATTAACTGCACTAATCAGGATGACTTGCAATTGATGGATATTTTAAAGATTTTCCCACACATCTTTTTCCCCCTGTGGACACATGCCAGAGGCAGAAGACAATTCCCCAGGACACAATCCTTGTGAGAGCTGCACCGCACTGGGAGCACTGGATCATGGAATCGCCCATTGATAGCCTTTTTTCTGTGGTTGATGCTTTCTCACAGAGTAAACAGGGCTATTTAAACCTGCAGCAAAGTTTCAGGGAATTCATCGTTCCATATAATAAAATAAACAACGTTTGGTTACATCGGCAAAAAGGTCAATGGATTTGTGACATCAATCAAATACTTTAATTCCTTGTAGTCATTAAACATTCCCACTGAGATTAGATTGCTCCTAACTGGTGTTCTATAAATATTTTACCGATATCTCCATACGTTGTGCATCGAGGAAAGCTCTGTATTACATAGAATAGAGTCATTTTCACCAACATAATGCAAAAGCATAGAAAGGGTGGATAGCCAAAGTATTTTTCTTAGGGTGGAATTGTCAAATACTAGAGGGTATAGATTTAAGGTGTGACAGGAAATATTTAAAGGAGAAGTGCAAAGCAAATGTATTTATACACCTGCAATATGATTCCAGGGGAGATGATAGAAGCAGAAATGACAGCAATGTTTAAGTGGTATTTAGACAGACACATGAAGAGACAGCAAATAGAGTGGTTTGGACCATGTGCAGGTTGACGGGTTTAGTTAGATTGGCATCATGCTTGTGCCAAAGGGCCTGTTTTTGTGCCATACTGTTCTATGTTCTAATGTATGCATAGGCTTAATTCACATAAATAGATTCATGAACTTTCACCTAAATTCAGTAGTTGTGGAAGTGAAATTGCACATTTTTGGCAGCATTTGTCTGAATTACAGGAATACCTGTGCAGAGTGGCTGCATTTTGAATCCAAGAGAACAAGATTCCTGGTGCAGGATGAACACATCATAATGGAAAATGTTGACCCTTTCTAGGAAACTGCCTCCTTTCTCTTAATAATTAAAATTGATTTTTTTCCTTGTTTTGAATGCAGGCCAATACCACATAACCTGTCTGCTAATATTCCCAAAAGCTGCGGTTGGGGACACTTGACACTTCCTACCTGGAAATGTCCATATTTTGTCTCACTTTTCTTCCTTTCTGGGTAGGGGGTCTGCCCCAAAGAAGATCCTGGAATCTCATAGAGAAAGACTGGGTTCCAAATAAACTAATGAAGAAATAAGTGGACAGTGAGACTGATGGGAATGCTCTGATGACCACCATAAATTAGATTGGCCAAATATCCTTTATCTATGTTGTACTTTTGGCCTCTAGATTGAACAGAAATGAATGGAAATAGGAGCGTTTGTTGTGACAGTGGGCTGGGCACCAAACTTACATTCTTATGATCAAAATCAAAATCCATGAGAGTGTTTTGGAGATTAATGGTTCATCTGTCATTTGGATGCATGCATCTTATGTGAAATATGTTTCAGTGGCTTCAGTTTCATACATAGCAAAAAAATGTGCAGATGGCTAAACAAATTGGCAATCATAAGAAATGATGCAAAGTTGAATGTGGTATATAAATGTAACATCACCAGGAGACTGAGATAATGATGAGTTCAATGGGTTTTTGGATCAGTGAAGGGAGTTTATGTGATTCCAGGCAATTATTTATTTAACCCTGAAATATTTAGTTCTGAGATTAGCTGTCTACAATATTGCTCTTTCTATCATGTTTTCATATTTCTCATACATTATAGAACAAGAACATTCGGCCCACCCAGTTCATGCTATTATCTGAGCATTCAAATCTGTCCCGTGCTTCACTTATTTCCCTTTTAGCTCTTCACACTCATGTGCCCATCATGTGCCCATCATGTGCCTATCTCTCTAATCTCCCTATCTCCCTAATCACACTGAGTAAATTGCAGAAACCAATCAACCCACCAAGAGGCATGTCACGGAGATATAGAAGTAAATTAGATCATCCATGGGAACACCACATGGTCACAGGGAAAATATGCACACAGACAGCATCCAAAGCTCAGGATCGAACTAAGGTTGCTGGAAGTGAGTAGCACTATTGTATTATTTTCATAACTACGTATGAAATATTTGCAAGTAATACATTGGGCCAGACTTTGTGGGAAAATGTTTGAAGTTCTTTGCATATATGTTATTGAGAATAGGAATCCTGAATGAAGTTGGAAACCATGAACTTTCTTCCTGCCTTCGCATAGGGATTTGCTGATTTTATTATGAGACTGAACTCCTAATAGAGAGTATGAAATTGCTGCAGTCTATTTACCCATTGTAGTTGGTTCGACTTGGAGCAGGAGTTGCAAATGCATTTACTGTATGCCAATAGTAGCTGTGAGCGACCTGGACAGGTATCAACAGTTGAATCGTATTCATTACTTTTCAAATGTTTTAGAATTTTCCTTCATTGCAAAATCATTGCAAGGGAGCAAGGTTTAGATGTCTTGTATTTTTATTATCATAATTTGGGTGGGCAATCCTTTTTCTGATACCCCACTCCATTGTGTAAATGTGTTGTGTCGTGCAATGCTCTACCACCATGCAGGGCCGTGCAAATGAGGATCAGACCATTGTGATCAACAATTGTGGTCAACAACCATTGTGGTCAACAATGGACAATGAGAAAAAAGTGTTTCCTTGTCTCCGTTCTAAATGGCTTAGCCCTTGTTCTTAAAATGTGGCCCCTGGTTCTGGACTCCCCCAACATCCGAAACATGTTTCCTGTCCCTAGCGTGCCCAAACCCTTAATAATCTTATATGTTTTAATAAGTGTCCTCTCATCCTTCTAAACTCCAGAGTATACAAGCCCAGCCGCTCCATTCTCTCAGCATATGACAGTCCCGCCATCCAGGGAATTAACCTTGTAAACCTATGCTGCACTCCCTCAATAGCAAGAATGTCCTTCCTCAAATTAGGGTACCAAAATTGCAAACAATACTCCAGGTGTGGTCTGACTAGAGCCCTATACAACTGCATAATGACCTTTTTGCTCCTCAACTCCTCTTGTTATAAAGGCCAACATGCTATTCGCTTTCTTCACAGCCTGCTGTACCCACATGCTTACTTTCATTGACTGATGAACAAGGACCCCCAGATCCCGTTGTACTTCCCCTTTTCCCAACTTGACACCATTTAGATAGTAATCAGTCTTCCTGTTTTTGCTACCAAAGTGGATAACCTCACATTTATCCACATTAAACTGCATCTGCCATGCATCTGCCCACTCACTCAACCTGTCCAAGTCACCCTGCATTCTCATAGCATCCTCCTCACAGTACACACTGCCACCCAGCTTTGTGTTGTCTGCAAATTTGCTGATGTTACTTTGAATCCCTTCATCTAAATCATTGATGTATATTGTAAATAGCTGTGGTCCCAGCATCGAGCCTTGCGGTACCCCACTAGCCACTACCTGCCATTCTGAAAGGGACCCGTTATTCCCTACTCTTTGTTTCCTGTCTGCCAACCAATTTTCTATCCTTGTCAGCACTCTACCCCCAATACCATGTGCCCTAATTTTGCCTATTAATCTCCTATGTGGGACCTTATCAAATGCTTTCTGAAAGTCCAGGTACACTACATCCACTGGCTCTCCCTTGTCCATTTTCCTAGTTACATCCTCAAAAAATTCCAGAAGATTATTCAAACATGATTTCCCCATGATTTCCCCTATCGAAATGTTTCACTATTTCATCTTTTATAATTGACTCCAGCAACTTTCCCACTACCGATATCAGGCTAACTGGTCTATAGTTCCCTGTTTTCTCTCTCCCACCTTTCTTAAAAAGTGGGATAACATTAGCTACCCTCCAATCCACAGGAACTGATCCTGAATCTATAGAACATCAACAACAACTAGTGTTCAAAAGGGAACTGCAGATGCTGGAATATCGAAGGTACACAAAATTGCTGGAGGAACTCAGCGGGTGCAGCAGCATCTATGGAGCGAAGGAAATAGGCGACGTTTCGGGCCGAAACCCTTCTTCAGACTGATGGGGGGTGGGGAAAGAAAGAAGGAAAAAGGGAGGAGGAGGAGCCCGAGGGCGGGCGGATGGGAGGGTGGGTGGAGACAGCTAGAGGGTGAAGGAAGGGGAGGGGACAGCACAGGCTAGCCAAATTGGGGGAATTCAATGTTGATGCCATAAGGGCGCAAGGACCCCAGACGGAATATGAGGTGCTGTTCCTCCAATTTCCGCTGTTGCTCACTCTGGCAATGGAGGAGACCCAGGACAGAGAGGTCGGATTGGGAATGGGAGGGGGAGTTGAAGTGCTGAGCCACCGGGAGGTCATGTAGGTTAAGGCGGACTGAGCGGAGGTGTTCGGCGAAACGGTCGCCCAACCTACGCTTGGTCTCACCGATGTAAATTAGCTGACATCTAGAGCAGCGGATGCAGTAGATGAGGTTGGAGGAGATACAGGTGAACCTTTGTCGCACCTGGAACGACTGCTTGGGACCTTGAATGGAGTCGAGGGGGGAGGTGAAGGGACAGGTGTTGCATTTCTTGCGGTTGCAACGGAAAGTGCCCGGGGAGGGGGTGGTGCGGGAGGGAAGGGAAGAATTGACGAGGGAGTTGCGGAGGGAGCGGTCTTTGCGGAAGGCAGACATGGGGGGAGATGGGAAGATGTGGCGAGTGGTGGGGTCACGTTGGAGGTGGCGGAAATGGCGGAGGATTATGTGTTGTATTTGCCGGCTGGTGGGGTGAAAGGTGAGGACCAGAGGGACTCTGCCCTTGTTGCGTGTGCGGGGATGGGGAGAGAGAGCAGTGTTGCGGGGTATGGATGAGACCCTGGTGTGAGCCTCATCTATGGTGGCGGAGGGGAATCCCCGTTCCCTGAAGATCGAGGACATTTCCGATGCCCTGGTATGAAATGTCTCATCCTGGGAACAGATGCGGCGTAGGCGGAGGAATTGGGAGTAGGGGATGGAGTCTTTACAGGGGGCAGGGTGGGAAGACGTGTAGTCCAGATAGCCATGTGAGTCAGTGGGTTTATAATGTATGTCGGTCAGGAGTCTGTCCCCTGCGATGGAGATGGTGAGGTCAAGGAATGGTAGGGAAGTGTCGGAAATCGTCCAGGTGTATTGGAGTGCCGGATGGAAGGCCCCGCACGGCCCGTTTTTACCTTCTCCCCAAAATCCACAAACCCGGCTCTCCCGGCAGACCCATTGTCTCTGCGTGTTCGTGCCCCACCGAACTCATCTCCACATACCTTGACTCCATCCTATCCCCCTTGGTCAAATCCCTCCCCACCTTTGTTCTAGACACCTCAGACACTCTCCGCCGCCTCCACGCATTCCACTCTCTGGGCCCTCACCCCCTCATCTTCACCATGGATGTCCGGTCACTCTACACCTCCATCCCCCACCAGGATGGCCTCAAAGCCCTCCGGTTCTTCCTCGACCAGAGGAGCAACCTTTACCCAGCCACTGACACTCTCCTCCGCTTAGCGGAGTTGGTCCTCACCCTCAATAACTTTACATTTGACTCCTCCCATTTCCTCCAAACACAAGGCGTAGCTATGGGCACACGCATGGGCCCCAGCTACGCCTGCCTCTTTGTCGGGTACGTTGAACAATCCTTGTTCGATGCGTACCAGGGCCCCATCCCCGACCTCTACCTCCGCTACATTGACGACTGCTTTGGTGCCACCTCCTGCACCCACACACAACTGACTGACTTCATCCACTTCACCACCAACTTCCATCCGGCACTCCAATACACCTGGACGATTTCCGACACTTCCCTACCATTCCTTGACCTCACCATCTCCATCGCAGGGGACAGACTCCTGACCGACATACATTATAAACCCACTGACTCACATGGCTATCTGGACTACACGTCTTCCCACCCTGCCCCCTGTAAAGACTCCATCCCCTACTCCCAATTCCTCCGCCTACGCCGCATCTGTTCCCAGGATGAGACATTTCATACCAGGGCATCGGAAATGTCCTCGTTCTTCAGGGAACGGGGATTCCCCTCCGCCACCATAGATGAGGCTCACACCAGGGTCTCATCCATACCCCGCAACACTGCTCTCTCTCCCCATCCCCGCACACGCAACAAGGGCAGAGTCCCTCTGGTCCTCACCTTTCACCCCACCAGCCGGCAAATACAACACATAATCCTCCGCCATTTCCGCCACCTCCAACGTGACCCCACCACTCGCCACATCTTCCCATCTCCCCCCATGTCTGCCTTCCGCAAAGACCGCTCCCTCCGCAACTCCCTCGTCAATTCTTCCCTTCCCTCCCGCACCACCCCCTCCCCGGGCACTTTCCGTTGCAACCGCAAGAAATGCAACACCTGTCCCTTCACCTCCCCCCTCGACTCCATTCAAGGTCCCAAGCAGTCGTTCCAGGTGCGACAAAGGTTCGCCTGTATCTCCTCCAACCTCATCTACTGCATCCGCTGCTCTAGATGTCAGCTAATTTACATCGGTGAGACCAAGCGTAGGTTGGGCGACCGTTTCGCCGAACACCTCCGCTCAGTCCGCCTTAACCTACATGACCTCCCGGTGGCTCAGCACTTCAACTCCCCCTCCCATTCCCAATCCGACCTCTCTGTCCTGGGTCTCCTCCATTGCCAGAGTGAGCAACAGCGGAAATTGGAGGAACAGCACCTCATATTCCGTCTGGGGTCCTTGCGCCCTTATGGCATCAACATTGAATTCCCCCAATTTGGCTAGCCTGTGCTGTCCCCTCCCCTTCCTTCACCCTCTAGCTGTCTCCTCCCACCCTCCCATCCGCCCGCCCTCGGGCTCCTCCTCCTCCCTTTTTCCTTCTTTCTTTCCCCACCCCCCATCAGTCTGAAGAAGGGTTTCGGCCCGAAACGTCGCCTATTTCCTTCGCTCCATAGATGCTGCTGCACCCGCTGAGTTCCTCCAGCAATTTTGTGTACCATCAACAACAACTATTTGTTCACAGTGACTGTTACACTGGCTAATTTGGACTTACAGTTCTCTGGGAGATGTGAGGTACAAAGAAGGTTTTAACATAATATTGCAACTTTCACACTCTTTTGAATATCCCACTGCACAATTGAGTTATGAGATAATTTTCATGTGCATTTATTTCTCCGTAATTGGGAAAATGTCATACAAATTGTGCACAGCAATTTTTCTCAGACAGGAATCTGTCGCAGTGATATTGACTGAAAGCCAAATATTGGCCAGAATAATTATCTTCCTGTTATAGAGCTATGCAGCATGGGAACAAGTTATTTGACATAACTTGTCCGTGCTGACAAAGATGTCCTTCTATGCTAGTCCCATTTGCCTGTATTTGACCCATATTCCCCTGAACCTTTCCTATCCATGTCCAACTGTTCTGAAACATTGTTATTCTACCTGCTTCAACCTCTTCCTCTGGCAGCTTGCATCATATCTGTACAATCAAGTTTATATCTATTCTTCAAGTTTTGGAAAGAGTTTTAAAAATAGATCTTTAAAGTTTCATAAGAGCCGTACATTTATTTGACCGGATGGTTGGATCTTGGTACAAATGTTCAACCAAAATCATTCCAGTGTTGCAGTAATGCACTGGAGCAGCAGTTTGGAATTTTGTACCACACCTTTATTTTATTCTTTTCACTGCAAAAAAAAGGTAAATCCATTACATGTTATTTAAAGTTATAATCATACAATACAACATCCCTTTTCCCACTGTGCAAACATAGATGAATCAAAGAGTTAGATTATTAATACAGTTGCAACATAAAACAGTGACCTATGTGTGCATAAACCCATAACTCTACTGTCAGAATGCACTAACATACACCAATAAATTACATGTTATTTGGATTATTTATTGAACTGTATGCTCCTTTTTTGGTTGTAGGTCACCTTTTTTATGATCGTTTTTATGATCCAAACAATTGCCTTCACTATAGTACCATTTTAGGACAAAACACACACACCACTGCTTCCGTGGCTTAGCTAAGGATTCCAGAGAGAATTTATGTCAGCATTATTGAACGTAGACACCTGTTACTTCTTTACTGTTTATTTTGAGTAAAAATGTTACAATTTCTGTTTTCTGTACTTTGCCCTTTAAACTGCACAAGAATCTTTATGAAAGCAAACTCTCAGTGGAAAAAAGTAATGGCTCCCAGATTGAGCACAGAAGAATTTAACGAAGAGAGTTACTTAATTGGCCCTTGTTCTGTATTTCCAGAAATCAGGAAATCTCAAATATCTTATCCTGTTTTACACAGATTTCTTTATTTTGGACAGTTTTCTGGCACAGGGCGAACTGTATAAACATTAGCCGGAAATGGTCTATGCCTCTTAAAATAAAAAAGACCGGCTGAATAAAATCCTATTGTCTTCACATCTGCCTAGTGCTACAGCAGCATTTATTTGAAACAGTTGTACATTTTTTAAACTTTTGATTTGGCGGCCTGTCAGGTTAATTTCACAACAGATCTCCTACAAGGAAGGACATTTTGCATTCTGAAAAAAATATACAGCTTATTGCAAAATCTCAACACAATGCACAAGCACAGAATTTCAAGGAGTGCCATTTATATTTTGAAGTGCTGCTGCAAAAAACCTAAAACTAATGCATGTGATTTGATGTACTGTAATATAAATCACAACAAGAAATATCTGTTCCTTATATTTTTTCCACGTGTGCTTTCTACAGTCCATCATGGGCATTCGCTGGCAAGACAGGGTGACCAATATGGAAGCGCTGGACCAGTCCGGCTTCAGATCGAAGCAATGATCATAAAGGCCCAGCTTCGATGGACAGGCCATGTGATCCGGATGGATGAATCCCACATGCCTCGTCAATTCCTGTACGGAGTTCTGTCACAGGGTCAAAGGAACCTAGGACGCCCAAAGAAATGGTTCATATACTGTATCAAGGACCACATCCAGCACGCAGGCCCAGCCCCAAAAGAACTGGAAACCTGTGCCAGTGACAGGGCCGGCTGACGTCCACCCACGAGGAAGGCGGTCAGCAGTTTCAAAGATGATCGCCGAAGCCAACTCATTTGTGTCAGAGACAGGAGGAAGGCTGCAACCCTAAATCCTCCCACAGTGGGCTTCATGTGCCCCCACTGCTCCCGCATGTGTGGCTCGGGCATCGGATCCCACAAGACATGAGACTGCACAACTATGCTATCATTGTGTACGATGGGCCACCACCAATATGAATAACAACAATAACATATTTTTTCTCACTTCCAGAAAACAAATCAGAGAATAATTCATGGCACACAAAATCGCAACAGTAGAATATTATAATTATATTTCTGATACATTTTCCATCCCGATCTTGCTGTAACCGGTGGGCAGGAAGCATGTGAACTCAACAAAGGAACACTACATACCACTACTTGTGCTCCCATGGACTTTTTTCTTATTGTATTTGGCACTAATATCTTGTCATTTGCACAGTCTTTCTCTTTTTACTCTTGCAGAATTTACGTGTAGTATACATATAATTTATGTGGAATTGATGAGTTTGTAAGTTGTCAGATTCTATGTTGCTGCAAGTAAGATTTTCATTGTACCTGTATCTCACCATCCATATGCATATGACAATAAACTCAACTTGAATTGATTTGACTTTTATTTTATTCTTGCTTGCTCTGAATAGAATCTTATGGAGTTTTTTTTTGCTTTATGTACCCTGCACCAAACTTTCCCATTTGCAAAGATGGAAGGAAACCTCAGGACCGAACTGAGTGGATAAAATACCTTCAAACACATCCATCTAATGAGAAGCATTAAGGTGCAGCCAACTAATATTATAGAAAAGCAACACATCTTCCCCTTTGCCTCCTAAATCATTACCTTAAAACCTTGCTTAAATGATTTGAATCTTGGAATTTGCGTCCTGCTAGACGGTGGTGTAGTGATAGAGCTATTGCCTTACAGCGCCAAAGACCCGGGTTCGATCGTGACAATGGGTGCTGTCTGTATGGAGCTTGTACGTTCTCCCCATGACCTGCGTGGGCTTTCTCCGAGATAATTCGTTTTCCTCCCACACTCCCAAGACGTACAGGTTTGTAGGTGAATTGGCTTGGTGTAAATGTAAAATTGTCTCTGGTGTGTGTAAGGTAGTGTTAATGTGTGTGCGGGTTAATCGCTGGTCAGTGCGGACTCGGTCGGCCGAAAGCCCTGTTTCCACGCTGCATCTCTAAATTAAAATAAACTAATCCCAGTGGAGCAAAATGACAAGAATAACATTCTATTTTTTGGCAGGAAGTTCATGATTTCTAAATGGAAAAAATGTATGCATTTATCGTGCTTTGCAGGCTAATGATGAATGGATCCGAGCAGAATTTTCAGGAATCGGTGAACAAGTCTGGCCCATTACCCCTACTTTCCACAGCTGTTGCTTTTAGACGTTATCAAAGAGATAAATGTCTGGACAGACATTTCAAGTTTCTTGATAATGTATTGATCAGCCCCCAATTTCTGTGGAGAATCAGCATGGAAATGAACTTGAAAGCTACCTGCAAAATATAGACCATTCCCATTCCAATGTGATTGAGCAAATTATATTTTATAATGACATATATTTATAAATATAATACGCCAGATGTCATGCTATGTTACACATGAAAAACAACCTTACAACGGTGGCACATCTGAGCTGAACTTGTAGCCTCCAGCCTAAAGCTGACAACCATATTACAATCTGAAATGTTCCCTAACAAAATATCAGTTAAACTCTGAATGAACTGAGCCTTTGTTTACTCAACAACAATAGGATTTTGTTCCCATAAATGGACCGAGCTTCACCTTAGTTGGATAGGATTCGGCACAGGAAATAGCATAACATACATGTCCTTATAAAACAAATTTATCTCATCTTAAGCAATGCCAAGAAAGATTCACTGAGATATATAAACCATATATACAGCATGTGCTTCTTCTCCATTGCACCCCATTTCCTGTCAAGAAAAATAGAGAGGGAATTAAGGAGGGATTTACATTTAAATTAGGAGCAGGAATAGACTGCTTGACCCCTCAGGCATCTCCTACCACTTAATAAGATCATAGCCAATCTGATTGTAGTCAAGTTCATATCCCAAATTACCTGCAATAAGCTTTCACCTCATCACTTATCACATCTATCTACCTCCTCTTTAAAACACTCAAAAATGTTGCTTTCATCATCATTTGCGGAAAAAGGTTTTAGAGACTTAGGGCCCCAAGAGAGAAAAAAAAGTTTTGCGTCATCTCTGTATCGAATGGGTGACACATTATTTTTAGACAGTAGCCACCAATTATAGATTTTCCGATGATTGGAAACGTCGTGCCGACATCCACTGTAGCAAGACCTCTAAGGACCGTACATGTTTCAATGTCGCTACCTTGTACTCCAGTAAACTCCAGCAAATGCAAGCTGACTTTTCTTCATAAAACAACCTGCCCATTCCAGGTATTAGTCTTGTCGGCTTCTTCTAAACAGCTTTCAAAACTTTCTTCCTTAAATAAGCAGACCAATGCAGCACACTGTACCTCAGGTGTGATCTGACAATTCCCCTAAATAACCGAAGCATTAATTCCTTACATTTGTATTCAAATTTTCCCACAAATAAATAAGAACACCCTGTTAGTTTTCATAGTTATTTACTGAATGTGCATATTAGCCTTCTGTGAGATTTCATTTAATGTATATTAATATAATATACATTGTATATTATACTGTTACTCCAGAATTTTGTGCCTATCTTTAGCCTTTTGTGAATAATGTACCAGGGCTCTCAGATCCCCCTGTATCACAGAGTGCTATAAATCTCAAAGGTTGAGAGAACAAGGCAAAACAATGTACAGTCATGTCAATCTTTAGGAAGCTTTAAATGGTCAAAGCATCTTCTAATAACAAGTTTGGTAATTTTCCATTTGACCATTGAGAATTGGCCACACTAAACATTAAGTGCACTTACACTGTTCAATGTTAGAATTTAGACCAACCTTCTAGCAGAGAAGTTGATCTAAATTTGAAAGCCTGAAGATGGGTGTGGACATTACCACCTGTGATTATGCTTCTGGTGCAAAATTGTGATAATTGTTTACTGCTTTCTGTGGAGAGCTCTGATCCTAAATGCTTGGAAATTTGATTTGAAGACACTTCTTTTCAGCACAATCTAGGTAATAAAATGTTTTTCTCATGAGTGAAATCCAACAGAAAATTATTCCCGAGTCATTTCATATCACTCTACTGTACTTCCTGTCATGTAACCCAGAGGTTAGAGGCACAAGGGATGGTGTTCATGAGAGGAACAAGGGATGGTGTTGCTCCTCATGCAGTTTCCCTCCTGGTCCCCTGCTATGGAAAACATGTCATGATATTCCAAGGATACGATACGATATGACAGAACTTTATTTATCCCAGGAGGGAAATTGGTCTGCCAACAGTCATAAAACACAAGATACATGAAACTTGAAATTATGTGACGAGTGGAAAGGATTGGGGATGTGCAGAGATTAGGGGGGGGGGGGGGGGGTCAGTCTCCCCTACAATAGAAGGGGGAGGAGTATTACAGTTTGATAGCCACAAGGAAAAAGGATTTCCTGTGGCGTTCTGTACTGCATCTTGGTGGAATCAGTCTGTTGCTGAAGGTACTCCTCAGGCTGACCAGTGTGTCATGGAGGGGGTGAGTTGTATAGTCGAGATGCTCCACAGTTATAGGAGCATCATCCCCTCCAAGACCACCTCCCATGAATGCAACTCCACTCCCAAGACAGAGCCAGCCTTACTGATGAGCTTGTTGATTCATGGATACTAGCAGAACCACAAGGTCCTCTCACTGCAACGTTGACCTGCAAGGCACGAAAAAAAAGTAAATTGATTACCGGCTTGTTGCATCTAAACCCATGCAACAAACCTACCCAATCTTCATGCAACTGGTGTTACACCCATCCCTAGTCCACAAACAAACTGGTGATATGTATTCCTACCCTCTGCCCATCAGATGATCTCCAACCTCCACTCCTCCACTATCTTAGAATTCCATGCTCTATCTGTCTGTTCCTTCACAAACTTCAGGCCAACTTAATCTCCACTCACTAAATCACAACCCTGGGGCCTCTGCTCCTCCACTCCATTTCAGATTCTTGGCATTTGATAGAAATGTGTTTATAAAATTCTGCGTCTTCAATTTCACATTCAATTCACAAACTCAGGTCTATCAATCCTCCACGCACCTCATTTTCTCATTACATCTTGGACCTCTAGCATCAGATCTTCTGCTGCACCACATGTTTCTGGTCTCCAGTTACCTCCCCATCACCCCACGTGTGCCACAATATCACTTCCAACTCCTGTCCCACCCCACCACTGCACAGTCTTGACAGGACCTTAGTGAAGACTGGGTGGCACTCCGCAGTCATACAAAATGCGACAATTAACATTTTTGGGCTATGGTCAGAGCTGAAGTGTTATGCTAATGTCACACTGTGTTTGCCAGACTTCCCTGTCATATCAAACACTTCCAGAACAGACACCAAAGAAAGTGATACATTCAGTTTTTATAAATATTTTATTTTTCAATGAATTTGGCTCACATAACCCAATAAAACACAGCCTAGCAGTCAAATTTCTTGGCAGTAGGCATTCCTGTTTCCGAGGGTATCCAGGGGCTATCCAAACACCCCTTCTGGGAGCAATGGTAGGAGCTGTGGAGCCAGAACCCAAGGCCCTAAGACCTTTAAGTGATAGCCATAGAGCATACAGCACAGAAAACAAACCTTCAGCCCAAATAGTCCATGCTAACCAAGGTGCCTACCTGAGCTAATTCCATTGACATGTTTAGCTCATATCTCTCTGACCCTTTCCTATCCATGTATTTATCCAAATGTCTTTTAAATATTGTATTTGTACCTGCATCTTCCATTTCCTCTGGCAGCTCATTCCATATACCCACCATCCTCTTTGTGAAAAATCTTACATCTCAAATACCCTTTAAATCTTTCCCATCTCACCTTAAACATACAGTCTCTAATTTTGGACCTCCCAGTGCAAGGGAAAGGACTATGACCATCCACCTTATCTATGCCACTCATGACTTTATAAACCTCTATAAGGTCATTCCTCAGAATCCTTTTCTCCAAGGAAAACAAACCTAGTCTCTCCTAATAACTCAATACAAGATCCACCAACAATTGTGACCTTTAATCATAAATCCCACAGCTTTGACAAACACATGGCGTTGAATCAATTTGCAAACACTGCAAAGCTTATGGCCAATTGCAGATTAATGGGAAGAAATGTGTCCATGGAGTCATAAAGAGGTAAAACATGGTATCAGGCCCTTCAGCCCACTTAGTCCATCAACCACCACATTTACACTAAGCCTACATTTAGTCTATTTTTTGTTCCTCCCACACTCTCATTAATTCTATTCCAGATCCTACCATTCATCTACACACTCAAAGCAATTTGTAGTAGCCAATCAACCTAACAACCCACATATCTTTGAGAGTTGGGAGGAAACTGGACAACTCGGTGGAACCCCATGCAGTCATGGGGAGAAGGTGCGAACATCATGCAGACCTGAGGTCAGAAATGACACTGGGTTTATGGCACTATGAGGAAGCAGTTCTAGTATCTGCACCACTGTGTCACACAATGGACTGTGGCACACTTTGTAATAAAGGCACAAGGACTGAGTTTCGCAGTGTTGCTGCTCGATGCATTAGCAATAGCTGTGCGGTTAGAAATGGCCTGCATAGGTTGCCTCCTCCCTTCATTTTCTTCCCTTTCCTCCTCTTACTCCTTGTTTTCCTGCATCTCTTTCTCCTTCTCTATATTTAGTTCGACTGCTCCTCTTCATGCAGCCGGTGGGGTGAGCTGCTCCTTGTGATGGTGTGATAGATTAACGGACCACCACATGTTCTTCAGGGCTCCTACAGTGTGCTGCAGGCAGCGGGGCTGGCATTTGAGAGCATACCAGTGGTCCTCTGTGTCACATTTTGCATGGCATGGGTCATTTATATCAGACCAAAGGGCTGCACTGTCAGAAGTTGATCGTGTTCATTCAGAATGTCGTGGTAAATCCAATTTTGCAGAATGTATAGAATGCTGGTTCAAACCGAAGATAGACACAAATAACTGGAGTAACTCAGCAGGTCGTTTCCCTTTCCCCTGACTCTCCTTCTGAAAAAGGGTCTCGACCCGAATCGTCACCTATTCCTTTGCTCCAGAGATGCGTTACTCCAGCTTTTTGCGTCTAGATTTTGCAGAGTCCTGTGGTTGAAAACATTAGATGCCATGATGTACACATCATCAGGACACTGAGGAGGTGCAATTCCCTCCACTGATGGTACATCTTCCGAGCAGGTGTTCTACACATGCAATCACTCTGCACTATTGGGAATTCTCACAAAACTGATTATGCCTCCTGTTTTTGAGAATAAATAATCTGTCCTCAGCTTTCTTTGCAATTTTATGCATAATATTATGAAATTTTAATATTCCAGTGAAGACATCTTTATCAAAGGCGATATTCCTTACACACTATTACTGGCTTGTGTTTCTGCTGACACTATTAGTTGACATACAAACTGGCTTGACATGGTCTCCTGTTGAATGCTTTCTTCTCTCTGCTGTCCTTTCCTGCCTGCTCCTGTATAATCTTTTGTCTGAAAGAAAGTCCATTAATGCTCCTAATATCTTGCAATCTAGAAAGATCTCAAACCATAAAAGTTTTGGGGTCCAGTAATCACTAACAGCACTCAATTGTTCCAAATGATTTGCTGATAAAACTTCATATCCCTTCTAGTATTTTTATCTTAATAATCATTTGTTCTGAAATTGATGCATGTAATATGGTAAT
This sequence comes from Amblyraja radiata, assembly GCF_010909765.2. Classification (NCBI taxonomy): domain Eukaryota; kingdom Metazoa; phylum Chordata; class Chondrichthyes; order Rajiformes; family Rajidae; genus Amblyraja; species Amblyraja radiata. The sequence continues at coordinate 70,929,669 of NC_045961.1, forward strand.
AATTAAGATTATACAGTGAACAGAAAATGACGCCACTTACTTTAAGAATCCTTCATGTCTGCAGCTCCAGTGTCGGTTGAAGGTTATTTCTTGATTGCTAGAGCACGAGTGGCACGGTGACGCAGTAGTAGATTTGCTGCCTTACAGTGCCAGAGACCCGAGTTCGATCCTGACTATGGGTACCGTCTATACGGAGTTTGTACGTACTCGCTGTGACATGCATGGGCTTTCTCTGGGAGCTCAGGTTTGCTCCCACATTCCAAAAATGTACAGGCTTATCAGTTTACTAGCTTGGTAACATTGTAAATTATCCCTAGTGTGGATAGGATAGTGTTGGTGAGCGGGGGATCACTGGTCATCGCGGACTCGGTGGGCCAATTGGCCTGATTCCATGTGGTATCTCTAAACTAAACTAAAAAGTAGTTTATCGGGTCAGGCAGTATCTCTAGAGAACAAGGATAGGTGAAGTTACGGGTCATGCCTCTTCTTCAGACTGGACTTCAAGATTTTAACTCTTCTTTCTTAAACCATCTCAGTAATTGAGGTGAAAAATTCATGCTCCTAGTCACCCTGTCTACAATTCCCAGCACACAGCAGCTCTCCTTGAATTCAGACAGAAAGCACCCAAGTACATCATGATGTTTTTGTGCAGCCATTCAGTTGTACAGCATTCAGTATAACGATTCAGGACAGTAATGATTAATTAATAGGTAGGAAAGATTATGACAGAGCCAGGAAAGATTATGACAAGGAATAAGGAAATGGAAGTGAAATAATTAAATACTTTCATTCTGTCTTCCACATTGGAAACAAGAAATGGATTCCAGAAATAATATGGACACAAAAGCAAAGTGTCAATAATAAACATGTAAAGAAATAGCATCGCAGAAATTAAACTGACAAATGGTGAAGGAGGGAACTGCAGATGCTGGTTTACACTGGAGATAGTCTGTCAGACTGAGGAAGAGTACCGACCCAAAACGTCACCGATCCATGTTCTCCAGGGATCAGTCTGAGGAAGGTTTTGACCCCGAACGTCGCCTATCCATGTTCTCCAGCAATGCTGCCTGACCCGTTGTTAATTCAGCATTTGGTGTCTTTTCTTGGTAAATTAACATCTGCAGTTCCTTGTTTCTACACTACTGATGGCTTGTGTCTCTGCAGCACATTCTGTGCATGCAACCTCTGAATCATAACATTGTTACAATGCCCCTTAGAGCTCATTGGGAATTGGTTGGGCTCATTGGGCACAAATGGTTGCTGCCCGACAATGATGATGTAATTCTGAAGACCAATACTTCTAGATAGATAGATAGATAGATAGATAGATAGATAGATAGATAGATAGATAGATAGATAGATAGATAGATAGATAGATAGATAGATAGATAGATAGATAGATAGATAGATAGATACATACTTTATTAATCCCCTTTTACAGGGAAATTCAGATGTCCAGTAGCCAACACAGTCAGAACATAAAACAGACAAAATTTAACAATAAACAGAAAAACTTCCCCCCACAATGGTTCCCACTGTGAGGGAAGGCTTCAAAGTCCAGTCCTATCCCCTGTTCACCCATGGTCGGGCCTATTGAGGCCTCCGCAGTCGCCGCTACGGCAGCCCGATGCTTCAGGCCCTCTCGCCAGATAATGGAACTCCGGCATCGGCAGAACCCTCTCAGCGGCTTGGAGTGTCTGGAACGGCCGCTTCCCCCCCGGAGACCGCGGCTCCCAAAGTCCACGGGAAGCACTGGTCGGAGCTCCAACACTGGCAATCTCGGCGAGAGATCCCAGGCTCTGCATTGTTTAAAGTTCAGCGCCGCCCCGCCATTGAATGCACCACAGACCGCAACTCCGCGATGTTGGAGTCGGCGGTCCCAGCACGCTGGAGCCCACCGCACGGTGACCCGGGTAAGGCATCGCCCGCTCCGTGATGGTGCTTCAGCACTACGCCGCCGCCGAAGCTGAAGTCATGGCTGGTCCCGGCAGGAAACGCCGCTCCAGTCCCGTTGTAGGCCGCGAGGAAGGGGCAAAGATACGGTCGGAGAAAAGCCGCATCTCAGACCAGGTAGGGACTGAGAAAAACAGTTTCCCCCTTCCCCCCATCCCCACATAAAAAAGATTTAGATCTCCAAACCAAACACTTTAAACTTACTAAAAATAAAAAAATAAAACAAGGGTGAAAACAATATTGACAAATATGCTAATGTCTCCTTTATACTAAAAGTTCTTTGTTACATACAGCACTTGTACTCAGATCCCACATGAGCTTTCTGCAGTATTATACCTGACCTTAGTGACATGGCACTGGCGATTAATCACCTACCAGCAGATTAATGCAGCAGGAGGTGCTACTGCCTCATATTTCCAGTGAGTCATGTACAATCCTGAGCTCTATGTGGAGTTTGCATATTCTCCCTGCCTCTTCCAGGTGCTCTGGTTTCTGCCCATAGCCCAAAGGTACAGCAGGATGGTAAGTAAATGGCCACTGTAAATTACCACTGTTTTAAGTGAAGTAGAAGGCGGTTGTGAGAAAGGGCAGATTCCAAGGAGATATGTGGAGAATGGAATTGATGTGATTGCTCAGGAAGCAAATATAGACTTGTTGGGCTGAAAGGCCTTCTGTGCTGTAAGAAAAAAGGAAATATGCATCATCTACATCCTTTACAAAAAATAGATATATACCACATAAATAGAATTAACAGGGGCAACCTTTTCACTTAGAGAGTGGTGAGTAAATGGAATGAGCTGCCATAGGAGGTAATTGGGGCAGGTACAATGACAACATTTGGATAGGAAAGGTTTAGACGGATATGGGCCAAATGGGAGCAGCTTAAATGGGGATCTTTGGCTGATTTGGCCTGAAGGGCCTGCTTCCGTGCTGTATGAATCTATGACTATAATCAACTCATTCAAGAGGGAGGAGGCAGGATTGTGCAAATTACTGAGATGAGGCAATGCACCAAAAATGCAGACATTTTTAATGGTGGATTAATGAATGAATCTTTTAATCTTTAAATTGGAACAAATCAACACATGGGTCATTACTGATAGGTTCCTAAAAGGGCAAGAACTGTTACCTTGTTCTATGAAGTTTTATTCAAATGCAAGAAGTGCTTAAGCACATTTCATGATTTCAGCACCTCAGGCATGAAGTTCTACCTACATTTGTATCCAGTGGATAAATATGTAATATGAGGACTTTCTGAAAAATATTTGTACAGGCTACTCTACTTAACAGTAAGTCAAAGGAGAGCAAGGTTCATTTATGTAAGTTTGATCCTGCTGGTATTTGTTTCCCCACCCTGTTGTTTTAAAGAAGCTGACACCCTTCATTTAAAATGATCCATTTTTCTGAGCACCTCTCCTTTAATAAACATCCTTTTCAGCTTTAAAGCTTTTAAAGTGGCTTATTTTCCTCCCAGTTCTGAAGGTCACAACATGAGTTGTTGGCTGATCATGGTGGCGAGGTCTCAGTGTGGTTCAATACAAGCAGATTCTGTAATTGGTTGGCCTTTTAGCACCCTCCCATCTTGCTATTTATTAACTGATTGGAAAATCAAGGTAAGATAACTCACACTTCTCCAATCAGCAACCAGTTGAGAAATTGGTATATTGTTAGATTAATAGCCGAGTGTTATTTATTATTTACACTAAATATGAACTGAACCAATAACATTTTTATTTGCTGCAGTTTTACAGACACATTGGACACAACGATAACAAGTAAACATGTACGATAAATTATCATCTAGTCTTAGTAAATGCCGTGGTAGTGCATAAACCAAATTACATAGAGCAACTAGTAGCACAGAGTAGTGGTTCAGTGCTGAGGTAGGGGTGCGTTTAGGGTTGCGCAGGGTGGTTCAGGATCCTGATGTTTGAACTGCTCCTGAACCTGGTAATGGTTCTCAGGCTCCTGTAACTGATGATAGCAGTGAGAAGAGAGCATGGCTATGGTGGGCCTTTGATGATATTAACAGTCGCTGTGAAGATTGAGGTAATCAAGTAATAGGAGAATTAGTGGAGGAAAGATCAGCCACTTTAAATTTCAGAGGAGGTATGAATTGCTGAATAACTTGCTCCTGCGTCTATTTCTCATGCTATTATGTACTCCATACTTAGTTCCATCAATAGTTTTCCCATGTTTCTTCCTGTTCTGCTATTTTACTGCATCTGTACTTTTCACTCCTCACCACCATGGTAACACCACCTTATACATGCTGCACAATTATATTTGGTGTTCCTGCAACCTGATTCGCAGAGTTACTCTAGAACTTTGTTTTTTCCCCTCAAGATTCCAGTATCTGTAACTCCTAATCACCTAATTATTTTGGCCTTTTCTTCTTTGTGATTCTCATTATTTTCCTTCAAACCCTCTCTCACCCTAAATACCATTGTCCTCTTTTAATTAACTGCCCTCCAACCTAATTAAACAGCGCATGCTTACTCAAATACATACTGTGCACATTATTTCCTATGCCTTCTGGTAATCATAACTCTCTACCCCTTCATCGCTTTTTATTCTTTATAACAAACACATTTTTCCTTAACTCCTTATGTTTATCATTGACTATTTCCCTGTAATTTTTGTTTTCTAGTTTCAATTTGAATCCCAAATCCTCGTCAGTAAAATACCATATTCACACGCTGAACATCATTAGTAAAGTAACATGTCCACTTTCTTATAAAAACACCCCACCCTTCATCTTTCTTTGAGCTGTGCCTTGTGCATATAGGATTGAATTGCTCTATATGAAGAAAAACATTGATTTCTTCAACTATTCTGCCAACATTCCTTCCTTAACCAACAATACTAAAACTCGATTTAGTGCCAATTCATCTCAGTGTTATTTACAGCAACTTGATTGGCACAGAAAACCTTGATCTCCACTATAGAACTTTGCCTTAACTTTTTTTTCCAAAAAGGGAGACACTTAGATATACTCATGTTAAATTAATATGCGTTAAAAATGGTTCTCTTTTGTAAGTGCAATGCATGTGATGAAATAACACATGTAACAAACCCCCATCTAAAAGAAAAATAATTCCAATGTTATTAAGGTGTGAATTAAATGAATAACAGGATACATATTCACCTATTTGACACATGACAAAGTTAATCTGGAATTTGCGATTCTTTCATCAATGTATCCATGGTATCAACTTAGCCCAGCTCACCTGTCAAAGTTTTTGCAATTCATGTGGGATGTAAACATGATGGCACAGATAGTAGATCCACTACCTCACAACACCAATAATCATGTTTAATCCTGACCTCAGATGATGTCTATGTGGAGTTTTTATGTTCTCCCTATGACCTTCATGGGTCTATTCTGAGTGCTCCGGTTTCCTACCTGTAGATTGGTTTATGCATGAAAGCCAATCATAGTAGAATAGCATCACTAACCCCACCCTACTGCAGGATTCATACTAACACCCACTTCCAACACTAGTCAGTCTTGGAAGCGACTGATGTCCAGGACAACGAGACCTCCAATCCCGATTGCCCAGCAGAAGCTGGTGCCACAGGTGCTGAAGCCAGCTACGAACCAGAAGCGTATCCAGGAGAAACACGACATACAGAAACGATCGCATGACAAGTCCTGCAAACCACTTAAACCAGAACTACCGGGCCAAGTCATTCGTTTGCAAACTTCTGTGGGACATTCCCGTTTGGGTTGCGTTGTTGGCCTGGCTGAAGAACCCCGATCCTACCTTGTTGACATTGATGGCTCCCTGTACCGTCGGAGCCGCCAACACTTGCTGGCTGTGAAGGAGCCACATCTGCCACCAGCCAATCATTATGCTCCACCTCTACTGTTCCAGCCGTTTGCTGCCGCGTTCACCACCAGTTCCAGCATGTCCCGTACCCCACCACGACTGGAGGCCATGACTAACCACAATACTACCTCTCCTGCATGCTCCCCCTGTTGGTCACCAAGGGTGTCCCCTGCTGCTTTCTCACTTCCGGGTTCACCACCTCCTTTTAATCTTTCTGGCGAAGGGGGAGAGGGCTTGGACCGTACGCGCTCGGACCGTATTAGTAGACTGCCTGACAGATACGGCGAGTATGTTTGAATTCTTGCGACATGTGTGTTTAACCATATTCACTCTTTACGAGGAAGGATGTAGATTGGTTTATGCATGAAAGCCAATCATAGTAGAATAGCATCACTAACCCCTACTGTAGGATTCATACTAACACCCACTTCCTACACTAGTCAGTCTTGGAAGCGGTCACGATGTACTAACAACCAACGTCCTGCTGTACCGTTATAATATGGGTACTGATTAAAGATGATCTTGAACTTCAGATTGTGGATTTTGCCTACTTACACTACCGTATCCCATAAATGGGTAGATTAATTGGCCCCATGTAAATTAGTTCTGGTGTGTAAGTGAATCTGGGGGAGTTGTTGAGAATGTAACTTGAATAAAAAATTGAATTATTTTAGTGTTAATGGTCGACATGGACCTGATGGGTTGAAGCATAACTTGTGCTGCATAACTCTGGGATTTTATCATGGCCCTCAGCATGGGATGTATGTCTGTAAGATTGACCCAGCAGTCCCTCTCTGCTAAGTTTTAGAACTTCAGTGGGCATCCCATCTGCTCCAGGACCTTATTGTTTCTCAGTTGGTTCTAGTTGATTATTGTTGGCAATAAGATTAGGTCAGACAGTTTGCTGTGAAATGGAGACAAGGACGCTCATTTCAGAGAGCAATCTCGTAGTTTTCTTCAAAGTGTTGCTTTAATCTCTGTCCTTTTCAAGTTCATCGTTATGCATTTGCCCCTCAGCAAAGTGGGTCCTTAGGATATGGTTGAAGAATTCCTTACAACATGTGGCTGCCAATGTGTTTCTGAACTTCCTGTGCTTTAATGACCTACCATCTGCTCGTTAGGTCATTAGTTCTCTTTTGTGCCTAGGTATTTGAGTGTCTGTAGAACTGTTATTTTTTCCATTATGGAATGCCAAAGTTTCCAATTCAGGTGAACTTTGCATTTACAGTTAATTGCTCACAGAAGTTTAGTTTGTGTTCTGCCAATGTCACTCAGCTCCTGACCTCATTAGAACCTTTATCCAAACATGGAAGAATTTTCCTTGACATCCAGGCAGCATTTCATCGAGTATGGCATCAAGGAGCCCTCGCTAAACTGGAGTCAATGGGAATCAGGGAGAGAACCCCATGCTGGTTTAAATCATACTCAGCACAAAGGAAGAAGGTCGTGATGATTGTAGGTGAAACACCTCAGCCACAAGACATATCTTCAGGAGTTCTTCAGGGTAGTGTCAAAGGCTCAACCATCTTCAACTGCTTCACCAATAACCTTCCTATAATCGTATAGACAGAAGGGGCAGTTATAGGCAAGGGGATTTGTGAAGAGTATGTACACACTTGCAGGTACCTTCACATATATCCACCTATGTATTTGTGTTAATGTTCATGTAGTAGATCTTAATCTCCAGTTGTCTAGGATACCCTGGACTAAATGTCACTCAATGTTGTAGCTGGAATGCAATGGCTGTCACAGATTAAATGAAGTCGAGGATTGTAACTTCCGTTCCTCAATATGAAGTTTTGGAACATCTGCAATTTCACTCCACTAATATAATCTAGGGAAAGGATGCTCTGACATTGCCACCCTGACTCAGATGCAGGAGATGCGAAATAGGAGAAATGAGAAACAGACCATAACAGGAAGAGGCAGAGAGTATAAATCAAAGGACAATCTGAGAGGAAATCATGGCTAAGGCTTGAGGCTCCAAAAAAGTACAAAACATAAGGCTTTGTATCTGAATGCAATAACATTCAAAATAAAACAGATGAGCTGTGAGCACAAATGGTAATAAGTAAGCATGATCTGATAACGATTACAGAGATATGCCTACCCAATATCATGGCATCTTGAACGCTGAAATGCTTTCAGGAAGGACAGGAAGTGAGGAAAAGGTGGGAAAATGGTCCTGTTAATTAATGATTGGGTAAGCACAACAGAGAAGGTGGAATCTAAATCAGGAAACCAGGCTGTAAAAGCTATTTGAGTAGAAATGAGAAACAATAAAGCCAATAATTCAACGGTGGAAGTGGTTTACAGGTCATCTCTCGGTAATCATAATATAATGAAAGAAATAACGGGAGCTTTATCAGAAAGGGAGAGCAATAATCATCATATCGGATGGGACCTTTGAGGAATGTTAAGCATTCAAGTAGGGAGTTCAAAGTTTGAAAAGAGGTCACAAAATGCAATTGGCAAATTGGATTAAAAAAATTCACAATATTTTTAATATACATTAAAAACAAGAAGGTAACCAAGGAGAAGATTGGACCACTCAAGGAAAAGGGAGAGAACACTTGCTTCAAGAATAAAGGAGGGAGTCAAAGGATGTAGGCAAGATATTAAACTAATACTCTGCATCCATATTTACCCATGAGAAGAACATGGAGGCTAGTGAGATCAGTGTAGGTTATACTAATATGCTAGGGTAGTCTGATATCAAGGAGGAGGTGGTGTTAAGTTTCTTGAAAATAATTATGGTGTATAAATCCCCATGGCCTGATGAGATCTATCCCAGGTTATTGAGAGAGGAGACTGCAGGGGTCTTGACAAAGATCTTTGTATCCTTTCAGGCGCGGTCCCAGAAAATAATCTTGTTCCTTTTTTTAAGAAGGGAAGTAGAGGCCATCCAAGAAATGGTAGTCTGGTGAGTATCATATTCGTGGCAGGGAAATTATTGGAGGGGATTCCTAAGGATGAGATTAACTCATAATTGGAATAGAGAGAGAAAATTAGGGAGAGACAGCATGGCTCTGTCTATGACATGGCATGTCTTCCTAACCTGGTTAGAAAGAGATTAGTTTAATTTGGCATCATGTTCAGCACAGATAATGTGGGCCAAAAAACCTGTTCCTTGGCTGCACTGTTCCAGGTTCTATATAACTGGAAGCCATATTTGCCATTTTATTCTCAATCTTTAATTCACTGCCTTGAGATGTCATCCTTTTGTCATGCTTATCCTTTTTTGTAATTTCCCTTTCAATATTTTAACTCTGTCTCACTTAATCCTCTTTATGTTCTCCTATCCTTTCCTCTTCTGGCTTCTACCCTTTATCTGTTTCATGTTTACAGGAGTTTTCTGAATGCACCTGTTTCATTTCAACATGGATATACAAACACAATCTTCTTTCATAAAATAACATAGTAGGAATGTTATCTGAAAACAGCTTGTGAAATTTGAACTTCAGCAATTCAAATAATTGAGTAAAACCATTCAGAAAATGTTAGTTATGGGGAAAGGTTGACCAGGCTGGGTTTGCATTTGACAAACTAGGCTGTGGAGGGACCTATGTAAAATTACATTAGGGCCCAGACAGAGTAAATAGGGTGAATGATTTATCTTACCTGAGAGGACAAAACCAAGAGCCATAGATTGAAAATAATCAGTGAAGCAGTTAGATGAGAGTTGAGGGAAAAGTAAAATCTTCAGAAACGGGTCTGCATCTGAAAGATTTGTCTGAAAGGGTTTTGGAGACAAAAAACCCTCATTACGTTAAAAAACTGCATGGATGTGTACTTTAAAGAGCTGGCACCTACAAGGCTGCAGGATTGATGTTGGAAGATGGAAATTGGAGATAACTGTTTTATTGACTGGCAGAGACATAATGATCAAATGGCCTTTTTCAGTGTGCATCATTTTCTTCATCATTTATCAATGTTACAACCTGCAGCTCTCCCTACAAACTATTATGAAATTCCCAATGATTCTTATTAAATATTAAACATGAAAAAATATTAAAAAATATAAAATTTTCAATATTTAATACTAAAAAGTGGTATTCGGACTGGTGAGTTGACCCCATGCTATGTATTCACAAAGGAAAACAATAACTCACAACTGCTTCCCAAAACCTGTTCACCATCCATAAGGCTCAAATAAGGAGAGTGATGGTACAACCATTTGCCTGGATGAGTGTAGTTTCAACAGAATTCAAGTAGCATGACATCATACAGGACATAGCAGCCTGCTTGGTAGACCCACCAATAACCATTTACTTACACTCCATCACCAATGCACATCGGCAGCAGTTTGGATCATCTGCAGGATACACAACAGCAACTCACCAGGACTCCTTCGACTGGTGATCCAAGTTTTATCGGAATGTTCTGGGAAGAATGACAGCACCTCTTGCAGCCATTGTGGGAGTTTGGTTGAACCGCATGCTTGGAGCGACTTTACATTGCTAGAGTGGCTACAAATGGCCCAGAACTGTTTATTGACACATTTGGAGAAATAATTGATATTCATTTCTGGACACTGAGATGTGCAACAGAATCACCCAGCTGAATTTCTAAAACACAGTCTGCTCATTCTCTAAGAAGCAAGGATCCTGTAGCACTATTTCTCAGAAAAAAAAATATGTTAAAGGAAAGTCTATAACACAGAAAGTGGTGGGTGTCTGGAACACTCTGACAAGGGCAGTGATAGAGGCACTATGATAGTGACATTTAAGAGGCTTCTGGATAAGCACTTGGATATGCTAAGAATGGAGGAATATTGACCATTGTAGATGAGAATAGCTTATCTTGGCATTACATTCGATACAGACGTTCTGCACTGTAGGGCCTGACGCTGTGGTATACTTTTCTATATTCTGTGTCTCTTTCCCCCGATCAGTACTTATTATTTTATCACTGCTTGTGCCAAATCAGTTACCATATTTATTCCAGTGCAGCAGTGTCTGCAATTCGCTTGCTGCCAAACACTTTGGCAGAATAGTGCAGAAATAAGGAATTGCAGATGCTGGTTAATACGCAAAAGGACACAATGTGCTGGAGTAACTCAGCAGGTCAGGCTGCATCTCTAGAGAACATGGAAACATGGACAAGTGAGGGTTTTTTAAACTATTTGCTACCATTTTGTTGGTAATAGACCTTTCACTAGCTTTTCCTTTTGCCCTTATACTTTCATCCTACAGGTGGCTCACCTGACAATGTTCTCACAGAATGAACATTGCCACTAAATTACAGTGATGCTTCACCCATTTGAACTATTGTTTTTTTACTGTGAGAAAGCATAATCAAAATTGTGAAAAAAAAGTATGCTAGGATAATATGAAATGGCTTATTTCAGGTTCCTTCAGAATTTTAAGGTTGTGACCTGTACAGAAAATTAAATTGACTTTTTTATGTAAAACAATTCTTTGCTGTGCTTTAATTTAGTTTGGTTTAGAGATACAGCGCGGAAACAGGCCCTTCTGCCCACCGGGTCCGCGCTGACCAGCACATTGTCCTTTTTACATTGATCAAGCCAATTAACCTACAAACCTGTGCGTCTTTGGAGTGTGAGAGGAAACCGAAGCTCTCGGAGAAAACACACGCAGAACGTACAAACTCCGTACAGACAGCGCCCGTAGTCGGTACGAACCCGGGTCTCCGGCACTGCATTCGCTATAAGGCAACAACTCTATCACTGAGCCACCGTGACCGTCCTAAGCGGTACTGAATTGATTAGCCTTTAACTGAAGTTCCTAAAAATAATTAGCCATCAATTGCAGGATAGAGAATTCTGTGTTCTTTATTTAAAAACATCCCGTGTCTGCACTTCACCCTGCAACTACCTAAGCAACATAAATGAGCCTACCATTAGTCTCTTCCAGCACCTTTGACATTTGCCAGATTCAGTTTACAGCAGTTGGATTCAAAGAGTGTACATTTACACTCATCCTGCATGTCAATATGCAATCCTCTCCCATTGGGAGGAAGTTCAGCTGCACTTTCTTGTTTTTTTTTCATTTTGCAAGGACATCCTGTTTAGAAACTAATCACAAGAATATTAGGCACGTTGCCAAGCATTGCAATCAGCAAGAACTCGGAGACAAATAGCCAGTGTCTAATTCTATGTGAAAATAAAACAGAAATGATACCACAACAGGAGACTGGTATTCAGTTGCATGTAGCATTATAAGGTAACATTTTTCCTTGAATTTACTTGTAAGTAGAAAGGGATTTCTAAACACCCCGGAGTTTGCTGGCATCAAACGGGCCATTATGCCTCTCAGTAGAGGCCGGATGTTTGCAGTTGCTGGCAGCTGTTGCCCAAGCCCTACCTAACAGCTGATAGACTGGCAGAATATATTGAATCTGTGCAATCTGGAGCCTGGGAAAGGTCCCAGTATTGAATGCACACAGTGGTGCAGGATAATTAGCTTACCACAAGCAAGATTACAGTGCGAGCACTGACGATGACCCATGTGACCTGCTTTTCAAAAGTCATTATGAATTAGAAAAGGTGATTCTTTTCACAGAAATCTGAAGAATTCCTGAATGTACCGTTTATAACTCTAGTTTTCAACAGTGGGCAGCGTGTCAGAAATTGCCAACTGTTGTTGGGAATCTGTTACAATCATAAGGCTTTTTTCACAAATGCAAAATAGATCTGGAAAGACTTGACTAAAAATTAACATTAAAATGTTTCATTACTGCAAAAATATTTGGTTAGTTGCTGTTCCTTCTGAACAATTATTAAGTTCTGGATGCCCTTTAAACTCCAGGTCTTCAGTGTCTGTGAAGTAATTTGGGATGTCTGAAGGTTATTCAAAACACGACATAATTACAAATTCCCTCTTTCCCAATGAACAATTTAACCCTTCTAATCCTGACATAATGTAACAAGGATATACAACAGAGGGAAAGAACAACACTAACATGTAAAATCTGTTTTTAAATTATTTCACCAGCGATTATTTCACTAATAACAATAGATTTTCTGCATTTGACAACTCACAAATACTTGTCCAAGCTTAAGTCCCCCATGAACTGAGTAATTACATTATGAGTCTGGAATGAACAGAGTGATGGACTCTACTTGGAGCACAGCAGCAGAACGGATATGCTGAGAGAATCCATTTCTTCAGTCCTGCGTTCTCCATACCAGGCTGAATTGCCATAATTTGGCAAGATTGGGAGGAAAAAGTTAAATTACCTACTCCTTTCATTTTACATTAATTTTATATAATTTAATCATTTTATTATTATTTCAGTGATAAATTAAAACAAATTAAAATCTTTTTTAAATGTACAATTTTTTTATTTTTAGTCATTTCATTTATTCATTGGACATTTGACAATTTTGATCTTTTTTAAGTGATTATCCAAGCATTGACAACTAGAAGAGAAGGTGAGGCTCCGGCCCAGCTTGGGTTCTTGTCAAAGGTTGGACGGACACTTTGGGAACTGGTACCTCAGAGGTACATTGATTGAGACCTAGGTTCTGGTGAGGTCTTGGTTTGCCTCACCAATTAACACCCGGAGGTGGATGGGCAACCCTTTTAGCCCTCTACCCTTTAGTCAGGTAAGAAAGTTGAGCTTGATTTTACCCAAGAAAACATACAGGGCAAGATTAGCAAGTTTGCTGATGATACAAAAGTGGGTTGTTTTGCAGATAGTGAAGATGGTTGTGAAATATTGCAGCAGGATCTTGATCGTTTGGCAGGTGGGATTTAATACAGAGAAATGTGAGATGTTGCATTTTGGGATGTGTAACAAGGGCAAGACTTACACAGTGAAAGGTAGGCCTCTGGGGAGTGTTGTAGAACAGAGGGATCTACAAGTGCAGGTGCATGGTGCCTTGAAGGTCGAGTTGCAGGTAGCTAAGGTGGTCAAAAAGGCTTTTGGCACACTGGCTTTCATCGGTCAGAGTATTGAGAATAGAAGTTGGGAAGTCATGTTGCAGTTGTATAAGACATTGGTGAGACCATATTTAGAATATTGTGTTCAGTTCTGGGCACCATGATATAGAAAAGATATTGTCAAGCTTGAAAGGTTTCAGAGAACATTTTCACACAAAGGGTGGTGGGTGTTTTGAACAAGCTGCCAGAGGAAGTAGTTGAGGCTGGAATTATCCCAATGTTTAAGAAACAGTTAGACAGGCAGGTAGATATGACAGGTTTGGATGGATATGGACCAAGCTCAGGCAGGTGGGATTAGTGTAGCTGAGACATGTTGGCCAGTGTGGGCAAGTTGGGCCAAAGGGCCTGTTTCCACACTGTATGACTCCATGACTCTATGACTCTATGACAGATGCAGAGGGGGCTTGAAGGAAGGCAATCTGCAGGGTGAGGGAGGCAGCCAGCTACACATCCCAGTAGGAATGGGACTTTCCATGTTTCTGATCGGCATCAATAGACAATAGACAATAGACAATAGACAATAGGTGCAGGAGTAAGCCATTTGGCCCTTTGAGCCAGCACCGCCGTTCAATGTGATCATGGCTGATCATCCCCAATCAGTACCCCGTTCCTGCCTTCTCCCCATATCCCCTAACTCCACTATTTTTAATCCTGATACACAACAAGACGGATGGCACAACAAAATCTCTAGGAAGTCACATGATAGGTGCCAGGCAGCATTAGCTATCGAGTTGCACTGAGCTATGTACCTTTAGCACAGAAACAGGTCATTCACCCATGGGGTGATCGCTGGTCGGTGCAGACTCGGTGAGCCAATGGGCCTGTTTCCGTGCTGTATCTGTAAAGTCAAAAGTAAATTCTAAATTCATCTTTATTTAGTTTAGTTTAGTGTGGAGATGCAGAGTGGAAACAGGCCCTACGGCCCACTGAGTCCACATTGACCAGCAATCCCTACACTACCCTACCCATACTAGGAACAATTTACAATGATACCAAACCAATTAACCTACACACCTGTACGCTTTTTCAAATGTGGGAAAAAAACAGAAATCCCGGAGAAAAAAAACCACAGGTCACGGGGGAGAACGTATAATCTCATCCAGACAGCACCCGTAGTCAGGATTGAACCAGGGTAAGGCCGCAACTCTACCACTGCATCATCGTGCTGCGCATTATTAATAGTACTGCTTTGGAAAAAAATAAAGCAGTAAAATCTCAGCAGAGACACCAGTAGATACATGAAGCACGTGTAATCCAAACCAATAGCAGTTCATATTAAAAAAAAAATTGCAGCACAGTGGTGCAGCTGTTACAGCTGCTACCTCACAAAGTCAGAGAGCTGGGTTTGATCCTGACCTTTACTGTTGTCTGTGTGTAGTTTGCACATTCTCCCTGTGACCACGTGGGTTTCCTCTGGGTGCTCCCGTTACTTTCCACATCCCAAAGATGTGCGGGTTATTTGGCCTCTGTAAGTTGCCCCTAGAATGTAGAGAGTGAATGAGAAAATGGAATAACATGAAAATAATGTGAATGGGTGATCAGTGGTCAGCATGGACTCGATGAGACAAAGTGCCTCTTTTCATGCTGTATTTCTAATCTACTATAAATAGAATATCAGTGCTAGTGGTCTAGACAATGACAGTGGTGTAATATTTGGGATTATTCATGAGTTTGTTGGTAAGTAAGTAGGTAAGTTTATTGGCCAAGTATTCACATACAAGGAATTTGCCTTGGTGCTGCGCCCACAAGTAACAACATGATATAAAATGATAGTTACGAATGACTCAGAAAACACTAAACATTAATAATAATAAAACATGAATGATAAAACACCATTGATCAAGCATATGAACCAACAAAATACCAGATCAAAGGGAGGCTACACATTTTTGGCTGTTGTGTAGAGCAACTACTCGTGGATAAAAACTGTTTTTATGTCTGGCTGTGGCAGCTTTGACATTTGTGTCGCCTTCCAGAGGGAAGTGATTCAAAGAATTTGTGGCCAGGGTGAGAGGGGTTAGAGATGATCTTGCCCGCTCACTTCCTGGCCCTTGCAGTGTACAGTTCATCAATGGAGGGAAGGTTGCAACCAATAACCTTCTCAGCTGTTTGGACAATACGTTGCAGCCTCCAGGTGTCGTGCGTGGTGGTTGAGCCAAACCAGACCATGATGGAGAAGATGAGAACAGACTCTACGATGGCCGTGTAGAATTGGACCATCATTTCCTGTGGCAGATTGTGCTTCCTCAGCTGCCGTAGGAAGTACATCCTCTGTTGTGCCTTTTTGACTGTGAAGTCGATGGTAGCCCCCCACTTAAGGTCCTTGGAGATGATGGTTCCCAGGAACTTAAAGGACTCCACAGATGTGACTGTGGTGTTGTTGATGGTGTGGGGGGTGAGGGGAGGGGGAGCTCTCCTAAAGTCTACAATCAATTCCACTGTCTTAAGAGCATTGAACTCTAGGTTGTTGCGATGGCAACAGGTCGCCAGCTGTGACACTTCCTGTCTGTAGGCAGATTCCTCCCCAACCTGGATCAGTCCAATCAGGGTTGTGTAGTCCGCAAACTTGAGAAGCCTGACAGAGGTGTCTGTGGAGGTGCAGTCGTTGGTGTAGAGAGAGTAGAGGAGAGGAGAGAGTACACAACCTTGCGGTGCTCCAATGCTGAGCGTTTGCGGGTCCGAGATGTGCTTTCCCAGCCTCACATGCTGCTTCCTGTCTGTCAGGAAGCTGGTGATCCACCGACAGAGGGGTTCAGGCACAGTCAACTCGGAAAGTTTGGAGTGTAGTAGCTCTGGCACAATGGTGTTGAATGCAGAGCTAAAAGTCAACAAAAAGGATCCTCGCATAGGTCCCCTGGTGGTCTAGGTGCTGTAGGATGATGTGCAGGTCCCACTTAGTCTAGTACAATTATAGAAATCAGCATTTGATTATAAAACATAGCGTGAAAACAGGCCCTCTCTGTTATCCCACTTTTGCATCTGCTCCCTACAAACCAGGAGCAATATACAAGGGCCAATTAACCTACAAACCCACACATCTTTGTTTAGTTTAGTTTAGTTTAGTTTAGTTTAGTTTAGTTTAGTTTAGTTTAGTTTAGTTTAGTTTAGTTTAGTTTCGAGATACAGCACGGAAACAGGCCCTTCGTCGCACTGGGACTACGCCGACCAGCAATCTCTGCACATTAATACTATCCTACGCGCACTAGGGATAATTTACAATTATACCAAGCCAATTAACCTAATAACCTGTACATCTTTGGAATGGGAAGTAACTGGAGCACCCGGAGGAAACACAGTTGTAAAGAGAATGTGCAAACTCCACACAGATATCAGTCAGGTTCGAACCCGGGTGTCTGGAGCTGTGAGGCAGTAGCTCTACCAGCTGTACCACTGTGTTAGTAACATAGGATGTGCTAATTGACATAGGATAATTTAATGAAGCACACGCTCACGTAAGATTTTGCAGGTGGAATAGAGAGGGCAAAATTGTAATAAGAAAATGTAACAACAGGAAGTAAGGCAATTCTTAAGATACAACGTTTTAAAAGAAAATTGTCTTGTGTCATTCCCACTCGGTGAGTAACAAGGCAGTATTTTGTATTGCACTCTACTCACAAAATGCAAACAGGATAATTTGTTGCTAATTTAATTTCTGTTTCCAGTGTTTGATAGCATATTGGTGCACATTATTAAATTGGTGAATAATGACTTATTACAACAGAGAAGGAGGTTATTTAGCGCATCAAATCTTTGCCAACTCTCAGCTGAGCATTCCCGTTCCCACTCTCCTTGTAATCGTGCAACTTATTCTCCCTCACTTACCCATCAACTCTCCTTTGAACTTTTACCACTAACCCGTACCAAGAGGTAACTTTCTGTAGCTGACTAACTCTTTGGGATGTGGGAGGTAACCAGAGCATCAAGGCAAGGCAAGGCAAGGCAAATTTATTTGTATAGCACCATTCGTGCAAACTGCAATTCAAGGTGCTTTACAGGAAAAAATAAATAAAATAGTCAATAATTAAAAATTGCAAAATAAGCAATACGACAAATGTATGAATAATAAAACAACGTCAATGAAACAATAAAACAATTTTGAAAAGCACATAAAAGGGTTAAAATTAGACGGTTAAGATCAGGGGAATCATTTGCGGTCACATGGAGAATGTACAAATTCCACACAAACACAGCCAAGTTCTGGATCTGACCCAAATCCATGGAGCTGAGAGGGAGCAGTGTTATTCTACTTGTAGAAAAATTCATATTCAACATAGTGTCATACAGTAGATTCATAAATTGGTGCCGCGACATCAATCCATCGCATTCATGCCATCTTTTTTACCCATCCACGCTAATCCCATTTGTCTGCATTGGGGCTGTAAACTTCTATATCGACTATTGAAGTATCTGTCTAAATGCTTTTTAAAAGTAATAATTTCTTCACTTCCGCTTAAGAACTGTTCCAGGTATCAACCGCTCCCTGAGTAGAAAACATATCCGTCAGATTCCCTTTGAAACTCCTTCAATTTCAAACTTAGTCCTCTTGCTTTTGTAACAAAAAAATCCTATGTTGTGCACACAATGGGAAAATAACTTTAAAGTTACAAGGCCTTACAACTGAATCCTTGGAAGTCGGAATGACACCACCCCGTGTGCTTTAATCACTTGCAATTGTGCCATTGACGAATGCTCTATCCTCAACAATCCTTTTTTTCTGCAGGTTGGGAGTCATGCTCCATTGATCAAAATAATTCTCTCTTTATACTACATAGAAGTCAGATTCCAATCTTCCCAGTTACCCCCTTCTTACTGTTCTTGCATCTGGTTACTGTGGACATTTTGATCTTCTGATGCCTCACTGCTTCGTGGTGAAGAGCAGAAAGATTTTTTTTTATCCCTCCTCTGAAGCATAACTCACCACAGAGCAGATGAACAAATACTGGGATTCACAGAGCAATGAACTGGGACTTAAAAAACAGACTTGAATTAAAGATTTTAATCTTAAAATCAAAATGAAAATTTTCAAGGTCAGACTTGGTAGATCACAAAAAGCACATGTTTTATGCAGGTTGTAGTTCTTGTGTGAAACTCATGATAAGTAGTTGATAGCTTCTTTTATTCGGCTCACAGTGTAATTTTCCATAAAATATTGGAAGAGATTTAAAACAAGCTGTTCTGCCCTATTGTACAATGTATTCCCTACTGTCTCACTATTTGAAATATTCCATCACAAAAAGAGCATTCTCCTGTTAAAAAAAACAAATCTGAATGGAACAAAGCTTCACATCAAAGCTATTATTCAATAAATGTAGAAAATACGGTTTTTATCATTTGTCCTTTTTGTTGATCAATTCTGAATCTCATTTTTATTTTGTGTTGCGTGCGTAAGTAAAACATTCAACTTAGTAACAGCAACAAAAGTTATCAAACATCTATTATTTCCCCTCAAAAAGACATCCTCTATTTGCACTGCAATGTGGTATAGTTTTAGGAGGTGCTTAGGGCAACGTTGAGCCATCTGGATCAGGGAAATTTGCCTGGCAGTCATTTCCTGTATGTTAAGAGAGCATCAGACCACTGTATGTGATGGATGATCCTGGGAATCTTGGAGGGGATGTGGTCAGGAAGCCATGTTTCTATGACATGACGTGGAAATGCCCCTACTTGGCCTATTCTGCGGCCAAATGATTATGCAGCTCTCTTTCTAATCTTAGCCGCTTTTCTTCCATACAATCTTGTGACCACCTGCAGGGTTGAAAATAGACTCTTTGTGTGTTGATGTAACTCTGGCGGTCTACTTTTGTGGCCAAATGATATTTCCATATTTACTTTCCCCGTGACTGACAAAATATCTACTGTGTTTAGCTCTCCATTTGCAGGAATTCTGCAGAAATAGTAAGATTAAATGAGAACTTACCAGTTTGAAGTTTGATCTTTATTTTATGAGGAGTTACGATGAGGGATTACGTGAAGATCCCGCCAGCACGCATGCGCGACATTCATCAAAGCAGCGGTGTGAAATCACAAACAACAGTAGATGAAATGAACATAGTAAGATAAGAAGAACTAAAATACCAGTTGACCTTTATGATAGAGGGCGGGAGCTGAGGGCACGTAATCCCTCATCGTAACTCCTCATAAAATAAAGATCAAACTTCAAACTGGTAAGTTCTCGTTTAATCTTACTATTTTACTTCGGAGTCACGTGAGTGACTACGTGAAGATTTTAAAGATCTGTGATTTCATGCCGTGGAACGAGTCCATGCTTCACTCACTGCCTTAGTTGACCAGGGGAGGAAGTATGTTATCATATTCAGACATGAATAATGACAATAGTAACCACCCTCACCCGCGAAGAACTATGATCAGAACTTAACATAGAGTTCGTAAATACCCCCATCTGGCAATGGGTTAGTACTAAATGTGTGGAAAATTGCTAGATTGACCATCCTGCAACCGCTAGGATGTAGTCCCGCTAACTTCCATAACCCTGCTGCTGAGGTTGTTGCAGCCTTGGTGGAATGATCTGAAATGTCAGTATTTACTCCTGTATAATCCAGACCCATAACCAACTGTAGATGGTCTGAAGTGATACCTTCTTTTGATGCTAGATGTAACTAACAATATTGCTAGTTCAGAGTCTCTAGGCTGTAGTGATCTAACATTCTGGTGTAGATGTGTGACCATACACAATCGAAGGTTCATGGGATATGTGAACATCTAGTTTGAGATCTGGTGCCCCTGGTCTATACTGCTTGACTAAGTCATAACATAAGTGTTATTTAGCCTGCAGATATAATCATCCTATCCAGTCAACGTTTATGTAATGACTGGACCCGTAGTGCTGCATGCAGGGCTATGAGCATAACCACTTATAAGTGAGTTAGCCCAAGGACAGGGATGTAGCTGGAGCCCTTCAGCGAAGCGACGTAGCACAACGTTAACACCCCATATCTCTGCGTCCCTAGGCCTGGGAGTTTTCGAGTTGTAGATTTCCTTCATAATCTAGAGCTCAGAGGGTGACCCCCCAGAGTGGATTCTACTCCACTCAGCCAGTATGATGAAGCACTTAGGTATGGTAGATGGCACTTTAGACATCATGATTTGTCAAGCCCTCATATGAGCCTGACTACAAGACGTCAGTCATCCGTGCCGAATATGTAATATAATTATAAAACAAATACCTCCCATCTCCTTATGAGGAAATATTGATATTTTTTGGTGCTATCCCTGCGATCTGCAGCGAGCACGTTCATGGTTGGTTTAACAACCCCAGCCGCAGGAACGGTCTTCTCAGTCTCTGTAAGTCAAAGAATTGATTATGTCATGCTGAGGACGGTTTCCCACGTCACGGCAAGACCAATAATTATGTCTAGAATAACCATATATGGTTCTATCATTCCCCACATCAGTGGGAACCATGGCTGGCTAAGCCCGGCAGGCACTACAAAAATGCCTGAGGCGGGAACTTGCTGAATTTTGCAAACCTGTCTGATGAGGCAGAAATGGAGGAAGACATAAAAGAACATTCCTCCTTAGTGTAGCTAGAATGTAACCAACGCTACCGATATGCCATATTTTCCACTGGTGATTGAGCCTGGATGCAAGCTTCTTGGTCTTTAATGTTCACAATGTATTTTAATACTTTGTGATCCAACACCCATATTGTGTACCGTAATGAGGTTTGGGTAAACTATCACTGGATATTTTTACTTGTTTGCACCCATGTAAATAACATTTACGAGCACCGAAGTGTATCAACTTGGACTAGAGCATGCAGATTAGGCATATTCGCATAAACCTTTAATCCACAGAATGCACCCAGTGTCTAAAGGTAGTTGATACCATGTAACTGAGGAATTGGTAACTCTCGCATCCACATCTGTAACTAGATGGCATGAGCAATTTCTCATCCTGAACAATAGCATCAGTTTGTGATTTAACTGAAGATTTACTGATTTAGTGGAATAGCATAGAGCTGGTAACAATGACCACATGGTACTTGAGTGCTTACTTCTTTTGCATGCTGTATAATTCTGATTGTGCAAAGGCCCAAATATCACAGCTGTAAGCCAATTTTACTTGATGAACAGAAGGTTGCTTGATCAGTTTTGTTACGGGCTTCAATTAATTCCAAACCCTTACCTCAGGGCGGAGTCCCAGACGATTAAATAGAGTTAAAGGTAATCCCAATCATCAATAAATTCAGTTGGTATCAACTTAAATTTATCTGGACAGATGAGAACCCAATTTCTCAAATGGGTTTTGTGGCTGATACAGCTAACTTAGCAAAATACAGCGTTTAATCTCACCCAGATAGTTCTTAACAATATTTTTAAAACTCTGAGCAGCCGAAGCACTCAATTAGTAAGTAACCTGGGAACTGGTTAGCCTATTTTGCAATGTTTTAACTATATCATTGCCCCATCCAGTTAAATTTCAGATATTTCCGGTGCCCTGTGAATGAAGCTGACGCCATGGGAATTAATGGTCACAAAGTTTCAATGTCTATACTGCACATGCGAGTTGGGCTTGTTGATAATAAACAGGCCTCATTTGTCATATTAGCGAGCCTGCCTAAAGAGGCAAGTCCAGCCATATTCCTAGACTGTCTCCCTTGTACTGTGCAGTATAAACTATCTCATCCAACCTTCTTGTAAATGGTCCACAACCCCATGTTTCGCAAAGAACCAGACCCACCTACTGTCATGGCTACCGGTGGTTTTATGGTAAGCCCAAAAGGCCCCCGATGCGGGTTCGATTTCCATCCTTGATTGGAGCGTAGGGCTGCTGGTGTATGTGGACCCATGTCTTTCCAGGTGCATGGTAACTCCCAGCCGGCACCTGTTCCTCGGACATGCTTCCGAGTTCAGAGTCAGTTGCCAACTGACTCCTCGCACTCACCTTCGCAGAAGGGAGTTTTGTAGGCAGCCCTGAAAAGGGTGCTGCCACAGGCTCTCGAGGAGACCTGTGCTGATATGGCCCTCCTTGACCAATCAGGATGGGTAAAACTCGGACGAACCCATGTCGGAGGGGAGCTTTCTGGCCTGACTGCAGTCTAAGCCTTTCAGACTCCTGTTTTAGCTCTTACCCTCCTCGGGCAGCCGGAGTCTGAATTCGCCACCGGCTTCCCACTCTTCTGCGGTCCTAGCCGTGTCTTCCACACGGTCCCCATAGCTGAGGTTTCCCCGCAAGCACGTTTCTACCCGTGTTCTTCGCAAGGTCCCTGTAGCTTGGTTATCCGCAGTCTTTCCACGGTCCCTGCAACTGGGTTATTCGCGGTTTTTCCATGGTCCACGAGGCTGGGTTATCCCCAGTCTTCCCACGGTTCATGAAACTGGGTTATTCATGGTCTTCCCACAGTCCCTGAAGCTGAGTTACCCGTGGTTTTCCCATGGTCTCTGAAGTCGGGTTATCCGTGGTTTCCCGTGGTTTCTGAAGTCGGGTTACCTGTGGTCTTCCCATGGCCTCCAAAGTCGGGTTTCCTGCGGTCTTCCCGTGGCCTCCAAAGTCGGGTGCCTGCAGTCTTCCCGCGGTCTCGGAGAACGGGTTACTTGCGGTCTTCCTGCGGTCTCAGAGATCGGGTTACCCGCGGTCTCGGAGAACGGGTTACCCACGGTCTTCCCGCGGTTTCGGAGAACGGGTTACCCGCGGTCTTCCCCCTGTCCCGGAAGGCAGGTTACCTGCAGTCTTCTGAGGTTCCGTGGGCCCCGCAGCCAGGCTTCTTCCTGCGGTCGGCATTACCCACGGCCCTTGTAGTTGGGACCTAAAATGCTGGCGAAACTCAGCGGGTGCAGCAGCATCTATGGAACCTTATAGCAGGGATTCTTGCGATGTTGGGAGCCGGGATTTCCCCTTTGAATGCTTCCTCGGTTTTGGGCTTCCCCCGAGCTGGCGTGGCTTAGTAAACGGGGTTTTCCTCGTGGTCCCTAATAAAGGGCTTCCCCGCAATTCTGTGGTCGGATTCGGATATCCCCGCGATTAGCAGCCGGGATTCCCTCCCCCCCCCCCCCCCCCCCCCCCCCCCCCGGCGATCCCTGTAGAAGGGAGCCGGGTGGTGCTGGGGTTCCGACCTCGGACCTCCAGCAGGAGCTCTGAACGCTTCCTGCAGTAAAAAAGAGACCTGAAAAAGTTAAAAACTTTCCTTCAGATCCGAGCTGTTGGAAGCAGAGCTCCAACAGCCTGTCGTTTGCGCAATGCGAGAGACGATAATACGCACATGCGTGCTGGCGGGGTCTTCACGTAGTCACGCACGTGACTCCGAAGTAAAATGATAATTTATCTGCAAAGTAGATTGTAAATGCATTTATTTCTGCTAGCTTCAGGAGTCTCCTAAGCTTTGGAAAATGTTTTTTATTATGATTAAATAAATCAGGTTTTTTTTGTCTCTATTGTTCACAGTAGCAATCTTTGTAGATTGAGACTCTAATTATTCTTTCTTTAATATTGTAAGTATTTGAGTGTGATTGGTGCATTGGCAGCATGTACTGTTGGGCTTTTAATCATTGAGAAACATTACAAAGAGACATTGTGAATTTGTATTGTGACTTTAAGGTGCTTCCAAAGAGTTAGTAAACACAAACTGACATGATACTACTGTAAGAGATATTAAAGAAGATGACCAAAGATGAGCATGAGTTTTAAGGAGTGCCTTTTGAGAGACAATATATTTCGAAAGGTATAGAGAGGGAATTACAGGGAATAAAGAGCCGTTATTTAAAAGGGAGAAGTTTATTTTTGCAAAGATTAGTGATCACCTGGTGGATTATGGTGGTCAGATCTTTAAGAGTATTTAAAGTGAAGGAATATATATTTTTGGAAGAGAGGGAAATTGAAGGCTATAGGGAACTGGCACAGAAGAAAAATTGAAGTCAGCAGAGATCAGGAATTATGAATTTGAATGGCGGGACAGGTGTGAAGGGTAATCTGCCCGTCTTGTTTTCCTGTCATCTTGTGCACAGGCAGCCTTTGGGAATTGGAGAAATGGGTGGCAATGGAGTTAGCAATTACATTTGAAGTTGCTGAAGTCAGAATAAAATGAATGAAGATATGTGGTGGATGTTCCAGTGGCATGGAAGGGCCAGTTCATAGAGAGTGATTTGAAAACAAGGAAATTATATTCCAGTTTGATGGATCCTCTCTTGGTATTCCTCCAGAGCCACCTTGAAGGGTTTAGTTCATTGTGATCAAATATGGGAGGCATGACTGATTTCTGCACTGTTCAGAAGCAGCAGCAGAAATTTCAGTCCCTTGGCATAGCACAGACTGGGAATATATAATTCAGTGTTAGCTCAATGTAACAACAATTTCCCATGAAGGTTTTCTTATTGGCAATTTCTGACAAAATTATTGTATTTTAAAAAAGTAATAATTTCCTATCTGTGTGAACTATTAATACATAGAGTTCTACGCATATTAAAAAGCAACAGACAATTGTACTAAATGAAAAGGGACGAGATCTTTTATTGGCAGATTTGTTTGGGCTATTTTTCCTGTTAAAGTCCATCAATGTTTGGGCATGATAATTGATTGCTAACTAAATGCATGTTATCTATATTACTAAAAGTCTGTTCTTGACCGGTTTTGGCCATTTGTGCTGCGATTTCCGAGAGAATAACGCCACCTACGGCCGTCATTTTTGGCCACCTCGCTCAGAGCCCCCCTCCGCCACATGTGTGCCGAGGATTTTTCCCTTCGATGAAAATTGACAGAGATATTAATGTTTTTACAAAATTCCCCATTCTCTCTGCTGTCCCTGCTGGAGGGAGGGGGAGGGACTATAAAACCAGGAAGTGGTGTGCCTCAATCAGTCTCTGCAAGTGGTGTGCCTTAATCAGAGCTCTGAGTGACCCTGAATAAATGTCTCCACAGCTGTGAGTACCCATAATGTGGTTTGAAAATGAAAATATGGTTAGTTTGAGGGGAAAAAAGCACTGCCTGCAAATGGTTGTTTGGGGAGTTTGGGCTGAGTAAAAAGGCACCCTATCTCTCTCTCCTCTCCTCTCTCTCCCCACCTCTCTCTCTCCCTACCTCTCTCTCTCCCTATCCCTCTCTCTCCCTATCCCTCTCTCTTTCTCTCTCTCTCTCCCCCCCCTGTCTCTCTCACTTTATCTATCTATCTCTCTCTCCCCCCTCTCCCCATCACCCCCCCCCCTCTCCTCCCCCCCTCTCCTCTCCCCCCTCCTCTCTCCCCCCTCATCTCTCCTCTCCTCCCTCCCCCCTCATCTCTCCTCTCCTCTCTCCCCCCTCCTCTCTCCCCCTCTTCCCTCCCTCTCTCCTCTCCCCCTCCCCTCTCTTCCCCGCCTCTCCTCTCCCCTCCCCTCCTCTCTCCTCCTCTCCCCTCTCTCCCCCTCCTCTCCCTCCTCTCCTCTCCCCCCTCTCCTCTCCCACTCTCCTCTCCCCTCCTCTCCCCTCTCCTCTCCCCCCTCTCCTCTCCCCCCTCTCCCCCCTCTCCCCTCTCCCCCCTCCTCTCCTCCCCTCCTCTACCCCCTCTCTACCCCCCCTCTCTCCCCCCTCTCTCCCCCTCTCCCCCCTCTCTCTCTCTCTCCCTCCTCCTCCTCCCCTCCTCCCTCCTCCCTCCTCCCTCCTCCCTCCTCCCCTCCATCCCCTCCCCCACCCTCCCTCCCTCCCCTAAACCCCCTCCCCTCCACACCCCCTCCCCTCTTCCCTCCACCCTCCCCCTCCCTGCTCCCCACCTCTCCCCCTCACTCCCCTCTCAGCACCCCCTCTCTCTCCCTCTCACTCTCACCCTCTCTCTCTCTCCTCCCCTCCTTCCCCACCTTTCCCCCCTCACCCACCCTTCCTCTTCTCCTCCTCTCCACCCCCCTCTCCCTCTTGCCCCTCTTTGTGTTTCTGTCTCTCTCTCTGTCTCTGCCCCTTCTCTCTCTGCCCTAACTCTCTACCCCCGTCCCCCCCCCCTCTCTAGATGTGACTGCAAGTTGGGGGCTATGCATCAGTAGATAGGGTGGTTATGGGGTAAAAGGAGCAAATTGATAATATTAATATAATATCAAGGGGGGCAATTAGCGTGAGTGCGGGTTGGGTGGGGATAGTTAGTGTGTGTGACACTGCATGCCGCCCCCCCCCCCCCCCCCCCACAACCGCACATTGGGGGAACATACCCAACGGGTCTGCACTTGGTCTAGTATTAATTATAAGGCTGATCTGAAGATTCGGAATGCTATTTAAAATCATGTAACGCATCTCTGTCTTTCAATTATTGTGCATTTCTTTCCAAAATAGTTAAGTACTTCCCAATACTCTATTTGTGACAATATTCTTGCTTATGCCCTGCTGAAAGGACTTAAGTTTGAGTTTTCTCAGCTGATAGTCATGGCTCTTGAAAGTTCTCTTTGCTCAAGTTATAAGGTTGTTCGTTCAAATCCGACTTTAGCACAAGAATCAACTGTTCTGAAGGAGTACTGCATCACCGGTCATCCTCTCTTTCAGCAAGAGAACTGCTGATCCAATATCTTGTGGCCTTTCACATTCAGCTATAAAAGATCTCATGGCATTATTTGAAAGAAGATCAGTTTTCACTAATAGTTGTACTTCAAGCATTTTCAATGCATTTATCTCATTACTCATCTCATTATCTAATTGGTATTAGTATTGGTTTATTATTGTCACGAACCAAGATACAGCGAAAAACGTTGTTGGTATACTATCCAGTCAAATCATACTTAATATAAGTACAATCAAGCTATACATAGGTCATACTCAATTACAACAGCGCAAAGAGAAAAATACCAGAGTACAAACTATAGTCTTACAGCATTATCCCATTACAGTTACAGTTACAGAGAAAGTGCAGAATAAAAAATTGTGTAGAGGCTCCATTGAGGAAGGTTAGGACACTGGGACGAGACAGTAGCTTATGAGAGAACCATTGAGGTTTAATTACAGCAGTGAAGAAGCTGTTCCTGAATTTGGTAGTGCGTACTTTCAAGCTTTTGTATCTTCAGCCTGACAGGGAAAAGAGGGAATGACCAGGTGAAAATGGTCATTGAATATATTGGCTACTTTATAGACAATAGACAATAGGTGCAGGAGTAGGCCATTTGGCCCCTCAAGCCAGCACCGCCATTCAAATGGGTGATCATCCACAATCAATACCCCGTTCCTGCCTTCTACCCATATCCCTTGACTCCCAGGGCCGGATTTACCTATAAGCTAGACAAGCTTAAGCTTAGGGCCTCGAGGTCTAGGGGGGCCTCCAGCCAAGGCAGAACACCTACCGTTCAACTCTGGGCAGCCCCCCTCTCTATCTCTCTCTCTCTCCATCTCCCCCCGCTATCCATGTCCGGGTTGCCGGGCTCCGCTCGCTCATCATCCGCCGGCACGGCAGGCCGCCTTGCACATGCGCACAACCACGGCCAGCACATCATCGGCCGCCCTGCGCATGCGCACTGCAATGGCAACTGGTCGGCGCTGGGCACTTTCTCCCTCGCTTTGAATTGTGGGAGATTTGGCCGCCATGGCTGTCCGGTCTCTGGGGGCCTCACAAGTGGAACAGCTTAGGGCCTCTCTTCATCTAAATCCGGCACTGTTGACTCCACTATATTTAAGAGCTCTGTCTAGCTCTCTCTTGAAAGCATCCAGAGAACCAGACTCCACCGCCCTCTGAGGCAGAGAATTCCACAACTCTTGTGTGAAAAAGTTTTTCCTCATCTCCGTTCTAAATGGCTTACCCCTTATTCTTAAACTGCGGCCCCTGGTTCTGGACTGCCCCAACATCGGCAACATGTTTCCTGCCTCCAGCGTGTCCAAACCCTTAATAATCTTATATGTTTCAATAAAATACTGAGGCAGTGTGAATTGTAGATGGGGGTGGGGGGGCTGGTTTGTGTGATGGACTGGGCTATATCCACAACTCTGTAATTGTTTGCGTTCTTGGCAGAGGTGTGACCAAACCATCCTTACTGAACAAAGCTGTGATGCATCCTGATAGGATACTAGCGTGCATTGTAGAAGATGGTAAGACTCATCCAATCATAAGATCATAAGATCATGAGACATAGGAGCAGAATTAATCCATTTGTTCCATTGAATCTGCTCTGCCATTCGGTCATGAATGATCTATTTTTCTCTCGCACCCCATTCTCCTGCCTTCTCATCATTGGACTTCTTTAATCTTCTGAAGAAATAGAAGCATTGTTGTTTCTTGGCTGTAGCTTAAATTAAATTGTTTAAGGAAAATTGTTTGATATTTATGCCTAGGAACATGAAGCGCTAGATTATTTCCATTTTTGCACCGTTGATATTGATTGGGTTATGTATTCCATCTCACTTCCTGACATCAGTAACTAGCTCCTTTGTCTTACTGACATTGAGGGAGAGGTTGTTGCCTTGACACCATGTCACAAAGTTTTCTATCTCCTTTCTGTGTTCCATCTGTTTATTGTTCGTGATCCTATGGAGATGACATTTGCAAACCCGTCAATGGAGTTAGAGCATAATTTGGTCATACAGTCGTAAGTGCTTAGTTACATAAGAGGCTGAGAATGCATCCTGTTATGTTCATCAGTGTTTTTTCAAAGTTACAAGTAAGGTTTCATTTTATTCCAATTATAATTGTTTTTTACAAAATGTTTAAAGTATAACATCAATAATGTAACTTTCCCTTTCTTTTTTGTCCTCTCTCACACCATGTTTCCTATCTTTTTGTTTTCCTTTTCCTGATTTGACATTGAATACAGCCTTTCTAATTTATACATCCTTCTTCAGTCTCCTGCAAGTGCACAATCTTTCAATATGATTGGTTATGAATAGCACAAAAATACACAATGAGAAGATGACTTCTGGACGAAAACATATAGGGCATGATTAGTAAGTTTGCAGATCACACTAGAGTGGGTGGTGTTGTAGATAGCAAAAATGGTTATCAAGGGTTACAGCAGGAGGCTGCGAATTCCAGGAAAGGCAGCAATCACCACAATATTAGGCCACAATGGGGACGGAGATACAATACGGAAAAAAATTGCATCTCCGTCAAGGTAAGAGATTGAAAACAAGTTTTCCCCAACCCCCCCACTTCCCCCCCCCCCCCCCACATAAAACAGACCAAGAAACACTAAAACTTACTTTTAACACATACTAAAGCTAACAAAACAAAGAAAGGACAGACAGATTGTTGGCCAGTCCAACACTAAGGAACTGTTGCTGTGTGGGAACAACCTACAGTACTTTTGTTACGTGTTTAAGAACACCATCTGCTCCCCCAAACATGGTGTAAAATATTCTGTATAGCAATATTATGGAACAGCAGGTGAAACCTTCCTGCAATTCCGAATAACGAGTCAACTAAAGCCTTCAAAACAGATTATCTGGTTATTATCGTAGTCCTTTATTAGGATCATGCTTTGTGCAAATTGGTTGCTATAAATTTCACATACAATCATGATTACTTTAAAAAAAACAACCTAATCTCCTCCAAACTACTTCAGTACATTCAACAGTTGTGAATGGTATTCAATAACCAGAACCCTCTCTCCCTTTCAACACAGGGGTGCTGCCACATCACAACATTTCTGTTTTCCTTGCGTTTGTGTCATTGTGTTTAAGTGTTTTTACATTTTTCAATGTTTTCTTCCCTGTTTTATAAACTTGATAAAAATATTGGAGCCTGGTTGTAATATGCCGGGTGGTCAAACTGCAGTCAAATCACTGTGAAGCATGACTAAAGATGCCGGCTACATTGTAAAGAAAATCCCCTGATGTCTTTGGTTCCCATATTTACCAATGACAAAGAAGGAGATAATGGGCCTATCCCACTTAGACGACCTTTTAGGCGACTGCAGGAGACTATGCAGTCGCCACATGGTCGCCACATATTCGCGGGTGGTTGCCGGGGAGTTGCCTTCATGGTCGTGAGGAGTTCCCGCATTCTCGGAACATGTCGCAGCCTCATTGTGGTCGCCGCGAATTTTTCAACATGTTGAAAAATTCGCGGCGACTAGAATGAAGCCGCCATGAACAGTAGCGAGATATCTCCTCCCATGGGTGGGTCGCCAGGAGGTCCTAGTGGGTGGCTAGGAGGTTGAAGGTTCTCGAAGGTTCTTGTAGGTTGTAGCCGGTGCTGACGAGTGAATTTCATAAGCTCATGGGGGAAAAAAACGTAAGCAGTAGTTTTCAGAACCAAGGATAACTGACCGGTAATGTTAAATGTCTGCCGAGATTCACAGTCGTGTATTTCTGGCTTCTTAAAAGTTGTCTCCACTCCTTCTCCCCCGATCTCCCCCTCCCCCTCCCCTCTCCCCCCTCTTTTAAAGGACTTACCGTTCACTGTGCTTTCACCGCCTTAATTACAGTGCCAACCTTCCTGTTCATCGCGGTGTGTGTCTGTGACAGTCTGAAAAATCGCCTAAGTGGGACAGGCCCATTATTCAGCCCATTAGGCCACTGCTGGCTTTAAGAGCAAACCCATCAGTCCGATTCTCTTCTTAATGTCCTATCCTTTCCCATCTGATTGGCTGCAATACCTCCATAACATGAGAACACAGTGACTGCAGATCACTTAGTGAAGATATTTTTACTTTGCAGTTTGGTACAGATAAGTGGTCATTTTAGAAAACCAGACAAGTAGAACAGAGGAGCAACCTATACCCAGCCACTGACACTCTCCTCCGCCTAGCGGAGTTGATACTCACCCTCAACAACTTTACGTTTGACTCCTCCCATTTCCTCCAAACACAAGGCGTAGCTATGGGCACACGCATGGGCCCCAGCTACGCCTGCCTCTTTGTCGGGTACGTCGAACAATCCTTGTTCAAAACGTCCCAGGGCCCCATCCCCGACCTCTACCTCCATTACATTGACGACTGCTTTGGGGCCACCTCCTGCACCCACACACAACTGACTGACTTAATCCACTTCACCACCGACTTCCATCCGGCACTCAAATACACCTGGACCATTTCCGACACGTCCCTACCATTCCTTGACCTCACCATCTCCATCACAGGGGATAGACTTCTGACCGACATACACTACAAACCCACTGACTCACATGGCTATCTGGACTACACGTCTTCCCACCCTGCCCCCTGTAAGGACTCCATCCCCTACTCCCAATTCCTCCACCTACGCTGCATCTGCTCCCAGGATGAGACGTTCCACACGAGGGCATCGGAAATGTCCTCGCTCTTCAGGGAATGGGGATTCCTCTCCTCCACCATAGATGAGGCTCGCACCAGGGTCTCTTCCATACCCCGCAACACTGCTCTCTCTCCCCATCCCCCGCACTCGCAACAAGGGCAGAGTCCCCCTAGTCCTCACCTTTCACCCCACCAGCCGGCAAATACAACAAATCATCCTCCGCCATTTTCGCCACCTCCAACGTGACCTCACCACTCGCCACATCTTCCCATCTCCCCCTATGTCTGCCTTCTGCAAAGACTGCTCCCTCCGCAACTCCCTTGTCAATTCTTTCCTTCCCTCCCGTACCACCCCCTCCCCGGGCACTTTCCGTTGCAACCGCAAGAAATGCAACACCTGTCCCTTTACCTCCCCCCGCGACTCCATTCAAGGACCCAAGCAGTCGTTCCAGGTGCGACAAAGGTTCACCTGTATCTCCTCCAACCTCATCTACTGCATCCGCTGCTCTAGATGCCAGCTGATTTACATCGGTGAGACTAAGCGGAGGTTGGGCGATCGTTTCGCCGAACACCTCCGCTCAGTCCGCAAGAACCTACCTGAACTCCCGGTGGCTCAGCACTTCAACTCCCCCTCCCATTCCCAATCCAACCTCTCTGTCCTGGGTCTCCTCCATTGCCAGAGTGAGCAACACCGGAAATTGGAGGAACAGCACCTCATATTCCGCCTGGGCAGATTGCGTCCGGAGTGCATGAACATTGAATTCTCCCAATTTTGCTAGCCCTTGCTGTCTCCTCCCCTTCCTTAACCCTCGAGCTGTCTCCTCCCATCCCCCCCGCCCTCAGGCTCCTCCTCCTCCCTTTTTCCTTCCTTCTCGCCCCCCCACCCCCTATCAGTCTGAAGAAGGGTTTCGGCCCGAAACGTCACCTATTTCCTTCGCTCCATAGATGCTGCTGCACCCGCTGAGTTTCTCCAGCATGTTTGTGTACCTTCAAGTAGAACAGACTTCTTCCCCTAATGGACATTAATAAACCAACTCGTCTTTTATAACAATCTAATGGTCACTCGGGATAGGCAGCGGGTTTAGGCTGATCAGTGCTTGAGATGGGAGTCCACTGGAGAATAGAACCAGGCTTGCTACTCGGGGAAACAAATGATCCAATGAGCATACTGATTTCAATATTATGTTGTAGGCACTGATAATGTCTTCATTTCTGTTTTAATTCCTTGTAATTTTAAATTTCTGAATTTAAATGCTCTTGTTGCCATAATCAGATTTAAACTAATGTTAGCACATCTTTAATCCAACTCTTTTGTTTGTAAGGGTTTATATACAATGCCACTGCATCTAAAAATGAAAGGTAAAATAATCCGCTTAAAAGAACTGTCCCTTTACAACTGCTATTCACTCGAAATGGACTTGGAAAACAATAACAAGGTTAACTAATAGCTAATGGCAAGGATTAAATAGGATTCAAAGCCATGGCATTTTAGCAAACAGAGCATATTTCACGGAGTTGGAAAGCTAGATAACGTCTGTGCAGAATATCGTACAACCTCATCAGTTACAAAGCACCTGATGTTCCTTCTGCTCACAAGCTTCAAAGTTGTAGTGATTGTGTCCTCTTCCTGATCTCCTATAATGCTTCAGCTCGCTTTACTAGAAAAGGATTGAGCTTGTAGATTGACTACGAAAAGGGTGCAAAGATGTGAATGTACAGTTGCAAGGAAGGGTTGCAATGGTGAAAATAATAGTGGGTATAGAGTGTATAATTAACAGCAGAAAGATTCCAAAATATCCTGCTCCAGGATTGGAGAAAATAGGGGAGAGGTGTTTTGAGAGTACTTGCCTTATAGGTGATGCAGAACTAGGTAGAGATTAAAATAAATATGACACGTGTCTTAGCCTGGAAATATTGAGAGGCCGGTATAACAAGTTGCTGTGGCACAACTAACATATGATTTCAAGCCATTCTCCTGGATATTTCCTGGTTTCTCATCACACTATCCGCAGCAGCATCTGAAAATTGTAGTCAAGAAGTCACAAACATGCACCTATGTTTTTTTAAGGTGTTGAAAATAGTAATTGCACTTTTAGAGTTACAAGCTCCCTTTAAGTAGTTTCCTGTGTGTCCAAATTCCTGCTCTACTTTCCAAAATTGGAATGGAGTCAGTGAATAGCAGTACAAGAGCGGACAGTTCCCCAGTTAATCTAAGAGTCAATTCGGTTCATGATTCTTGCTTAAATTAATTGACACAAATGACAGCTGTTGGATCTACTTTGTACCCATTTTGTTCAAAAATCAAATCTATTTCTGTGCACACATCGACATCCACTTGAGGTTACGGAAAGTATGTCTGGGATAGTTATGCTGTTAAATCATGTGTTAAAATGCTCCATAAATACCCCACGAACACGCATCTGGCCTCTCTAAATCTAGATGAGAGGGTTGTTTAATATTCTTGTTGAAATGTCAGATGAATAGAATATTAATTTCACCAATCCCATTACCC
Organism: Amblyraja radiata; assembly: GCF_010909765.2. Classification (NCBI taxonomy): domain Eukaryota; kingdom Metazoa; phylum Chordata; class Chondrichthyes; order Rajiformes; family Rajidae; genus Amblyraja; species Amblyraja radiata. The sequence goes on from NC_045961.1 coordinate 70,963,969, forward strand.
CATGAAAGGAGTAAACAGAAATGGTAGGTCAGTCTGGGATAGTAGTTTGCCTGTTGAACACTATGTTTGACCTTGCCCTTTCATAGGAAATAGCTAATGAAGGCAGCTGAACATCTCCAGTTCTCAAATACACATCCTTCCGCTGGAAGATGTATTGAAAGGCTTGTTATTGAGTGGGTTTTCAACAGAATGAAAGGATTAATGCCAGATTACAGGAAGTTATTTTACTTTCAGTGTCCAGACTTGAACACATATTCACAGGCAGCAATCTCTTTCATTTCAAGTCACCTTATTCTCCAAATATACACAAACACACACCAGCATTAATACATGCACACTCACGCATGCTTGCATGCATGCACTCATGCACGCGCACACACGCACACTCACACACATGAAAAACATCTAGCTTTAACAGGATGGTGATTGTTGACGGCGGAATTGGCAAGCATAATGTAAACTGCCAATGGCCTGAGGTATTGAGTATATGTAGAGATGAATAAACAATGTGGGATGTGGTATCAACCACCCTGGTGCATAGTTTACCTGATGCTGAAGAACCAGGAGCTCCGCCTCTTGGCTCCACCTTCAGAGATTTTCTACAAGGTTTATCTTCCTTCAACAGCCTCTGTTCAACCATATGCTTCAGAGAGAAGAAAACGTGTCAACTAACTCGGGTAGTAAGAAGACCTCTTATTTGTCGGCAAAGGCCCTAACAACTCCTCCAGAGATGGATGAGGGAGATCTCTTCTTCTCCCTTACTGCAATTTCAGAATAATGTATGGGTGAACTTGCAGACGGTCTTCCTTGAATCATGATACTGTGTGGGGCTGAAAATTAAGCATCAATTTCAATACCAATGACTCTTTACATAATTGATGAGGATAGTGTCCCCAGAGAAACTTTGTGTTGTTTGTCTGAGGTACAATATTTTAGTTCAGGTCTGGAAATAAAATCTGTTTTTAACTAGTGAAATAGAACATGTGATCAATTGCACAAAAGAGAGTCATCCTTTCACATAATCAGTCCCATAAATTAAAACGTTTTCCCAGAGAGAATCTTGATAACAATCTTTCAATTATGGTCTGCAAAGTTATTGGAGTAATTTTGAGAGTGCAGCATGACCTCTTGTGCATTCATCATTTACTTTGTTCCATCATAGATGGTCATGTCTTCAGCTACCCAGACTCTAAGCTATGGAATTCTTACATTAAACCTTTCTGCCTCGCTACCTCCCCTTCTCTCTGAAGATACTCCTCGTAAAACCTATCCATTGGTCACACTTTTCTCTTTGTATATTATTTTGGGCTTGGTGCCAAAATTTGTCCGATAACTCACCTGTGAAAATGCTTGGTTTATTTCATTATCTGAAAGCACAATATAAATCCAAACTATTGGCGTGGTTGCCAGAAGTTTGCCTGTCACTTTTATGTATTAAAAATTACTGCTACTCATAATCTTTGGATTAATGCTCCGGCAGACAATTTTCCCATCACCAACATAGTATTCAGAAAGTTACACCGTTATGGAAAAAAAAGAGAGGCTGACGCACTTAATACCTTTATAATCTGATTGCCATCAACAAGAAATATTACATTTGTATATGATGTTGATTGATGTTTTTTGGAGGCCTGGTTCCAAGGGAGAACTCCCTTAATTTTAGTTTTTCATAATACATTGTGAGATTTTTTTGCATCCATAAAAATAGAGCTCTGTTTATCATCTCATCTGGAAGGTGGTACTTCCCATCAATGCAGATTTCCTCAACCCTGCACTGAAATGCCCGTAAAGATTGTGGTTTTTGAGCATATCTCATAGGGTTTGACGATGACTAACTTTTGCAGCCTCTCCTGTCATTCTGTTCTTTCATGGTTCCAAGTTGAGCGCAACATGGAGCAAGAGTTTACCTCATGTATGATAACGAAGGAATGTCTGTCCTGCGATATTTACCAGCTGCTGACCTTCATGTGACCAGGGAAATATAACACCATGCATGTTACTGGAAGATCTATTGGACTCTGTCAAAAATAATGATTTAGTTAATATCAGCCGGGGTTTTATGGAAGCTTTTGACAAGTTTCTACATTGGAGAGCAGCAACTAAAGTGAACAAAAATCATTGATGGGTTTGAAAGATCTGAGAATCAAGAGATAGAGTGTAGCTATCAAATTAACGTTTACAATTTGGAAAGAGAAGGCAAGGATGAAAATCCAGTAGTTAGTAAATATAAATTATATCTAACATGTGTATACACGATTGCACGTCCCTGGCCTGGAACATTTTCACCATGTGCTTTTCATTGCATTTGGTGGAACGATTGGAGGTTTTCACATGTTAATATTCAGAATGTTCAAATAATCAAATGCATTAAAACCAGGATTGGGCCGAGCTTATATTTGTAAAGAATGTTGCCTTGGATGTTGCATTGTTCTCCCCATCTGATGGTTGGGAGGGAATTGGGCAATGGGAGGGATATTCTGATGTGAAAATTGTGGGTGGTAGTGAGATAATTGGAAACGTTAAAGATGAAAGTGATGAGGAAAAGGACACACATTGTACATTTGGGAGCAAAATGAATGGGAAGCTGTTTAAGAAGGAACTGCAGATGCTGGAAAATCGAACGCACACAAAAATGCTGGAGAAACTCAGCGGGTGCAGCAGCATCTATGGAGCGAAGGAAATAGGCAATGTTTCGGGCCGAAACCCTTCTTCAGACTGATGGGGGGCAAGCTGATTGAGAGGCTGGTGAGAAGATCGGGTGTTGGCGGAGGAGGGTTGGTGGGAGAAGGCAGAATGATGGAGAAAAGTGGGCTGTGGAAAACTGCAGTGGCTCAGTTAGAAGACAGAGGAGGTTGGGAAAAATGTTGTAGGAGAGATAATTAGGGAACAACAAATTCAGGGGCTGGGGAGAATTTTAGTGGTGATAGGAATGAAACTGGGGAGGAAATAGAGGTCAGAGAAAATGATGAGGATAGGTGTCAGGAAGATGGTTGATGTGCAGTGGTGGATAGTTACTTGTGAATGATAAATGGAGATCTAAGGAGGACATTGGAAGAGTGGAGTCAATGCTGAAGTATATGTGTGTCTGGTATATGCATGCGCAAGTATTCGGGATTGGGTGATAGGGTGTTAAAGGCGGCAATTACCTAGCACATTAGGAGAAAGCAAGAACATCCACTGAAGAGTGAAGCATTCATTATTTATCTTCACCTTTAAAGCCATCAGGTCATTCCTTCTTGTGTTTAGGTTTCTTTTGAAAGAATACCTAATAACGTGAGCCCTTGTAACATGAATTCCTATTTCTGTGATCCTTTGGGTAAATCCACACATTCTTTTCCATGTTTCCAATAATGGACCAATTAACACTGCACAAAATTGCATCCTAATTGAAGTCACTCGAACAAATTTCATCCTATTCCTATTTATTTGTTTATGCCCTTCAACCATATCTCTTTTCATAGAGTCATAGTTCCTTGAATTCCGTGTGCTATTATCTCTAACATTACTCCAAAATTGGTTTAACTGCAATATATACAGTCAAGTCCGGCATGAAGTTCTAATGACATCTATTACCATGACCTGTAAATGTTTTAATGGAAATTACCCATTACAGTATGCATCTAATTAAATTTGAAACAGTCAATTTTAGATCATGGTAGAGCGATAAAATCTAAATAACTTTTTCAAAATAGCAAAAAATTAGGACTGCGGGTTCTGAAAATTATTGATTGCATGAATTAATTTATTCTTACTCAGGAATTGACATTTTCACTGCTTTCCGGCAACAAATTGAATTACGCACAGCAAATAGAGAAATTATTCGATATGAACCAACCTACACAACCCTAACCTTACCTAGCAATGGAACCCCATGGAACACCTCTTGCACTACCATGGACTTAGAATTATACAGCACGGAAACAAGCCCTTCAGCCTAGCTTGCCCATGCCATCTAAGGTGCCCCCTTTTACATTACCCCACCTGTCTGTGTTTGGCCCATATCCATCTAAATCTTTCCTACCCATATCTTTTAAATCTATATTACTAAAAGTCTGTTCTTGACCGGTTTTGGCCATCTGAGCTGCGCTTTCCGAGAGAACGCCGCGACCTACAGCCGTCATTTTTGGCCACCTTGCTCAAAGCCCCCCTCCGCCACATGTGTGCCGAGGATTTTTCCCGTCGATTAAAAATGACAGAGATATTAATGTTTTTACAAAATTCCCCATTCTCTCTGCTGCCCCCGCTGGCGGCAGGGGGGAGGGACTATAAAACCAGGAAGCGGTGTGTCACACAGTCTCTTCAAGATGGAGGAAGGCAGAGGGTCACGTTTCTCTGAGCTGTGAATAACACTGAACACATGTCTACTTAAATGTAAGTGCCCTTAGTGGTTCTAAAATGCTTGCAGAATGTGTCTATTGGTTCTAAAGCTTGCAAAAAGTGTCTCTATTGGTTCTAAAGCTTGCAAAAAAATGTCTATTGGTTCTAAAGCTTGCAAAAAATGTCTATTGGTTCTAAAGCTTGCAAACAGTGTCTCTATTGGTTCTAAAGCTTGCAAAAAGTGTCTCTATTGGTTCTAAAGCTTGCAAAAAGTGTATCTATTGCTTAAAAAGCTTGCAAAAAGTGTCTATTGCTTCTAAAGCTTGCAAAACATGTCTATTGGTTCTAAAGCTTGCAAAAAAAGGCTATTGATTCTCAAGCTTGCAAAAAAATGTCTATTGGTTCTAAAGCTTGCTAAAAAATTATATTGTTTCTAAAGCTTGCAAAAAAAAATGTATGTTCGTTCTAAAATCGTTCATACTAGCGCTGATTGGGTGCTTTGGCTTGCAGTTGAAAGGCAGTACTTACTGCAGATGGTGGCTTGGGTGCATTGGCTTGAAGTTGAAAGGCACTACTTACTGCAAATGGTGGCTTGGTAGTTTTGACGAAGTTGAAAGGCACTACTTACTGCAAATGCTGGCTTGGGTGCTTTGAAGTTGAAAGGCACTACTTACTGCAAATGATGTCTTGGGTGTGGCTTGGGTGTGGCTTGAAGTTGAAATACATCACTTACTGCAAATGGTGGCATGAAGTTGAAAGGCACTACTTACTGCAAATGGTGGCTTGGGAGCTTTGGCTTGAAGTTGAAAGGCACTACTTACTGCAAATGGTGGTTTGAGAGCTTTGGCTTGAAGTTGAAAGGCATTACTTACCGCAAATGGTGGCTTGGGTGTGGCTTGGGTGTGGCTTGAGTGTGACTTGAAGTTGAAAGACACCACTTACTGAAAATGGTGGCATGAAGTTGAAAGGCACTACTTACTGCAAATGGTGGATTGGTTACTTTGGCTTGAAGTTGAAAGGCACTACGTACTGCAAATGGTGGCTTGGGAGCTTTGGCTTGAAGTTGAAAGGCACTATTACTGCAAATGGTGGCTTGGTTGCTTTGGCTTGAAGTTGAAAGGCACTACTTACCACAAATGGTGGCTTGGTTGCTTTGGCTTGAAGTTGAAAGGCACTACTTACTGTAAATGGTGGCTTGGGTGTGGCTTGAAGTTGAAAGACACCACTTACTGCAAATGGTAGCATGAAGTTGAAAGGTACTACTTACTGCAAATGGTGGCTTGGTTGCTTTTGCTTGAAGTTGAAAGGCACTACTTACTGCAAATGGCGGGCGTGGGTGCATTGGCTTGAAGTTGAAAGGCACTACTTACTGCAAATGATGGCTTGGGTGTGGCTTGGGTGTGGCTTGAAGTTGAAAGGCATTACTTACTGCAAATGGTGGCTGGGTGTGGCTTGGGTTTGGCTTGAAGTTGAAAGGCACTACTTACTGCAGATGGTGGCTTGGGTGCAATGGCTTGAAGTTAAAATGCATTACTTACTGCAAATGGGGCGTGGGTGCATTGGCTTGAAGTTGAAAGGCACTACTTACTGCAAATTGTGGCTTGAAGTTGAAAGGCACTACTTACTGCAAATTGTAGCTTGGTGCTTTGGCATTAAGTTGAAAGGCACTACTTACAGCAAATGGTGGCTTGGGAGCTTTGGTTTGAAGTTGAAAGGCACTACTTACTGCAAATGGTGGCTCGGGAGCATTGGCTTGAAGTTGAAAGGCACTACTTAATGCAAATGGTGGCTTGGGAGCATTGGCTTGAAGTTCAAAGGCACTATTACTGCAAATGGTGGCTTGGTTGCTTTGGCTTGAAATTGAAAGGCACTACTTACTGCAAATGGTGGCTTGGGTTCATTGGCTTGAAGTTGAAAGCCACTACTTACTGCAAATGGTGGCGTGGGTGCATTGGCTTGAAGTTGAAATGTGCTACTTACTGCAAATGGTGGCTTGGGTGCTTGGGCTTGAAGTTAAAAGGCACTTCTGTAAATGCACTTACTTCCTGTTTGCACTGTATATTGATTTTAGATAAAACGCTACCACTTACGGCTGTGATTTTTGGCCATCTTACTCAGTCCCCCTCCGCTGAGCAGGTGCAGAGAATTCTTCCCATCAATGAAAAATAAAAGTAGTTTTAAAAAAAATGTTGAGAATCTCTCTCCTGTCAATCACTCCATGAAAGCCACACCTTTTCCGGTGGGGGGGGGGAGGGGTTATAAAACTCGGAAATGTGGATGTGGCTCAGTCTCTGCAAGATGGAGGAGGGAGAGGACACGACTCGCTGTCTTTAGTGGCTTAGCACCCTACTTCAAATGGTATGAAACTGCACTTGAATTTGATGGCCTTGCACCCTGCTAGAAGTGGTAAGAAACTGCACTTGAATTTGGTGGCCTTATACCGTGCTTAAAATAGAATTTCAAGGATTAGCCGTGAGTCAACTAACAGCCCACCAGCCGTGAGTGAGTGAGTTGCCAGCACAACAGGCTTGATTGACTGAGACGCCAGCCCAAGAATCCATTTGGCGCACAATTTGCATACTAGCCCTCTGGAAACCAGTCCCTTCAGCCCACAACACCCATACTAGCGCTCCAGAAAGCCCCCCCCCCCCCCCCCCCAACTGGCCACCAATATTAGAATTGGTGGAGAGGTGGAATATTGCGTTGGATGGCCAGCCCTGTGTGATGCTGGGACCCAACGGGTCCCACTTAGTCTAGTGCTGTTATAATTTCTGCCGCAACTACCTCCTCCCACAGCTCATTTTCACACCCTCTCTGTGAAAAAGTTGCCCCTCAGATCCCTCAGATTCACAAATGGTTGCCCCCTCAGAATCTTTCCCCTCTTGCCTTAAACCTATGTCCTATGGTTCTTGATTCCCCTACGCTTGGTGAAGTGTACTGCATGTGCACCTACCCTTTCTATTCACCACATGACATTATACACCTCCATAAGATCACTTCTCAACCTTTTATGCTTTCGGAACACACTCCTAGCCTGCCCAACCACTCCCAAAACTCAGGCCCTCAAGTCATGGCAACATCCTCGTAAATCTTTTCCCAGCCTAACAACATCTTTCCGATAAGAGGGTGACTAAAATTGAACACAATACTCCAACTGTGACTTTGTGACTTTGTGATCAGTGCCTTATACATCTGTAACATAACATCCAAGCTTCTAGTCTCAAAACCCGAACTGATGAAGGTCAATGTACCAGTAGCCTTCTTGACCACTTTGCCTATCTGTGACAACGCTTTCAAGGAACTAGGTACCTGCAGTCCTAGATCCCTTTGTACTACATCCTCCCGAGAGTCCTGCCATTCATTATGAAGGTCCTGCCCTGGTTAGACTTCCCTCACATTTACCTCCATTAAACTCTTCCTCTGTCCCATTACTCTGCCCACTTGCTTGCCCACCGGCGCTCCAAGCCGCAGGAGTCTGTGGGACTTTAACATTCCGGAGCTTGCAACCCCTTTGCCGGGGATCAAAGCTCCAACCGCGGGACCTGTGGACTTTAACATTGTGAAGCCCTCGGTCTCTGGTAAGTAGAGGCTGACTCTGGAGCTCCATGCCGTGGAGAGAGTTTCAACTGCCATTGGAGTTGATCACCCCGATGGGGGTTTTGACCGTCGGCTGTGGGGGCTTTGATCGCCCAGACTGTGGATGGTTTGGCTGCCAGGTCTGAGGGAGAACAAAGATGATTGTACTTTATTGCCTTCCATCACAATGAGAAATGTGGAATCCACTGTGATGGATATTTATGTTAACTTTTATGTGGTTTTGTGTCTTGTTGCTTTTCACTTATTATGGCTGTATGGTAACTCAAATTTCACTGTACCTTAATTGGTACATGTGACAATAAACTGACCTTGAGGCCCTGAAACATTGAAGCCCTGAAACCTTGAAACCTTGACCAGGAATGTCATCCAAGATTTTGTGCTCCATTCTTTGGAGCCAACTGAGTGTGTTTGCCTGAGACACCATTGAAGAAAGAAGGCAGTCATTAGTAGGTGCTGACAAATCAGCTCTCTACCCTGCTGGTACCAGTAGTCCAGCCATCTCAGTCACCAGTCAGTTGCTATAATTTGTATTTCAGCTCTCTAAATTCTGTAATCTTTATAGTCACCAAATACCACCAACTCCAACATTCATCATGCACTAAACCATCCATGCTGCAGCCAATGCAGCAGTGCACTAAAGTGCAACCAGAGCAGATGAAACCGCACTACAGAAATTTGCAGAGGGATGGACAACTTGTTGGTTCTCAATTGCAAATTAAAGGGTTTGCAACCAGAATTTTAGTTTGTGTCATTCTTTAGGATTATATTTAACCGTTTGAATTATATTTAAAGAAATATAGGTTTAAGATTATCACAAAATGAATTAAAAAATGTTGAAATAGAGTTCTTAAAATAATTCAAAGTCAGGCTGTCTCAACAAGCCAAGTTGAGTCTAGAAGGAGCTATATAATTGATTGAAAAAAAGAGAGTAGACAATTAGCAAGATGATTATGTGAATCTTGGTCATGTACGTACAAGACAACACATAATAGTGACTTAATGGGCAGAATGACTTCCAGCATTCTGGGATCTTTGTTGCCTCACTGACACCAGAATAACATTGCTGTTAAATCTGTTGTTGAAATGTATCCTGGGCCCCATATGTATGCTCACTATGGTCGCATATGTCATCAATAGAACCAGATTTCTGAAGAGTAGCACAATGCACAAATACTGCAATATCTCATGTTTAGAACATGTAACAATCAATGAATTTCTGGTACACAAAAATGCTGGAGAAACTCAGCGGGTGCAGCAGCATCTATGGAGCGAAGGAAATAGGTAGCGTTACGGGCCGAAACCCTTCTGAATTTCTGGTGTTGTTTAGCATAGATTGCAATGTTCCTTATGCTTTTCTCTTTTCTCGGTCAGTATCATCTCAAAGCTGGGCATACAAATATTCTGCCACATATTTTTATGTGCTACATGATGAAATTTCACTCATTGGAATCACGTACTTTTAACATACAGAGTCTGTCTTAGTGAGGCTACTGGGCAAAGACAGTGATCACTATAAATGCACGATGAGTATCCCTTGTGTACCTTACTGCCATACATATGTGGAGCATGTGTCCTGTGCTGACTGTGACCGGGGATGTCTGGTTCCTCCATGTCTTAAAAAGCTCTTCTGAAGAAGTCGGTCCCAGAGATGAATTGTTTTACCCATAAGGTCAAATTTTGTTTTTGTGCCCAATGATTGCTCCCTTAATGCCCATCCACACAATACTAGATGCATATGCACACACACACAACAAACAGACACGTACTTCCATATTTATTCTATTCATCCAATTACCTCCTTAGCTCCTCAGATCTCGATTTATCATTCACAAATAACTTATACACCTCGACTCATTAATTCAGTTCAGTTTAGTTTAGTGGCATGTATACTGAGGTACAGTGAAAAGCTTTTGTTGCATGCTAACCAGTCAACAGAAAGAAGATACATGATTACAACTGATCCATTTACAGTCTATAGATACATGATAAGGGAATAACTTTTAATGCAAGGCAAAGCCAGCAACGTCCAATCAAGGATAGTCCGAGGGTCACCAAAGAGGTAGATAGTAGTTTAGAACTGCTCTCTGGTTGTGGTAGGATGATTTAATTGGCTGATAACAGCTGGGAATAAACTGTCCCTGAATCTGGTGTTGTGCGTTTTCACACTTCTATCCCTTTTGCCTGATGGGAGAGGGGGGAAGAGAGAGTGACCATGATTTTACTGCTGGCCTTGCCAGGGCAGCTTGAGGTATAATTTTCTGATTCCTATCTTCAACCTTTTTATTGACCTTTGTTTCCTCCCCAATTCAATTTTCCTCAATACTTAATTTCCCCTCAGGCTGCAAACTCCCTGCTCCCTGATCATCTACCTAAATACCTTGTCCTCGTCCCCCTCCTGTCATCTATCTACCTACTCCATTTTTCCGCAACCTTCTTCCCTCCTTCATTAAGACTTTACTGTGACATGTCTAGGCTCATTAGTTTCCATTTCTTGCATTTTTTGGCACTAATTTTAAACTTGGTGGAATACTGTTTGCCACCGATGTTCCAAACTTTACCTGTTTTGTGGAATCATAACATCATAAGTGAGATGGCTGATCTATCTCTCCCCCCCCCCGCAACCCAATTTTCCTGCCTTCCCATAACCCCTGACACCCGTACTAATCAAGAATCTATCTATATCTGCCTTAGACATATCCATTCACTTGGCCTCCACAGTCATATGTGGCAAGGAATTCCACAGATTCACCACCCTCTGACAAAATAAATCCCTCCTCATCTTCCTAAAGGAATGTCCTTTAAATCTGAGGCTATGACCTCTAAGTCTTAGGCTCTCCCACTAGTAGAAACATCCTATCCACATCCTCTCTATCCAAGCCTTTCACTATTCGGTATGTTTCAATGAGGTCCTCCCTCACTCTTCTAAACTCCAGCAATTACAGGCCCAGTGCTGACAAAACGCTCATCATATGTTAACCCACTCATTCCTTGTATCATTCTCTCCTCTCCAGAGCCAGAGCCAGCACATCCTTCCTCAGATATGGTGCCCAAATTCCAGCAGATAACATAATATTCTCTGGGTTATGTTTACAATTGCATTGAAGAGCACCATGATAGTAACATTATATTGCTACAACACATTTAGCAAAACACGTTCATGCATTTTCTATCTAGAAAAACCAAAAGATTCACATCTGAAGCCATTAAATAGATGAGATCAAATACAGACTGCTCATTTATTTTTACATTTATTTTACAATACAAATTCCAATACAGTCCTGTCTCCAATCTTTTTCATTCTGAAGCATTTTGAAAATGAGGCCACTTCACAGTGAATGGCACGATTCTGGGGAGAGTCATAGAGCAGAGGGATCTAGGAGTGCAGGTACATAGTTCCTTGAAGTGGTGTCACAGCAAGTTGGTCAAGATGGCTTTTGGTAAATTGACCTTCTTCAGTCAGGGTTTTGAGTACAGAAGATGGGATGCTATGTTACAGTTGTATAAGATGTTGGTGAGGCCGCATTAAGAGTAGTGTGTTCAGATCTGGTCGCCTTGCTATAGGAAGAATGTTGTTAAGCTCGAAAGAGTGCAGAGAAGATTCATGAGGATGTTGCCAGAAATTGAGTGTCTTAGATATAGAGAGAGGTTGGGTAGGCTAGGGCTTTAATCCTTGGAGCGCAGAAGGCTGAGGGGTGATCTTATAGATCAAGAGGGGAACTGATAGGGTGAATACACAGACTTTTACCTAGATTAGGGGAATCAAGAACCAAAGGACATAGGTTTAAGGTGGAAGGGGAAATTTAATAGGAACATGAGAGGCATATTTTTCACACAGAGGCTGATGGGCTAATAGAATGAGCTGCCAGAGGAGGTAGTTGAAGCAGGTACTATAACAACATTTAAAAGTTGGATAGCAAAGATAGTTATGGCCTGTACATGGACAGGTGGGACAAGTGTAAATGGGGCATTTTGGTTGGCATAGGCAAGTTGGGCTGAAAGGCCTGTTTCCGTGCTATATGACTCTATCACTTTCCAAATGTAATTCATGTAAATATTGTAGCTATGTTGCTATTACAAACATGTAGCATAGTGAATAAGAGCTTGAATTAAGAACCAGAATTTTAGACTTTTGATCCAGCATTGTGACTGTAAAAGTTGTAAAAATTGAATTACAATTTTCTTTTGTCCAAAATAATAAATAACAGTAATAGTGATCACCACCAGATTGCTTTAAAAACTCACTGCTATGTAGTCCTTAGCTTGTTTGACTGATAGATGATGTGGGGGCCACCACTGTAGTCAATATTTAACTTCCTCCGTAGTTCAAGGGCAAAGTAGGATAGACAATAAATGTTGACATTACTAAGAATGTACTGGCGTGGTACACAAATAACTTAAAACATATAGTGGAAAGGTTTTAGTTATTCAAGATGGATCCAGGAAAATACTGTATCAATTCCTTAAAATTTAATCAACGGCACAGAATAGCTTAGGGGGAACATCCAAACTCAAATTATATTTATTTTCAAGATAATGGGGGTTATATTTTACAGTTTCCCAAAACAGGTGTAAGGATCACAACATGTAATTTATTCATGTCTAGTCTTAATAATGTAGGTAGCATGCTGCTTACTTACCCACTGGAAGCCTACTAGAAATCCTGGGTTCCCTGCAAAGGAACATTAAAGAATCCAAAACTAAGTGTGCAGACCTTGCTTACTTACGTACTCAAAATGACACAGACCATTTGGTCCATGATGTTCATGCTAGCCCTCCAATTGAGCAAATCTCATAAGTTTAATTGTCTTTCTCCTTATTTGTCTGTATCTGTCCATTTTTTGCTTTCTCACGTCCATCAATTCCCCATTGATTTTTCCCCAATATATACCACACTCTAAAAGATTTTTATAATGATTAATCTACCAATACATCTTTGGGATGTGAGGGTAGGTTGGAGCATTTTAGAGCTTGGAGCAAAATGATGGCCAATTCAGTTTCTATACCTATCGAATGAACCATGATGACTAATCGCACCGTTTCCATTGCAGCCTCTCTATGAGTGTTGTAGAGAAAGTTCAGACTGCTGCCATCATGTTGTGGATTACACTTTTGGTAAAAACACACTAGGGCTCACAACAGGCCAATGCTCTTCTTTCTAACATAGGTCTCTGAAGTACTTACCCTGAGGAGTGTCAATGGTTCCATATACAGTACCATAATCATGGTGTTCTCTCATGGGAAGGCAATATTTGTCTCCTTACACCAATCTCTCTGCCAATGGCTTTGCAGTTGTCAGTCACCCAATCAACCTGACTTCCACTGCCATTAAATGGCTGGATCATCCATATCCAGAACTATTGGAGGGCATCATCCAAAAACCACCCGTAACATTGCCCATTGAAATTCAACAACCTTTCACCCGAGGTAGCACTGCACAAGAGAATGGTGCTACTCTGATATCCACCTTTAACTTCTGTGTAATAATCTGCTTGTGGCCTGTTGGGATTAATTTGTTGATTCAGGCTAGTGTTGATTTAACTTTTTACCGAAATAACTTCAATGGGGGAAATTGGATAACTTGACTGTGCGCCCTGCTTTTCTTTGACATTTTATAAACGCAACTGTTCCCTCACATTTACACAGAAAAATACAAATGTAAAGTCACTCACTGAAATTAAAGTGTATTTACCGATTAGCCTATTTTGCTTCAATAACATAAACCATATTTGTCATAACATTCAAATGTGTCATTTATAATTTGAAACAAGACCTAATTTTCTGAACACTAGAAATTTGAAAAGTGGGCAAAAACAGATATTGATATAAAAGGGACCATAAAATGGTGCTAAATGATGCACAATAAACATTCTTTCTCACACCAATATTTATTCTGGACATCATGGACTTACTCCTTGAACTTCCCTGATGTTTTACAGAGCAGATTATAAAATACAGAAGGTGCTGTATAAACACACAATGTACAAGCAATGGCACCAATGGAACAATTTCCGAAGCAGTTAACATTCTTAAATGACTACCACAGTTCAGCAAATGCAACAGTGGACTAAATGCTACAATGGACCAAACTCCTTCTCCTAGCTAACAATCGTCTATTCCACATGTTCATTGAACAGCATCCCTTTTGATGTCTAATTTTCACTCCTTACCCTTCCTTATCTGTGTCTCCCCCTCCACAGAATCTCAGTCTGAAGATGGGCCTCGACCCGAAACGTCACCCATTCCTTTTTTCCAGAGATGTTGCCTGTCCCGCTGAGTAACAGTACACCAGCATTTTGTGTCCATCTTCGGTGTAAACCACCATCTGCAGTTCCTTCCTACACAACTCACTCTTTTTTTTCCTTCTTCCGGATTCCTTAATATTGCTCCCTTATTAATTCTGCTTTTACCTTTTTTTCTCTTTTCTAATGGTTGTCTTTCTATTGCTTTGATTCTTTTCTGCTGCCTTTTTTCCTTATTAGCGTTGTGAGAGATGTTTGGAGGCAGATCAAGGGTCCACAACAATGGACTGAATTGGAGATGGAAATTGCTACCAAAATGATCTTCAGTTGCTCTATTTCCAGCTGACACAACAACTACTTTATTTTACTTCGGAGTCACGTGAGTGATTCCGTGAAGAACCCGCTCAGCACGCATGCGCGGCATTACGTTCAGCAGAGCAACAGCGGCACAGCGGGAGTCAGGCTCTCCCGCTACGGAGGTGAAAGAACGGACCGTCAGGTAAGCTGAGGTCGGGGGTTTCTTTCACAGGGAGCCTTCTGCTTTCCGGCAGAGAAGAAAGGATCTAGAACAAACCTGTCCCCCGCTCAACTCCATGGAGGAGCGTTCCATCTGGGGGGGGGGGAGGCAGCAAAAGAACAGACCTGTCCCCCGCTCGACTACACGGAGGAGCGTTCCATCTGGGGGGGGCAGCATCAAGGCGGTAGGACCGCTTACCCGGCGCTCCGCTATCCCAACACCGTGCCGAGCCCAGCCCCGCTAGCGCCTGAGCAGCGGGCTGGAAGTAACGCCACGGAAGAGGCGTCCGACTGGTGGCTCCGACTTGTCAGACGGGACGTCTTTCCACCCGCCCAGGGGGAAAGACAGCCGCCTAAACAGACCTGCCCCGTTCGACTCCACGGAGGAGCGTTCCATCTGGCGGGGGCAGCAACAAGGCAGTAGGACCGCTTACCGGGCGGTCCGCTATTCCCCGACACCGCGTCCGAGCCCAGCCCCGCTAGCGCCTGAGCAGCGGGCTGGAAGTAAAGCCACAGAAGAGGCATCCGGCCGGTGGCTCCGACTTGTCGGACGGGGACGTCTCTCCACCCAGGCGGGGGAGAGACAGCCGCCTGAGTCGCATGGAGCGACTCTTGGAGCAGGAGCTCCAGCGAGGTGCACCCCAGGAGGGGCGCTCTCGCAGAGGGAGGTCAGGCACTCCCTCCACAGTGCCTTGTGCACTGTCCATTGCTTCCTCTTTTCCAGAGGATAGCTTTGGTGACCAGGACTGGGCTGGTCAAGATCAGGGGCAATGGCTGAAGATCTCGGGAGTATGCAAGGTGTGCAGGAACAGGAAGAGCTGCTAGGTGTGGTGGACAGCTACGTGGCAACCCCACGTGCAGGAGGCCATGAAAAGCCTGACGTCAGCCATCACATCGTTTTTCCTCGTTCCATGGACAAATACGGAGAAGACCACAACCTTCGTAAACAAGTCATAAGACCTGCCATAAAAATCCTACATTTGCGGGGTTGTGCATACCCCAGCCACTGAGCCAGACCCACTGCTCTTTGGCAAAAACCTCACAAACCATATGAAGGACATGAAAGAGGTTTTACAAAACCTTCGGCTCATGAGGGCAGGGCCGGGACGAGCAAACCAAAAACAGTCATTCCTACGCAGCAGCACCCCTTGGCGTCCATCAGTCAACGTCTACCATATGGGACTGATGAAAGCTCGGGGTCCGCATTCTATCACCGAAAGTCTTCTTTAGACCAGGGCCCAGAGCGGACCCCATGGAAAATGTGCCACCCCCCAACGTCACCGCCATGTCAGACGACATGCAACACTCGTTGGACCGGCAGGAAACAGAAGAATACCCATAACCATGGAGGTAGGTGGGTCTGGTTCCTACCAGTATATAGAGTAATACTAACACATGGGAGTCTATCACGAGTGATCAGTATATACTCAATGGCATTAGTGAATACAAATACATTCATACTAGAAAAATTGCCACCAGGTCAACATTCACCCTAGTGGGTATTTTTCCCCTCTCCGTTAAAGAAACGAGAGGGACAAGCTGAACTGATGAGACTAATTACAAAGGGTATCATGGGAAAACCTGAACCCTTGCAATTCGTATCAAATATATTCACTAAACCCAAAAAAGATGGTGGATGTTGCATCATCATTGACTTAACTTCACTAAATATGTTTGTTAAGTACATACATTTTAAAATGGAACCGGTTGTTACTGCCAAACAACTAAATTCGAAAGGATACTTCATGGTAAGCATTCATCTTAAAATGTTTACTATTTAGTACCATTCACAAGGATCATCGCAGATACCTGAAATTTACCTGGATGGGGCAGCTATAGCAGTTTAAAGCGTTACCCAATGGGTTCACATCAGCCCAAGATTGTTCACCAAGACACTAAAACCAGCTCTGACAATATTCAGAAGACAAAAACATATTGTCATGGCATATCTTGATGATATCTTAAATGGTAGGCAAGACCATGGAATTGACTATGTTAGCTGTATCAGCTACCAAACAGTTATTCGAAACCCTGGGATTGTCTTACATCCAGATAAATCTAAGTTGAAGCCATCCACTATCATGGACTACTTGGGCTTCACAATTAATTCAGTCTACGTGACTGTAACATGGCCAAGAGAACGTTTGGCATAGTTTCAGCCTATTATCATCACTAACCCTACGTCAGTTATCCAAAGAGATGCCAGTGCTCAAGGCTGGGGAGCAACTAACTCTATATCCAGCACAAGTAGTAGATGGACTAACCCAGAGTCATCGTTACCACTTACACTGGGCATTAATTATCGAGAGATGTTGGGTGACTTTTATGCATTAAAAGCATATGCATAAATATGCATCACTTGCATGTACGGTTATAAATAGATAATACTACGGTGGTGGCCTACATTAACCATATGGGCGGCATAAAATCGGTATCATGCGACAAGTTGGTCAACACAATTTGGCAATGGTGTGTCCAAAGACATATTTGGCTATCAGCAACTTACCTGCCAGGTAAGCTAAATACAGTGGCAGACACCAGGTCACGTAAATTTAATAACAACATCGAATGGATGTTAAAACCCAAAACAAATTTTTTCGCAAAAGTTATCTAACAATATGGCATGCCAGATATCGATTTATTTGCATCAAGGCTAAATCACCAGGTACCTATGTATGTCGCTTGGGAACCAGACCCTGAGGCAGCAGCAGTAGATGCGTTCGCGCTGGATTGGGGAAATTCTTCTTTTATGCATTTCCTCCCTTCTGCCTCTCATCAGTCGAGGACTACGCACAATACAAATGGACTCTGCTTCAGGTATTTTGATAGTACCCGACTGGCCTAAGCAACCATGGTTCCCAATACTACATGACATGGTTGTTGAAGCTCCGATGGTATTCCCCAGTGACCCAGAGTTATTAACACCCAGTGTCGGGCGCAAACCACCCATGCCATGAAAAAATCAAACTCCTGGGTTGCAGATTCTGCACAAACCACTTCTGGGACTGGGATTATCAGAACAAACCGTTGACACCATGTGAGCATCCCTCCGAACATCCACTAAAAAACAGCACTTGTCCAGCATCAAAAAATGGGAGAAGTACTGCTTGGATACAGGGACCACCTACTCATCCGCTACAGTTACCAACGTACTGGAATTCCTGGCGAACCTTCACCACGATGAAGGACGCAGCTACAGAGCCATCAACACAGCTAGAAGTGCCCTGCCTGTCTGTTTAAAACCAGCTCCAGGACAACAGGCCATGGGGTCGCAACCGCTGGTGGTCAAACTAATGAAGGGTATTTACAACTCTAACCCCTAGACCAAGGTACACCCATACATGGGATGTCAGTGTGGTCCTGACATACCTCAGGGGATGGCCACCAGCCAGGTCCCTCAACCTGGAACAATCTATGCTCAAAAACACTCATGTTGATGGCACTTGTATCTGCACAGAGGGTCCAGTCACTACACCTATTGCGACTGGACAACATACTCACAGCTCCAGACCAAATCTCTGTCGTTATCCAGAGACTGATCAAACAGAGCAGACCAGGAACACCTAATCTAGTCGTGGAATTCCGGGCTTACCCGCCAGAACCATGGTTATGTGCCATGACCCACCTACTATCCTACATAGACACAACCAAAATATTCGAGGGAGATGAAAAGCCTTGTGGGTCAGTCATAAAAAACCTTATGGTCGGGTGACGAGCCAAACCATTGCGAGATGGCTCAAGCAGGTGCTAAAAATTGCTGGGATAAACACTAAGATGTACAACTTTTATTCCATCAGGGCAGCATCCACGTCGACGGCTAAAAGAATGGACGTGCTTATAGACCACATCCTGGCTACAGCAGGATGGTGGGGGGAAAGACCGTTCAGAAATTCTATAATAAGCCGTTGGCAAAACCTGTTTTATTTGCAGAAAAGATTTTACAGACTGCAAATATTTAATTTAAGCCCAGGGGAGCAATTTAATTTCTTTATTGTTATTGTTAAAAAATACCATTGTGTTTTTCTACAAACAGATTCATTGGTTGATTACGATAACACACTTCCTCCCTCAAGGACTTCGGCAATGCGCGAAATAATACCTGTTACACGGTTTCAAATCACAGCTTTGAAGTCTTCACGAAATCACTCACGTGACTCCGAAGTAAAATAGTAAGATTAAACGAGAACTTACCAGTTTGAAGTTTGATCTGTATTTTATGAGGAGTTACGATGAGGGATTACGTGCCCTCCGCTCCCACCCTCAATAATATGGGTCAAACTGATAAACTGATGTCTCCTTGTCTTTACTATGTTTACTTCAATAACTGTGTCTATCTGTGATTCCACACCGCTGCTTTGAAGTATGCCGCGCATGCGTGCTGAGCGGGTTCTTCACGTAATCCCTCATCGTAACTACTCATAAAATACAGATCAAACTTCAAACTGGTAAGTTCTCGTTTAATCTTACTATTTTAATGCAGAACCCACTTCCAATGCCAGTGAATTCACAATTTCCCAGTCTTTTTCCATTAGGTCCTTTTCAGATTCAGAAGGTAGACACAAAATACTGGAGTAACTCAACGGGCCAGACAGCATCTCCGGCGAGAAGGAATGAGTGACGTTTCGGATCGAGACTCTTCTTCAGACAGATTCAAAGTCAGATTCAGATTCAGGTTGGTTTATTGTCATATTCATCATAGTGTAATGAAATTCCTTGTTCACATGAAGCTCAATGGAGTAGCTCGTCTTCTTATCATTCACTTGCAAATATAATTTCAAGGTCATTCTTTAATATAGGATGACCATACTCAAACCAGGTTAGTGTCACACAAGGTCTGATCTTTGTGCCATTCTACCTTCACCCTCCTCTCATCCACTGATGAATTATATTGCTTCAAGCCTCTTTTATAGCCCATTAAGACTAATTTGTTTCAGAAATTATTCCCGCTCTTACCTCTCAGAATAACCAGGAAATCGTGTATTGCAGCATTGGGAATGCCATACAAGAATGTTATTTAAGGGGCTGTCCCACTGCGGCGACCTAATTGGCGGGTTTAGAAGAGTTTAGGAGTTTGAAAAAATGCCATGTTGAAGACCTCCTTCGACTAAGTAGAAGACCTCCTTCGACCTCCTTTGACTATTTTGAACACTAGCTTCGACTAGCTTCGGGAAAATTGAACACCGAATTGTGGAGAGTGAAGACGACCTCCTTCGATCTCCCTTCGACCTCCCTTCGACTATGTTGAAGACTATCTATGACTACCTTCAACTACCTTTGATTACCTTCGACTACCATCGATTACCTACGAATAACATGCCGACCTACTACGACCTACTTCGACTAAACCAACAAGTAAAAGAGTATCGATTTTTTCCATGGCGACCTTTTTTTATTCGCGGGCATTTTTCAACATGTTTTCAATACGCTGCAACCTAGCTGAGGCCTCGAGTACGCGGGGACTACTCTCGAGCATGAAGGAGAGTTACAAAGACCTCCTCGGATCTCCTGTTGACCATGCTGCGAATATGAGTCTAGGGCAAACTCGCCAGAACTCGCAGATTAGGTCGCCGCAGTGGGACAGCCCCTTAAGTTGACTTGTTACGATACTAGGCAGGTGGCTTGTTCCAGATACCCAAACAATGCTCACTATTCATTGTGTCTCTCCCCTGCATTATCAATTCTGATTTATGTTATTTGCTGTTAATTCAACGAGGCAAACTGAAATAATTTCCAACATATCACTTGGTTTTGGAGTTGAAAAAGTTTATAGGGCATTCATGTACGAATTGTTGCATCATAGTATCATATTTCTAAATTGACAAAGAGGAAAATTTAATAAATAATTCCCTTCTTTTATATAATGCCCTTTATACTTTTTGTTCTGACAAGCTCATCATTTTAAAATGAGCTGTACATGATAATTAAAAGACATTCTCTCTTCAAAGTGATTGCAGGAAGCTGCCTCTGCTATTAAACTACTATTGTGGTATGAAGGCACAATGATTAAAATAAGCATATTATTATTATTTTATACATGTTTAACTTTGGACTCTGAGTCATATATTTAGAAGTTACATCTGGTCTTGGTTGCTCTTTAATTAATTTTACGATTCCTCATCAAAGACATTTCAGGAAGTTCCTGGTAGCCAAATGTTGCATCCTGGCCTGGAATGAATACGGCAAGTTTATACCCAACAAATAGAAGAAAGACCTGGAAAATGCCGAGCCTGGGAATCTCATCAAGATTTTTTTTAAAAGAACATAAAATAAAAAATATAGAAACATAGAAAATAGGTGCAAGAGTAGGTCATTCGGACCTTCAAACCGGCATTCAATATGATCATGGCTGATCATTAAAATCAGTACCCCGTTCTTGCTTTGTCCTCATATCCCTTGATTCCGATGGCGCTAAGAGCTATATCTAACTCTTGAAAACATCCAGGGAATTGGTTCTGGACTCCTCCAACATTGGGAATTTTTTTCCTGCATCTAGCCTGTCCAATCCCTTAAGAGTCTTTTAAGATTCTATAAGATATCCTGTCATCCTTCTAAATTCCAGTGAATATAAGCCCAATTGATTAATTATTTAATGCTGGATCATGCTGGCCAAAATGCAGGATAAACTGAGCAAATCAGGCAATGCCTGTGGAGAGGGAAACAAAGTTAATGTGTCGGGTTGATGAACTTCGATCAGAATTAGGAACATGACAATAAACTGACCTTGAAAGCTAGAAACCTTGACAAGTTGCTGAAAAAGGTGGAGTGAATAAGCAGAATACCTATGATAGGGTTATGGCAGAGAGACAGTGAGTGACACAAGATGTAGTTGAGCCAGCTGAGGTGGAATACTTTTAATCATTGTGCTTTCTTACCATAATCGTAGTTTAATGGCAGAAGCAGCTTCCTGCAATCACTTTGATGGGAGAATATATTTTAATTATCATAAAGATCATGCCCACTGTGAACTTCTGCTGCATCTCTGCTAGAGTTTGCAAGTTCAAAGGTCAACACATTTAAATGTGCATCGTGAGTCCCGAAGTTACATGCAAGGAAGGGAAGGCAAGAAAGGGAAACGTATGTGAGAGCATAATACAGCGTAAAAATTTTATTTCATAAAGATATGATGGGAGGTTAGGAAAGCAAAGATGGTATATGAAAACATACCAACAAGTACAAAATCAAAGTAAATCAAAGGGCCAGGTTAATGAATACAGTGGTGTTGATGGGTTGAAGTGAGTTTACTTGAATGCAAGGATTATTACGGGTAAAGTAAATTAATTTAGAGCCAGGACTAGTACAAGTAACAATGATCTTGTAGCAATTAAAGAGACCCGGTTGGCAGAAGGGCAGGAGAGGCAGCTCAATATTCCAGGGTTCAGATGCTTCAGACACGATAGAGGGGGATATAAAAGAGGTGCAGGGGTTTCATTACTGATTGGAGTCGCCATTTAGCTTAACTCAGTATGTTATAACTATAACCAGTTACCTTAAAAAAAGAAGCATGGGGGAGAATTCACAGCTTTCCGCCATGCACGAGTTTGACTATGAGTAAGATCAAAATGTACTTAAACAAGAATAAATGTGGATGAATATCTTACAGTTTTTACTACGACAATAAATAAACCATTAATTAAGAGACTGTGTTTTGAAGATTTATCTTTCGACGGCATTGAATGTCTCATGGAGAGCTCGTATAATATAAAATAATTTTGATAATCTCCTAACCCCTGTCTTCAATCATAGTGACTTGAAGGAGGAATCCTTGAAACGATATAAAAATCTGTCACTACATCTAATCGAAAGCTACCTTACAGCCAGGGGATAGAAGATTGGTCCCAGAGAAGAGGGACAGAAGACTGGGCTGAATCTCTGGAGAGAGATTACTGCCTGAAGAACTGGTTCCGTAGAAGTGGGACTGAAGACTGGTTCCGTAGAAGAGGATCTCAAGAAAGATCTCAGCCAGAGATTGGATAAACCTACTTGCCAGTAGGTTAATGGACAGCCACGAGACTTATCTGAAGATTGAAAACTTCACTGATCGAATGCATGAATAGAACAGCTATTGGGTTATGCTGTAAATTTGAGTCGGAATGCTTTAATTAGAACAGCTTATTAACGAGATGCTTGAAAGTTCGACAAATGTCATATTTTAAAGTAAAATTACAGGCACTGATAAAGTCTAGAGAAGGATGAGAAGAGAGTTCTGCTAAGTTTTGGAAGGGAGCCAAGAAGCGAGTAGACCTGGAATCCAAGTGCTGGCCTTGGTATGGTTTGAAGTTGAGATACGATACATTCTTTCTGAACTGACATCACTTCTATACTTCAAAAATAATTAGATGTTTTCTGAATGTCCAATTTTGTTTTGGATTCTTATTGGGTGTTTATAGAACACCCATCAGAATGTTTATCAATAATGACAGAAGCAAACTGAAGACGTCCTGTTTGTCCAACTAGCAGATTTGGTGGTCTGCCAAGACCTGTTTGATCCATGGAGCAAGATGGAGCAGGTGAGTCAGAGGAGCCACAAGGTGGCAGAGAGAAGCCAAGTTATTCAAAGAGACAAACTAAGGTAACCAAGAAGATAGAAGAAGCCAACTGGAAAAAATCCATAAGGAGAGAGACAAGTTGTGGAGAAGGGTGTCTAAGAAAATCGAGAGCCAGAAGAAACTGATGGAATCCACAGAAAATGTAACGATGGTGCAATCTAATCAGGAACAAGTACTAAATCTTGGTTTCGAGGTTGGAAAAAGGAAAGAGGCATTAACAAAAGGAAGACTGCATGGGGAGGAGATTGAAAGACATACCCAGTGGTTTGAAGAGAAGGTGCAATTCTTTGCTGAATTTGTGGAGTTTATGAAGGATTGGCTACTTGAAGTCGAAGAGCTTATGGACCCTGTTGCCGAAAGTGCAATGCAACAAGGTGTCGAAATCGAACAAGAAGTAACACCACTAGATAGTATCTCAAACGTCTCTACATGAAGATCAAGACGTAAATCTAGTTCTGTAGCCAGTTCATCCACAAGGGTATCAGTTCAAGTGCAAGCTGAAGCTGGCATAGCTGCTCCTTCATTAAAAGTTAAAGCAATGGAGGAAATGCATGAGATTGAGGAACAATAAATGTGGCTTAAGAGAGAGGCTGAAGAACAAAAATGCAGCTTAAGAGAGAGGCTGAAGAACAAGAAATGCAGCTTAAGAGAGATGATGAAGAATGAAAAAGGCAGTTAAGTTGACAAAAAGAACAGCTCGTACTAGCCACCAAATTGGCACTGGCAAAAGTACAGCAGAGATACTGGAAAAACGAGGTCCAAGACAGGACTCAAAAGTATCTCAGAGGAAGAGTTCCACAGTCCAAGAAGGAGCTGCTGAGCTGGTTACAGCAGCTGGATTAAATCCACAACCGAGGACCACCAGATTTCATGGTGTTGAATACCCACTGTGCCTGGCCGACAAATAGAAATAGAAGTACCACCAATAGAAATTCCTAGATATGATGGTGATCCTTTGTAGTATGAAGCTTTCATAATGGCATTTCACTGAATGAAAACTACTGATGAAAAAGAGCGCTCACAATTTCTGGTGCATTACACAAGCGGATATACAAAGGTGCTTGTAGACGTTGTCTAAATAGGCCTGGTGGCCATGGCTATTGAGAGACAAAATGGTTGCTTAAAGAATGTTATGGTAACAGAGGATTGCTAACACATACATGAAGAAAGCCTATGCTTGGAAAGATATCAAGATGTGGAGGCATTAATTGAGTTTGCAATATTTCTTAGAGGTTGTTGAGCTCGATGAAAAATCTCGACCACATGGATGAAATGTATGTTGTTAGTAATACTAGAGCCATCATTTTAAAAATGCCCTATAGGTTTAGAGATAAGTGGAGAGATAAAACAGGCCGGATAATGGAAATGGAGAATCGAGAAGTCATTTTTTTGTGACCTGGTAGCTTTCTTAGAAAGGGAAGTACAGTTCATGTTAGATCCATGCCATGGGAGTATTTAAGATCCTAACTCAATTGCAACTGTTAAAGTTTCTACCTTTACTAAAACAAAAGGAAGATCAGGACCTAAGGGAAGCAGTTTTGCTACCGCAATAATACCTGAGGAAACAACAGGTAGAATGAAAGGAGATGTACCTACTATCAAGCAAAAATGATTTTGTTTGTTATGTGATGAGGTGGTGTTACAGATTCAAGAAGAAGGAATATAAAGAAAAGATGGATTTCTTAAAGGAGAAGGGAATCTATTTTGAATTTTTGAAAAAAGGACACATGGTTAAAGACTGTAGGAGTCCTATAACTTATGTGCAAGGAAGATCATCCCGAAGCACTTCACACTGAGCAGAAGACCACAGTCTGTTCGTATTGGTGGAAATGTGTCAGACTCGATAACAATCAGCAGGGGAGCACCTCAAGGCTGCATGCTCAGCCCCCTGCTGTACTCACTCTATACTCATGACTGCGTCGCCAGTCATAGTGCCAACTCCATCATCAAGTTCGCTGATGACACCACTGTTGTGGGACGTATCACTGATGAGGATGAGTCAGAGAGATCGAGCGACTGTCCATATGGTGCCAGCACAATAACCTGGCCCTCAACACCAGTAAAACCAAGGAACTGATTGTGGACTTTGGAAGGAATAGGATGGGGACCCACAGTCCCGTTTATATCAACGGGTCAATGGTTGAAAGGGTCAAGAGCTTCAAATTCCTGGGCGTGCACATCTCTGAAGATCTTTCCTGGTCCGAGAACACTGATGCAAT
This sequence comes from Amblyraja radiata, assembly GCF_010909765.2. Classification (NCBI taxonomy): domain Eukaryota; kingdom Metazoa; phylum Chordata; class Chondrichthyes; order Rajiformes; family Rajidae; genus Amblyraja; species Amblyraja radiata. The sequence continues at coordinate 70,989,403 of NC_045961.1, forward strand.
TATTAAGAAAGCACATCAGCGCCTCTACTTTCTGAGAAGATTACAGAGAGTCAGTTTGTCAAGGAGGACTCTCTCTAACTTCTACAGGTGCACAGTAGAGAGCATGCTGACCGGTTGCATCGTGGCTTGGTTCGGAAACTTGTGCGCCCTGGAGAGGAAAATACTACAAAAAGTAGTAAACACTGCCCAGCCCATCATCGGCTCTGACCTCCCTTCTATCGAGGGGAACTATCACAGTCGCTGCCACAAAAAGGCTGGCGGTATCATCAAGGACGCACACTATCCTGGCCACACACTCATCTCCCTACTACCTTCAGGTAGAAGGTACAGGAGCCTGAAGACTGCAACGACCAGGTTCAGGAATAGCTACTTTCCCACAGCCATCAGGCTATTAAACTTGGCTCGGACAAATCTCTCAACATTAATAGCCCATTATCTGTTATTTGCACTTGATCAGTTTATTTATTCATGTGTATATATATTTATATAATGGTATATGGACACACTGATCTGTTTTGTAGTCAATGCCTACAACCTTAACCCTCTAGCTGTCTCCTCCCACCCTCCCATCCGCCCGCCCTCGGGCTCCTCCTCCTCCTCCCCTTTTCCTTCCTTCTCCCCCCCCACCCCCCATCAGTCTGAAGAAGGGTTTTGGCCCGAAACGTCGCCTATTTCCTTCGCTCCATAGATGCTGCTGCACCCGCTGAATTTCCCCAGCAATTTTGTGTACCTACTATGTTCTGTTGTGCTGAAGCAAAGCAAGAATTGCATTGTCCTATCAGGGACACATGACAATAAACTCTCTTGAATCTTGAATCTTGAATCTACTTGAAGGATGTCAAGATACCTAAAATAAATTCTGGTATCGTCCTGCTTATCGGGATGAATGCTTTGAAGTCATTGGAACCTATACAGACTGTGAGGAGCCAAGGGGATGGACCGTTTGCTGTGAAAATCCTACTAGGATGGATTATCTGTGGCTCCTTGAGAAGGAACAACAAAATGAGGAACCAGAAGAACTACCCTGCTGCTGCTGTTACTCAAATATCTACTGGTAAATTAGAAAAGCTATTGATCAAGCATAACAATCATGACTTCAATTAAAGTACCAGTAAGGAATCTGAAAAAATGTCCAGGGAAGAGTTAAAGTTCTTGAATATTATAAACTACTCAGTAAAGATGATAGACAGACACTATTGTCTGGACTTTCCTTTCAAACAAGAAAGTGTTAGACTGCCGAATAATTGTTGTATGGCAGAACAATGCACCCAAAATCTGAAACGCGAGTTTAGCAAGAATACGAAATTTCATGAGGAATATACGTCTTTCCTAAAGGATATGATTGACAATGAATATACCGATATGGTATCAACAAACCAACTAAATTGAAGTGATGGACAGCTTTGGTACATTCCGCTCCATGGTGTATATCAATCGAAGAAAGGAACCTTGAGGGTGGTCTTTGACTGTGCTGCAGTCTTCAAAGGAACATTACTTAACTGTGAACTACTGCAAGGTCCAGACCTTACCAACTCACTCATAGGAGTTCTCATTAAATTCAGACAAGAACCAATTGCTTTGATCGCTGATATTAAAGCGATGTTTCATCAGGTTAAAGTATCAGAAAAACACATTGACTACTTGCGATTCTTATGGTGGCATGAAGGGGATGCACAACAAGATCTTGTTGAATACCGAATTAAGGTACATCTCTTTGGAGCAGTGTCATCACCAAGTTGTGCAAACTTTGCATTAAAGAAGACCACAGAGGACAATAAAGTTCACTTTCCAGAAAAAGTGATATCCACTGTGAAGAATCATTTCTATGTGGATGATTACTTAAAATTCATGTCTACAGAGCAGGAAGCAATTCAAATGGTAAAACATCTGACTTCCCTCTAGCAATAAAGGAGGATTTACACTTTCCAAGTGGATCAGCAACAGTATTGTTGTATTGGAAAGCATTCCACCAGATGATAGAGCCAAGGAGACCAGGGAGTTAGATTTGGACAAAGATAATTTGCCAATGGAAATAGCATTGGGACTGCACTGGTGCGTTGAAACAGATGTGTTCTAGTTCAGAATCTCGATTCAAGAGCGACCATGTACTAGAAGGGGTATCCTATCCGTGATTGGTTTTGTTTACGACCCATTGGGATTTCTTGCACCATTTTTACTGCCAGCCAAGTTGATTTTGCAGGATCTTTATAAGGAAAAACTTGGATGGAATGAGAGGATAACACAAACTTCCTCTCATCAATGTACAGAATGGTTAGCAGATCTCAACAAGATATCAGAATTCAAAGTGAACCGGTGCATGAAGCGTACAAGCTTTGGTAAGATCAGAAGTGCATAGCTGCATCATTTCTCATATGCCAGTGAAAGTGGCTACGGTACTGTTTCATATCTAAGACTGGAAAATTATAACAAAGAAGTACATGTTACATTCCTAATGGGAAAGGCCAGAGTGGCACTATTGAAGCAAATGACAATTCCCAGAATGGAACTTACTGCCGCAGTCTTAGCTGTTAAAGTTGACATATTGCTGCAAAAAGAACTACAGCTTCAACTGGCAGAATCTATCTTCTGGACCGATAGTACTACGGTGCTTAAATACTTCAACAATGAGAAAAAATGTTGTTTTGACATTTGTAGCAAACAGAATTTCTTTTGTATTGGGAGCTACTAATGTTTCACAATGGAAATGTGTAAACACAAAGGAAAATCGTGAGGAAGAAGCTTCTAGAGGACTAACAGCAGACCGCTTCTTGAGCAATAAGAGATACATCAATGGACCGGAGTTTCTCTGTAAGCCAGGCAGAAAATGGCCAAAGCTTCAGCTGGGATTTGAAATTTCTGCTAATGATCCGGAAATTAAACAAAACATCACAGTGAACGTTGTTGCGAAAAATCCTATTATTCTCTCGAAGGACTTTCTCATATCAACATTATTGTTACGACATATTTATGAATTGATCGCACTTGGAGGAAGAAGTTTCATGCTGTCAAAACTTTGGACTTTTGCGTTTTGGACTATATACTGGGTATCATGCCTGATGTTAAGGGTACGTGCGCACTAAGAACAATGTTTTAATAAGACCAATAACCAAGTTATGCTTGCTTTTAGAAGGCGAAGGTGAAGAATGAAGAATTGCTAAAGAAGTCTGAATGCTGATATATATAATGAATGCTATTTTTTATTTTTTCAGATGTTAAGCTTTAATAGCTCCTTTTTTAATGTCTATTAGTAATTGCCTCATTATATACTCAGAACATTTGGGAGCCAGCATGTAGTAGCCATTTAGCTTAACTCAGTATGTTATAACTATAACCAGTTATCTTTAAATTTTATCTGCCTGTAATTATGTGGGTGGGATTTATTACGTAGTTGGAGGCGTGTTTGCGGCTGGGATTCTCGCGTAGACGCCCTATTAGTTTTTAGTTTAGTTTGAAGAAGCATGGGGGAGAGGTCACAGCTTTCCACCATTCACGAGTTTGACGACGAGTAAAATCAAAATGTACTTAAACAAGAAGAAGTTTGGATGAATATCTTACTGTTTTTACTACGACAATAAAGAAACTATTAAGTAAGAGACTGTGTTTTGAAGATTTATCTTTCGACTGCATTAAATGTCTCGTGGAGAGTTTGTGAATGCGTTTAGATAATCTCCTAACCCCTGTCTTCAATCATAGTGACATAGGGGGAATCCCTGAAACAATATAACATTCTGTCATTACACTGATCACAGAGAATTTCACAGCTCCACTCAGAGAAAACATCCTGGAGGGCTCATCCAGTGAAGTGCTATGGTTTGGAAGGAATAAGAAATGTGCAATTACTATGATGAGATTACATTATAAATATCCTAATAGCCAGCAAGAAATAGAGGAACAGATAGGTCAGCAGATTATGGATAGATGTAAAAGCAACGGGATTTTTGTAGTGGGTGACTTTAATTTCCCCACTATTGACTGGAACTCCCTTAACACCAGAGGCTTTGACAGGATAGATTCGTTAGGTGCATCCAGGGGGGTTTCTTGATGCATTATTTAGATAGTACAATCAGGTAAGGACCCATAGAAGATATTGTGTTGGGAAATGAGCTTGGGCAGGTGATCAGTGTTTCAGTGGAAGAGCTTTTTGAGAACAGTGATCATTACTCCGGAACCTTCCACATAGTATTGCAGAAGGTTAAGACTGGATCTCAGGGAAAATGCTATTAGACAAGAGCTGGGGATCATTTATGGAGAATAGCTCAAAGGGTTTCGATCCAAAATATCACCCATTCCTTCTATCCAGAGATGCTACCTGTCCCGCTGATATACAGCAACATTTTGTGTCCACCTTCGAGAATAGCTAAAGGGAAATGTTGTCTTTTGGAGGAGTGGAGAATGGTGGAGAACCAGCAATTGCTTGTAATAGACATCCATATAGACATGAGAAGGGTCATTGAAATTTATAGAGCATCGTGGTGGTTTGATTGGCCACGTTGAGGTGCCAAATGTTACTTCCCAATCTCCTTCAAAGTGCAATGTTGAGTTGAATTTCAGTAATCTCTTACTTCTTGTCTCCAAAGTAAATACAGATCCACCACTGATTTTCTGGCACTGGTGGACCAGCACCTCCTTTAATCCAATCACAATTACAAGTGCGCATTTAAAATTCCCCGCCTCCCCTCCTCCTCCCCACCCCAGAAGTCGACCCTGAAAATGTGGCACCTACGCCAGGTGAGATGGCCAATCTTGACTTCATCAGGACTTCTATGGCTAATCGGCAGGTTGATTTTGTTCAATTCCTCTCAGAGTCTTTGCCGAACCTCTGTTGGTCTGGAAAAACAGATATCCATCAAGGCACTTGAACTGAGGATGCCGGAAAATCGGCAGTGGACCAGTATTATTTTGAGAAGATTTTGAAGCAAGATATCCGGGACAGAGGCATCCAATGCAAGAGATGCGAGGCAAAGCATGCATTATTGACCTAATTGTGCAAATTCAAATTCCATTGCAATTGAGGAGTTCCAATTCAAGTAAGGGATAAATCTGGAAGAGAAACGTATAAACAATGTTGAGGACTATGAAATTATTGTATAGTAGTTGGAAAAATAATGTGTTTCATTCTGTCATTTGTGGAAGAAATCCACCTTGACTATATGTGGCTGAACAATGTGCTTGATTCTTAACTGCCCTCTAAAATGACCTAGCATGGCAGACATTTCATGAGTAACAGTGAAAAGTACACAAAATGTGTAGGAAGGAACTGCAGGTACTGGTTTAAACTGGACAGACACAAAATGCTGGAGTAACTCAGCGGGATAGGCAGCATCTCTGGAGAGAAGGAATGGCTGACTTTTTGGGTCGAGTCTGAAGATGGGTCTCGACCCAAAACGTCACCCATTCCTTCTCCCCAGAGCTGCTGTCTGTCTCGCTGAGTTTCTCCTGCATTTTGTGTCTATCTGCAGTGAAATGTAGACTATGGACTTGCTGACATTATTAACATTCACCAAAATAATTTATAAACAGAACAAAGGAAAATTCAGATTTTCAAAACACGCAATCATTTCCCTCATACAGCAAAGTTCAATAGTTCAGAAATTAAAATTGCCCAGATTCCAAAATGCTGACATATACATCTCATTACTGAATGAAAAAATATATTTAACACAAATTAATCATAAGGCTGAGCCAGTCTGAATGAATAGTCACCTGTAACTTCCAATCATGCTTGGAATTTAAACCTATTGGATACTATTTTCGTCATCTTTGGGTGTTGCTGGTAAGGCCAGCATTTATTGACTATGTTGAAAAAACCCAATGATAATTCACCTTCTTGATATCCTATTGGTGAATATTCTCAAGCAATGTTTTTAGAGAAGGAGTTACAAAATTTAGACCCCATAATGTTGGAAGAAAGAGTGGTGTGCAATTTGAAGGGAAGCCTCATGTACCTTTCTAAGTGCCTCGTATACATTGTAATCATATCTGTTTCCACCACTTCTTCTGGCAGTGCATTTCAGGCACCTACCAATCTTTATGTAAAATGAGAGAGTAAAAAAGACCTTCTACCATATCCATGCCTGTCATAATTGTATACACTTCTATCAAGTCATTGATCAGCATCTGACATTTCAGATAAAACTATTTAAGTTCTTCCAACCTCTTCCAGAGATAGACAAATTCTTGATAAAAACGTGTTATGTAGAAGGCAGGAAAATGGGATTAGGAGGCAGAGATCAGCCATGATTGAATGGCGGAGTGGAGTCGATGGGCCGAATGGCCAAATTCTACTCCCATAACTTGTGAATATGTGAACCTTTCTTGCCGTTAAATATCTGGAATAACTCTTTCTTGGTGGCAATGACAGTACCTTGCACTTATAATGTGCAACCGTCACTTGCTGTTTATCAACCTGTGCATTGCTGCTGTCTAGGTCTTGTTGTAAGCAGACAAAACTCCTTCCTTTGCCAAGGAGTTTCAATGGAATTGATCATGGTGTAGTTATCTCTCCCAGCTGACCTTTCAATGGAATTAGAGTCATTGATAAAACAGTCGGAGATGGTTGAGCTCAAGATATTGCCCTGAAGATCCCCTGCATTGATGCCTTGGAGTTGGGATGATTTATTTCAAACAAACCATCTTCCTTTATGCAATATAGACTCCAATCACTGATGTTTTTTTCATCTTCATTGCCACTGAATTCAGTTTCACCAAAGTTCCTTGATGTCACACTCAGTCAAATATAGTCTTGATGTCAAGGGGTTTCATCATCACTTCATCTCTGTTTTGCTCCACATTTTGTACCAAAGTTGTGAAAAATATCCACAGCTGTATGATCCTGGTGAAATCTAAATTGAGTATCAGCATGAATTAGAGAGTGAATGCCAATAGGTTGTCCTATTATTGAGACTTTTAATCAGTTAAAATAGACTGGTTGACCAGTAGTTAGCCAGTTCGACATTCCTGCTTATAGGAAGAAGGAATAGAATGTACCTGGTTAATTTTCCATATTTCTGGCTAGATTCAGTTGTTGAATGTCATACCTGAATGGCTTGATAGAAGTGAGTAAAGTTAGAGATGAAGCATAGATTGACACTGCTCTGGGGTGTTGTTCACTTCTAAAGCTAGCATTCTAATGCGTTTCTTCATATAATTGAGAGGGAATTGAACTGGCTGAATATTGGCTTCTGTGCTGGTGGAGGATCTGAGGAGGACAAGACATAATTTTTAAAAATGCAACATTCCATGCGACCTGCACTGGAGACTCAATCAGAATGTTTTCAGCTCTAAAACTTGAGTCCATAACCTTTGGACACAGACTGAGTGTTACCAACTGAGTCTGACACAACCAGGAGTATAACTCAGGAAACACATGCTTGTGGAAGAATTGATAAATAAAATTGATGATTTCTAGTGAAAATCCAGCAATGAACTTCAGAAAAAGGTTGAGGTACTCCAGTCTGCAAAGAGTGCAGATTCTTTCCAGATTAATATTGACACCAGCTGCAGTATGTTTTACAATGGAGTAAATCTAGAGGTCAGAATTTGTCAGTATTTATAAATTAACTTCTTGTTTAATAATATTATTTTTCCCTGATATTTATTAAAGGCACGGATGAGAAGAAATGTATATACATACTGTAATAATGTGCCTCTGATATTCTGCAAAAACACAAGTTGGACAACTTAAATAACACAAAATTCAGAGATAATGCCTTCTAGTAAATAAAAAGAAATTGGATATTTTAATAAAATTGCAAGCAGACTGTACACGGGTAATATGTTCTGATGGAATTTACCAACTGATGTCCGTCCAGGCTGCATAAAGTTAAGTAAATGGTCTATTCATTACTCATTTTCCTGCAGTCATTTACAATATTTAAGATTACACAGTGAAGGCTGCCTTTAGCTATTGTTCATGTTTTGTTTTATGTCCACAACATTCTACAGAGGACTGCTCTCCACAACAGTTAGCAGAATAACCCTTTAGGGATAGCACTGGTGACCTAGATCCCAAAAGTCAGAAAATCTAGTGGCATGAATAGTGCCTAGAAGGCATATATTTCCATATTCAAAGCTTGCATTCCTGCTACTCACTTCCTTCTGTTTAATCATGCAAATAAGCTAATCAGGGAATGGAGGGGTACGGAGTATGTGCAGGGATGCAAAGGATGAATAATATATTTAATGTGGACATATTCTGAGGAGATTTAATCTATCAAATCAACGCTTCTTTACTGGATCCACTTATCACTTGCCAGGTCTTGCTTCAGTCTTTCCCTTTCTACCAGCTATCTCCCCTTTATGCCATTAGACTGAAGAAACGTCCTAACCGAAAACATTATCTGTCAATTTCTTTTGGTAGATGCTGTCTGTCCACCGATTTCCTCTAGAGGTTTGGTTTTTGCCCTAAACCTTTGGACTTGGGGCCTCCATTTGCAACTGGCTTCCAGACTCTTGACTGGCAGACGTCAGTCAGTTAAAATTGATCATAACTTTTCCTGCACACTCATCCTCACCATTGGAGTCCATCGGGTTTGTATGCTCAGTCCACTGTTCTACTGAATTTGAGTTTAGTTTGAGTTGAGATGGCGCCTGCCTGCGGCGACTTTTGCGGAGCTCCGGAAAAGAAAAGGCTCAACTACAACTACAACTTCCAACAACTTACCTGGATCAGAAAAACGGCAGAAATCGGTGCCGTTTCGGACAAGCTGCTGGAGCACCTCAAGGCTCTCGCAATTTTGTGATCTCCCGCAGCTGCGGGAAATCCGGACTTTAAATTTTCCCACGCTGGCTGTGGAACTCCCGACCCGACTGTGGATCACAGGTACTGTACCTTGAAACCCCGGGATGACCCCCAGAGCCGACGGGCTGGATCTTCCAGGAACAACGGAGCTGGAGCTGCCGACTTTGAGGGAACTCCTGTTCGTTACGGAGCTGGAGCTTCCGTCTGTAAGGGAATCCCCTTTCCAGCGCAAGTCCGCAGAAACAGCAGGTACAGTAAACACAGTACCTGGGAACAAAGGGGAAGCCTCCATTGTGTCCGGAAACGTGGCCGTCGGGCAGGACTTCAGGTCAGAATGAAGCGCAGGGGACTTCGGCCCCCTCTCCCAACTATCCTACTGGCTAATGTACAGTCCCTTGAAAACAAAGTGGAGGAATTAAGGGCAAGACTGCTTTATCAAAGGGAGCTGAGGGAATGCTCTGTGTTCTGTTTCACAGAGACATGGCTCACCCCCAGCTCCCCAGACTCAGCGGTCCAGCCTGATGGATTCTCCATCCACCGCATGGACCGTACCCTGGCATCTGGGAAAGGGAGAGGAGGGGCGTCTGCCTCATGGTCAACTCTGCGTGGTGTTCAGACGTGGCAGTCCTGTCCAACTCCTGCTCTCCACACCTCGAACATCTGGCGGTGAAGTGTCGTCCCTTCTACCTCCCAAGAGAATTCACCTCCGTTATCCTGACCGCGGTCTACATCCCACCCCAGGCAGACATCCGTCTGGCACTGGAGGAGCTGCAGGCCATGGTCAACAAACACCAGACGTCTTACCCCGAGGCATTTACCACCATTGCTGGGGACTTCAATAAGGCGAACCTCAAGAAATCACTCCCCAACTTCCACCAACATGTCTCCTGCTGCACCAGAGGACCTAACACCCTCGACCACTGCTACACCACCATCAAGAATGCCTATCGTTCTATCCCTCGCCCTCACTTCGGTAAGTCCGACCATACCGCGGTGCTGCTTCTTCCTGCCTACAGGCAGCAATTAAAGAGCGCACCCCCAGAAGTGAGGACAGCACAGAGCTGGTTGGGGGGGGGGGCAGAAGAACAACTCCAGGACTGTTTGGAGTCTGTAGACTGGGCAATGTTCAAGGACTCGGCAACGGACTTGAACGAATATGCCACAGTCGTTACAGACTTCATAAAGAAATGTGTGGAGGACTGCATCCCTACAAAAACCTTCCGAGTGTTTCCTAATCAGAAACCTTGGATGAACTTTGAGATCCGCACTCTCCTGAAGTCCAGACACAGGGCATTCACGTCCAATGATAAAGTGGCCTACATGAAGACCAGATACGACCTTGGTAAGGCCATCAAAAAGGCCAAAAGGGACTTCTGCTCCAAACTGGAGGACGTGACAGATGTTCGGCAGCTGTGGCAGGGTCTGAATGCAATCACCTCCTACAAGGCAAAACCAGGAGGCAGCTCGAATGCCGGTGTAACATCACTCCCTGACGAGCTCAATGCGTTTTACGCACGCTTTGACAGGGAGAATACTGATGTGCCTTCCCGATCCCCCATTCGCTGTGATGGCATTTCAGTCTCAGTCACAGAGGCCGATGTCAGGAAATCCTTCAGAGGGGTGAACTGCCGAAAAGCACCAGGACCTGATGGTATACCCGGTCGTGTTCTAAAAACCTGTGCGGACCAACTGGCGGGAGTTTTTACGGACATTTTCAACCTCTCACTTCTGAGGTCTGAGATCCCCACCTGCTTTAAAAGGGCATCAATTATACCGGTGCCCAAGAAGAGTAAGGTGACGTGCCTCAATGACTATCGACCAGTGGCACTAACGCCAGTGGTGATGAAGTGCTTTGAGAGGTTGATCATGGAGCAAATCAACTCCTACCTCGACAAAAACCTGGACCCACTGCAGTTCGCGTACCGCCACAACAGATCAACGGTGGATGAGATCTCGCTGGCCCTCCACTCCGCACTGGACCACTTGGACAACAAAAACTCATATGTCAGGCTGTTACTCATTGATTACAGCTCGGCATTTAACACAATCATCCCCTCCAAACTGGTTACCAAACTCGCAGAACTGGGTCTCTGCGCATCCCTCTGCAACTGGATCCTCGACTTCCTCGTCCACAGACCACAGTCTGTTTGTATTGGTGGAAATGTGTCAGCCTCGATAACAATCAGCACGGGAGCACCTCAAGGCTGCGTGCTCAGCCCCCTGCTGTACTCACTATATACCCATGACTGCGTAGCGAACCACAGTGCGAACTCCATCATCAAGTTCGCTGACGACACCACTATTGTGGGGCGTATTACTGATGGGGATGAATCAGAGTACAGAAGAGAGATCGAGCAACTGTCCATATGGTGCCAGCGCAATAACCTGGCCCTCAACACCAGCAAAACCAAGGAACTGATTGTGGACTTTGGAAGGAGTAGGAGGGGGACCCACAGCCCCATTTATATCAACGGGTCGATGGTTGAAAGGGTCAAGAACTTCAAATTCATGGGCGTGCACATCTCTGCAGATCTTTCCTGGTCCGAGAACACTAACGCAATTATCAAAAAAGCTCATCAGCGCCTCTACTTCCTGAGAAGATTACGGTGAGTCGGATTGTCAAGGAAGACTCTCTCTAACTTCTACAGGTGCACAGTCGAGAACATGCTGACCGGTTGCATCGTGGCTTGGTTCGGCAATTTGAGCACCCTGGAGAGGAAAAGACTACAAAAAGTAGTAAACACTGCCCAGTCCATCATCGGCTCTGACCTTCCTTCCATCGAGGGGATTTATCGCAGTCGCTGCCTCAAAAAGGCTGGCAGTATCATCAAAGACCCACACCATCCTGGCCACACACTCATCACCCTGCTACCTTCAGGTTGGAGGGTACAGGAGCCTGAAGACTGCAACAACCAGGTTCAGGAATAGCTACTTCCCCTCAGCCATTAGGCTATTAAACCTGGCTCGGACAAAACTCTGATTATTAACAACCACTTTCTGTTATTTGCACTTTACCAGTTTATTTATTCATGTGTGTATATATTTATATCATGGTATATGGACACATTTATCTGTTTTGTAGTAAATGCCTACTATTTTCTGTGTGCTTAAGCAAAGCAAGAATTTCATTGTCCTATACAGGGACACATGACAATAAACTCACTTGAACTTGAACTTGAACTTGAGTTTGAGTTTAGTTTATTGTCAGGTGTACCAAGGTGAAGTGAAAAGCTTTTTTTAGTGTGCTAACCAGTCAAAAGAAAGACAATACATGATTACGATCGAGCCATCAACAGTGTACTCATTCCTCCCCCTCCCCTTTCACCCCTAAATCCCACACCCTCTATCTTCTGCCCATCCCCCTCCACCTGCATTCCTTCCACTGACTTCACAATTCACAACTCTTCTATCCTCAAGCTTCACAATTCACAACTATTTATCATTTTGAGCTCACACTCATCTTTCTATCTCTGGCCTTTGTCCAACAATCTGCCTATTAAAAAAACCCTTGCCTGCATTCACTTTTACCGGCCATGATCTGTCCTGCCCCTTCTTTTTTCTAGCCTTCTTTCCTGCCCCCCACCCCCCTGCAATCAGTCTGAAGAATGAACCCAACCTAAATTGTCAACTATTCATGTTCTCCAGACTGCCTGACCCCTTGAGTTACACCAGGATTTTGTATCTTTCTCCGACCTTCCTAGTTCACAACAAATATTGCTTTTGCTTTAACACAACAGAAAGTTGAGCAGAAACTTGAGATATAACAATTCCCAGAACTAATGTATTAGGAGAAAGTTATAGCTGAATCATGGATTTCTATTAAACAAACCTTTACTTCAAATTCGTCAATAGCTAACAAATTTAATTTTCTTTCTTGAAAATCTAATTGAAAATTTCAAATTGGCATAAAATGTTAGAATATAGAACTGTAAAGCTCTGGAACAGTCACTTCTACCCACACTATGTGTGCTGTTGATCATGGTTGTTGCCTAATAAAACTAACTCCAACTACCCAAACATTGTTAATATCCCTTCATTTCCTGCCATTTTAAATGCCTCTGAAACATTGCTGTTTGCTTCCATCATCTAACCAGGCAGTGCATTCTAGGCACCTACCACTCTACCTCCATGTAACATCTTGCCTCAGAAATCTCCTTTAAACTTTCTCCCTCTCACCTAGTAGATGATATTTCTATCCTAAGATAAAGACCCTGGGTATACACCCTATTTATCACTCATAATTTTATAGACTTCATCAGGTCACCCCTCAGCCTTTGATGGTCCAGGGAAGACAATTCAAGTTTGTCCAACTTCTCCTTACATCTCCCATTCTCTATTCTGGACGACATACTGGCGAAGCTCTTCTGCACCCTTTGCAAAGCCTTCACGTCATTCCTGCAATACAGCATCCAGATTTGTACACATTAATCCAAATGTGGTGCAATCAATGTGTTATACACCCGCAACATGACTTCCAAACTTTGTACTCACTGCTTTGTCCTATGAAGGCATACACATCTGCCCTTTTCACTATCCTATTTAATAGTGTTGTAATTTTATGGATGCCATAGACTTGCATTGAGATCACTATGCAAACCAATGCTCTAAAGGGCCCTGCTATTTATTACATACTTTCCTCTTACACTTAATCTCCCTGAGTGTAAACACCTCACAATTGTTTTGATTAAACTCTGATGGAATTATTGACTCATTTCAAACTGATAGATATATACAAATCCGTAAGGACGGTAGTTCAGATAGCTTAGATAGCAGACCTCTCATTCTGAACATGAAGGAGCGAAGGATATTTAACTGTTTTTGCTTGCTTTGTCTTCTTTACTTTTCCCTGCAGTTTGGTGATGAAATGTACACTGTATTCAGGTGTGGACTTAACTCTGGTTATATCACTCTTGCTTCAGATGAATAGTTTGTGTGTTTAATCCTTACTAAAGACCATGAAATTATACATGATAGTCTGAAAATAATGAAGAATCCCTAATTGTGGTACTGACAAAACAAGAAGGGTCTCGACCCAGAACGTCACCCATCCCTTCTGTCCAGAGATGCTGCCTGTCCCGCTGAGTTACTCCAGCATTTTGTGTCTATCTTCATTTTACCAACTTCCCATTGCACTGTACCATCCATTCCACACCATCAGCCCCACCTCAGCCCGTCTCATCCTGTTTCTATGTGCCTTTTCCAGTGGTCCAGCTAGCAAATGTTAACAATTACATAGTCATCTTGGCATGCTGAACAGCATGTTCCCTCAAACAACACAACAAGCTCATTCATGTTATTGGAGTTCATTATAGGAAATGTGTTTCAGACAGTGCCTTGAAATCTCTGTGTGAAATGCCGTGGTACTTTTTGAGTGCATATCCTTATTTCAGTGAAAATTTTCTAACAAATCACGTAAATGATTTACCTGCTAAGATAACAGTATTAATTTCTTAATGGTAGCAGATTATATTATATTTCTGCATAAGGAGACACTCATGTTTCAGTTGAACTTATTTTTGTACACATATATAAAATGGTTGAATTCAGTAGAAGAAATGTTTAAACCAAAATAGCCACATCCGCCGCAGTACTGCATTCCTAGAGGAAACAAGTTGCTTTAACTTGTTCACTGTTTATGGATGAATCCTCATAGACTAAACTCTGGGGAGATTCAGTTCTTGAAAGTCCCCCAGAATACACAAACAGAAGTTCCACTGTAAACAGAATGAGGTAGGTATGGTAGATAGATTTTGGACGTGAGTAACAGACTGCGCGTTTAACACACGCAAGTTAAGAAAACAGGTTACCCATAATCAGAAGTAGCATCCCTTGAGACTTACTAACCAATTAGTGTTGATTAATATGTTCAAAGTAAAACAGTATAACTCGTGTGATGTAAAATCTGGCTTAGAAGGTTTTTGTTCTTCTGGTAGGGTGTTTCAGTAAACAGCAAGAATTTTAATATAACAAATCTGAGATTCTTTGGCTGTTAATTTTAAAAGAGAAGAAAAAACAGAGTGATGGTACAAAACTTCCTGATCCATGTTCCTGGCCCACATCAGTCATTGTGAAATGTTAACTGTTGAAGGTATTAAATCTTATTATTCGTCTGATTTTTGCCTTTTGTAGGCGTATCTGGATCAGCTTTCTGAAGACAACTGAATTTAGAGTGTCAGTGAGAAACCAGCACTATTGACAAGACCTTTCCCTTCATGATTAGTGTGTTCAGGCTGAATTAGATCAATAGATTGCACTTTCTTCTACTATATAACTGGTTCATTGCCAATATGAATTCATGGGGTAGTAGAGCGATGCACAAACTTCGTCAGAAGTGCTAAGCACAACTAAATATTTAGCTGCCAGTTGTGGTCACTCCCAACCATTCACTTCCATTTAAGTCAAAAGAACCAAATGGAGGACAACATGAAGCAAATACTGTCACCAAAGGATTTTTCTCAGTACTTCCTGATATACAGTAAAGCATAGAAACAGGATCTTAAGTCCACTGACTTAACTGTATATTGACAGTTCCAATGCTGGACTTTTCAGATATTTGTTGACTGCCACACCATTCCAAGTGATCTTCTTTACCACTTCCCCACGTTTACTTCTGTGGTGTTGTATCTGTAAAATGGGCATAGGTCATGTGATAAGCATCATGATATGTTCAGGATCGTGTGATGTAAACATTACATTGATCCAGAATTAAGTGTGTTATCTTGTTTTGAAACTCTTCTGTCTGCAGGTATTACCAACACTTTAGACTGCAGACTTTAAGAGATGCAGCTCAGAAACAGGCCCTTCGGCCCACCGAGTCCACAGCTACCAGAATTATTCAGAATTTATCAGAAGCCAATTAACCTACAAACCTGTGGAAGGAAAATGGAGCAATAGACAATAGGTGCAGGAGTAGACCATTAGGCCCTTCAAGCCAGCACCGTCATTCACTGTGATCATGGCTGATCATCCACAATCAGTATCCCGTTCCTGCCTTCTCCCCATATCCCTTGATTCCGCTATCTTTACGAGCTCTATCTAACTCTCTCTTGAGCCCACGTGGAGAACGTGCAACAGAGAGCACCTACAGTCAGGATTGAACCTGGGTCTCTGCCGCTGTAATGAAGCAATTCTATCACGATGCTACTGTGCCGCCCCACTCTTGGCTTGGTTTAAGTACCTCCCAAAATACTTTACATGACCAATAATCTGTTGTGATATGAGCTGAGTCACTTGGAAACATTGAAAATGTAGATATGAAAGTCTTTATTCTTCAGGAGAAGCAGACATTCTCGTGTTGACCCTCTCAGTGGCGTCTGAACTAAAAAATAATCAAGTTTGTATACTCGTAAGGATAAACTTCACCACAGGTGATTCAGTACACAGGATTGAAGTACAGGATTCAGTACAGAAGATTGAACCATTAATGGAAACTAAGCAATAGAGGTTATCCATTTTGGTGGCAAAAACAGGAAAGCAGACTATTATCTAAATGGTGGCCGACTAGGAAAAGGGGAGATGCAGCGAGACCTGGGTGTCATGGTACACCAGTCATTGAAAGTGGGCATGCAGGTGCAGCAGGCAGTGAAGAAAGCGAATGGTATGTTAGCTTTCATAGCAAAAGGATTTGAGTATAGGAGCAGGGAGGTTCTACTGCAGTTGTACAGGGTCTTGGTGAGACCACACCTGGAGTATTGCGTACAGTTTTGGTCTCCAAATCTGAGGAAGGACATCATTGCCATAGAGGGAGTGCAGAGAAGGTTCACCAGGCTGATTCCTGGGATGTCAGGACTGTCTTATGAAGAAAGACTGGATAGACTTGGTTTATACTCTCTAGAATTTAGGAGATTGAGAGGGGATCTTATAGAAACTTACAAAATTCTTAAGGGGTTGGACAGGCTAGATGCAGGAAGATTGCTCCCGATGTTGGGGAAGTCCAGGACAAGGGGTCACAGTTTAAGGATAAGGGGGAACTCCTTTAAAACCGAGATGAGAAGAACTTTTTTCACACAGAGAGTGGTGAATCTCTGGAACTCCCTGCCACAGAGGGTAGTCGAGGCCAGTTCATTGGCTATATTTAAGAGGGTGTTAGATGTGGCCCTTGTGGCTAAGGGGATCAGAGGGTATGGAGAGAAGGCAGGTACGGGATACTGAGTTGGATGATCAGCCATGATCATATTGAATGGCGGTGCAGGCTCGAAGGGCCGAATGGCTTACTCCTGCACCTAATTTCTATGTTTCTATGTTTCTAAATACAATTTCAATAGCCAAAATTACATTGTTCCTTTCAATGTTCCCTTCAAATTCATAATATTGAGGATGATGAAATAATTATGTTGGATTATACATTTACTGTTGAAACAAGTCCTGTGGGACCTTGGTGAAGTAGTCCAAATATCCAGGAAGGTGAATATTGGAAAGAATGGCAGAAATGTCCATGTTGATCAGATGAAAATTACCAGAGAGATATCTAAAGATACTGGAATGATGCATGGTGGTGAAACTTTTTCTGATGTTGATATATTGTCAATATCCATTGAAGAGTCGCAGAACACAAAAGTGAGTGAAGCTAAGAGGCTGCAAGTTGACTAGTTGCAGGAACTTATGTAAACTCAAAGACATTCCACTCATGTGAAGATTGAACCATTAATGGAAACTAAGCAATAGATTGAATGGTTGCATACAGATGTAATGAGTGTGCTCACGGAATTGTTTTAAATGAGGAAAGGAAATATGGTTTGCATGTATAAGTTATGTGGGTGTAGAATGAAACATGATGTATATCTGACATAAATATGAATGTCACAAGGTAACATGTCTTGCCGTTAAAATAGAATAACATTTACACCATTTCTTTGAAGCTTCTAGTATCCTGTAAATATGTATTATTATGTTTAGGACTTGCCAGTACAAAAGCCTTCCGTGAGACCATGTACAATAAATGCATTATGTTTCCTGGGTCTATCATTTGTAGGATTTACTGGAGGATTCAACAGAGTGCACTCAGGAAATCACACCCTTTAAATTGAATGATGGCTATCTTTATTTTATTAACAACCCCACATAGTAAAAAACACACTTAAAGAAGAAGTACAACATCTTCCCCACCCTAGATGTTAATTTATTTGGCATATTTTACAAAAAATATGAATAACTTCCTTTTTAAAATTGAATACAGGTCGCCAAGTTACACTGACCTTTTTTAGCTAGGCCAATCACCTTTATCAGAGCCTCTTTTAGCACGAAAATTCAGACACAAAAATGACTGAAAACAAATAAACCCCATCCGATATTTAATGTAATTTTATAAATATCTGTGCTTTTATTAATTTTCTGTGCTTGATCTACACACTGCTCCATTCTTGGGGTGATCTCTATTTTTATACACAGTGAAATCTGTAAGACAAATTGTTTTGAATTCACTGGAGCTCAATAGTGGCCCTTGTGGCTAAGGGGATCAGAGGGTATGGAGAGAAGGCAGGTACGGGATACTGAGTGGATGATCAGCCATGATCATATTGAATGGCGGTGCTCGAAGGGCCGAATGGCCTACTCCTGCACCTAATTTCTATGTTTCTATGTTTCTAATAGATACAGAAATAAAGAGATTATAATATTTTAAAGAATCTCTGGGAACTTACATTTTACAAAAGCCAAGTCTAAATGTACGACTTAAGCACTTGTGCTGAAGCTGCATAGTTCACCGACAGTTGTACGTATGAAAATTTATTCAAGCGTATTTTAAATTGTGAATATTTTGCTTTTGGTCTCAAAATTGTTATACTAATGGCAAATATTTAAATAATAAATCAGATATTGGAATAACAACATTCAAGGTTTTAAATTTGTTGCTTTTCAAGGGGAACAGGTACCCATCCTTGAGGTTCAGTTGATTTGGAAGTTCATAGACCTCCTCCAATCTAAACATGATGCCTGAACTCCATTTGCCTGCATTAGGCCTGTATCACTCTACTCCTTTCCTCTCCAAGTACCTGTCCAAATGCATTTTACATATAGTAATCGTATCTGTCTCTACTGGCTGGTTGTCCCCAATATTCTTTCCTCTGTGTAAAAAAAACATAACCCTCAGATCCTTTAAAATTCTTCCCTCTCACCTTAGAACTGTTCCGCTATTATTAGATTCCCTTGTCCTATCTATGCCCCTCATTATTTTGCAAATCTTTGGAAGTTCACCCCTCAGCCTCCTATGTTCAGTAAGAGTAAACCCAGCCTATCCAATCTTCTGTCTAACTATATGCGTGTGGACGGGGCGTCGAAGGATAAGAAGTTGAAGCGAAGAAGTGGAAGCCATGATACCGAATGGAAACGACTCCGAAAAGCCAAATAAAAGACAAACCCGTCAATGAAAAGCCAAATAACTGAATGGACACGGTGCCGAAAAGCCAAATAACCTAACCCCTGAAGTCGTCTCACTCCGCTGGGTAGAGAATACTCCCCGCCACCCCTGCCTGAAGCGTTCCCCTCCATCGGCTACAGAGCGCTCCTGCCAGCCCCCGCCTGAAGCCGTCCCCTTCCCCCGTATATGGAACGGTCCCCGCCTGAAGCCGTTGCTGTCCCCTCCCACTGCAGTCCATTTAGCCCACAGCACCCATACAAGCCCAAGAAAAGACCACTCCCCCCACAATGTCATACTAGCCCTCTGGCAACCAGTCCGTCTGGCCCACAACACATGTATGAGCCCAAGAAAAGTCCCTTCGGCTGATACTATCCATATTAACCCTCTGGAAACCAGTCCCTTTGGCCCACAACACCCGTACTAGCCCTGCAGAAAGCCTCCCCCCACCAGCCACAGCCTAAAGCCCTCCGCATCCTCTTTCCCTGGCTGCAGTATGCTCCACCCCCACCGGCCCCCACCAGCCTCTGCCTGAACCCATCGCCCTCCCCCGGCTGCGGGACGCTCGCCCTCCCATTGGCACCCGACAGCCCCTGCCTGAAGCCGTCCCCCTCCCCCGGCTGCAGGACACTCTTGACTCCCCGACCGGCCCATGACAGCCCCCACCTGAAGTTGTCCCCCTCCCCCACACACCGGCCCCCGACAGCCCCCGACTGAAGCTGTCCCCCCCCCGGCTTTAGGACACCCCCCACCACCACTGGCCCTCGACTGAAGCCGTCCACCTCCCCTGGCTGCAGGACGCTCCCTCCCATGCCGGACCTTGCCTGAAGCCTTCCTATCCACAGCTGCAGGATGCTCCCCTCCCCCATCACACCGACCCCTACCTGAAGCCGTCGCAAGGGGGAGGGGGTTTGAGTGATGGATGGAGTGAGTGCGTGGGGTATGAATGGCAAGGGGCGGAGTGGGGGGTTATTGATGGAAGGAGGGGGGATCAGGAGCGTCACAACGGGGACCCATCATCTATGGGTGAGTGGAGGAATATTGCATTGGGCGACCAGGCCTCGCATGTGAGAATGGGACCCAATGGGTCCCACTTAGTCTAGTTAGTAAATAAAATCCAATATTGAAACATAAGCTTAGCAGGCGGACCCTGTCTGACATATACATTTCTTTATCTATGGAGCGAAGGAAATAGGCAACGTTTCGGGCCGAAACCCTTCTTCAGACTGATGGGGGTGGCGGGGAGAAGAAAGGAAAAAGGGAGGAGGAGGAGGAGCCCGAGGGCTGAGGGATGGGAGGAGACAGCCCCAGGGCTGAGGAAGGGGAGGAGACAGCAAGGGCTAACAAAATTGTTTCCTACATCGGTGAGACTATGCGGAGGCTAGGCGATCGTTTCGCCGAACACCTCTGCTCGGTCAGCAAGAACCTACCTGACCTCCCGGTGGCTCAGCACTTCAACTCCCCCTCCCATTCCCCGTCCGACCTCTCTGTCCTGGGTCTCCTTCATGGCCAGAGTGAGCAACACCGGAAATTGGAGGAACAGCACCTCATATTATGATTGTGGAGTCTGCATCCTGCGGGCATGAACATTGAATTCTCCCAATTTTGTTAGCCCTTGCTGTCTCTTCCCCTTCCTCAGCCCTCGGGCTGTCTCCTCCCATCCCTCAGCCCTCGGGCTCCTCCTCCTCCCTTTTTCCTTTCTTCTCCCCGCCACCCCCCCATCAGTCTGAAGAAGGGTTTGGGCCCGAAACGTTGCCTATTTCCTTCGCTCCATAGATGCTGCTGCACCCGCTGAGTTTCTCCAGCATTTTTGTGTACCTTCGATTTTCCAGCATCTGCAGTTCCTTCTTAAATATTAATCAATTTCTTTATCACTGTGTTCATCTTTCAGATAATTGGGTGAGTGTCTTTCTCATGTCTGATCCACTGTTTCCTATTTTACCTACAATAAAATAGTGGAATTTCTCCACTAAAGTAACCAAAACAATAACATTTACAGCAATGGCCTTGTTGAATATAAAGTGAGGAAATACAATGCTTCCAATTTTCAGACTCATTGATGAGCACAAGTACAGATAAAAAAGTTTTATAACATAGGAAACTTCCAAAGAGCATATTTTGTAAATTATGTATATTATTTATCCATCAGAAATTGATTGAAGAGAAATTTGCCTTGTTTTATATCCTATACCAATAAATTTCAACCACAGTTCAAAGAATTTTAGTAGAATTTTAGTGATCAAGCGCTCCACTGAAATTCCTTGTTGTGCTATTTCAGAGAGGTGTTAACCTCCCTCAAATGAAAATAGAGAAGCGAGAAATATGGGAGGAATATGTCAAGTATCATGCCAGTGCACCGATTATAAGTTGTAGGTTGTTTCTTCCCTCTCTTTACTCATTATCTTTAGCGACAGAGGAAAGGCAATTCTGCAAAATCCTGATAGTAGATCAAGGTTTAATCGTATTTGGTGACGGGAACAGGAGTCATACAGAGAAAGCAAGTATTTTTAATGACTTTCCTCCACAGTAAACTATTGTGAGAAATATCTTGAGATGTTTCAACATCATCATATAGCACTATGTAAATACTCCTTTAACTTTGTTTCACTGAACTTTACTGCCGCAATACACATTATAAAGATTATTTTAAGATAAACATTAATATAAAATGTTGCACAGCTCATTAAGGTTTAACTACAGCTCTGTACCCCAAGCTATCTGCCATTAAGATAATAAATTATATAACTGTTATCACAAACAACTTCTTCCCAAATACCATCTGTTCTCTACTAGAGACCAGCTTGCATGCTAGCATATTTTGAATTGTCATCCAAAGCAACTAATAGAAAAATAGATTATTACCCAGGCACTTTGAAATATTTATTTTTGGCTTCCACAGTATACTTCCAAATGTCTATTAGCTGATATGGTTCACAATAGGTCTTCGGAAGTACAATAATGATTACACATCACACATCAAAATTTAAGTCGTCAAAGGGAGTTAAATGTACAATTGTCATATGCACCCAGGATCAAAACAATGAAATTATTACGTGCTGCAACTTTACAGGCTTATTAATGCAACAAAACAACAAATCAATATACAATAAGGAGTAATACATTTAATTATTAGTTATACTAGTTAGTTAGACCATGATAGTCCAAGTATGTAATGCAACTTTGTACAAAGCCCATAGACATCCAGTGCTGAAGTAGGGTTGTGGTTAGGGTTGTGCAGTGCGGTTCAAGAACCTCTATACATGCTTACATCATCATTTAGTTTATACAAGTGAAAATAAACAAAAAGATAATTCCCAGAGATGTGACAACTTTCTTTTTCTCCCGGATTAAAATATCCAAATGCAAACATAGCCCAAGGTTATTAATAACAATCCATAAAACTCAAAGAGTGAAATGTAAGCAGTAACCAGTAGTCCATTTCCATTGATAAAAATTCCAAAGGGCACAATGTGTTGGATTGGCTGAGTGGGTCAGGCAGCATCTCTGTAGAATGTGGATAGGTGACCTTTTGGGTCGGGATCCTTCTTCAAAACTCCAACCTTACTTGATTTCAACAAGCAACCTTTTAGCCAAGCAGGACTTCCAAAGATATTATTTTAAACTCTACCTTGATTGTATTTGATTGTGAGCCATAAACAAATTACAATGAAGCCTATCCGAGAGTTTTGGATGGAACATGGAACATAGAACAGTGCAGCACAGGCACCAACCCTTTGGTGCACAATGTCTGCGCCAAACAGTAAAGGGGCTGTCCCACTTGGGCGACCTAATCTGCGAATTTAGAAGAGTGTCTTCGACATTCAAACTCGCAGCATGGTCTACACGTGGTCCTAGGAGGTCCAACAAGGTCGCTGGAACTCTCCTTCATGCTCGAGGGAAGTTCCCAAATAGTCGTGGCCTCAGCTAGGTTGCGGAAATTTTTTCAGCATGTTGAAAACATTTCTGCGAGTAAAATTTGGTCGGCATGGGTCTTTTTAACTCGTAGTGCAGTGGAGTGGGGTCGCTATTTAGTTACAGGCAGTCAAGGGCAGCTGTAGGCAATCTCCTTCACTGACAGGGCATTTTGAATGGCTCATTGGAGTTTTCAGTACCAAGGAAGACACACCGGTAGGTAAAATGCCCGCTAAACTTTATTATACTTCTCAAAAGTGTCTCCAGTCCTTCTTCCCCCCCCCTTCTCCCCCCCTTCTCGCCCCCCCGCCCTTTCCCCCCATTCTCCCCCCCCATCCCCCCTCCCCCCCTTCTCAACCCCCCCTTCTCAACCGCCCCCCTTCCCCCCCCCCCTCTCAACCCCCCCCCCCCTTGAAAGTCGAAGACACTCTTCTGGATTCGCGGATTAGGTCACCCAAGTGGGACAGCCCCTTAAAAGTGCAATCATACAGAAAATGCTGGGAACACTCAACAGGTCAGGCAGCATCTGTGGAAAGAGAAACAGAGTTAATGTTTCAGGATGTTAGCATTTATTGTTAGCATTTATTTCAAGAGGGCTAGAATACAAAACCAGAGGTGTAAAGCTGAGGTTCTATAAGGTACTGATCAGGCCGCATTTGTGATTGTGAACAATTTTAGGCACCATATCTGAGGAAGGATGTGCTGGCTCTGGAGAGGGTCCAGAAGAGGTTTACAAGAATGATCCCAGGAATGAGTGGGTTAACATACGATGAGCGTTTGACTGCACTGGAACTATACTCGCTGGAGTATAGAAGAAGGAGGAGGGACCTGATTGAAACTTACCAAATAGTGAAAGTCTTGGATAGAGTGGATGTGGAAAGGATTTTTCCACTCATGGGAGAGTCTAGGACTGGAGGTTGTAGCCTCAGAATTAAAGGACATTCCTTTAGGAAGTAGATGAGGAGGTTAAGGTTGGTGAATCGGTGGAATTCTTTGCCACAGAAGGCTGTGGAGGCCAAGTCAATGGATATTTTTAAGACAGACACAGATAGATTCTTGGTTAGTACAAGTGTCAGGGGTTGTGGGGGAAAGGCAGGGGAATGGGGTTAGGAGAAAGAGATTGAATGGCAGATTAGACTTGATGGGCCAAATGGCCTAATTCTGCTCCTATCACATGACCTTATGATCTTCCATCAGAATACACAACATCTGCAGTTTCAGCATCTGCAATTTTACATTTGATTTTCATTTACTGTTGTAAAAGTTAACTGATTCACTGATGCTGAATGGAGAAAGGAAATTGCCAATTTTGATCATTCTGCTCGTTGTTACCTTGCTGTGTGTGAAAATTCAATGCACAACAAGCATTCACATTCTCAACTTTACAACAAGGATTCCATTGGCTTTAGGACATTTTGAGGTCACGAACAGTATTATCAAAATTACAAGACTTCCTTTCCTTTTTTCAAAGCAAGAGCTTGAACAATAGATTCTGATTGCTCACCATCACAGAAGCTCACACAGTTTTTAAACAGCCAATCTGTAATCTACGGTTTTAGTTTTTCTACATGCTATCTCTGAATTAATTTGTAGCTTTCTTATTGTGTGTCAATACAATTAATGTTATCAGAAATATTCTGATCTACATTCTGCAGATTTGTTCAGGCAGGTTAGTGCTGCATGATCTACATTTCCTGAAGCCATGCTGGGATTCTCTAACAAGCATCAGAGTCTCCAAGTAATCATATTTCACATCTATATTACTAAAAGTCTGTTCTTGACCGGTTTTGGCCATCTGTGCTGCGATTTCTGAGAGAATGCCGCCACCTACGGCCGTCATTTTTGGCCACCTTGCTCAGAGCCCCCCTCCGCCACATGTGTGCCGAGGATTTTTCCCTTCGATGAAAATTGACAGAGATATTGATGCTTTTACAAAATTCCCCATGCTCTCTGCTGCCCCTGCTGGAGGGAGGGGGAGGGACTATAAAACCAGGAAGTGGTGTGCCTCAATCAGTCTCTGCAAGTTGGGTGCCTCAATCAGAGCTCTGAATGACCCTGAACAAATATCTCCACAGCTGTGAGTACCCATAATGTGGTTTGAAAATGAAAATATGGTTAGTTTGAGGGGAAAAAAGCACTGCCTGCAAATGGTTTTTTGGGGAGTTTGGGTTGGGTTGAGTAAAAAGGCACCCTATCTCTCTCTCCAAAATGACAGAGATATTAATGTTTTTACAAAATTCCCCATTCTCTCTGCTGCCCCCGCTGGCGGCAGGGGGGAGGGACTATAAAACCAGGAAGTGGTGTGCCACACAGTCTCTTCAAGATGGAGGAAGGCAGAGGGTCACGTTTCTCTGAGCTGTGAATAACACTGATCACATGTCTACTCAATGTAAGTGCCCTTAGTGGTTCTAAAATGCTTGCAGAATGTGTCCATTGGTTCTAAAGCTTGCAAAAAAATGTCTATTGGTACTAAAGCTTGCAAAAATATGTCTATTGGTTCTAAAGCTGGCAAACATATGTCTATTGGTTCTAAAGCTTGCAGAAAAATGTCTATTGGTTCTAAAGCTTGCAAAAAAATGTCTATTGGTTCTAAAGCTGGCAAAAAATGTCTATTGGTTCTAAAGCTTGCAAAAAAAATGTCTATTGGTTCTAAAGCTTGCAAAAATATGTCTACTGGTTCTAAAGCTTGCAAAAATATGTCTATTGGTTCTAAAGCTGGCAAAAATATATCTATTGGTTCTAAAGCTTGCAAAAAAATGTCTAGGTTCTAAAGCTTGCAAAAAAATGTCTATTGGTTCTAAAGCTTGCAAAAAAAATGTCTATTGGTTCTAAAGCTTGCAAAAATATGTCTATTGGTTCTAAAGCTTGCAAAAATATGTCTATTGGTTCTAAAGCTGGCAAAAATATGTCTATTGGTTCTAAAGCTTGCAAAAAAAATGTCTAGGTTCTAAAGCTTGCAAAAAAATGTCTATTGGTTCTAAAGCTTGCAAAAAATGTCTATTGGTTCTAAAGCTTGCAAAAAGTGTCTATTGGTTCTAAAGCTTGCAAAACGTGTCTCTATTGGTTCTAAAGCTTTCAAAAAGTGTATCTATTGCTTCTAAAGCTTGCAAAAAGTGTCTATTGCTTCCAAAGCTTGCAAAACATGTCTATTCATTCTAAACCTTGCAGAAAAATGTCTATTGGTTCTAAAGCTTGCAAAAAGTGTATCTATTGGTTCTACTGCTTGTAAAAAGTGTCTCTATTGCTTCTAAAGCTTGTAAAATGTGTCTATTGCTTCGAAAGCTTGCAAAACATGTCCACTGGTTCTAAAGCTTGCAAAAAAATGTCTATTGGTTCTCAAGCTTGAAAAACAAATGTCTATTGGTTCTAAAGTTTGCAAAAAGTGTCTCTATTGGTTCTAAAGCTTGCAAAAAGTGTCTCTATTGGTTCTAAAGCTTGCAAAAGGTGTATCTGTTGCTTCTAAAGCTTGCAAAAGGTGTCTATTGCTTCTATAGCCACCATTTGCAGTAAGTAGTGCCTTTCAACTTCATGCCACCATTTGCAGTAAGTAATGCCTTTCAACTTCAAGCCATTGCACCCAAGCCAAGCCCCCACCCCCACCCCCCCCCCCCCCGGTTGGCTTGGCTTGGGTGTGTCTTGAAATTGAAAGGCACTACTTATTGCAAATGGTGGCTTGGGAGCTTTGGCTTGAAGTTGAAAGGCACTACTTACTGCAAATGGTGACTTAGTTGCTTTGGCTTGGTTGAAAGGCACTACTTACTGCAAATGGTGGCTTGGGTGTGGCTTGGGTGTGGCTTGAAATTGAAAGACACCACTTACTGCAAATGGTGGCATGAAGTTGAAAGGCACTACTTACTGCAAATGGGGGATTGGTTGCTTTGGCTTGAAGTTGAAAGGCACTACTTACTGCAAATGGTGGCTTGGGAGCTTTGGCTTGAAGTTGAAAGGCACTGTTACTGCAAATGATGGCTTGGTTGCTTTGGCTTGAAGTTGAAAGGCACTACTTACTGCAAATGGTGGCTTGGTTGCTTTGGCTTGAAGTTGAAAGGCACTACTTACTGCAAATGGTGGCTTGGGTTTGGCTTGAAGTTGAAAGACACCACTTACTGCAAATGGTAGCATGAAGTTGAAAGGCACTACTTACTGCAAATGGCGGCTTGGTTGCTTTCGCTTGAAGTTGAAACGCACTACTTACTGCAAATGGGGGCGTGGGTGCATTGGCTTGAAGTTGAAAGGCACTACTTACTGCAAATTGTGGCTTGAAGTTGAAAGGCACTACTTACAGCAAATGGTGGCATGAAATTGAAAAGCACAACTTACTGCAAATGGTGGCTTGGGTGCTTTGGCTTGCAGTTGAAAGGCAGTACTTACTGCAAATGGTGGCTTGGGTGCAATGGCTTGAAGTTGAAAGGCATTACTTACTGCAAATGGTGGCATGGAGTTGAAAGGCACTACTTACTGCAAATGGTGGCTTGGGAGCTTTGACGAAGTTGAAAGGCACTACTTACTGCAAATAATGGCTTGGGAGCTTTGATGTTGAAAGGCACTACTTACTGCAAATGATGGCTTGGGTGTGGCTTGGGTGTGGCTTGAAGTTGAAAGACACCACTTACTGCAAACGGTGGCATGAAGTTGAAAGGCACTACTTACTGCAAATGGTGGCTTGGTGTGGCTTGGGTGTGGCTTGAAGTTGAAAAGCACTACTTACTGCAGATGGTGGCTTGGGTGCAATGGCTTGAAGTTAAAATGCATTACTTACTGCAAATGGGGGCGTGGGTGCATTGGCTTGAAGTTGAAAGGCACTACTTACTGCAAATTGTGACTTGAAGTTGAAAGGCACTACTTACTGCAAATTGTGGCTTGAAGTTGAAAGGCACTACTTACTGCAAATTGTAGCTTGGTGCTTTGGCATTAAGTTGAAAGGCACTACTTACAGGAAATGGTGTCTTGGGAGCATTGGCTTGAAGTTGAAAGGCACTACTTACTGCAAATGTTGGATTGGGAGCATTGGCTTGAAATTGAAAGGCACTATTACTGCAAATGGTGGCTTGGTTGCTTTGGCTTGAAGTTGAAAGGCACTACTTACTGCAAATGGTGGCTTGAGTGCATTGGCTTGAAGTTGAAAGCCACTACTTACTGCAAATGGTGGCGTGGGTGCATTGGCTTGAAGTTGAAACGCACTACTTACTGCAAATGGTGGCTTGGGTGCTTGGGCTTGAAGTTGAAACGCACTACTTACTGCAAATGGTGGCTTGGGTGCTTGGGCTTGAAGTTAAAAGGCACTTACTTCCTGTTTGCACTATTGATTTTAGATAAAACGCTACCACTTACGGCTGTAATTTTTGGCCATCTTACTCAGTCCCCTTCCGCTGAGCAGGTGCAGAGAATTCTTCCCATCAATGAAAAATAAAAGTGTTATTAGTTTTTTAAAAAATGTTGAGAATCTCTCTCCTGCCAATCACTCCAAGAAAGCCACACCTTTTCCGGTGGGGGGGGGGAGGGGTTATAAAACCCGGAAATGTGGGTGTGGCTCAGTCTCTGCAAGATGGAGGAGGGAGAGGTCACGACTCGCTGTCTTTAGTGGCTTAGCACCCTACTTCAAATGGTATGAAACTGCACTTAAATTTGATGGCCTTGCACCCTGCTAGAAGTGGTAAGAAACTGCACTTGAATTTGGTGGCCTTATACCCTGCTTGAAATAGAATTTCAAGGATTAGCCGTGAGTCAACTAACAGCCCACCAGCCGTGAGTGAGTGAGTTGCCAGCACAACAGGCTTGATTGACTGAGACGCCAGCCCAAGAATCCATTTGGCGCACAATTTGCATACTAGCCCTCTGGAAACCAGTCCCTTCAGCCCACAACACCCATACTAGCGCTCCAGAAAGCCCCCCCCCCCCCAACTGGCCACCAATATTGGAATTGGTGGAGTGGTGGAATATTGCGTTGGATGACCAGCCCTCCTGTGTGATGCTGGGACCCAACGGGTCCCACTTAGTCTAGTCCCTCGTAAAGCTTTTCAACAGGTCCCCTACAGTCAATGTCAAGATCATAGAACTATAATTGCAAGTGTCTAGTTTCTTCCATTCTTAAATAATAGCACCATATACTGAAGAACAATCCCCACCACATGGTGGCTAGCTCACAAATCAATCTGTTAAATAGGCAGTGACTCACAACCAACTTCCCTTAGCGTTTCCCTCTTGACTTCCACACATATGCTGCATGGTTGCAGACAACAAAACATCTAGGCCCATGTGAAGAGGCAATGGCTTTCGTTTGGCAATAGAAGCCCCTCTACTTCCTATGCTCAACTATTTCACCTGTTATCTGGGAAGAGGACTGGTCTTTGTTGCCTTCCCTCATGGTGGGAACCATTGCGGGGGGATGTTTTTATGTTTTATGTTAAATTCTTTAATGTTGTGTTTTATTCTTATTGGTGTGCTGTAAATGGCAACTCAATTTTCACTACACCAATTGGTGTAGATGACAATAAATATCCTTTATCCTTTGTCCTTGTCCTTGTCCTTTAAGGGGAATCTCTGTCAACTGTTTAAGTTGTCAGAGTGACATATAGAAGCCTATGCCACTGATATAGGAATTTGTGTTTGAATATGCTTAAGCTTTTAGATTCAAGTAATTAAATCTAGGACGAGAAGCCAGTTATCGTTATTGGTGCAGGGGATTTTTATTTTGGTTGCAGGCAGGATATCTATCATCCTCATTGGGCCTAGGTAATGGGTGACTCTAGAGACATAACAAAACTCTTGATTGCCTTCTGAAATGGGCTTTCTGGAAAGAGGGGGTTTGGCGAAAATGTGGACAGACAATAAATGCTGGTCAGTCCAACATTCTACAAACTACTTTGCTCAACAACCTTCTCATCTACAATAGTCATCATGTGTTACAATGGAACAACCAGCTATAAGCTCAATGATGAAAAGGCACCCGATATCATCAGACCCACTA
The DNA here is from genome assembly GCF_010909765.2 of Amblyraja radiata. Lineage (NCBI taxonomy): Eukaryota > Metazoa > Chordata > Chondrichthyes > Rajiformes > Rajidae > Amblyraja > Amblyraja radiata. The sequence goes on from NC_045961.1 coordinate 71,019,373, forward strand.
CCACCCTGACTATGCTTGTATTTCACTACTACCTCCGGGAAGAAGGTAGAGGAAACCATGACAACCAAGTTCTAGAAGAGCTTCTTCCCATCAACTGTCAGGCTCATGAAAACTACACAACACTAATCCCTACAAAACTATGAACTTCTATAGACCGTGCCTTTGGTTGCACTATGGACTAAAAATGTGACCTCTTATGTGACTGATGAAGAAACTTTGAACCTTTGACTTCGCTTTTTGTACTATTATGGAAACTTTGTATGATAGTTCTAAATTATTATTATTTTTTTATTATTATATTTTTAATTGTGTGCATTGCTTTTATGCCTTGTTACGCTGTTGCAAGTGAGAATTTATTTGTTCCATTGTTGGTACATAAGACAATTAAACATTCTAGATCGAGTGACGATTCTTGATATCTATTTCCTCTTATATATTTCGTTACATTTCTGTTTTGTTACGAAAGAAGACACAAAGTGCTCAGTAACTCAATCTGTCAGGCAGAATCTGTGAAGAACAAGGGTAGGTAGAGTTTCAGGGCGGGACCCTGTTATACAAGAATTTTGCCCGAAGAATCTATGACCCAGAGCGCTGTGGCCATGGCGCTATGTTTAAAGCCCATAGCGCTGTGGCCGGTAACGCTATATTTAAAGCCCATAGCGCTGCAGCTGACAGCTCTTTGTTTAAGCCGACAGCGTTCTGTTTAAACCTTTGCGCGCCAAACCGGCAGCGCTGTGTGTATTACCTTTGCGAGGCAAATCTGTAGCACTGTGTGTATTACCTTTGCGCGCCAAATCTGTAATGCTGTGTGTATTACCTTTGCGCGCAGTGTGTAGCTGTGTATTGCTTTATGCACCATCTGCGGCCGGTAGTGATTTGTTTCCAGGTGTGGGGGGGCACGCTCAGGTGCAGTCCCATGCCATTGGGTGTAGTTTGATTTTGGGAGCAGCGCTATTGGCCAGGACTTACCAGAGGTTATTTCAACGTGTAAAGGCTGTGCCGGTAATCCATGAATTAGTTCATGTACAAGAGGGGTTCACCGTCGGGCTGAGTCGCAATCAGTTAGAGGCAGAGTGACAGGGAGGTGTACTGCTGTAAAACGGACCCTGCACATACCAAGACAAGTATTCTTTTTGTTCTCTCACTTGCCAATACATCTGATTTATAACTAAACAGACGAATGAGCCTTTTTCTGTTCTACTAGTCAGATCCTTCAACCTGTTCCCTTGTAACAGACCCTTCTTCAGAATGATCGTAGGGGATTTATTGATTCTAAGGGGTTAATGGATGGTAATAGATTAAACACGTTTTCAGTTTTACTTGCCACTTGGAATTTCACATTTTGAAATGGTTGTTTCAATAAGCATTCGATCTCCCAATAATATGTGCTGCGGCAGTAAAAAAATGTAGTGGTACATGAATAAATAATAAAATGTATCAAAGGTGTGCTGGATTTCAAAGAAACACAACTTGGCTTTTAGTATACACATAGAACCATTGAAATTAAGTGCAGGAGTAGGCCATTCGGCCCTTCGAGCCTGCACCACCATTCAATATGATCGTGGCTGATCATCCAACTCAGTATCCTGTACCTGCCTTCTCTCCATACCCCCTGATCCCTTTAGCCACAAGGACCACATCTAACTCCCTCTTAAATACAGCCAATGAACAGGCCTCAACTACCTTCTGTGCCAGTGAATTCCAGAGATTCACCACTCTCTGTGTTAAAAATGTTTTTCTCATCTCGGTCCTAAAAGATTTACCCCTTATCCTTAAACTGTGACCCCTTGTTCTGGACTTCCCCAACATCTGGAACAATCTTCCTGCATCTAGCCTGTCCAACCCCTTAAGAATTTTGTAAGTTTCTATAAGATACCCCCTCAATCTTTTAAATTCTAGCATGTACAAGCCGAGTCTATCCAGTCTTTCGTCATATGAAAGTCCTGACATCCCAGGAATCAGTCTGGTGAACCTTCTCTGTACTCCCTCTATGGCAACGATGTATTTGAACATTGGGCATTGTGACATCACACGATGGAACGTTCACCAGGGGCTGGGGCTGGTGCTGCTTCTATGGGTGAGAAGCCAGTTTAGTTGTGAGATATTGGGGGGGGGGGGGGGGGGGGGGGCGTTGATTAAAAACGTGCACTTAAACACGACGACCAATGGCAAACCCGTTGGGTCTGATCCCCCAACGCAGCCGTTCCCTACCCGTAGCCCCCACTGGGGGGGGGGGGTGGGGGGCGGGCGCCTCACACACACTAACCACCCCCACACACAGAGTTGGAAAAGTGCATAAAGACCGTTCCCTACCTGTAGCCCCCAGGGGAGATTTGGTCGTCGAAGTCGGGTCCCTGCCGTCTTAAAATATCGTATCTTGAAGTCGTCGAAGTCGGGTCCGTCTCGGCAACGCGTGGGGGGGGTGGTGGGGGGGTTAGCGGTGCGGCATCACACACACGAAGCTTCGACACACACAGAGCCTTAAAAGTGTAAATGCCTGACCTCTTTTCCGTTTTTTCTCTAATTTAATTAAGATGTGCAGGTGGTGTTCTTATCGAGGTTCAGGGGTGAATGACGTAAATATTTTCACACAATATGGGAACATCTCATGTTGTCTTGAAGGCTCCTCGGCCCACATCTGACTCTCTGTACTGTCACTATGGCAACGATGTCTATGAGCACTGGGCATTGTGACATCACACGATGGAACGTTCACCATTGGCTTGGGCTCCTGCATAAGCATATGTAAATGAATCCATTCCGATTGGACATATGTGAAGATTGGGCATTGTGACATCACACGATGGAACGCTCAGCAGGGGCTGGTGCTGGTGAAGGTTCTGTGGGTGTGAAGCCAGTTTAGTTTTGAAATATTGGGGGGGGGGGGGGGGGGTTAGGATTTGATTAAAAACGTACACTTAAACACGTCGAAATGTAATGAGGAACGGATACTTAGAAAGAAAAGAGAAATCTCTACCAAAATGGAAAAGATGTCGGCGATTCAGCGTTCCCCCTTATCCTTAAACTTTGACCCCTTGTTCTGGTCTTCCCCAACATCCGGAACAATCTTCCTGCATCTAGCCTGTCCAACCCCTTAAGAATTTTAAACGTCTCTATAAGATACCCCCTCAATCTTCTAAAATCTAGCGATTACAAGGCGAGTCTATCCAGTCTTTCTTCATATGAAAGTTCTGACATAACAGGAATCAGCCTGGTGAACCTTCTCTGTACTCCCTCTCTATGGCAACGATGTCTTTGAGCATTGGGCATTGTGACATCACACGATGGAACGTTCACCATTGGCTTGGGCTCCTGCATAGGCATATGTAAATGGATCCATTCCGATTGGACATATGTGAAGATTGGGCATTGTGACATCACACGATGGAACGTTCAGCAGGGGCTGGGGCTGGTGAAGGTTCTGTGGGTGTGAAGCCAGTTTAGTTTTGAAATATTGGGGGGGGGGGGGGAAGGATTTGATTAACAGATGTAAATGAAATGATAAAGCTGTTTCACGTTAATTAAATTGGTATCAGCATGGCTGAAGGTATCTTTGTTGGCTCAGTTCCGTGAGAAATATGTTCCAGAAATTTACTGTATCTTTTGGACAAGATTAAAAAAACTAATGAGGTGGTATAATGGACAGTGAGGAAGGATATCTAAGTTTACAACAGGATCTAGATCAGTTGTAATGTCGTGCCAAGCAAAGTTAAATGGAATTTAACTCAGACATGTGTGAGCTGTTGCATTTTTGTATGTCAAACCAGGGCAGCACTTACACAGTCAATGGTAGAGCCCTGGACAGTGTTGCATATCAAGGCGATCTGGGAGTACAGTTCCCTAAAAGTCTTCCAGACTGATTCCTGGGATGGCAGGACTTTCACATGAAGAAAGACTGGATAGACTCGGCTTGTACACGCTAGAATTTAGAAGATTGAGGGGGGATCTTATAGAAACTTACAAAATTCTTAAGGGGTTGGACAGGCTAGATGCAGGAAGATTATTCCCGATGTTGGGGAAGTCCAGAACTAGGGGTCACAGTTTGAGGATAAGAGGGAAGTCTTTTAGGACTGAGATGAGAAAATCTTTTTTTAAACAGAGAGTGGTGAATCTGTGGAATTCTCTGCTACAGAAGGTAATTGAGGCCAGTTCATTGGCTATATTTAAGAGGGAGTTAGATGTGGCCCTTGTGGCTAAAGGGCTCAGGGGGTATGGAGAGAAGGCAGGAATGGGGTACTGAGTTGGATGATCAGCCATGATCATATTGAATGGCGGTGCAGGCTCGAAGGTCCGAATGGCAACCTCCTGCACCTATTTTCTGTGTTTCTATGTTTCCTGTTTCTCATGTTTCCAGTGATTCTTACAAACTTCTCCATGTGTGCTATAGAAAGTATACTATCGGGTTGCACCACACCTTGGTTTGGGAACAGCTCTGCCGAACACCATTAGAAAGTACAGAGACTTGTAAATGTGGCCCAGTCCATCACATAGACCAGACTTCCCACCATTGACTCCATCTACACTTCACACTGCCTTGAAAAGCAGCCAACCTAATGAAAGACTTGTCCCACTGTGGTCATTCCGTCTTTTCCCTACTCCCAACTGGCAAAAGGAACAGAAGCATGAAAGTTTGCATCACTAGACTCAGGAACTGCTTCTTCCCCTTAGTTATCAGGTTTCTGAACAGTACTTCCATTAGCTTGGCTACTGTTCAATTCACCTCTACCCCACTGAGGATATTGGACTTTGTCTAAGGAATTAATATGCCACAATGCACAAAATGCTGAAAACTTTATTCTGCTCCCTGTTCTTCCCGTTTGCTCTACTAATTGTACTTGAGTTTGAACCAATTGTATCTATGCATGGTATATGTGATCTGTTTGGATAGCATGCAAAACAATGCTTTTCAATGCAACCATGTGAAAATACTAAACCTAAACCTAAATCTAAAAAGGTAGCGAGGCAGATTGACAGTGTGGTGAAGATGGCATTTGGCACATTTGCATTCTTGGTCTTGGTTCTTGGTTCTCGGTCCTCCAAAATATTCCAAATGGAATTTAAACTGGAGGCGGCGGAGGGTGGACTTAAGCAAAAAAGAGTCTTTGAAGAAGAAGAGCTACCTTGAATTTAGTTGCGTCTGGTTGGGTAACTATGGTAGGGTGAAGACTATTCCATGCTTTAATTGTGCGGGGGAAGAATGAATTGCTGTACACATCTGTCTTGGTAGCTGGTATCTCAAATTGGATCGAATGGGATAGACTCTTCCAGGCAGAACCGCCTTTTTGATCACGGTCGCTCCCCTGCCAGGTAAGTGGGCCTGGGCCTCCTCCATTATCAGATTGAGGCCCAGCGCAAAGTGGAGGAACAGCACCTCATATTTCGCTTGGGCAGCTTGCACCCCAGTCAAGACTCCTCCTTGTAAAGCTCGACCACAGTGGTTCAATGTTTGTGCAGGGAGGAACTGTAGATGCTGGTTTAAACCAAAGATAGACAAAAAAGGCTGGAGTAACTCAGCGGGTCAGGCATCATCTCTGGAGAAAAGGGAATTCTCTGCCTCAGAGGATGGTGGAAGAAGGTTCTCTGGATGCTTTCAAGAGATAGCTTGATAGGGCTCTTAAAAATAGTGGAGTCAGGGGATATGGGGCGATTAATTGGGAAGGTTATTGAATATAAATGTTGGAACATTGTGGTGTTGATGAGACCACATATGGAATACTCTGTGAAATTGTAATCACCCAGATAAAGGATGGGTGTCATTAGGTTGGAAAGGATGCAGATGATATTTACCTGGATGTTACCTAGGCTTGTGGACTTGAGTTATAGGGAGATTGGATAGGCTGGGTCTTTTCTCTTTGGAAGTCTAAAGAGTAAACTTTATGAGGTGTAGAAGATCGTGGGAGACATTAAGTCAAGTCAAAAGAGTTTATTGTCATGTGTCCCAGATAGGACAATGAAATTCTTGCTTGCTCCAGCACAACAGAATATTGTAGGCAAAAATACAGAACAGATCAGTGTGTCTATATACCATAGAATATATATATATATATATATATATATATCTACACATAAATAAACGGATAAAGTACAATAGGCTGTTATTGTTCAGTTTGTTTGAAGTTGTGTTTAATAGTCTGATGGCTGCGGAAAAGGCTACAAATTTTTGAAGCCTTTTCCGCTCCTGGGCGCTCAAGTTGCTGAACCACGCCACGATGCAACCGGTCAGCATGCTCTCTACTGTGCACCTGCAGAAGTTCGAGAGAGTCCTCCTTGACATTCCGACTCTCCATAATCTTCTCAGGAAATAGAGGCACTGATGTGTTTTCTTTATAATTGCATCAATGTTCTGGGACCAGGAGAGATCTTCTGAATTATGCACGTCCAGGAATTTGAAGTTCTTGACTCTTTCCACCATCGACCCGTTGATATAAACTGTGGGTCCCCATCCTACCCCTTCCAAAGTCCACAATGAGTTCCTTGGTTTTGCTGGTATTGAGAGCCAGGTTATTGTGCTGGCAACATTTGGTCAATCGGTTGATCTCACTTCTATACTCTGACTCGTCCCCATCAGTGATAGGTCCCACAACAGTGGTGTTGTCGGCGAACTTGATGATGGAATTCGCACTATGTCTGGCTACACAGTCATGAGTATAGAGTGGGTACATGAATAAAGTGAACACTCACAGTCTATTTCCCAGGATAGGGGACTCTAAAACTAAAGGGCATAGGCCATATGAGTATAGAAGCTGGGATGTAATGTTAAAATTGTACAAGGCATTGGTGAGACCAAATCTGGAGTATGGTGTACAATTTTGGTCACCCAATTATAGGAAGGATGTCAACAAAATAGAGAGAGTACAAAGGAGATTTACTAGAATGTTGCCTGGGTTTCAACAACTAAGTTACAGAGAAAGGTTGAATAAGTTAGGTCTTTATTCTCTGGAGTGCAGAAGGTTAAGGGGGGACTTGATAGAGGTCTTTAAAATGATGAGAGGGATAGACAGAGTTGATGTGGACCAGCTTTTCCCTTTGAGAATAGGGAAGATTCAAACAAGAGGACATGACTTCAGAATTAAGGGACAGAAGTTTAGGGGTAACATGAGGGGGAACTTCTTTACTCAGAGAGTGGTAGCGGTGTGGAATGAGCTTCCAGTGGAAGTGGTGGAGGCAGGTTCGTTGGTATCATTTAAAAATAAATTGGATAGGCATATGGATGAGAAGGGAATGGAGGGTTATGGTATGAGTGCAGGCAGGTGGGACTAAGGGTAAAAAGTTGTTCGGCACGGACTTGTAGGGCCGAGATGGCCTGTTTCCGTGCTGTAATTGTTATATGGTTATATGGTTATATGGTTATAGGCTTAAGGTTACAGGGGAGAGATTTAAGACGGACCTCAATGGAAACTTTTTCAGTCCATATCTGGTTATCCATAGGAAGAATCTGCAGATGAGTGCCAAAAAGCAGACAGACTTAGCCCAGAGCTTACGTGGATTTTGAACAAGCAGCAACAAAGCGAAGCTGGGAGAAGAACTGATTGGCTGAAGCCTTTGGGAAAGGTGAGTCAGAGGTGAGTCAGAGGTCAGGCAGAGGGGAAAAAACAGTATAAAAAGAGTGCCAAAAAGCAGCCAGACTTAGCCCAGAGCTTACGTGGATTTTGAACAAGTGGCAATAAAGAGAAGCAGGAGGAAGAACTGATTGGCCGAAGCCCGTGGGAAAGGTGAGTAAGTCACAGGGGAAAAACAGTTTAAAACTGAGGAATTTGGTTTGTAAATTGGTAAATTAGGAAATGTATCAGTCAATATGAGCAAGGCTGCTCTAGGGGAGTGGTGGTGAGGGAGTGTGAGTCTTTGGCTCTAGAGTCTTCAGCGAGGAGGCTGAGGAGAGGAGGCTACACAAAACGCTGGACAGGGAGAGGTGAAAGAAGGAGATGTCAAGCAAGCTGATTCAGTGTGATGCTTGCAGTAAGTGGGAGATCAAGGGCACCACTGGTGCCTCTGGCTGCTACAAATGTGAGAAGTGGATCCAGGTACAGCACCTGAAGGACTATGTTGGGGAACTGGAAAAGCAAGTGGATGACCTCAGGTTCATCCGAGAAACTGAGTAATTCCTTGACGAGTCCTACAGTAAGATTGTTACAACTAAGGTACTGGAAGAGAGAAGGTGGGTGATGGTGAGAAAGGGACGGAAACATGGAATGCAAAGGTCCCCGGGTGTTGTACCTCTTGTAAACAAGTGATGTCCAATGAGCCAGATTTGATAAAGAGAACTCGAGGTAAAGGAACCGCTTGGAGGTAGTGATCATAATATGATTAGTTTTGATCTGCAATTTGAGAAGGAGAAGGTTAAATCGGAAGTGTCAGTGATGCAGTTGAACAAAGGGGACTATGATGGCATGAGAGAGGAGCTGGCCAAGGAAGACTGGAAAGGTATCCTAGCAGGAATGACGGTGGAACAGCAATGGCAGAAATTTCTGGGCATAATCCGGAAAACGCAGGATCATTTCATTCCAAAAAGGAAGAAAGATTCTGTGGGGAGTAGGAGGCAACCGTGGTTGACAAGAGAGGTTAGGGATAGAATAAAACTAAAAGAAAATATGTATAACACAGCTAAGAGTAGACGGACGCCTGAGGATTGGGAAACTTTCATAGGACAACAGAAGGAAACAAAACAGGCAATACGGGCTGAAAAGATTAAGTATGAGGGGTAGCAGGCCATGAATGTAAAGAAGGACAGTAAAAGCTTCTTTAGATATGTTAAGGGAAAAAGAATAGCAAAGTCAAATGTGGGTCCCTTGAAGGCAGACACGGGTGAAATTATTATGGGGAATAAGGAAATGGCAGAATAGTTGAATAGGTACTCGGATCTGTCTTCACTAAGGAAGACAAAAAACAATCTCCCAGCAGTACTGGAGGACAAAGGATCTAAGGGGGTAGAGGAACTGAGAGAAATGTTCATTAGGTGAGAAATAGTATTGGGTAGGCTAATGGGACTGTAGGATGATAAATCCCCTGGGCCTGATGTTCTGCATCCCAGGGTCCTCAGGGAGGTGCCTCTAGAAATAGTGGACGCATTGGTGATCATTTTCCAATGTTCAATAGATTCAGGATCAGTTCCTGTGGATTGGAGGATAGCTAATGTTATCCCACTTTTCAAGAAAGGTGCAACAGAGAAAATGAGGAATTACAGACCAGTTAGCCTGACTTCGCTGTTGGGAAAGATGCTGGAGTCAATTATTAAAGAGGTAATAATGGGGCATTTGGATATCAGTAATAGGATTAGTCCAAGTCAATATGGATTTATGAAAGGAAAATCATGCTTGACTAATATTCTGGAATTTTTTGAGGATGTGACAAGTAAAATGGATGAAGGGGAGCCAGTGGATGTAGTGTATCTAGACTTTCAGAATGCCTTTGATAAGGTCCCGCATGGGATAATGGTGACTAAAATTACAGCACATGGGGGTAGGGTGTTGACATGGATAGAAAATTGGTTGGCAGACAGGAAGCAAAGAGTAGGAGTGAACGGGTCCTTTTCAGAATGGCAGGCAGCGGCGAGTGGAGTGCCGCAGGGCTCGGTGTTGGGGCCGCAACTGTTTACCATATATATCAATGATTTGGATGAGGGAATTAGGAGCAACACTAGCAAGTTTGCAGATGACACAAAGCTGGGTGGCAGTGTGAATTGTGAAGAGGATGTTAGGAAGTTGCAGGGTGACCTGGACAGGTTGAGTGAGTGGGCAGAAGCGTGGCAGATGCAGTATAACATAGATAAATGTGAGGTTATCCACTTTGGTTGCAAAAACAAGGGGGCGGATTATTATCTCAATGGGGTTAGGGGGAGATGCAGCGAGACCTGGGCGTCCTTGTACACCAGTCACTGAAAGTTGGCGTGCAGGTACAGCAGGCAGTGAAGAAAGCTAATGGAATGTTGGCCTTTATAACAAGAGGATTTCAGTATAGGTGTAAAGAGGAAAGTTTATCCTGGCCTGGATCTCACAGGGAGCCAATGGGGGGAGGGAGAAATATACTGAGGTGAGGTTTAATACTTGCAGGGGGAATACTTACTGATGGGCCGAAGGGACTACTCCTGGGCTAGTACTGGCCTGATGGGCTGAAGGGGCTTTAATAAAAATCAGAGTGAAATCTCAGTGAAAGGCACTTTTTCTGGACTTTACCTAGCCTGGCTTGGGCCTTTTGGGCCAAAATGCTCCTCCTGGGCTAATACGGGCATTTTGGGCAAAAGTGACTGGTTTCTTGGCTAATAGGGTCGTGGACCAAAATTAATGGTTTCAGGCAGGCCAAACAACTCATTTAATTTCATTTCCATTTCAATTTCAAGCACAGGGCAGGCCAAACAACTCATTTCATTTCCATTTCCATTTCCATTTCAATTTCAAGCATAGGGCATGCTAAACAACTTATTTCATTTTCATTTCATTTAATTTCCATTTCCATTACATTTTCAAGCACAGGGCAGACCAAACAGCTCATAGCATTTTCATTTCATTTCCATTTCCATTTCCATTGTAATTTCAAGCACAGGACAGGCCAAACACCTCATTGCATTTTCATTTCATTTCCATTTCCATTGTAGTTTCAAGCACAGGGCAGGCCAAGCAGCTCATTGCATTTTCATTTTATTTCCATTTCCATTGCAATTTCAAGCACAGGGCAGGCCAAACAACTCATTTCATTTTCATTAAGGGCTAACAAATCAATTAGTGCAAGTACATTGCAGACTCACAGTTCAGTTGATTCACAGCTTAGGATCACAGTTGTGCCCTCTCCCTCGCGATCTTCCAGAATGACTGACTCTTGTCCCGGCATCCAGGGTTTTATAGCCCTGCCCCCCCCCCCCCCCCCCCACCTTCTCCCAGAAGGGGTGTTAACTTCATCATGCTGATTGACAGGCGACAGAACTAATCAGCTGAGGACTAATCAGTGATTTTTTAAACACTCATAACTTTTTTATTTTTCATCGATCGGAAAAATCCTCAGGGCTGCCTCAGCGGAGGAGGACTGCGAGTAAAAAGGCCAAAAATCATAGCAATATAGGGTAGCATTTTTTCTAAATCAATATACAGCACAGACAGGATGTGGTCAAGATGAGACTTTTAGTTATATAGATTTCTCTTACCACAGATGCAGAGTGACCCACTGTTTTTCCAACATTTTCAGTTTTATTTAAGATCTAGCACCTGAAGATTTAAGAGAAAAATAATCATTAAATACTCATTTATACCTCCTGTTACAAAGTATAACATAGCAAAATGGTCTGGCAAAAGCTGCAAAGCAACATTGTCTGTGGTGGAGAAGTCAGCCTGCTAGGTTTCTATTGGATAACTCCTTATACATATTCCTTTCAAGTATTATGGTAAAATGATGACAAATGCCAACAATTTTGCTGTGATTATAAATTCTAGGCCATTATGTAGCTGTACACATTGGAGGAAATTTAAATTTTGAGAATGACTTTGACAAAATTCTAGACATTTTAGGAATGTGTTTGCGATGAAAGTAGGTAAATATCATGAAAAAATGCAGACTTGGCACTTTCATGCTTGATTTTTAATAAATAATCTTGAAAAATGGAAGCAGATACTGAACAAACAATTCCCAAATGAAAAACCCCTGCTAAGAGATACATTGTCAGCATTTGGAATAAGTAATTACAATGGGAAAAATGAACACAGATGCGCTTGGGATTCCAGCACCAATTTTTGGAGGAAGACAGAAGGGATTTTTTTTTAAATAATCTTATTGGTGGTCCTGATGTAGAAGTTGTTTTTGAGGATCAGTAATCATTACCAGCAGCTCCATTGAACAGCAAAGACTTCATAGCACAATGTTATCCTTTATCCTGGTAATAACTCTCATGGAACTGCATCAAGCTACAGTCTTTACTACAGGCCACCATGGCTACTAACTCAGTATCAATGTTAAACTTCCCTCAAGGTCCAATAAAAAAAATCACAAAGCAATACATTGAGTTTTGCTCTATTTACAGGCCTGCGAGGGAGAGGTAACTTAGAACATATTTTGAAATGTATCTATTTTTTTAACCTTTTATCCAATTAATCAGTGAATGTATTCATCTGCTGCTAGGTGGAACACTGCTGAATCACTTCATAAATGGTGACAGTGAGATTGACAATTGGAAAGAGTTCCAGTATTGCAATATAGGCACTTCTAATGCAACCACATTGAGGTGTATGAAGTTAGGAAGCTTACACAGAATTAATAAGAAGGACTTACTGTAGTTAACTTACCAGGCTGATTAATAATTGGTGGAATCAAGTGTAGGTGATTGGTTGAAAGATTAGAAGGAAATTCAGTACTATTTTTTCACAAGATGTAGTCTAGAATCCAGATTTAAAAGCCTGAAAAGTTGGCAATTGCAGAAATATTCAACACATTTTAAACCTAAACAACCATTCAACATATAATAACATTGATCATTGAATGGCGAAGTAGACTTGAGGGCCCAAATGGCCTTATTCTGCTCCTATCACTTATGTCCTTATAACCTGCCAGGCGACACACCAATACCCTGGCTGTGATTAATCAGAATACATCTTTTTCAGACTGGAGTGAAGATAATGGGTTAAATGATCTCTCTCAGTTCTGTATATTTTCAGTGATTCCATATGAAAGTTCCAAGTGGAACAGTAACGCAAATATGAGCAAGGATTGATTTGAAAGGAAGAATGGAATAAGTAGTTTATTGTCTTCTATTCTTTCATTACAGAAGTACCAATAATCATTATCCTCATCTCTATGCTTTTTGTTGATATCTGAAGATCATACAGCAGATTAAAATTAATATATTAATATGTAAAGTGGTATTAAAATAACTAGCTAAAGTTAAATGGGATTGGTAACAAAATATTTGTTGTATTTGTTTGCACAATATTAAATTGTTGCAATGTCTTTACATGGCTTGCAATCTCATGCCCGTGGCTTCCATTTAACTCTTTGGATTGAAAATATAACAATTAAAGTTTTTTTTTTCACTCTCCATAAACTCTCCAAGTCAAGGATGTTTAACTTCAATGCTCCAATATTAAACACCCCAGAGTTTTAACTTCAGGAAGCAGCAGTTTACCAGATGTGATTGCTGTATAGTTTTTATACAAGTTTGTTAACTCTTAAGGTGCAGATAAAAATATCCAAGTTAACATGGTCTTTTGTTTTACATGGGGTGGGTAATATTGCACCATAAACTGCAGGAATATTACTTATTGCTGTTTCTTCCATTAAGGTTTAAAGGAATATTGGGCCAAACACAGACAAATGGGACTAGCTTAGAAGGGGCATCTTGGTCAGCGTGGCCAATTTGGGCAGAACGGTCTGTTTCCATGTTGCATGACTCCAAGTGCTATCACTTATCACCAAGTAGAACAATCCAGACAGTCTTCAGACTGAGAAGAATAGGCCTTTCATGTATATTTGATGACAAATTTGGATAATCTCACCTGAATGATAGTCTTGTATTGCATCATATAACTATTCCCAATATTTTACAGGGATACTCAGCCAAAAATATTTAACTATTTTGGATCTGTTTAGAATCCTTATTATATCTGAAACACTGACTGTTTCTTCTTCCACACATGCTCCTGAATTATTGAGCATTTTAGCACTTTTTGTGCTCTGCCACTAACTTGCAAATCCCTGTATCTCTTTTCAATTCTCCTTTGGATCATTTGGGAAGTTTGGGCTACCTATAAAACATTGAGCTTGAATTTTATTTGAGGACTAGATTAAGTGGGACCCGTTGGGTCCCATGTTCACACAGGAGGGCTGGTCCCCCAACGCAATATTCCACCTCTCCACCAATTCCAATATTGGTGGCCAGTGTGGGGGGGGGGGATGCTTTCTGGAGTGCTAGTATGGGTGTTGTAGGCCAAAGAGACTGGTTTCCAGAGGGTCAAATTGTGGGCCAAATGGATTCTTGGGCTGGCAGCTCAGTCAGGACTTGAGGGCTGGGAGCTCAGTCACTCAGGCCTGGTGAGCTGGCAGCTCAGTCACTCAGGCCTGGTGGGCTGGCAGCTCTGTCACTCAGGCTTGGTGAGCTGGCAGCCCAGTCACTCTGGCCTGGTGGGCTGGCAGCTCAGTCATTCAGGCCTGGTGGACTGGCACCTCAGTCATTCAGGGTTGGTGGGTTGGCAGCTCAAAAACTGCCAGGCATTCTGTCCAAAACAGGTGAGAGACTCTATGAGAGAGAGAAGGGGGAGAGGACGGAGATTCAATTTTAGACATTTTTCATCCTTTTCTCCAGATCACTTCAATGAAGGAGCAAAGTCTGTCCTGACCTGGATCTCACAGGGAGCCAATGACGGGAGGGAGAAAAATACTGGGGTGAGGTTTAATACTTGCAGGGAGAATACTTACTGATGAGCTGAAGGGACTCCTCCTAGGCTAGTACATACCTGATCTTACAAAAATCTGAGTGAAATCTTAATGCACTTTTTCTGGACTTTTCCTGGCCTGGGATGGGCCTTTTGGGCCAAAATGTTCTTCCTGGGCTAATACAAGGATTTTGGGCAAAAGGGGCAGGTTTCTTGGCTAATAGGGGCCTTGTGGGCCGAAATTTGTTGTTTCAGGCTGGCCACACAACTAATTTCATTTCATTTCAATTTAAATTTCAAGCACAGGGCAGACCAAACAACTAATTTCATTTTCATTTCATTTCATTTAATTTCCATTTCCATTACAGTTTCAAGCAGAGGGCAGGCCAAACAAGTCTTTTCATTTTCATTTCCATTGGAGTCTCAAGCACAGGGCAGGCCAAGCAATTCATTGCATTTTCATTTAATTTCCATTTCCATTGCAGTTTCAAGCACAGGGCAGGCCAAACAGCTCATTGCATTTTCATTTCATTTACATTTCCATTGCAGTTACAAGCACAGGGCAGGCCAAACAGCTCATAGCATTTTCATTCAATTTCCATTTCCATTGCCGTTTCAAGCACAGGGCAGGCCAAACAGCTCATTGCATTTTCATTTCCATTTCCATTGCAGTTTCAAGAACAGGGCAGGCCAAACAGTTCATTGCATTTTCATTTCATTTCCATTTCCATTGCAGTTTCGAGCACAGGGAAGGCCAAACAGATAATTGCATTTTCATTTCATTTCCATTTCCATTTCCATTGCAGTTTCAAGCACAGGGCAGGCCAAAAAGCTCATTGCACTTTTATTTAATTTCCATTTCCATTGCAGTTTCAAGCTCAGGGCAAGTCAAACAGCTCATTGCATTTTCATTTCATTTATATTTCCATTGCAGTTTCAAACACAAGGCAGGCCAAACAATTCATTTCATTTTCATTAAGGGCTAACAAATTATTTATTGCAAGTACATTACAGACTCACAGTTCATATAACCATATAACCATATAACAATTACATCATGGAAACAGGCCATCTCGGCCCTTCTAGTCCATGCCTCTCACCTAGTCCCATCTACCTGTGTGGAATGAGCTTCCAGTGAAGGTGGTGGAGGCAGGTTCCTTTTTATCATTTAAAAATCAATTGGATAGTTATATGGACGGGAAAGGAATGGAGGGTTATGGTCTGAGCGCAGGTATATGGGACTAGGGGAGAATACGTGTTCGGCACGGACTAGAAGGGTCGAGATGGCCTGTTTTTGTGCTGTAATTGTTATATGGTTATATGGTTATATACCTACACTCAGACCATAACCCTCCATTCCTTTCCGGTCCATATAATTATCCAATTTATTTTTAAATGATAAAACGAACCTGCCTCCACCACTTCCACTGGAAGCTCAATCCACACAGCTACCACTCTCTGAGTAAAGATGTTCCCCCTCATGTTACCCCTAAACTTCTGTCCCTTAATTCTCAAATCATGTCCTCTAGTTTGAATCTTCCCTACTCTCAATGGAAAAAGCTTATCCACGTCAACTCTGTCTATCCCTCTCATAATTTTAAAGACCTCTATCAAGTCCCACTTTAACCTTCTGCGCTCCAAAAAATAAAGACCTAACTTGTTCAACCTTTCTCTGTAACTTAGGTGCTGAAACCCAGGCAACATTCTAGTAAATCTCCTCTGTACTCTCTCTAATTTGTTGACATCTTTCCTATAATTTGGCGACCAAAATTGTACACCATACTCCAGAATTGGCCTCACCAATGCCTTGTACAATTTTAGCATTACATCCCAACTTCTATACTCAATGCTCTGATTTATAAAGGCCAGCGCACCAAAAGCTTGCTTTACCACCCTATCTACATGAGATTCCACTTTCAGGGAACAATGCACAGTTATTCCTAGATCCCTCTGTTCAACTGCATTCCTCAATTCGTGACCATGTACATCCTATTTTGATTTGTCCTGCTAAGATGTAGCACCTCACACTTATCAGCATTAAACTCCATCTGCCATCTTTCAGCCAACTCTTCCAAATGGCCTAAATCTCTCTGTAGAGTTTGAAAATTTACTTCATTGTCCACAACACCTATCTTAGTATCATCTGCATACTTACTAATCCAATTTACCACACCATCATCCAGATCATTGATGTATATGATAAACAACAGTGGACCCAACACAGATCCCCGAGGCACCCCACTAGTCATCGGCCTCCAACCTGACAAACAGCCATCCACCATTACTCTCTGGTCTCTCCAATTCAGCCACTGTTGAATCCATCTTGCTACTTCACCATTAATACCCAACAATTGAACCTTCTTAACCAACCTTCCATGTGGAACCTTGTCAAGATTAGTTAAACATGACGTTCCAGGCACAAATCCATGTTGACTGTTCCTAATCAGACCCTGTTTATCCAGGTGATTATATATATATTATCTCTAAGTATCCTTTCCATTAATTTGCCCACCACTGACATCAAATTAACAGGTCTATAATTGCTAGGTTTACTCTTAGAACCCTTTTTAAACAATGGAACAACATGCGCAGTACGCCAATCTTCCGGCACCATTCCCGTTTCTAATGACATTTGAAATATTTCTGTCATAGCCCCTGCTATTTCTACACTAATTCCCTCAATGTTCTAGGGAATATCCTGTCAGAACCTGGAGACTTATCCACTTTTATATTTTTCAAAAGTGTTAGTACTTCCTCTTCTTTGATCCTCAGTTTCCATAGATACTCTACTTGTTTCCCTTACCTCACACAATGCAATATTCTCCTTGGTGAATACCGAAGAAAAGAAATTGTTCAATATCTCTTTTGACTCTGCAGATAGTTGTCCACTCTGACTCTCTAATGGACCAATGTTATCCCTCATTATCATTTTGCTAGCTTTTCTAATTTCTTTCTTAAGATTCTTTTTACATTCTTTATACTCCTCAAGCACCTTATTTACTCCATGCTGCCTATAATTATAGAAACATAGCAAATAGGTGTAGGAGTAGGCCATTCGGCCCTTCGAGCCTGCACCGCCATTCAATATGATCATGGCTGATCATCCAACTCAGTATCCTGTACCTACCTTCTCTCCATAACCCCTGATCCCTTTAGCCACAAGTGCCACATCTAACTCCCTCTTAAATATAGCCAATGAACTGGCCTCAACTACCTTCTGTGGCAGAGAATTCCACATATTCACCACTCTCTGTGTGAAAAATGTTTGTCTCATCTCGGTCCAAAAATACTTTGCCCTTATCATTAAACTGTGACCCCTTGTTCTGGACTTCCCCAACATTGGGAACAATCTTCCTGCATCTAGCCTGTCCAAACTCTCAAGAACTTTGTACCTTTCTATAAGATCCCCCCTCAATCTTCTAAATTCTAGCGTGTACAAGCCAAGTCTATCCAGTCTTTCTTCATATGAAAATCCTGCCATCCCAGGAATCAGTCTGGTGAACCTTTTCTGCACTCCCTCTATGGCAAGAATGTCTTTCCTCAGATTAGGAGACCAAAACTGTACACAATACTCCAGGTGTGGCCTCACCAAGACCCTGTACAACTGCAGTAGAACCTCCCTGCTCCTATATTCAAATCCTTTTGCTATGAATGCTAACATACCATTCGCTTTCTTCTCTGCCTGCTGCACCTGCATGCCTACTTTCAATGACTGGTGTACCATGACACCCAGGTCTCGTTGCATCTCCCCATTTCCTAATCGGCCACCATTCAGATAACAGTCTACATTTACCCACATAACCTCACATTTATCCACATTATACTGCATCTGCCATGCTTTTGCCCACTCACCCAGCCTATCCAAGTCACCTTGCAGCCTCCTAGCATCCTCCTCACAGTTAACACTGCCCCCCAGCTTTGTATCATCAGCAAACTTGGAGATGTTGCATTCAATTCGCTTGTCCAAATCATTAATATATATTGTAAATAGCTGGGGTCCCAGCACTGAGCCTTGCGGTACCCCACTAATCACTGCCAGCCATTCTGGAAAGGACCCGTTTACTCCTACTCTTTGCTTCCTGTCTACCAGCCTGTTCTCTATCCACATCAATACTGAACCCCCAATACCGTGTGCTTTAAGTTTGTACACTAATCTCTTATGTGGGACCCTGTCGAAAGCCTTCTGAAAGACCAAATATACACATCCACTGGTTCTCCCTTATCCACTCTACTAGTTACATCCTCGAAAATTTCTATCAGATTCGTCAGACATGATTTACCTTTCATAAATCCATGCTGACTTTGTCCAATGATATCACCACTTTCCAAATGTGCTGCTATCCCATCTTTAATAACTGACTCCAGCATTCTCCCCACTACCGATGTTAGACTAACTGGTCTGTAATTACCCATTTTCTCTCTCCCTCCCTTTTTAAAAATTGGGGTTACATTAGCTACCCTCCAATCCTCAGGAACTACTCCAGAATCTAAAGAGTTTTGAAAAATTATCACTAATGCATCCACTATTTCTGGGGCTACTTCCTTAAGTACTCTGGGATGCAGCCTATCTGGCCCTGGGGATTTATCAGCCTTTAATCCATTTAATTTACCTAACACCACTTCCTGGCTAACCTGGATTTCACTCAGTTCCTCCATCTCATTTGACCCCCGGTCCCCTGCTATTTCCGGCAGATTATTTCTGTCTTCCTTAGTGAAGACAGAACCAAAATAGTTATTCAATTGGTCTGCCATGTCCTTGTTCCCCATGATCAATTCACCTGTTTCTGACTGCAAGGGACCTACATTTTTTAAAATAATATTTTTCTCTTCACATATCTATAAAAACTTTTGCAGTCAGTTTTTATGTTCCCTGCCAGTTTTCTTTCATAATCTATTTTCCCTTTCCTAATTAATCACTTTGTCCTCCTCTGCTGGACTCTGAATTTCTCCCAGTCCTCTGGTAGGCTGCTTTTTCTGGCTATTTTGTATGCTTCGTCTTTTATTTTGATACTATCCCTGATTTCCATTGTTATCCACGGATGCACTACCTTCCCTGATTTATTCTTTTGCCAAACTGGGATGAACAATTGTTGCTGTTCACCCATGCAGTCTTTAAATGCCTTCCATTGCACATCCACGGTCAACTCTTTAAGAATCAATTGCCAGTCTATCTTGGCCAATTCACATCTCATACCCTCAAAGTTACCTTTCTTTAAGTTCAGAACCCTTGTTTCTGAATTAATTATGTCACTCTCCATCTTAATGAAGAACTCAACCATGTTATGGTCACTCTTGCCCAAGGGGCCACACACAACAAGACTGCTAACTAACCCTTCCTCATTACTCAATACCCAGTCTAGAATAGTCTGCTCTCTCGTTACTTCCTCTACATGTTGATTTAGAAATCTATCCCGCATACATTCCAAGAAATCCTCTTCCTCAGCACCCCTGCCAATTTGATTCACCCAATCTATATGTAGATTGAAGTCACCCATTATAACCATTTTACCTTTGTTGCACGCATTCCTAATTTCCTGTTTGTACCAGGTACTCTCAAGTCCCTGCCTCTGCCCCTTACCCCTCCTAACCATGACCCACGTATCTGCCTCCCGTGGTCTTGGAGTGACCACCTCTCTTTAACTCCTCTCTATGACCTCCTCGCTCTCCCTGACCAGACGGAGGTCATCGAGCTGCTGCTCCAGGTTCCTAATACGGTCCCTTTGGAGCCCCATCTCGACTCACCTGGCACAGATGTGGATGTCTGGAAGGCTATCAGTCTCCAAGACCTCCCACATCTGACATCCAGAACAGTAAACTGCCCTTGGCCTCATACTCCCCCCTTACCCTGGATACAATACAAAGTACAATACAATACTATACAAAGTGCTGGAAGAAATCAGCAGGGATCTGACTCCCAATCAGCTGCTTCCTCTAGTCTGCTTCCACCAATCAGCGGCTTCCTCAAGCCCACTTATTTTGAACTGTGAATGGAACGTTGCAGAGTTGGGTACTCCTCCCGCACCAACAGTTCCTGGACCTCTGTGGAAACAAAGCCCCGCGATCGGGTTTTAAATTCACTGCCCGGATGTTACTCCTCCCGCACCAATGCTTCCTGGGCCTCTGTGGAAACAAAGCCCCGCGATCGGGTTTTAAACTCACCGCCCGGAACAATATTATTAATGCCATGAATTAAGAACTTTCCAAAAGTGCACTTGGTTCTCAGACAACCTCCCAATGATCCAGTGATATTCACAAATACCAACTCATTACATTAATTTTTGGGGAGAGGGCAATGAGTAACCATAACACTTACTGAGCTATGCTGCCTTCTGCACAATTCTCAATATAATCTTTATTCTGCTTTATTCCCCTAACCCATCACAGTAAACTCCCTGCAAGATGAGGGTTATTGTTCACCTGCTGAATTGTGACACAACAAGGCTAATAGATCAATTAGACCAGTAATCAGTTAGATCATTGCACTTTTTCAACAATATTTTTGTTGTCCTGCAGGTGCAATACTGTCCTTCTCTATGACTCAGAGGAACTATCCTGCACTCTGTTCATCTGCTGCATCCTGCGCAATTTTGCTCTGGAAAAGGGACATCAGGTGGAGAAAGTCCTGAATGGGGATTTTCCACCATCCATTGATGAAGACTCTCAACAAATAGGTTTGCATAGAACTACCCAAAAATATCCCAAAAAGCTGTAAATGTTTGCTAAATCAAACAAATTTTAGGAGAGAGCATCACAGCCAACATTACAGCCAACAGTCAATGAGCTTTCACAATTTTCCCACCTCACCTCCCTTATTTGGTCCAAGACGTCACTTTACCTTCACATGAGATTCCATCATCTGCAACCCATTTCTACTTCCACCAATCACTTTCCAGTCTCTGTTGCTATCTCAAGGTTTCAAAGTCAGTTTATTGTCACTTGTACCAATTAAGGTACAGTGAAATTTGAGTTACCATACAGCCATACTAAGTGAACAGCAACAAGCCACACAACCATGTAAAACATCCCTCACAGTGGATTCCACATTCCTCACTGTGATGGAAGGCAATAAAGTTCAATCTTCTTCCTCTTGTTCTCCTGTGGTCAGGCAGTCAAACCATTCGCAGTCGGGGCAATCAAAGTCCCCACAGTCGACGATCGAAGCCCCCGTCGGGGAGATTGAAACTCTCTCCTCGGCATGGAGCTCCTGAGTCTGCTTCTTCTTATCAGAAACCACAGGTTTCATGATGTTAAATTCCACAGGCCCCGCGGTTGAGCTACGATCCTCAGCAAGGGGATCGCAAGCTCCGCGATGTTAAAGTCCCGCAGACTCCCGCGGCGTGGAGTGCCGATTCGGTCTCCAGGAAAGGCCGCCAACTCCACGATGTTAGGCTGCAGAGGGGACGAAGAAATGATACAGAAAGAAATTGCATCTCTGTCGAGGTAAGAGATTAAAACACATTTCCCCAACCCCCCCCCCCCCCAATAAAACAATCCAAGGAATACTAAAACATATTTTAACACATATTAAAAATAACAAAAAGTAGAAAGGACAGACAGACTGTTGGTGAGGCAGCCACTGCTGGTGGTGCCACCCGGTGTTTCCACCCTCCCTCCACCACCTAACCCCATCCAGTAGTCCACCCCCTCACCTAGATCCACCCATCACTTGCCAGCACTTGTCCCAACTGTCTCTCTTCGCTCCAATTTATTTGTCTAGTTGAAGGGTCTTAACTTGAAATGTTGTCTTCTCATTTCCCTGACCCACTAGTGTTGTTTCAGCAGTATTTTACTTCGGAGTCACGTGAATGACTACGTGAAGAGCCCGCTCAGCACGCATGCGTGGCATTACGCCAGCAGTGCAACAGCGGCGCATCAGGAGTCAGGCGCTCCCGATACGGAGTGAAAGAACGGACCGTCAGGTAAGCTCTGAGGTCAGGTTTTCTTTCACAGGAGAGCCTTCTGCCTTTCAGGCAGCGAAGAAAGGCTCTTGGATAAACCTGTCCCCCACTCGACTCCACGGAGGAGCATTCCATCTGGGGGGGGGGGCAGCAACAGAAAAGACCTGTCCCCCGCTCGACTCCACGGAGGAGCGTTCCATCTGGGGGGGGGGGGGGCAGCAACAAGGCGGTAGGACCGCTTACCGGGCGCTCCGCGATTTCCCGACACCGTGCCGAGCCCAGCCCGCTGGTGCCTGAGCAGCGGGCAGGATGTAAAGCCACGGAAGAGGCGTCCGGCCGGTGGTTTCCGACTTGTCGGACGGGGACGTCTCTCCACCCGCACGGGGAGGGGAGACAGCCGCTTGAGCCGCTTGGAGCGGCTCCTGGAGCAGGAGCTCCAGCGAGACGCGCTTGTGAGGGGCGCTCTCGCAGGGGGAGTTCAGGCACTCCCTCCACAGTGTCTAGTGCACTGTCCATTGCTCCCTCCTTACCTGAGGGTAGCTTTGGTGACCAGGATGGGCTGGTCAAGAAGAGGGGACGCTGGCTGAAGATGTCGGGAGTATGCAAGGGGTGCAGGAACATGAAGAGCTGCTAGGTGTGGTGGACCGCTACGTGGCAACCCCACGTGCAGGAGGCCGTTAAAGGCCCTGCAGGAGAGGTGGTCAATAAGGCATATACAGCTCCAGAGAACTGTGAGTCCCTTAAAAGTGCCGGCTGTAAACAGCCAAAAGTGGGGGCACGCTGGGGCAAACATTCGGTACCAGGAGCTAAAACTGCAGCAGATCCTCAGGCTCCTGACGTCAGCCATCATATCGTCTGCTCATTCCATGGACAAATACAGAGATGACCACAACCTTCGTAAACAAATCATAAGACCTGACATAAAATCCTAAATTTGCGGGGTTGTGCAAAACCCCAGCCACTGAGCCAGACCCACTGCTCTTTGGCAAAAACCTCACAAAGCATATGAAGGATATGGAGAGGCCTTAACAAGCTTTCGGTCTCATGAGGGCAGGCCCCGGGACGAGCAAACCAAAAATAATAATCCCTAAGCAGCAGCACCCCATCGCGTCCATCAGTCGACGTCTACCATATGGGACTGGTGAAAGCTCGGGGTCCGCATTCTATCCCCGGAAGTCTTCTTTAGACCAGGGCCCAGAGCGGACCCCATGGAAAATGTGCCACCCCCCAACATCACCGCCACGTCAGACAATGTGCAAGACTCGTTGGACCGGCAGGAAACAGAAGAATACCCATAACCATGGAGGTAGGTGGGTCTGGTTCCTACCAGCGTATAGAAAATAGGGGCTTAATACTAACAGGGGGGGGAGATTAAACCTGTTTAAAGAAGCACGGGAGTTTATCACGAGTGATCAGTATATACTCAATAGCATTAGTGGATACAAAATACAATTCATACTAGGAAAATTGCCACCAGTTCAACAGTCACCCCAGAGGGTATTTTCCCTCTCCGTTAAAGAAACGAGAGGGACAAGCTGAACTGGTGAGACTAATTACAAAGGGTATCATGGGAAAACATGAACCCTTGGAATTTGTATCAAGTATATTCACTAAACCCAAAAAAGATGGTGGATGTCGCATCATCATTGACTTAACTTCACTAAATATGTTTGTTAAGTATATACATTTCAAAATGGAAACGGTTGTTACTGCCAAACAACTAATTTCCGAAGGATACTTCATGGCAAGCATTGAACTTAAAGATGTTTACTATTCAGTACCATTCACAAGGATCATCGCAGATACCTGAAATTTACCTGGATGGGGCACCTATGGCAGTTTAAAGCATTACCCAATGGGTTCACATCAGCCCAAGATTATTCACCAAGATACTAAAACCAGCTCTGGCAATATTAAGAAGACAAAAACATATTGTCATGGCATATCTTGATGATATCTTAATAGTAGGCAAGACCATGGAATTGACTATGTTAGCTGTATCAGCTACCAAACAGTTGTTCGAAACCCTGGGATTGTCTTACATCCAGATAAATCTAAGTTGAAGCCATCCACAATCATGGACTACTTGGGCTTCACAATTAATTCAGTCTACGTGACTGTAACATGGCCAAGAGACAAAACAGTTGAATTGGCACAACCATGCAACAATTTAATGGTCAACGAACGACCAACTATTCGACAAGTAACAGAGTAATTGGGAAAATGATAGCAGCATTTCCGGCTACACAATTTGGACCTTTGCACTGTCAAAACTTACAAAGAGCAAAGGTACAGGCACCAAAACGACATACAGGTCATTTTGATCGTGTCATGAAGTTACCCACTGAAACAATATCAGAACTACAGTGGTGGGCAAAAAACGTTTGGCATAGTTTTCAGCCCTATTATCATCACTAACCCTACGTTAGTTATCCAAACAGATGCCAGTGCTCAAGGCTGGGGAGCAACTAACTCTATATTCAGCACAGGTAGTAGATGGACTAACCCAGAGTCATCATTACCACTTACACTGGGCATTAATTATCTAGAGATTTTGGGTGACTTTTATGGTTTAAAAGCATATGCACAAATATGCATCACTTGCATGTACGGTTACAAATAGATAATACTACGGTGGTGGCCTACAATAACCATATGGGCGGCATAAAATCGGTATCATGCGACAAGTTGGTCAACACAATTTGGCAATGGTGTGTCAAAAGACATATTTGGCTATCAGCAACTTACCTGCCAGCTAAGCTAAATACAGTGGCAGACACCAGGTCACGTAAATTTAATGACAACATCGAAAGGATGTTAAACCCAAAAAAATTTGTAAAAGTTATCAAGCAATATGGCACGCCAGATATCGATTTATTTGCATCAAGGCTAAATCACCAGGTACCTATGTATGTCGCTTGGGAACCAGACCCTGAGGCAGCAGCGGTAGATGCGTTCGCGCTGGATTGGGGAAATTCTTCTTCTATGCATTTCCTCCCTTCTGCCTCATCAGTCGGGGACTACGCACAATACAAATGGACTCTGCTTCAGGTATTTTGATAGTACCCGACTGGCCTACGCAGCCATGGTTCCCAATACTCCATGACATGGTTGTTGAAACTCCGATGGTATCCCCCAGTGACCCAGAGTTATTAACACCCAGTGTCGGGCACAAGCCACCCGTGCCATGAAAAAAATCAAACTCCTGGGTTGCAGATTCTGCACAAACCACTTCTGGGACTGGGATTATCAGAACAAACCGTCGACACCATGTCAGCATCCCTCCGAACATCCACTAAAAAACAGCACTTGTCCAGCATCAAAAAATGGGAGAAGTACTGCTTGGATACAGGGACCACCTACTCAACCGCTACAGTTACCAACGTACTGGAATTCCTGGTGAACCTTCACCACGATGAAGGACTCAGCTACAGAGCCATCAACACAGCTAGAAGTGCCCTGTCTGTCTATTTAAAGCCAGCTCCAGGACAACAGGCCATGGGGTCCCACCCGCTGGTGGTTAAACTAATGAAGGGTATTTACAACTCTAACCCCCTAGACAAAGGTACACCCATACATGGGATGTCAGTGTGGTCCTGACATACCTCAGGGGATGGCCACCAGCCAGATCCCTCAACCTGGAACAATCTATGCTCAAAACACTCATGTTGATGGCACTTGTATCTACACAGAGGGTCCAGTCACTACACCTATTGCGACTGGACAGCATGCTCACAGTTCCAGACCAGATCTCTGTTGTTATCCAGGGAATGATCAAACAGAGCAGATCAGGAACACCTAATCCAGTCGTGGAATTCCGGGCTTAACCGCCAGAACCACAGTTATGTGCCATGACCCACCTACTATCCTACATAGACACAACCAAAAGTTTTCGAGGGAGATGAAAAGCCTTGTGGGTCAGTCATATAAAAACCTGATGGTCGGGTGACGAGCCAAACCATTTCGAAATGGCTTAAGCAGGTGCTAATAGCTGCTGGGATAAACACTAACATGTACAAATCTCACTCCACCAGGGCAGCATCCACGTCGATGGCCAAAAGAATGGACGTGCCTATAGACCACATCCTGGCTACAGCAGGATGGTCGGGGGAAAGACCGTTCAGAAATTTTATAATAAGCCGTTGGCAAAACCTGCTTTATTTGCAGAAAAGTTTACAGACTGCAAATATTTAATTTAAGCCCAGGGGAGCAATTTAATTTCTTTGTTGTTATTGTTAAAAAATACCATTGTGTTTTTCTACAAACAGATTCATTGGTTGATTACGATAACACACTTCCTCCCTCAAGGACTTCGGCGGTGCGTGAAGTAATACCTGTTACACGGTTTGAAATCACAGAGCTTTGAAGTCTTCACGTAGTCACTCACGTGACTCCGAAGTAAAATAGTAAGATTAAACGAGAACTTACCAGTTTGAAGTTTGATCTGTATTTTATGAGGAGTTACGATGAGGGATTACGTGCCCTCCGCTCCCAACCTCAATAATATGGGTCAAACTGATAAACTGATGTTACTTTTCTTTACTATGTTTCCTTCAATAACTGTGTCTATCTGTGATTCCACACCGCTGCTTTGAAGTATGCCGCGCATACGTGCTGAGCGGGCTCTTCACGTAATCCCTCATCGTAACTCCTCATAAAATACAGATCAAACTTCAAACTGGTAAGTTCTCGTTTAATCTTACTATTTTATATGCTTGGATATATAAAGGACATCTTGTTGCTTAGAATAAGGGTGCATCAAATATAGATTGATAGATGATGGCATGAATATGCATGTAGTTAGAAAGTAATGAACCACCTTACAGGTAAATGGGTTTATTCTCGAGGCATCAGAAGGCCAAATGGGTATGTTGCTCTGGATCCTCAGCAGCTCCAGCCTATCTAAGGCAAGGTTCATGAAATGTAGATTGACAGCAAGTCTACATTTCTGTTTTAACCATCTCGTCCCTATTGCACCCATTTAAATTGTCTAAGTTAGAGTTTAGAGTTAATTTAGAGTAAAATACCAGAGCTGACATCCTGTCACAATGTTTAGTCTCAAAAACAAGTAAAACATGGATTATGTAACTCCTTATAAAACCATAGATGAATTCACTTAACATATTTCCTGACTTTCCATAAACCATCAGATACTGCTGTTCCCAAAATGCCGACAAATTCCAATACATTCGCTGCAGGAAGAGAGTTGAGGTTCCCACTTTTGCGTGTTCCTTTGTAGGTCTCCTGCTTAACAGCCTTACTGGGAGGATGGTATTTCTTGTTCTTAATTTGTTGTAAAATTAGAAATGTGGGCACGAGAACGTGTTCATGATTTAGCTACCAGCAATAGAATGGAGAACCCTTTCTGCTTATTCAATTACAAAAAAGAAAACTGAAGAATGGAACAAAATTGGAAACTTTTACAAGGAATTTACTGCCTGTAATGACAGCCTATTGCTTTTGTCACAAATTGCTTTCATGCAGATTCCTCTGGCTAAGGTTAGTGGTTAGGCATTTTCTAATTTTCGTCTGCAAGAACAAAACGTGGGAGTGTCAGGGTGTAAGTTCATTTGTTGGCATGTAGCAGACAGTTCGTGTTCAGATATTTATCCATTTTATTTCTCCTCAGAAACAAGATCTGAATGAGTCCCAAGTGCCCCTTGTTATTGTAACTGATATTCTAGAAACAATGTACAATGTCGATCATTAATCTCACCTATTTACACTTGGCCCAGTGCTCATCAGAGAGATGGCTCTCTCTTCCAGTTTAGTGACATGTGGTTTGCAGGCTAGCCGTAAGCTCCTCACAACTTTCACTTAGAAGAGAAATGAGAAGCAATTGCTCTCAACATAGTTAATTAATGCATGTCTGAGCATGCAAGGTGGTCTACCTTTTTCTGAAAAAGGAGGGCATTGGTTATGGGGAAAGGTGCATGCCTGAACGACAATGAAGGGTGTGAGTGAGTGCAGAGCATTCTTGCCTGTCTGAGTGAGGGAGGTGTTGGTGTGTGGGGAGGGAGTCTGCCTTTGTTAATGTGGGAGGTGGGAGGTGGGGTGGTGATGTCTGCCTCTCTCTCGTGTGAGAAAGCATGTGTGTTATACAGTCATACAGTGTGGAATCAAGACCTTTGGCCCAACTTGCCCACACCAACATGTCCCATACTTTCTCTCATCACCCTCCACACCAACTTCTAACCTCTAACCTGCCTCTGTCTTGTATAAGATCCCACCCCCCTGCCAAACTTGTTTAAACCCACCCATGTAGCATGAGCAAACCTGCCTGCCACAGTATTGATACCCTCCAGTTAAGGTGCAACCCATCCCTCTTGTACAGGTAACCCCTGCCCCTGAAGAGATCCCAATGGTCTAGGAATCTGAATCCCTGCCCGTGCTCCAGCACCAATTCCTCAAACACACTTTCATCTCCCCTATCTTCCTGTTTTTTACCCTGTTTTTCACCTTACTCTGGAAACCAGAGATCACTACCCTGGTGATCCCATCTTTCAACATTTTACCTAACTCCCTATGCTCATACTGTAGAACCTCCTTCCCTTTCTTACCTATATCATTTGTGTCAACATGCATGATGACTTCCAGCTGCTTCCTCTCCCCTTCAAGTTCAAGTTACATTTATTATCACATGCACCAATTGGTACAGTGAGATTTGAGTTACCATACAAATAAAAAGAACACAATACACAATTAACATGAACATTTCACACAGCGGAATCAACGTTTCCCACTGTGAGGGAAGGCAATAAAGTTCAGTCATCTTCCTCTTTGTTCACCCGTGGTCGGGGCCTAGAACCCTCCACAGTCGCCGTTACGGACGGCCCGATGTTCAGCCCCTCTCGCCGGGATGATCGGAGCTCCGGCGTCAGAACGGAAGAACACACTCTGCGGCTTGGAGTTTCCGAATTGGCTGCTTCCTATCGGAGACTGCGGCTTCCCTCTCCCTTCTCGACTCCCTTTGAGAATGTCATGCAGCTGCTTTGAGACACTCTGGGCCTGAGCACCAGGGAGGCAGCAAATCATCCTGGAGTTGCGACTGCTGCCGCAGAATCTCCTATCTACACCCCTAACTATAAAGCCGCCTACCACTATGGCTCTGCCTGCCGTTGTTCTTCCTGCTGAGCCTCAGTGCCAGGATTGTTGTCACAGCCCTGCCTCCCAATGCTGTTCAACGTTGATGTGTCATCCTCCCCGTCAGCACCCAAGAGGGTGTACCTGTTTTGAAGAGGTACAGCCACTGGGGTCACCTGCACTCCCATGTTTAATTCCCTTCCTCATGGTCACCCACCTTCTCTCGTCCTGGACCTTCAGTGTGACAACTTCGGTATTTGTCTTGTTCAAGAAGCTCTAATTTTCCCAAATGGTCCTGAGGTCATCCAGTTGCTGCTCCGGTTCCTTAATGCAGTCATTTTCCCAAATGGTCCTGAGGTCATCCAGTTGCTGCTCCGGTTCCTTAATGCAGTCATTTTCCCAAATGGTCTTGAGGTCATCCAGTTGCTGCTCCGGTTCCTTAATGCAATCATTTTCCCAAATGGTCCTGAGGTCATCCAGCTGCTGCTCCGGTTCCTTAATGCAGTCTTTAAGGAATTGCACCTGGACACACCTGCCATTGGTGTGTGTCATCAGGGGTACCAGCACCTTCCCTGACCTCTCACATCCTGCAGGAGGAGCATTGCAACAACTTCCCCTGCCATCACCACTGCAGCTAAAACAACAGTCTTACGAGCAGACTATCTTATCCACCTCTGTGATAGCCTCCTTGGCTCAGCCTCCTCGCCAAAGACTTGCATTTTACCTCCACACAGCACTTCACCAACACAGCCTCTCTCGCTCCACTAGACCTTGGTTTTTTTACATTTTTTTTATTTGTTACTCACTTTAATAATTTGGGTGCTGCACCCAGTCCTATGGTTAACTTTAAATTGCTCTGCCTCTCACCTTAACTGTCTTCACTAATGATTCTGTTTTCCATGTCCCCCACTGTTCTCAAACTAAAGTTCTTTGATTATCATGTTGGGATTTCTGTGTACTTGTGCGTTCCTGCCTCCGTTTATAATGTTTGTGTCTGTCTGTCTGGTCTCGAGTGTGGGTCTCTATATGCATGCATGTGCAACTCTCTGAAGAATTTAAGCATTGCCTCTGAACCAAGCACACTGATGTGTAATTCGTAGTGTTAGGACATTCAGTCTGACCTATCTTGTGTGGCCATATTTTGCCATTGCTCCGTTGCAAGTGGCATCACATATTTACATTGAGTTCTGCAAACTCTTCCTGCCAGCTTTTTATTTTGGATCCCCTCCTTTTATGGATCATAATCACCAGTGGGCCCCTATCCAAAAAATGGGGGAGCACACTCCCTCTCCTTTCCTGCCCCTCCATCTGAGATTCTGCTCAGCCAGATCATAAAAAGCCTTGAGTTGGCTTCGAGGTGAGGAACCTTTAAGAGCTGGAGCCTTGAATGCTGTGCGCATAAGTGCTGGCAGCTGCCTGAAATTTAACAATCATTAGTCGGGTCATGCGCCGCTTCTCTTGTGAGGAAACGTTAGCTAGTGAAATCGTGCCTGGACTGTTGGACAAGGATTGCTATCTCAAACCGCGATCTTAATGCACCGGCATGAAACAGTGTGGGTGAGCCGTGCAGCACGGAGCAGATGAATTTCCAGGCAACCGTGCATCATTATTGAGCACTTTATAATGAGTAGCGTGAACAGCTCCACAATGTGACAAATTGTATTTTTGTCTCAAGGTTCAATGCATGGCTTCTCTATTCATTACCATACTTCAGACGTATTTAAAAGTTGAAAAGTCTTGGGGGAACTGAAATATGGCTTAAAACTGTATTTTCTTTTCTGAAAAATGAATTAGTACTAGGAATTAACAGACCACTAAAACCCACTTTCTCTGGGCCTTGGCTGCTATTTATTTCCTGTGTCAATGCACTTGGATTTAATTAGCATAATAATGCTGGTATTTGTGCTAACCCCTTAATCAGGAAATCAATTCCATCACAAGCTGTATTGCTTTTTTTTTGCTTCTCTGAGTTGGTATTACGAGTAACTGCTAAGTGTTTCAGTATGATCACTGACGCTGCAGTACAAAACTCTAAGAACTTACTGCTCTCTCTTGGATCAGAGCACAATCTATCCTCAATCTTCTGTTCATCAAGACCCCCAATCTACAAATAGTTTGATCAGAATAACAAGTTATAAAAAGAGTCATGACCGCAAACGGCGTCTGTCCTTTCTGTTCACAGACTCATTGTTCTTCCAGCATTTTGTTTTTTGCTCAAGATTCTGGCATCTGCGTCCTTTGTGTCTACAGATAATTTCAGCAAGTTAAACATCAAGATATCTCAGCTTTAACTCACATGTGACCATTCATATCCCTGCCCCCCCCCCCCTTCCCCCCCCCCCCCCAAAAAGAAAAAAACACTCAACCTAATCCATCTACAAACAATAACTGGAACAGGAAAAGTGATGGAGACATACAATTAGGAAACTGGCTCTTCATCCCAACTTGTCCATGCTGACCAAGATGCCCGATCCAAGCTGGATTTGCCCTCGTCTGGCCGATATCCCACTAAATCATTTATGTCCATGCACAGTACTTGTCCAATTGTATTTTAAATGTAGTTATTGTTCCTGCTTCAACTATTTAATCTGGTAATCTGTTCCATATACCCATCACCCTCTGCATAAAAAAGTTGCCCCTCGGGTTTCTATTAAATCTATCTCCTCTGATCTTAAACCTATACCCTCCAGCTCTTGATTCCCTTACACTGGCAAAAAAAAGGACCCTGTGGAGTTAACCTATCTATTCTCCTCATGATTTTATACACCTCCATTAGA
Source organism: Amblyraja radiata (assembly GCF_010909765.2). NCBI lineage: Eukaryota > Metazoa > Chordata > Chondrichthyes > Rajiformes > Rajidae > Amblyraja > Amblyraja radiata. The sequence continues at coordinate 71,051,476 of NC_045961.1, forward strand.
GTTAGTTGCCAAGTCATAACTTTGTGGGATCCTGCTGTGCTGCCATTTTCCACAAATAGCATTAAATTGTTTTCTTCATTCCCTGTCAGCTATCTTTTGCATTGAATTTGATTTTAAGTTTTATTTTTGCAAGCATATCCAAAACCACTACTTGATCAGGATATCCTGTGGGCGTGGAGGGCCATAGATAATTGCAAGACCTTCCTTTGCCTTTAATAAAAATCATCAGTAACAACTCATCCCTTTAATCGTTGGCACTTTAAATTCCACATCTGTTTATATTCCAAGACAGAATTGTGGGCAAGAGAGATTTAATTTTCCACATACTTCCAAAATAAATCTCAATGTAAAAATAGTTTTTATAGATGTGGAAATATAGAAGAAAAAGTCATCAGATAAATTAACATTTACAGAGAAGAGCAATTAAGGAACTTTAATTTACAGAAAAAATGTGAAGGAAATAGTTTAATATGCTGAACAAAATATACATATGAGAAGTTTGGGAGTTCATGTTGCAGTTACATAAGACATTGGTAAGGCCACATTTAGCATATTGTGTTCAGTTTTCGACACCGTGATAGGGAAGATGGTGTCAAGCTGGAATGGTGAAGGGAGGATTTATGAGGATGTGGCCAGGACTCAAGGGCCTGACCTATTGGGAGCGTTTGAGCAGGCTAGGACTCTTTCCTAATCATGGGATGAATAGATCATGTAGGCAAATAGAGTCTCCTGCCCAGTATTAAGAACCAGAGGGCATAGGTTTAAGGTGAAGGGGGAAAGATTTAATAGGAACCTGAGGGATAACGTTTTTACAGAAAGGATGGTGGGTATATGGAACAATCTGCAAGAAGAGACAGTTGAGCTTGGTACTATCGCAGCATATAAGAAAATTTAGACAGGCACATGGATAGGATAGGTTTAGGGGGGTATTGGCCAAATGCAGGCAGGTGGGACTAGTGTAGATGGACATGTTGGACGATGTGCGCAAGTTGGGCTGATGGACCTGATTCCACGCTCTATGACTATGACTCTATGAAAACATAAGTGCTGGTGCAACTCAATGGGTCAGGCAGCAATTGTGGAGGGAATAGGTAAAATACATTTTGAGTCGGGACCCTTGTTCAATCTCCCTATTCCTGTAATTTCTCTTTCAGTGCTCCCCCTCTAAATCATCAAATACCGAGAAATTCCAGCGCAATTAAAGCAATGGAACACTAACTGTTTTGGTCCTGCTACCATCAATCAAGATTCATTTGCAACTGAGGTCAGTGTCAGATGGTGCAGGAGTAGGCCATTCAGCCCTTTGAGCTAGCACCGCCATTCAATGTGATCATGGATGATCATCCACAATCAGTACCCCATTCCTGCCTTCTCCCCACATCACTTAACTCCACTATCTTAAGAAGTCTGTCTAGCTCTCTCTTGAAAGCATCCAGGGAATCAGCCTCCACCACCCTCTGAGGCAGAGAATTCCACAGATTCAAAACTTTCTGTGTGAAAATGTTTTTCCTCACCTCCGATCTAAATGTCTCACCCCTTATTCTTAAACTGTGGTCCCTGGTTCTGGACTCCCCCAACATCGGGAACATGTTTCCTGCCTCTAGCGTGTCCATACTCTTAATAATCTTATATGTTTCAATAAGATCCCCTCTCACCCTTCTAAATTCCAGAGTATACAAGCCCAGCTGCTCCATTCTCTCAGCATATGACAGTCCCGCTGTCCAGCCATCCCGGGAATTATCCAGGTGAACCTACGCTGCACTCCCTCAATAGCAAGAATGTCCTTCCTCGAATTGGGAGACGAAAACTTCACACAATACTCCAGGTGTGGGTCCACTAGGGCCCTGTACAACTGCAGAAGAACCTCTTTGCTCCTATACTCAACTCCTCTTGTTATGAAGGCCAACATGCCATTTGCTTTCTTCACTGCCTGCTGTACCTGCATGCTTACTTTCATTGACTGATGAACAAGGACCCCCAGATCCCATTGTACTTCCCCTTTTCCAATTTGTACTTGACTCCATTTAGATAATAATCTGCTTTCCTGCCTTCTTCTCAGAGGAGATTTCATGTGGTCAGGGGCGGGTGATCTAAGCTTTTGGTGACAGAAGGGTGGTCAGCAGACCAGCTTCCAAAGAGGAGAGGACAACAGATTGGTGAAGGGAAGGAAGTGCAGTTGATTGGAGCACTGGAGGAGTGGAGGGGCCCAATTATTTAGTTTAGTTTGGTTAGGTAAGTTTATTTATTGTCATGTATACAGAGATACAATGAAATGCTTGATCTGCACATTATCCAGTCAAATAACACTTATAAAATGGATCCTCTTCTGGAACAGCATGTAGATAGTTGTTATGTTCCAACACCATCTTGCAACTTTCAAACCTCTGAAAAGTCCAACCTTGGCTTAAGGAGATATGTTATTTCTTATTATCCCACTTGAAGGCCAGTGTCTTGGCAGCACTGGATCAATGAAGTAGGGGTCAGCCTGGCCAAGGGTGATGCCCATTTGCTTCTTCACTATCACTGTGCAACTGCCGTAGAATGCCCTCCTTCTGCGCGCTCAGTCGGAGCACCACTGCCGACACAACAACTTGCAGCCACTGTAAATGTGCAGTCCACCATGTCCAGCTGTCACCCCTTTGCTTCCGCATGCTGAGATTGCCTTGTCTCACTTCACAAGCCAATTGTGGAAATGTAGGCACTTTCCCTGGGTCACAGGAGGTGAGTTTGCAGACCATTCGCAGCAACCAACTTTCCCCATCAGGTTCCACCAATGCCATCTTAGAGAATTATTGCTGAAGGCAAGTGCTTAGTAGTGAGCAATTTGGAATAATTATAGAAGCAACAGCGAAGGAAGAGTATTTCTGGGTTTCATCAATAACACCTCTGTCTAGATATATGGAAGGCAGCCCTACATAAGACAATATTCTCACAGAAAACCCTACTACGATGGATAGTCTCAAGACAATGACATTCAAATTCCCCCGTCACCCTCTAGAAAATTATAACAAGAACAGCATGGAGACACGTGACACTGAAAATGAATTTGCATTGCCATTGCAAGGATGACCCACCACAGAAAATGTCCGGTCAAATTTACCCATGACCCAGGATGAGCAGCATAATTGCTCCAGGCTTAAATCAAACCACAAGCCAATCCTGTTTTGGGTACTAATTTGTTCTTTTGTTTCCTTTGCATGAGGGAGTTTGTGTTCTTTGGAGCACGTATCTAATCTGGTGCAAGCAGTGCATTAGTGGAAAGCAAAAAAAAGGAAAATGTAGCAATGAAAAAGAAACCCAGTCGTATGGAACTTTATATTAAAGGAATTCATATGTCAGTGGGATGTTACAAAGTACAATGAAAATTATAATGCATTTCCTTACAGCCTATGTGAAGAGGAAATTGCAGAATAGCAGGATGAAAAGTGTGGGAAATGCAATAACAAACAGACACTTCAACGGAACCTTGGATAGTCATCTCAAACTTTAATAGAGGTACATGGCATGCAAATCAGGTAAAACACATTGATCGCAAGTGAAACGTTCACATGAATTCATTGACTGAAACTCAAAACATTGCACAGATCTATTTAATAGTAGTATTGAACAATATAGAAACATAGAAAATAGGTGCAGGAGAAGGCCATTTGACCCTTCGAGCCAGCACCACCATTCATTGTGATCATGGCTGATCATCTACAATCAGTAACCCGTGCCAGCCTTCTCCCCATTTCCCTTGATTATGATAAATATTGCCACCTGCGTAGCAGTGACCAAATAAAAATCAATATAAAAGCACCAGTGAAGGATCAGCATATCTGTGCTTCATCAATAACAACTCCATCTGGACAAAGCAAAATTATAGTTATTCTTATTAATTGGAAGCAGAATGCAAAAGGCATTTACCCTATTTCCTTAGGGTAATATCTTTTTTCCAAACCATTGTCATCTTAGGTGCAACAGGCATATTTGGGTAATGCTCCTGTCCCACTTAGGAAAGCTGAACGGAAACCTCTGGTGACCTTGCGCCCCACCCAAGGTTTCCATGAGGTTCCCGGAGGTTTTGGTCATTCTCCCTAATAGTCGAAAGTGGTTTCCGCGTAGTCGAGTCTTCTTCTATGTTCCTGCGATTATTTCAACAAATTCAAAACCGGCCTCGACTAAACATAGGTTGCCGTTTGGTCGAAGCCAGTGGAGTGGGGTTGCTATTTACTTACAGGCAGTCGAAGGCAATCTCCTTCGCTGACCGGCCATTTTGATTGGCTCATTGGAGTTTTCAGCAAACTTGGTTTTCAGGACCTAGAAGATCCGCCGGAAGGTAAAATGCCCGCTAACTTTATTAAACTTCTTAAAACTGTCTCCACTCCTTCTCCCCTCCCCCTTCTCTCCCCCTTCTCTCCCCGTTCTCTCCCCCTTCTCTCTCCCCTTCTCTATCCCCTTCTCTCCCCCTTCTCTCCCCTTCTCTTCCCCTTCTCTCTCCCCTTCTCTCCCCTTCTCTCCCCTTCTCTCCCCTTCTCTCCCTCCCTCCACGCTCTCTAAAGGATTTACCGTGCTCTGTGGCAGCCGTTTACCTTCCTCTTCATCGCGCAGACAGGGCTCCTCCGCTGTCCCTGGACCCCACCTTTGCGATGTGTTTGTGTGTGTGTGTGTGTGTGTGTGTGTGTGTGCGGTCAGTAGCAAAGATCCTGTAGGATCTTTGGTCAGTAGATGCAGCTCATGCTTCGGTCAAGGCTTTTCAGGCGAGTGACCAAAACCTCTGGCGACTCATGGAAACCTTGGGTGGGGCGCAAGGTCACCAGAGGTTTCCGTTCAGGTTTCCTAATTGGGACAGGGGCATAACATGCATGTATTTTGGTTGTGTCATGACACTTCACTATGAGGAAGTTCATTTTTCTGAATAGTTGGCAGAATTTAGGCAGAAGTATCAGATCACAACCCTGGAAGTCTTTCCTACTACGGATCCTGTTGTCACAATGGTGCAGCACGGTGGCGTTGCTCCCTTACAGCACCAGACACCTGGGTTTGATCCTGACTATGGGTACAGTCTGTATGGAATTTGTACGTTCTCCCCGTAACCTGCATGGGTTTTCCCTGGGTGCTCCAGTTTCCTTCCACACTCCAAAGATGTACAGGTTTGTAGGTTAATTGGCTTCGGTAAAGATTGTAAATTGTCCCTAGTGTATAGAATAGTGCTAGTGTATGGGAGTCAGCGTGGACTCGGTGGGCTAAAGGGCCTGTTTCCATGATGTATCTCTAAATTAAACTAAACTAAACTAAACTAAACTAATTTGTCAATTAAACCAATTCATTGTGCTACCAAACAAAGTATCCGTGATTTTGTTGGATGGACATAGAGGAAGAATAATATTACTCAGAAGGAACTTCAAATTCTATTGGAAAAACTTCAAATGCTTTCCCTGTTTAGGAACAAATGACTCAAAATTACAGTATAGCTATATTTTTCAACAATGTTGTAACACAGGATGGTGATGGGCACACATTTGCAGCAAAGTTTTAGTCTCCATATTTAAAAGACGATATGTTTGCATTGGAGGCTGTGCAGAGAAGATTGAACTGTGAGATGAAGGTGTTAATGTATAAAAAAAAGGTTCACCAAGTTTTGCATAGTTCATTTTCATTCATGGCTCAGTGGGAAAAAATTAATTTTAAGGGGTTTAAACGTTTTTTTTTAAATGATAATCACTACGAGTAGATAGTCATTTTAGACTCATTTGATGCACTAATTCCTGCAGGGAAATATTTTTTTTACCTTGTTTCGCTTACATTTGACTCCAGCCCCACCATTATTGCGGACTCTTAAATACCCTCTCAAATGGCCTAGGAAAGTTCTTTGTCAAGGATAATTATGAATGGACAAAAAATTGCATTTTCAGTGATACTTCAATCCCACAAAATCAACTAAAATACAAAATAGATATACTGATGCACTTTCTTTACAATGTATTGCTTCTGCCTACTTTTGAATTGTTAGAGCACAGAAGTCCTTTTAGCCCACTGCAACAGTTATATCAGGAGCCAACATAATCATTGTCCCGTTTCTTCCACTCATTCTCTACAGCCTTCAAGTGTCTATTAAACACCATCTTGAAAGCATTGGTTCTAACCAGGCAATGAGCTCTAGATCATTATCATTCTGTGTGAATATTTTATTTTGTTTGTTGATTTTGCCAAAATTATAGATTTCTGGTCCTTGAACTATCAGCTAATGGAAATAGTTTAATTCTGTTTACTTTATCTAAATTAGTCATAATCTTGTGAATTATGTATAATGTATATTTAATTCCGGTTTGGATCAAACATAAACAGGTAAACATCATGGGAAGGAAGGAAATCATTCTCCCATAGTTCTTCGAAGGCAATGGTCTTAGATCATCAGTTGCTCCTAAAATAACAATTTACATTTAGACATAACTCCACTTGATCCCAGCCTTGTCCTACCATCCAGGAGATAGCAGGATAGTATACACCCCCTTCTGACCACTGCTTCCTCTTTTTAATATGTAGCTACCAGAACATCCTTTGACTAATGAGCATAACCTTCTAACTTAAGCAGCATAAAATCTCGTGAAAGTTGAGGAAACATCATTCAAGACTTGTCAAAACTTCACAAGAATCTTTAGAGGAAAATGTTCAATGCTCAAGAGCTCTGATTCCGGCAAGAGACAGACCATATAACATGCTGGTTTGTCTGTTTGCTGCTCCAGGACAATCCATGTATGTTTTGCGTTCACTTCACATCTGGTTGCATGCTTTAGATATACAGTCATTACAGAAACGTGGGACACACAGCAAGCAACCCAGCGCACAGCAAGATCCCATGTGCAATGATGATCGATCATACATTTTCTTGATTGAATCGGTTAGCAAGGAAGATTTCACTATATTTTTCTAAAGCAGTGCAAAGGGGTCCTTTATGCACGTTTGACAGGTCGGGCAAGATTTTATTTCAGAGGCTCTTCCGGAAGATGAGGCCATTAACAGTGCAGTAAGGGCAGCCCATATATATTTAGGTTTTTTTGCTAACCTGCAAACCATGCAAAGTGACCATCGATGGAAAGATCTCTGAAGATAGACAAAAAATGCTGGAGTAACTCAACAGGACAAGCAGCACCTTGGGATAGAAGGAAAGGGTGATGTTTCGTGACCCTAAAAGTCACCCATTCCTTCTATTCAGAGATGCTGCCTGTCCCGCTGAGTTACTCCCGCATTTTGTGTCTATCTTTGATGTAAATCAGCATCTGCAGTTCCCTCCTACACAAATGATCTCTGAGGTTTGTGGACAGACAATGTTCAACTGCAGATCCAACCTCCTACATTATCATAATGGGAGATAGCACAATCTTCTACAACTCAGCTGTTAATGGTCTGAAGAAGGATCTCAATGCAAAACCTCACTCATCCTCCTCTCCTGAGATGCTGCCTTTCCTGTTGAGTTACTCCAGCATTTTATGTCTTTCTTCAACTATTAATGGGTTGCAGAACATAAACAATACAATGAATCATCTGTGACCTGACAGTATTGCTTCTCACCTCTTAACAGATTAAAGGAGACTCCAGTAGACCCAACACGACACTAGCTAACACTCAAGTACAGTACTGAAGGAATGCTGCATTGAGGTGAGCACCACTTTTGGATGAGCCGTTACAATTAAATATTGCCGTCTCAGTCAGATGAATATTAACAATCCCACTGCACTGTTTTCAAGAAAGGCAGTGAAACCCACTCTGATTACTTTGATAAACAGTAATATCTCAATCAAGAAAGGATAATTAACTAGTCACCATGATATTGTGGTCAATGGCATCTTGCAATGTAACAGATTTGTTGCTGTGTTTCCATCTTTTTCATTGAAGATTATATTTCCGAAGTATAACGCTGGCTGTGAGATAATCAGGCACATTCTGTAGTTGTGAAATATAAGTTTTTTTCACTTTTTATGTTTTGTTTCTTCTCACCTTAAGAAAAAACCCAAAAAACAAAAGATTATCAAAATTACTTTTAAAAAGTTAGAGAAAAAAGATGGAGACTGAAAATAAGGCGACTTATATTGCATAACTACGGGTCACGTCTTATAATGGTAAGATTGAGAGATCAATCAAGTATAAAATCGAAGAGATTTCATCAAAATAAAGCTGCAGTGTGGGCGGTGGAAAATGAGCGGCCACAATGCAGTGGAAGATCACATCTCCTTTCATCACATCATCAGAGATAAGTACTTGAATATTCTCCAGCTTCTTCATGCTTTGGGTTCATCTAACACACCAATCACATTGCCATCATTAGAGAATATTCAGAAGCTATAGACTTGTATGGAAAGAAAACACATGTTTGAAGAAGGGACCTGACCCAAATCATCTGTTCTTTTACTTCCGCTGAGTTATTCCAGCAGTTTGTTTTTTACTTATGAGGATAGGAGATATAGAACCAACCTTCAAAATAAGGGGGGAAAAAATTATTGTTCACAATTTAACATGCAAGGATATTTTAAGGCTAACAAAATGGATCACTGGGGCACTGAATTGTGTGGGGGCACACTGACACTGTACCATTCAGGAGAATTGATGAATGCTCATGTTAGGACACAAAGTACAGGAGCAACTCAAAGGTCAGGCGGCATATCTGGAGAACATGGATGGAGATTTCTTCAGAAGGGTCTTGACCCGAAGCATCATTTATCCATGCTCTCTACAGATGCTACCCCGCCTGCTGAGTTACTCCAGCACTTTGTGTACTTTTGTATCTTTACCAGTATCTGCAGTTCTTTGTTGCTACTAAATGTTCATGTTAATTGGCCCTCACTGAAACCTTCTCGATTAGATCAGGAAGGGACATTAATATGCTACATTAACAAATCATTAAATACATAACCTTACCATTTAATATTCTGCTGTTTGCATATGCAGTGAGCAGTCACTCAACATTGTTACATAATAGCTCTGTCCTCATGCTTTTAGACCATCTGTATAAAATACTTTATCCATCAATGGTGTTTGAACACTCAGAGATGCCATCTTAGTTAGAGTGTGTTGCCATTGATAATATGTAATTCTGCAAATTTACGTGTAGGAAGGAACTACAGATGCTGGTTTAAACTGAAGATCGATACAAAATGCTGCAGTAACTCAGCAGGACAGACAGCATCTCAGGAGGGAAGGAATCTGTCACATCTTCAGTCTGAATAAGGGTCTCGACCCGAAATGTCACCCATTCCTTCTCGCCAGAGATACTGCCTGTCACGCTGAGTTACTCCAGCATTTTGTGTCTATTACCCGTTAACACTCTATATATTTAAGTTAAGTAGATAATTATCACCCATTGAAACTGTTTATCTTCGGTTTTATGTTTAGAAAATAGAAAATCCTAGCTGGTCTCCTAGAGAATGTTTGGTTGCCCTAATGTATAAAGACTTCCATATCTGCAACTTCATTGCCTCTGAGCGACTCAGTTCACAAGTCACAACACCGTCAAGCCACTTAAAATGCATTATAACCTCTTAAGTGAATGGTTGTAAATCGAAATGCACCGTTGCTATCCTTTGCAGGCTTAACTAAATATAGAAACTGCAAACATTTAAAAGATTATTGTGCAAAGAGTTGAAGATCTGAAGACATATTTTCATTAACAATTTCCTTTATACTGAGCCGAACAAAACTTTCATTTTTAACCTAATCCTTTGAGTTAGCCCCAAGGTTTTAAAGAGCACACAAGAGAACAAATGAGGCCAGCTGTTTATCGCTTTTCCTCATTTTGTATGTTCTATGTTGTGTCAGAAATACCAGCTGTTGCAGCACCAGAAAAACTGGCTTTTAATCCACTCTGATTATAGAGATGTTTGGGTGATTAAGTGTTTTTGCCAAAGAGGAAATAACTAAGCTTTCAGTATGCACAGGTGTAAAGTGCATAACCCCACCATCGACAAGGTCCAGACTACAACGGAACATCCTGAAGAGCAATCTCAAGGCCATCTGGGTGAAAGTTCGAGGTGAAAGGACATCCTTATCCACAAATCTGACAGTTTACAGAAGCGTTCTATTTTTTAAGGAGAAATGTCCTAGTGTTCTTTGCATCAATCTCCAATGTCAACTAGAAATAAAACATATTTGTTCACATGTTTGGTAAAGGACATTAAACTGTGTGTAATACATTTGTCCCTGCATTCCACACATTCATTTTTTGGGGGGGATTTATACCTTCTGACCATTGTGAAGGCTTGAAAAATGTGTATGTGCATGTAGAGAAGAGGAGGGGGTGACGGTGGTGGAAGAAGGAGAGATTCATGAGGCACATTTTTAAAGAGAAAATAATATGTTGTATTTAAATAGCAGTTTAATGAACTGTGCTAAAGAACTTTGCAGCCAATAAAGTACATTTGTTTTGAAGTGTGACTATTAATGCAAACAATTTGTGCACAGCAAGGTCTTGACAGCACAATGGAGCAAATCCTCCATCCAGGTGCCAGCACTTCTGTTGGACATCTGCATTTCTCAGTGCAAGTCTTGAAGGCCAACACTGATGCAGGTCTCTCCAATGCATTGTGTGCTGCTACGTGATGCTCCTCAGCACCAGTGAACTCCCCAAGGCATACAACAGCATAGTATAACCCTGCTCTGACGTCCCAAATGCATTGTGTGAAATCTACCTGTCCTCTGAACCTTCATCAGTTTTAATCTGATGAAAATTCAATCATCTAATTGAACTAAATAGGAAGCAACAACTTTTTCGACAATGGTAAATAGGCCTTCATATTTAATATATGTCAATATATACAAATATATTTAATGGTAGACACAAAATGCTGGAGTAACTCAGCGGGTGAGGTACAAATCTCTGGAGAGAAGGAATGGGCGGCGTTTCGAGTCAAGTCCCTTCTTCAGACTGGTTAGGGATAAGGGAAACGAGAGATATAGACGGTGATGTGGAGATATAAAGAACAATGAATGAAAGATGTGCAAAAAAGTAATGATAATAAAGGGAAAAGGCCAGTGTAAGCTGTGTGTAGAGTGAAAATGAGAAGCTAGTGCAACTTGGATGAGGGCGGGATTTCATGGCTTTGTGCTTTTGTGGTTTAATTTGAAAAAAATAATTGTCATATATATTTATTTTTTACTCACTTCCAATTTTCTTTTGAATGTTTGTGAATCTCAAAAACATTTCCAAAACTCAAGTTCTGTGATAGTTTTGATAGTTGGTGAGCTTGGGATCAGATCCCCCTGGTGGGCAAAGCTTTTATATGTGCGCAAGTGGCCATTCCTGCTTGGAGAGGTTGCATCTTGAACTACACAGTCCTGGAGATTACCAGTGCACCGGCATCTACATCCGATACTTCACATATTTTCTTCATGGAACTGACGCAGGCCTTCTCACCTTTGGAGCTAGGCTGGCTCTCAGACCATTCCCATCACTATCATTTCTGCATTTACTTTCCTATAACCTATTCTCACATGCATGATCATGAACAAGCAGCACTCTACTCTCCTCCCCCACTCTCCAATGAACTTACCAGCATGTATTTGAGGTGGAAGAAAACCAGGAGCTCACAGGAAGAACGTGCATACTCCCCTCATTGAACAGCAGAGGTCTGAATCAAACCCAGAACCCTAGTGCCATGTGGTAACAATACTACCTGCTACACTACCACAATTCCTGATGGAAGATTGCTTCTGGGACCACAATAGAAGAAACACCATGGTCCTAGAGCAGGCAGCCACCATTTTAGGGTTTATGTTCATCAAAAAGAGAAGCTGGGGCCTCCCATTGAGAAAGAGGACCTCAGTCAGTATAGCACTGTCTTAGTATAGTGCTGGAATAACAGCCAAGGGGCTTGCATTCAGAGTTGCTGGTGTGGTGCTTATACCAGGAATGTTTTGTTAGTGGAAGGAATTAACTAAAAATCACAATTGGATCGCACAAACAGATAAACAAGTGGTGCCTTGTTATTAACGTTAATCTGTGCTTAGTGTCATAGTGGTAGAGCATAGAGACATTGTAAGTTATAATGCCACCCATTAGTGAAAGATACAAACTCAAGCTTGGTCTTTCCTCATTCTAGGGAGACATTTAGGGAGAGTGTTAAGAAAAATAAAATTAACGGTGATTACTTTATCATGCTCATTTTTTATTATTTGAATATGAAAACTGACTGTAGCTTTAAGAGTTAGGAAATATGATTTGCTCAGCTGGATTCACACACACATTTTGAATGAATCTATTTCAAAGGACACACTTGGCAGATAGAGTTAACAAAACTGCAGAACTCCAGAACTACAAAAAATCAAGCAGAATTAGTGTTATTTAAAAAATGTCCCAAATAGATCCATCAACATTTTGGAGAGCTATTGAAGCATTCCAGCTTTATTTATTACGCTGTCAATAAACAGACAAAATTTCATGGAGATCTAATAATTTGTCTACTTCAATTAAATATTTAGGCTTCTTTTATAAATACTGTATTACAGGCACATGGTGGCATAGTGATAGAAGACTATTTAACCAATCCAGATTGATCTGGCAAACATGCATTTGGATCTGCCATATCCATTTGTCTATCTTTGCTTCATGGCTCTACCTCAAGAAATCTATTATGATGATGAATTGTTTAATCAACCCAATATCACTGCTTTCAGTATATTCCTGTTTTTTTTAATAAAATGGTGGACTCTGCATGGTCAATCAGGGATACTGACCTTCCCATCATTGAATGGGGGTGGGAGATTGCAACCTTCACATGGTTCACCCTGTTTCGACTAATGCAATCAACCCGATGTGCACAAACATATAGTGTTTTGTTAGGCTGTGCACGCCATACGCAAGAAGAAGAAGAAGTTCATTGAATGGATTCATTGGAGGTGCTGCCTCAAAAAGGAAGACAGCATCACCAAGGACGCACACTACCCTGACCACGCTTTCATTTCATTCTTGCCATTGGGAAAATTGTATAGGAGTCTGAAAACCAGGACCTCCAGGTTCAGGAAAAGCTTCCTCTCAACAACCATCAGGCTATTGAACACTGTAAACATCAAACTATGAATTGCCTACTAGGGACTTCGGTTTGGTTTTGCACCAATATTATTTTTTTTATTGATCAAACCTTTTTTTGTTTGGTTAATATGTTATCTATTGAGTATTGTGTTTATAGGCCTTTAATCTGCTGTAAATAAGAATTTCATTGTTCCGTTTCGGTACATATGACAATTAAATACTATTGACTCTTGACACTTCTCTTTGACTTGCTACTTGAATGTGTGCAGAGAATAGTCCCTGCCCTCAGCAATGAATGTACTAGCACTTGATAGTAAGATTAAACGAGAACTTACCAGTTTGAAGTTTGATCTGTATTTTATCAGGAGTTACGATGAGGGATTACGTGAAGAACCCGCTCAGCGCGCATGCGCGGCATACTTCCAAGCAGCGGTGTGGAATCACAGATAGACACAGTTATTGAAGTAAACATAGTAAAGAAAAGGAGACATCAGTTATCAGTTTGACCTATATTATGAGGGTGGGAGCGGAGGGCATGTAATCCCTCATCGTAAATCCTCATAAAATACAGATCAAACTTCAAACTGGTAAATTCTCGTTTAATCTTACTATTTTACTTCGGAGTCACATGAGTGACTACGTGAAGACTTCAAAGCTCTGTGATTTCAAACCGTGTAAGTTTTATTTCACTCACTGCCGAAGTTCTTGAGGGAGGAAATGTGTTATCGTAACCAACCAATGAATCTGTTTTTCGAGAAACAAAAATGGTATTTAGTAACAATAACAAATTAAATTGCTCCCCTCATTTAAATTGCTCCGCCCGCTTAAATTAAATATTTTCAGTTTGTAAAAATTTTCTGCAAACAAGTCAGGTTTCGTCAACGGCTTATTGTAAAAATGTTCTGAATGTCGTTTCCCTCGACCATTCTGCTGTCGTCAGAATATGGTCAACCGGTACGTCCATTCTTTCGGCCGTTGATGTAGACGCTGCCCTGGTGGAATGAGATTTGAAAAAGTTAGTGTCTATTCCGGCAGCCTTTAGTACCTGCTTGAGCCATCTTGCAATGGTTTGGCTCGTTACCCGGCCATAAGGTTTTTTGTGGCTGACCCATAAGGCTTTTTCACTCCCTCTGATGTTATAGGTTGTGTCTATATAATATAGTAGATAGGTCATGACACACAACCGCGGCTCTGGCGGGTAAGCCCGGAACACCGCAACTGGATTGGCTATACCTGGCCTGCTCTGTTCTACCAGGCCCTGGATGATGAACGAGATCTGGTCTGGGGTGGTCACCATGTTGTCCAGTCGCAATCGATGTAGTCGATTGCAATCGATCGCAAAAGACAAGATGGCGCCTGCCTGCGGCGACTTTTGCGGAGCTCCGGAAAATAAAAGGCTCAACTACAACTTCCAACAACTTACCTGGATCAGAAAAACGGCAGAAATCAGTGCCGTTTCGGACAACCTGCTTGAGCACCTCAAGGCTCTCGCAATTTCGCGATCTCCCGCAGCTGTGGGAGCCCTGGACTTTAAACTTTCCCACGCTGGCTGTGGAACTCCCGACCCGACTGAGGATCCCAGGTACTGTACCTTGAAACCCCGGGATGACCCCCAGAGCCGACGGGCTGGATCTCCCAGCAACAACGGAGCTGGAGCTGCAGCTGCCGACTTTGAGGGAATCCCCGTTCGTTACGGAGCTGGAGCTGCCGTCTGTGAGGGAATCCCCGTTCCAGCGCAGGTCCGCAGAAACAGCAGGTACAGCAAGTACAGTACCTGGAAACAAAGGGGAAGCCTCCATTGTGTCCGGAAATGTGGCCGTCGGGCAGGACTCCAGGTCAGAATGAAGCGCAGGGGACTTCGGCCCCCTCTCCCTACCATCCTACTGGCTAATGTACAGTCCCTTGAAAACAAAGTGGAGGACTTAAGGGCAAGACTGCTTTATCAAAGGGAGCTGAGGGAATGCTCTGTGTTCTGTTTCACAGAGACATGGCTCACCCCCAGCTCCCCAGACTCAGCGGTCCAGCCTGAAGGGTTCTCCATCCACCGCATGGACCGTACCCTGGCATCTGGGAAGGGGAGAGGAGGGGGCGTCTGCCTCATGGTCAACTCTGCGTGGTGTTCCGACGTGGCAGTCCTGTCCAACTCCTGCTCTCCACACCTTGAACATCTGGCGGTGAAGTGCCGTCCCTTCTACCTCCCGAGAGAATTCACCTCCGTTATCCTGACCGCGGTCTACATCCCACCCCAGGCAGACGTCCGTCTGGCACTGGAGGAGCTGCAGGCCGTGGTCAACAAACACCAGACGTCTTACCCCGAGGCATTTACCACCATTGCTGGGGACTTCAATAAGGCGAACCTCAAGAAATCACTCCCCAACTTCCACCAACATGTCTCCTGCTGCACCAGAGGACCTAACACCCTCGACCACTGCTACACCACCATCAAGAATGCCTATCGTTCTATCCCTCGCCCTCACTTCGGTAAGTCCGACCATACCGCGGTGCTGCTTCTTCCTGCCTACAGGCAGCAATTAAAGAGCGCACCCCCAGAAGTGAGGACAGCACAGAGCTGGTCGGGGGGGGCAGAAGAACAACTCCAGGACTGTTTGGAGTCTGTAGACTGGGCAATGTTCAAGGACTCGGCAACGGACTTGAACGAATATGCCACAGTCGTTACAGACTTCATAAAGTAATGTGTGGAGGACTGCATCCCTACAAAAACCTTCCGAGTGTTTCCCAATCAGAAACCTTGGATGAACTTTGAGATCCGCACTCTCCTGAAGTCCAGACACAGGGCATTCACCTCCGATGATACAGTGGCCTACATGAAGACCAGATACGACCTTGGTAAGGCCATCAAAAAGGCCAAAAGGGACTTCTGCTCCAAACTGGAGGACAAGACAGATGTTCGGCAGCTGTGGCAGGGTCTGAATGCAATCACCTCCTACAAGGCAAAACCAGGAGGCAGCTCGAATGCCGGTGTAACATCACTCCCTGACGAGCTCAATGCGTTTTACGCACGCTTTGACAGGGAAAATACTGATGTGCCTTCCCGATCCCCCATTCGCTGCGATGGCATTTCAGTCTCAGTCACAGAGGCCGATGTCAGGAAATCCTTCAGGGGGGTGAACCCCCGAAAAGCACCTGGTCCTGATGGTATACCCGGTCGTGTTCTAAAAACCTGTGCGGACCAACTGGCGGGAGTTTTTACGGACATTTTCAACCTCTCACTTCTGAGGTCTGATGTCCCCACCTGCTTTAAAAGGGCATCAATTATACCGGTGCCCAAGAAGAGTAAGGTGACGTGCCTCAATGACTATCGACCAGTGGCACTAACGCCGGTGGTGATGAAGTGTTTTGAGAGGTTGATCATGGAGCAAATCAACTCCTACATCGACAAAAACCTGGACCCACTGCAGTTCGCATACCGCCACAACAGATCAACGGTGGATGCGATCTCGCTGGCCCTCCACTCCGCACTGGACCACTTGGACAACAAAAACTCATATGTCAGGCTGTTATTCATTGATTACAGCTCGGCATTTAACACAATCGTCCCCTCCAAACTGGTTACCAAACTCGCAGAACTGGGTCTCTGCGCATCCCTCTGCAACTGGATCCTTGACTTCCTCGTCCACAGACCACAGTCTGTTCGTATTGGTGGAAATGTGTCAGCCTCAATAACAATCAGCACGGGAGCACCTCAAGGCTGCGTGCTCAGCCCCCTGCTGTACTCACTCTATACCCATGACTGCGTAGCGAACCACAGTGCGAACTCCATCATCAAGTTCGCTGACGACACCACTATTGTGGGGCATATCACTGATGGGGATGAGTCAGAGTACAGAAGAGAGATCAAGCAACTGTCCATATGGTGCCAGCGCAATAACCTGGCCCTCAACACCAGCAAAACCAAGGAACTGATTGTGGACTTTGGAAGGAGTAGGAGGGGGACCCACAGCCCCATTTATATCAACGGGTCGAAGGTTGAAAGGGTCAAGAGCTTCAAATTCCTGGGCGTGCACATCTCTGAAGATCTTTCCTGGTCCGAGAACACTAATGCAATCATCAAAAAAGCACGTCAGCGCCTCTACTTTCTGAGAAGATTACGGAGAGTCGGATTGTCAAGGAAGACTCTCTCTAACTTCTACAGGTGCACAGTCGAGAGCATGCTGACCGGTTGCATCGTGGCTTGGTTCGGCAATTTGAGCGCCCTGGAGAGGAAAAGACTACAAAAAGTAGTAAACACTGCCCAGTCCATCATCGGCTCTGACCTTCCTTCCATCGAGGGGATTTATCGCAGTCGCTGCCTCAAAAAGGCTGGCAGTATCATCAAAGACCCACACCATCCTGGCCACACACTCATCTCCCTGCTACCTTCAGGTAGAAGGTACAGGAGCCTGAAGACTGCAACAACCAGGTTCAGGAATAGTTACTTCCCCTCAGCCATCAGGCTATTAAACCTGGCTCGGACAAAACTCTGATTATTACCAACCACTTTCTGTTATTTGCACTATCAGTTTATTTATTCATGTGTGTATATATTTATATCATGGTATATGGACACATTTATCTGTTTTGTAGTAAATGCCTACTATTTTCTGTGTGCTTAAGCAAAGCAAGAATTTCATTGTCCTATACAGGGACACATGACAATAAACTCACTTGAACTTGAACTTGAACTTGACTGGACCCTCTGAGTGGATACAAGTGCCATCAACATGAGCGTTTTCAGGGTAGTTTGTTCGAGGCTGAGGGATCTGGCTGGTGGCCATCCCCTGAGGTACGTCAGGACCACACTGACATCCCATAAATGGGTATACCTTGGTCTAGGGGTTTGATGTTATAGATGCCCTTCATTAATTTGACCATCAGTGGATGGGATCCCATCGGCTGTTGTCCTGGTGCTGGTTTCAAATAAGCAGACAGGGCACTCCTTGCTGTGTTGACGGCACTGTAGCTGATTCCTCTTTGTGGTGTAGGTAGGCCAGGAACTCCAGTGCGTTGGTGACTGTTGCTGTTGTGTACGTGGTCCCTGTTTCCTAGCAGTACTTCTCCTATTTCTTGATGCTGGTTAAGTACTGCTTCTTAGTGGATGTTCGAAAGGGATGCTGACATGGTGTTGATGGTTTGTTCTGACAATCCCAGTTCCAGATAAGGTCTGTTTAAAACCCCCTGCAACCCATGAGTTTGATTTTCTCATGGCATGGGTGGCTTATGCCTGATACTGGGTGAGTTAACAACTCTGGGTCACTGGGGAATACCATCGGTGTTTCAACAAACATGTCATGCAGTACTGGGAACCATGGCTGTGTAGGCCAGTCGGGTACTATCAAACCGTGATGCAGAGTCCATCTGTATTTTTCGTAGTACCTGACTGATGAGGCAGAAGGGAGGGAAAACATAGAAGAAGGAATTTCCCCAATCCAGCGTGAAGGCATCTACTACCGCTGCTGCCTCTGGGTCTGGTTCCCAAGCAACATGCATAGGTATCTGGTAATTTAGCCTTGATGCAAATAAATCGATATCTGGCGTGCCATGTAGCTTGATAATTTTTGCAAATACTTTGGGTTTTACATCCATTCGATGTTGTCATTGAATTTGCGTGACCTGGGGTCTGCCACTGTATTTAGCTTACCTGATAGGTAAGTTGCTGACAGCCAAATATGTCTTTTTGACACACCATTGCCAAATTGTGTTGACCAATTTGTCGCATGATAACGATTTTATGCCTCCCATATGGTTAATGTAGGCCACCACCGTAGTATTATCCATTTGTAACCGTACATGCAGTGATGCATATTTGATGTATATGCTTTTAATCCATAAAAGTCACCCAACATCGCTAAATAATTAATGCCCCGTGTAAGTAGTAATGATGACTTTAGGTTAGTCCATCTGCCACCTGTTAGATAATGATAGGGCTGAAACTATGCCAACTGTTTTGATATAGTTTCAGTGGGTAATTTCATGACCCGTTCATAATGACCTGCATGATATTTTAATGCCTGTACCTTTGCTCTTTGTAGATTGTATAATGCAATGGTCCGAATTGTGTAGCCAGGAATGATGCTACCATTTTCCCAATTACTCTTGCTACTTGTCGAATAGTTGTCAACATGGATTTGTGCCTGGAAGGTCATGTTTGACTAATCTTCTTGAATTTTTTGAAGAGGTTACTAGGGAAATTGACGAGGGTAAATCAGTGGATGTTGTCTATATGGACTTTAGTAAGGCCTTTGACAAGGTTCCTCATGGAAGGTTGGTTAAGAAGGTTAAACTGTTGGGTATAAATGCAGGAATAGCAAGATGGATTCAGCAGTGGCTGAATGGGAGAAGCCAGAGGGTAATGGTGGATGGCTGTTTGTCGGGTTGGAGGCAGGTGACTAGTGGGGTGCCTCAGGGATCTGTGTTGGGTCCTTTGTTGTTTGTCATGTACATCAATGATCTGGATGAAGGGGTGGTAAATTGGATTAGTAAGTATGCAGATGATACCAAGATAGGGGGTGTTGTGGATAATGAAGAAAATTTCCAAAGTCTACAGAGTGATTTAGGCCCTTTGGAAAAATGGGCTGAAAGATGGCAGATGGAGTTTAATGCTGATAAATGTGAGGTGTTACACCTTGGCAGGACAAATCAAAATAGGACGTACATGATAAATGGTAGGGAATTGAAGAATACAGTTGAACAGAGGGATCTGGGAATAACCGTGCATAGTTCCTTGAAGGTGGAATCTCATATAGATAGGGTGGTAAAGAAAGCTTTTGGTATGCTAGCCTTTATAAATCAGAGCATTGAGTATAGAAGCTGGGATGTAATGTTAAAATTGTACAAGGCATTGGTGAGACCAAATCTGGAGTATGGTGTACAATTTTGGTCGCCCAATTATAGGAAGGATGTCAACAAAATAGAGAGAGTACAGAGGAAATTTACTAGAATGTTGCCTGGGTTTCAACAACTAAGTTACAGAGATAGGTTGAATAAGTTAGGTCTTTATTCTCTGGAGCGCAGAAGGTTAAGGGGGGACTTGATAGAGGTCTTTAAAATGATGAGAGGGATAGACAGAGTTGATGTGATCAAGCTTTTCCCTTTGAGAATAGGGAAGATTCAAACAAGAGGACATGACTTCAGAATTAAGGGACAGAAGTTTAGGGGTAACATGAGGGGGAACTTCTTTACTCAGAGAGTGGTAGCGGTGTGGAATGAGCTTCCAGTGGAAGTGGTGGCGGCAGGTTCGTTGGTATCATTTAAGAATAAATTGGATAGGCATATGGATGAGAAGGGAATGGAGGGTTATGGTATGAGTGCAGGCAGTTGGGACTAAGGGAAAAAAATTGTTCGGCACGGACTTGTAGGGCCGAGATGGCCTGTTTCCGTGCTGTAATTGTTATATGGTTTATATGGTTATAGTTGGTTGCTCGTTGACCATTAAATTGTTTCAAGTTCAAGTTCAAGTGAGTTTATTGTCATGTGTCCCTGTATAGGACAATGAAATTCTTGCTTTGCTTAAGCACACAGAAAATAGTAGGCATTTACTACAAAATAGATAAATGTGTCCATATACCATGATATAAATATATACACACATGAATAAATAAACTGGTAGTGCAAATAACAGAAAGTGGTTACTAATAATCAGAGTTTTGTCCGAGCCAGGTTTAATAGCCTGATGGCTGAGGGGAAGTAGCTATTAAAGTCCGGGGTTCCCGCAGCTGCGGGAGATCGCGAAATTGCGAGAGCCTTGAGGTGCTCAAGCAGCTTGTCCGAAACGGCACCGATTTCTGCCGTGTTTCTGATCCAGGTAAGTTGTTGGAAGTTGTAGTTGAGCCTTTTATTTTCCGGAGCTCCGCAAAAGACGCCGCAGGCAGGTGCCATCTTGCTACTCCAGCAGTTACTCCAGCATTTTGGAGGCATAATTGTGCCAATTCAACCGTTTTGTCTTTTGGCAAAGTTACAGTCATATGGACTGAATTAATTGTGAAGTCTAAGTAGTCCATGATAGTGGATGGCTTCAACTTTGATTTATCTGGATGTAAAACAAACCCCAGGGTTTCGAAAACTGTTTTGCAGCTGAAAAACAGCTGACATAGCCAATTCCATGGTCTTCTTATTAGTTTTGCCAGGGCTGTTTTTAGTATCTTGATGAATAACCTTGAGCTGACGTTACCCCATGGGGTAATGCTTTAACTGTCATAGTTGCCCTATCCAGGTAAATTTTAGGTATCTGCGTAGATCCTTTTGAATGGGTACTCAATAGTAAGCATATTTGAGGCCAATGATTGCCATAAAGTATCCTTTGAAATTAGATTCCTTATTTTACATATTCTTGTAGGCACCAGACCCACCTACCTCCATGGATATGGGCATTTCTTCTGTCTCTTCCCAGACCAGCGAGTCTGGAGCGTTGTCTGACGTGGCGGTGATGTTGGGGGGTGGCGCATTTTCCATGGGGTCCTGCTCTGGGCCGTGGTCTAAAAGACTCCCGGGCATAAAAAAATGTGGTCCCCGAGCTTTCACCAGTCCCATATGGTAGACGTCGACTGGTGGACGCGATGGGGCGCTGCCGCTTGGGTATTGTATTTTTGGGGTTTGCTCGTCCTGGGGCCTGCCCTCATGAGGCCGAAAGTTTTTATTCCCATGAGGTTTTTTGCCAAAGAGTAGTGAGTCTGACTCAGTGGCTGGGGTTTAGCACAACCCAAATTCGGGATTTAGGGCAGGTCTTATGATTTATATACGGAGGTAATTTATCTCGCTCTGCGTGTTGCACAACAGTGCGAGAGTGATTTGTTAGTTAATGGTCATCTCCATATTGTCCACAGAAAACGAGCAAATGGTGTGATGGCTGACGTCAGGAGCCTGAGGATCCGCTGCAGTATCAGCTCCTGGTCCGAGTATTTGTCCCGACGTGCCCCCAGATTTGGCTGTGGACTGCCGACACTTTGAAGGACTATAATTTATTGGAGCTGTACATTTTAAAGCCTCATTAACCACCTGCTCCTGTAGGTGCCTGTCGGAGAGGTGGTCAACGCTGGCCGTTAGTTTTTAGGCTCTAATGGCCTTCCTGCACGTGGGGTAGCCACGTAGCGGTCCACACACACCCAACAGCTCTTCCTGTTCCTGCACCCCTGGCATACTTCCGAATTCTTCAGCCAGCGACCCCCTCTTCATGACCAGCCCAGCCCTGGTCACCCCAAAGCTAACCACACTAAGGAGGAAGCGATGGGCAGTGCCTAGGCACTGTGGAGGGTATGCCTGAACCCTCCAGCGAGACTGCCCCTCATGTAGCGTGTCATTACTCAGTCTGAGTTGTGAATCAACTGAAAACTGAACACATGTCTACTAAACTGTGAGTGTGGTTTTACTGACCTGTGAGTGCCCTTAATGTAGTTTAAAAATGAAGTTTGAAAATGAAAATGTGGTTGGTTTGAATTGAAAAGAGAAGGTGGTTGGTTTGAATTGAAAAGAGAAAGTGGTTGGTTTGAATTGAAAAGAAAATGTGCTTTTTTTTAATTGAAAAGAAAATGTGGTTGTTTTGAATTGAAAAGAAAATGTGGTTTGGTTTGAATTGATAAGAAAATGTGGTTTGCTTTGAATTGAAAAGAAACTGTGGTTTGGTTTGAATTGCGAAGAAAATGCAGTTGGTTTGAATTGAAAAGAAACTGTGGTTGGTTTGAAATGAAAATAAACTGTGGTTAGAAACATAGAAACATAGAAATTAGGTGCAGGAGTAGGCCATTCGGCCCTTCGAGCCTGCACCGCCATTCAATATGATCATGGCTGATCATCCAACTCAGTATCCCGTACCTGCCTTCTCTCCATACCCTCTGATCCCCTTAGCCACAAGGGCCACATCTAACTCCCTCTTAAATATAGCCAATGAACTGGCCTCGACTACCCTCTGTGGCAGAGAGTTCCAGAGATTAACCACTCTCTGTGTGAAAAAAGTTCTTCTCATCTCGGTTTTAAAGGATTTCCCCCTTATCCTTAAGCTGTGACCCCTTGTCCTGGACTTCCCTAACATCGGGAGCAATCTTCCTGCATCTAGCCTGTCCAACCCCTTAAGAATTTTGTAAGTTTCTATAAGATCCCCTCTCAATCTCCTAAATTCTAGAGAGTATAAACCAAGTCTATCCAGTCTTTCTTCATAAGACAGTCCTGACATCCCAGGAATCAGTCTGGTGAACCTTCTCTGCACTCCCTCTATGGCAATAATGTCCTTCCTCAGATTTGGAGACCAAAACTGTACGCAATACTCCAGGTGTGGTCTCACCAAGACCCTGTACAACTGCAGTAGAACCTCCCTGCTCCTATACTCAAATCCTTTTGCTATGAAAGCTAACATACCATTCGCTTTCTTCACTGCCTGCTGCACCTGCATGCCCACTTTCAATGACTGGTGTACCATGACACCCAGGTCTCGCTGCATCTCCCCTTTTCCTAGTCGGCCACCATTTAGATAATAGTCTGCTTTCCTGTTTTTGCCACCAAAATGGATAACCTCACATTTATCCACATTATACTGCATCAGCCAAACATTTGCCCACTCACCCAGCCTATCCAAGTCACCTTGCAGTCTCCTAGCATCCTCCTCACAGCTAACCCTGCCCCCCAGCTTAGTGTCATCCGCAAACTTGGAGATATTGCCTTCAATTCCCTCATCCAGATCATTAATATATATTGTAAATAGCTGGGGTCCCAGCACTGAGCCTTGCGGTACCCCACTAGTCACTGCCTGCCATTCTGAAAAGGACCCGTTTACTCCTACTCTTTGCTTCTTGTTTGCTAGCCAGTTCTCTATCCACATCAATACTGAACCCCCAATGCCGTGTGCTTTAAGTTTGTATACTAACCTCTTATGTGGGACCTTGTCGAAAGCCTTCTGGAAGTCCAGATACACCACATCCACTTGTTCTACCCTATCCACGCTACTAGTTACATCCTCGAAGAATTCTATAAGATTCGTCAGACATGATTTACCTTTTGTAAATCCATGCTGACTTTGTCCAATGATTTCACCACTTTCCAAATGTGCTGCTATCCCATCTTTAATAACTGACTCTAGCAGTTTCCCCACTACCGATGTTAGACTAACTGGTCTGTAATTCCCCGTTTTCTCTCTCCCTCCCTTCTTAAAAAGTGGGGTTACGTTTGCTACCCGCAAATCCTCAGGAACTACTCCAGAATCTAAAGAGTTTTGAAAGATTATTACTAATGCATCCACTATTTCTGGAGCTACTTCCTTAAGTACTCTGGGATGCAGCCTATCTGGCCCTGGGGATTTATCGGCCTTTAATCCATTCAATTTACCCAACACCACTTCCCGGCTAACCTGGATTTCACTCAATTCCTCCAACTCCTTTGACCCACGGTCCCCTGTTATTTCCGGCAGATTATTTATGTCTTCCTTAGTGAAGACGGAACCAAAGTAGTTATTCAATTGGTCCGCCATATCCTTGTTCCCCATGATCAACTCACCTGTTTCTGACTGCAAGGGACCTACATTTGTTTTAACTAATCTCTTTCTTTTCACATATCTATAAAAACTTTTGCAGTCAGTTTTTATGTTCCCTGCCAGTTTTCTTTCATAATCTATTTTTCCTTTCCCAACTATATCATAGTCATTAATAGCTATCTGCACATTCAACTCATCCACCTTATTACGAATGCTCCTTGCATTGAGACACAAAGCCTTCAGGCTTGTTTTTACAACACTCTTACCCCTTATACAATTATGTTGAAAAGTGGCCCTTTCTGATTTTGCCCTGGTTTTGTCTGCCTGCCACTTTTACTTTTCACCTTGCTACCTATTGCAAGGTGGTTTGAATTAATAAGAAACCGTGGTTGGTTTGAATTGAAAAGAAACCGTGGTTGGTTGGTTTGAATTGAAAAGAAACGGTGGTTGGTTTGAATTGAAAAGTAAACCGTGGTTGGTTTGAATTGAAAAGAAAATGTGGTTAGTTTGCATTGAAAAGTAAATGTGGTTGGTTTGAATTGAAAATGTGGTTTGAAAATCTATATAATTAAAAGTCAAATCTTGATCACTTCCTATTTGCGTTTTATATTAATCTTATAAAAATCGCTACCACTTACGGCTGTGATTTTTTGCCATCTTTGAGTAAGAGTCCCCCTCCAGCTGTAAGGGCCAGAGGATTTTTCCCATCCATGAAAAATAAAACTTGTTAATGTTCAAAAAACATTGAGATTCTCTCTCCTGTCAATCACAACATGAAGGCCACGCCCCTTCCAGTGGGAGGTACTATAAAACCTGGAAGTGTGGACGTGCCTCAGTCGCTGCAAGATGGGGAGGGAGAGGTCACGACTCTCAATCTGAGCTGTGAATCAACTGAACATTGAACACATGTCTACCAAACTGTGAGTGTGGTTTTATGTGGTTTATTTGGAACTGTATTTGGAAGGAATAAATGTTATGTGTCTTTTAACTGTGCCTTTTAACTGTGCCTTTTAACTGCGTCTTTCCACGTGTGCTAATTGAAAAGTGTGGTTAATTTAAAAGTGTGGCTAATTGAAAAGTGTGGCTATTGACTGTGCATTTAAACTGTGCCTTTATTTTAAAATGTGTTTTGCTTTTTGAATGTGGCTTGCGTTTTAAATGTGGCTTGCGGTGCAACAGTTTTTGGAAGGAGGAACCGTGAATAAATGTTTTATTAGTTCAGGACTGTGTTTAATGCAAAATAGCCGTTCATTCCATGACTTCTGCTTAGTGTAGAGGTGGCGCTGATTGCGTAATTTCTGCTTAGTGGCGAGGTGGCACTGATTGCATCATTTCCAGTGAGTTCAGAGGTGACCCTGAAGGCCCTTGGTGGAGACGTCGTCTTGAACCGTTTGAGTAATTCAAGAGAGCTTACTGCCATACATATGGTGAGTGTGTTTGTTGAATATTATTTAAAGCATGTTTTTGCAGTAGCAGCAGCTCTAGAGGAATGTTTCAGAATAAAAAAGGGTTTAAACATTTGAATCATTTGGTTTAGACACACCTGTGTTCTTATTTTCAAACTACTTACATAAAGTATATGGTTAGTAGCAGCATTCCATATGCTTATCACCTTCTGAAGTTACTTGGCATTTTAGTATTGGTTCTGTGTGCGTGTGTGTGTGTGTGTGTGTGCGCGTGTGTGTGTGTGTATGTGTGTGTGTCTTTGAGTTTGTCTTTGTGTTTCTCTTTGTGTTTGCGTGTATGTGTGAGTGTCTTTGTGTGTGTGTGTGTGTGTGTGTGTGTGTGTGTGTGTGTGTGTGTGTGTGTGTGTGTGTGTGTGTGTGTGTGTGTGTGTGTGTGTGTGTGTGTGTGTGTGTGTGTGTGTGTGTGTGTATGTGTGTGTCTTTTTGTTTATGTGTTTTTGTTTGTGTCCGTGTGTCTTTTGTGTGTGTCTTTGTGTGTGTGTGAGTGTGTGTATAGGTGTTTGTATGAGTGTTTCTGTCTGTGTGTCTGTGTGTGTGTCTGTGTGTGTGTCTGTCTGTGTGTCTGTTGGGGTATGTGGAGTGCTGTGTGTTTGGACTTGCTGCCTGCAGCCTGCTTGCTGTGAGGTTGGACTTGCTTCCTTCACTTTGCTTGGAGTGCTATAAGGTTGGTCTTGCGGCCTGCACTCTGCTTGCTGTGAGGTTTGAGTTGCTGCCTGCATGCTGCTTGGAGCGCCGTGAGGTTGGATTTTCTCCCTGCTTGCTGTCAGGTTGGACTTGCTGCCTGCACGCTGATTGGAGTGCTGTGAGGTTGGACTTGTAATGTTTTAAGAGTCATTCACATTTTAAACTTTAATAAATAATTTTTTCACTTGCCAAGTCTGCGTGTTCTTCATCACAATGGGCATCTAACAAGCAGTAATGTCTGCACTGTCGGAGAGCCACTAAGAATGCATGGGGTGGTGCTGCCACCCCTCAGTGACTGAGCTGCCAGCCCACGAATCAATTTGGCCCACAATTTCCATACTAGCCGTCTGGAAAGCTGTCCCTTCGGCCCACAAAATCCATACTAGTGCTCCAGAAAGCCCCCCCCCCCACTGCCCCACTGGCCAGCAATATTGGAATTGGTGGAGAGGTGGAATATTGCATTGGGGGACCAGCCCTCCCGTGTGAAGCTGGGACCCAACGGGTCCCACTTTGTCTAGTATTCTCTAAAATCAATACAGGCAATCCCAAGGTTAAATAAAGGCCCCTTTCGTAACTGTCAGATACACTCATTTTCCATAGCTACTCATATCATATCGCTCTATATATACTTGCTATAATTCTTTCATTTCCTCGAACAATCACCCTAACACTACACATAATTAACCTAATGTAATATATACTCTATCCAATCAGGAATAAATATCATGAAACATTATATTATTATCATAACCAGCTTTAAAATGGTTAAAAAAATTATGAAAGATTTTGCATTAATTTGGGTTTTCATAAGTCAAGGGCAGTTTTCAGAGGAGTTCCATACATCTTCTTAAGGCGCAGTTCCCAGAACTGACACAGAATTCGAGATGTATTCTAACCAGAGCTTTACACATCTGCCACATAGCTTCCATTCTTTCGTATTTAACTCCCATGGAGCAAAAGACCAACTTTCCATGAAAGTATTAAATTATTTTGTTGCCCGCCAACTAACATTTGATGACTCTTGCACAGATAACCGGACAATCTGTTTTTGCAGAATTCTGAGCTTTAGTTCAAAAAACAAAAAATCGCCTTTTTTAGATCCATAATGGAGCACCTTCACCATACTGATCTCCACCTTGCAGACTTGGCCAAAAATGTAGTCTGTTGCCGTCTCCATTGTGAATTTTGGGTCTCATCCATATTACTTGCTGTGCTACCAAATTCGGAGTCATCAGGAAACAAGGATATATTGCAATCTATTCCTTCAGTTAAGTTATGAAGGAAAATGTTGAGTGCCACCATTCGGTAAATGAAAGATCCCCATATAAGGTAAAAGCGTCTAATCATTTTTTTTGTACAGAAAACCACAGTGTTCTGGATTTCCTGAGACAAGTCTCTTGAAAAGAGTTTCAAATGGCAATTGAACTCATTTTGAACTGTCCCTTTTGCCTAATCCCTTTGATGGCAGCTCCAGAAGCTCTGGGAAAAAGTCAAAACATCCTTTCCTGTGAATGATGAAGCTACAGTGTTTTTATTCGAAGAAACCATAGCATTTTTTTCCTTTTTTCAGAGAGGAACCAGCCGTTGACTGTAAACTGCATTTCGTTGTCTCTGTACTGTACACTGACAATGACAATTAAAATTGAATCTGAATCTGAATCTGAACTGGGTTGAAATCTTCTTTTCAATATGTTTATTAAAAATGTATCATTTAATTTTCATCAATTTTGCATGCAATATTCTACTAATATAATGAACAAAAAGCAATAAACATGTAAAATATGACCTGCACATGATCAAAAAAACCTCTAGACATGGTGTGAATTTTAATTTTAAGTACTAGTATCTCACATAGTTATTGAGTTACAAAGGTAAATTTTCATTTTGTTTAATTAAATCACAAACAAATTCTTGAGAAGTAGGCTTATGATACCACTACACAAAATAAATCTTCCCCCTGCACTTCTATATAACAAACTTCATTCAGCAAAGTGTGTCTATTGATTCAGGGAATAATGTACAATGTTTATTTCAACTTTGTGTTATCTGTCGAACAGTTTGTAAAAAGGTGACTCCTACTGAGGGACGGCTGCCTCTCTAAGCACTGTGCCATGTAATTAACCGTTCTCCCGATTTTCACACTGTTGTTGAATCTTTGGGAGCCAGTCTCTGTAGAGCCATTCTGTTTGCAGTTCCTGAGGTTTGTGTGAGACTGCTCAGCAGTTCACAGTCAAAGGAAGAACCAGACCTTGTGTTAGTTCATAAAGGGCACTCTGGAAAAAAACGTATGCATGATTTCTTGTGCAAAAAGTGTCCCGAAGTCACAGATGAGTGCTATATTCAGGACAGCATAGCTGATAAAACTGCTGCTTCACAGCTCCAGTGACCCAAGTTTAATCCTCACCTCTGGACTATTTGTGTGGAGTTCGCATGTTTGCCTTATGACCATTTTTTGGGGGTGCTCCAGTTTCTCCTACTCCCAAAGAAACTGGCAACCTATAAATTGCCCATAATATATAGATGAATGATAACATCTGAGGGTGTGGAGAGAAAGGAGGGTAATTTGGTTGGAATAAGATGGAATTAGTGTAAAATTGGTGTCGATGAACGTTTAATGGTCAAAATGGGCTTGTTGAACCCAAGCGCTTGTTTCCATGCTTTAGACATTTCATTACACTTTAAACATACAGTGTGAAAACAGGCCACTTTGGCCCAGTTATCACCCCGTACACTAGCACTATCCTACACGAATGACAATCATATTTTACAATTACAGAAGCCATTCAACAACAAAACTCTACATCTTTACTGGGCTAACTTTTTCACCCAGACAGTTGTGAATCTGCGGAATTCTCTGCCACGGAAGGCAGTGGAGGCCAATTCACTGGATGTTTTCAAGAGAGAGTTAAAGCCCTGTCCCATGGTTGGAGTTCATTCCAAGAGCTCTCCCGAGTTTAAAAAATCAAACTCGTGGTAAGCACGGAGAATGAACGTAGCGGGTACGTCGGAGCGCGGGGACGTCTCTTAGCGGCTCGTAACGCTAACGGCAAGTACTCAGGAAGACTCGCTAATGGCAGGTAAGCACGGGAAGACTTGTGAAGATTTTTCAACATGTTGAAAAATGTCCACGAGAGCCCCGAGTACCGACGAGTGGCCATTACCGTAAATCTCCGAGTTCGAATCAGGGCAAACTCGGGAGAGCTCTTGAAATGAACTTGTACCGTGGGATAGGGCTATTAGATTTAGCTCTTTGGGCTAAGGGAATCAAGGGATATGGGGAAAAAGCCAGAACGAGGTACTGATTTTGGATGATCAGCCATGATCATATTGAATGGTGGTGCTGGCTCGAAGGGCTGAATGGCTTACTCCTGCATCTATTTTCCATGTTTCTACGAACTTGAACTTGAACTTGAACTTGAACTATGATTCTTTGGAATGTGGGAGGAAACCGGAGCACCCACTTGAGGTCACAGGGCGAACAAAAAAACTCCGTACAGACAGCACCTGTAGTCATGATCGAACCTGGGTCTCTGTCGTTGTAAAGTAGAACTCCACAGCTGCACCACTATGCTACCCCAAATATTACCCCAAAATATATTCCCTTTGAAGTTTGATTCGGAAATGGAATATAACAGGCAAATGCAAGTATTTTCCATTTTCAAACCAAGCATGATTGTCTAACTCTTCCGATGTAATGGGGAAGCCATTCGACCGCCGGACAATCCCCATGTCCTCCATAAGTTGGAACTCGTCTCGGGCGGGAGACGGCAGGCATGGGTGTGTACCGGCGGTCCCTCGGTGGGAATATGGTGGACCACGCCATGACGGGGCAAGGCCCCGTCGAACCGGGGCATGAGCAACCCTGGAAAGTCGGCGAGCAGGGCTGCGAAAGGTTGCTGGATCTCAGCTACCTCGACCAGTTACTGTAGGGGCGTTGACGGGTTGCGCTGCTTGGCGGGGCGTGGGTCCGACACAGGGACCATGGAACCACCTCGCACATCGACTAACAGGGAGAACGCGCGCAAGAAATCGGCCCCCAGGATCGGTTGGGCGACGTCAGCAATGATAAACCTCCACCTGTACTGGTGGGAGTCGAAATTTAGATTCGCGATCCGCGTACCGTAGGTGCAAATATCGCTCCCGTTAACGGCCGAGAGGACAGGTCCCAGCTTACCAGCACGAACATCTCGGGTGCTTGGAGGCAGGATACTAGCATGGGCACTGGAGTCCACCAGGAAACGGTGGCCGGAAAGGCGATCGTGGATGAAGAGGCGTACGTTGGGGCTGATCGCGTTCGCGTCTATGGACGATCGGCTGGGGCGTTTCCTGGAAACGAACAAGGGCTCCGACATCTTTGAGCTTTGGGTCCGTATTGTTGGTGGTAGTAGTACCATCGACGTTAATTGTAGACCACTGGCCGCAGCGGATCCTCTTCGACGCTGGGCTGGGTCTCTTCTTCCTCCTGATGTCGGTTCGGCTGCACCTGTTGTGTGACCAGGGGGCGGGCAAAAGCGTAAACGTCCCGCCGTCTGTGCGCCCACAGTTCATTGGCTCTCTCCGCGAGCTGCTGCGGGTCGCTGAAATCGGCTCCCGCTAGCATTAGCTACACTTCGTCGGGCATCTGCTCTAAGAACGCCTGTTCGAAAAGTAGGCAGGGGCGGTGCCTGTCCATCAGGGCCAACATATTTGCCATGATCGTTGATGGCCTTCGGTAGCCGATACAGTCCATATGTAACAGCCTTGCCGCCCTGTCTCTACGGTTGAGACCGTAAGCATGAAATAACAGGGCCTTCAACCCTTCGTAGTTGCCGCTGGATGGAGGGTCTCTGATATAGGGCAACAGCCTCGAGGCACAGTTTTGTGGTAATGCTCCTACCACATGAAAATACATTGTGTCGTCGTCGTCGATGCAGTGTAGATGAAACTGTGCCTCCACATGGGCGAACCACACCTGAGGTTGATCAGGCCAAAAGGCTGGCAGTTTGAAGGCCGGTGAGCCCTGCCTCATGTGGCCGATTCTGCGGGAACACTCTCTTCCTGCATAATTCTTCTTGTCTAACGATTGACTAGTCACCAATTTAGTGGTCAGAGAAACGACTACTGGAGTTTTCAACAGATCTTTATTCGAAAGCTCAAGTTGCAGCATACAGGCTTTTCAGACATGTCTGCCCACAACGGTGGTCAACGCTGAACTAACACGCGCAAGGGAAAAACCGAGCGAAACCAGCAACCCCTCCCGAGTCACGTGACTGCGGCTTCCGAATGCTGGATTCGATATCTGCGTGCGCTAGCAGGCGCCGCTACAATAGTTTAATATTCATTATCCACCCTTAATTCTCAACCAACATTAATGATACAAATCATCTGTTTACTATCTCATAGATAGACACAAAAAGCTGGAATAACTCAGCGGGACAGGCAACATCTCTAGAGAGAAGGAATGGGTGCCGTTTTGGGTCGAGACCCTTCTTAAGACTAATCACATACAAAACATAATCCTCCAACGGGATCCCCAGTGGTATGAATATTGATTTCTCTAACTTCAAGTAATCCCAGCATTCATTCTTCCTCTATCCTTCCCCCACCCAAGTCGCACCAGCTTCTCGTTTTCACCTAACAAACAGCTAAAAATGGCCTGTTTTCTTTATCATCGTTACTTTTTTGCATATCTTTCTTTCATTGTTCTTTATCTCTCTAAATCATCATCTATATCTCTCATTTTCCATCCTCCTTACTAGACTGAAGAAGGACCCCGACCTGAAACGTCACCTTCAGAGATGCTGCCTGGCCCGCTGAGTACTCCAGCTTTTTGTGTCTGTCTTCGGTTTCAAACTGCATCTGCAGTTCCTTCCTACACATATGGTTACTATCTCATAGCTGTTTATGGAACCCTTTGTGTGAGTAGGAATTTGCTACCTCATTTCAGAATAGTAACTACATTTCAAAATGCACTCACTATGGGCACTGTGAGATACCTAAAAATAATGGAAGCATCAAAATAAATGTCCATTTGTTCTGGATCATTGTATTTCTCATCTTAGGAAACACAGAACCTTCCCAAAAACTTATGCCTTTTCAGCATTGCCAGTGGTTTATTTACTGAATCGCATTTCCCTTTGTGGTATAGATTCATTTTAATGTGCTCTGATGTGCATATGTTTCATATCTAGCCACTGGCACTTTGTCTACCTAGCATTTTCAATTTTAAAAGCATTAAGGTGATGTAAAAAGTTATTGTAGTCCTTTTATTTGTTTTTCTTTTCCTAAGCGCTGTGTCTGCTCAGTTTGAAAGAGACTCCCATCTTTTTGAACTCCCACAGCCCCGTGAAATAAAAGCAAGTTGTGCTCCATTGCATCTCTGTGAGCCCTCAGACCATATCAAACACCCGTTTAAGTGCGCTTCATTCAGCAAAAGGGAAATATTACTTTGCAGCCTGGTGCCAGGAAGGGAGGGTGGTTTTAATAAGAGAATAAAGGCGAACGGAGACAGACAGTAAAAGCACATTCCACAGAGAGGTTAATGGACAGGAAAAGCAAGCATTCATTCAGAAAGACAGAAAGGAATTTTAAAGTTGTGCATTTTAATTTATAGGTGCAGAAGAGGCAGGGATCAGGCGAGGGAGTGAGCTTAAAGGCATTCCATGAAGGAAATAGGGTATTAGCAGTAGATGTGTAGCTTAGTGAAAATTTACAACGTGGCTTCAATACAAAAGAGATAACGTGACAAGCTGTATGCAGAGACTGGTTTTCCATAATAACTGCAGTTTTTAAATGGCTAGTGAAGCATTTTCTGCATTAGCTCAATTCAGACTAAGTTACACAACCAGTTGCATTTGCTGGCAGATATTAAACTATTTAACTGGCAGTCTGACGCAGACAGTGTGTACACAATTGATATTATTTCATAAGACCAAAAATCAAAGGTATTTCCTACACAAAAAAAATTGCATCAGATTATTGCCAAGTTTGTAATTTGACCTCAGTAGTGTTAACTCTACCAGGAAGCTTTTACCAGTTTAAATTTAAACTCTCAACCACACACAATTGTGTCAAATTTACCTGCTATAGAGAAATAGCAAACTGCCCTATGAGGATAAATTCATGGTATTAATGAGCCTAGTTTTAATGTTTACTTCATCTGTATTTGGATTTTTCATTGTGAGAGTGAGAGAGTGAAACACGTTTGGAAGTCTAATCTCTAAAGCTGTTGATTTGCTTTGATAGGGATCAATACTTGCCTTATTTAAGTCATCTAACAAATAGTTAAAGAGTCCAAGGAAAATAAAAGAAAGATTTTTCATTAATACTGCAAATTTAGCTTCAAATGCAAAGTTACACATACTAAAGCAGCATCTTGACTTAATAAATAAATAAAGTGCCTTTAAGGATTATTGGTGATGTGGCTCTACCAGGATGGTTTTTAGAAAAACATGCTTTGATTGATTTATTTTATTATAGTTTGCCCTTCTCCACTCATTTATGATGATAACGACACAACATTATTGAATGTGTACACTTCATACAGTGCAGGCACGAAAAATGCACACAAGGAAACTATCAAAATTGGCAACAAGCAAATGAAGTGCAGCTTTAACAAAGTGAAATATTTTCTCGGCCCATTGTGGTAAAAATTCAGGAATTTTCAACTCACGGTTCCAAAACTAAATATGTCGTCTGATCTCAGGGCAGTCCAAAGATGGTAAAATGCACATCAAGCTCTGCCCATTTGTGTTTCAACTTGTGTTTCCATTTGCCTGAACCCCATGACTGAAATATACAAGAATTATTTTTCAGCACTCCTTCAGGATCGAGCATGACATGTATTGTGAGTATTGAGTTGGCAATGAGGCCAATATGAAATTGCAAGCTTTTCAACGATGTGGAAGAAGGTGCCTGATGGGCCTGATGGCTAGGGTGTTCGTGAAATAGCACTTCTCCCATTTACATTGCTCCTGACACATGCACCTGAGTACTATTCCATATGCTCCTTTTACACTTTGAGCAGTCATGGGCCAAAGATTCCCTGGAGTCAATGGGAATGTTACTTTTTCTCAAGGACGCTTTGCAAACATCCTTGAATCATTTTCACTGTCCACCTGCTAATATCTTCCTTTGGCTGAGGTCAAAATAGAATGTCAGTTCTGGGAATCTGGTGTGGGAATGACATGTTCAGCCCAAAAGAATCAGCTGACTGTAGTCAGAGGCTCAATGTAGGAGTTGCTAGCCTGGAAGAGGACTATGACATTGGTTTGCCTATCCGTTTGGTGGATTATTAGGGTGTTGTGAAGGCAGAATTGTTGGTATCTTTCCAGCACCTCAAGTCACAACCATCTTCAGACCCTGTCGGGTTAAGAGCAGCACAGAGGCACAGCTGGTAGAGCTGCTGCCTCACAAACCCAGAGACCCGGATTTAATTCTGACCCTTCGGGTGCAGTCTGTGTGGAGATTGCAGGATCTCCCTATGGGTGCTGCCTTTGTGGAGATTGCAAGATCTCCCTTTGACCACGTGTGTTTCCTTCGGGTGCTCTGGTACCCCTCTCCCCCCCACTTTCCAAAGATGGGTGTGTTTGTTGGTTAAATGGCCTGTGCAAATTGCCCTTTACCATGTGGAGACACAAGACACTGCAAATGCCAGAATATTGAGCAAACAAACTGCTGGAGGAACCTAGTGGATCAGGCAGCATATGTGGAAGGAAATGGACTGTTCAACAAAGTTGGGGCCCTTCTTTAGACTTCACAATGTAGTTAATGATGAGGTTTTGTCCTTAATGTCTTCCATCGTGAACCAACCACATAAAGCGACAGCCAAGAAGGCACACCAACGCTTCAACTTCCTTCGGAGACTGAGGAAATTTGGCAAGTCTCCCATGTCTCTTACAAACTTCTACAGATGCACTATAGAATGTGTAGTGTCAGGTTGCATCACATTTATTATTGTTATGTTTGTATTCTTTCTTATGTGCTGCATTGGCAAAAGTAATTTCACTACATCTAGGTGTATGTGACAATAAATCAACCTTTGAACCTTTGAACCTTTGAACTTGATTTGAAACTGCTCTGACCAAGAAGTGACAAAATTGAAAAGAGTTGTACATGTTGCCCAGTCGATCACACAGACCAGACTTCTCACCATTGACTTCATGAACACTTTATGCTGGGTTCGATCCTGACTACGGGTGCTGTCTGTATGGAGTTTGTACGCTCTCCCCATGACCACATTGGTTTTCTCCAAGATCTTCGGTTTTCTCCCACACTGCAAAGACGTACAGGTATGTAGGTAAATTGGCTTGGTAAATGTACAAATTGTCCCTAGTGTGTGTAGGGTAGTGTTAATGTGTGGGGATCACTGGTTGGTGCAGACTCGGTGGGCCGAAGGGCCTGTTTCCATGCTGTATCCCTCAACTCTAAAAAACTAAAGCGAGGGTATTACATGCTTTGATTGATGTCGGGATATTGGAGCATTCAAATGCAGAATTGGCAACTGCTTTGTGGAACACAAGGGTGACCCAGAGCTTGCAATCTCCTTTCAGTTTAATTCTCCATCTCGCTCTCAAATGGACATCTCTGCTGTAGTACCTCCTCCAATGTTCCAATGAAGCTGAATGTACACTCCAAGAACATTCCCTTATTTCTTACTGAATGGTGAAGATAAAAATCGGTAATTTTTAAGTAGAAGCCGGTTGCGATGCTAGTTGAAGGTGGTTGCCGGAGGTTGCAGGAAGTGGAAGTACTAAAAATTACCGATTTTTAAAACGGCAACCTATTTTTAGTCGCGGCCGGTTTTGAATTTTTTTAAATAATCGCTGGAACATAGAAGAAGCGGAACCACTTTCGACCATTAGGGAGACTGGCAAAACCTCCAGGAACCTCCGGGAACCGCACGGAAACCTTGGGTGGGGCGCAAAGTCTCCAGAAGTTTCCGTTCAGGTTTCCTAAGTGGGACAGGGGCATAAGGGTGTCAAAGGCTAAGGAGAGAGGGCAGGAGAATGGGGTTGAGAGGGAAAGATAGATCAGCCATGATTGATTGGCAGGGTAGACTCGATGGGCCGAATGGCCTAATACTGCTCCAATGATTTATGAACCTGTTTGGGCATTTTGCTGCCCTTGGAGCTCAAATTAGAATTCATCTATTTAAGAAAAGTAACCTTTCCCTGTGTCATTACTGTAATTACAGTTCCTATGTAAGTTTATCCATCTATAGCATGATAGAGTGATCAGGGTGTGCAGGAAATGCTGTGTCAACTGTAACATTAACCTATTTTTTCAATCTTCACAGTTGCTGCTTGACCTGCTGAGTAATTCCAGCAATCTCATTCATTTCAGATTTTCAAGCATTTCAAACCTTTTGTTTTCTTTCCACTGCCCTTATTCTCCTCCAGTTATTTACACCTCCCCAAAAAACTTTGGACATGATTAACAAGCATTCATCACTCTCACTTAGATCAAGACAACAGGATGTGTCACTTAGACAATCTAGGACTTTATCTTTGTTTCCACCACCTCCTAACTGGACACTTGTTTCCTTTATTTTCTATTTCTGATGAAAGGGAGTAACTCTGTTTATCTCTCTACAGATCCTGCTTGACACACTGAACTTCTCCAGCACCTACTGTATTTATTTAAAATGTCTTCTGTCTCCCAAAAACTGGGAGAACGGAATGAAAGGAATGTTGCCGAACAAACATTTTTTCAAGTCAACCACCTCCAATATAGGTAGAGTTCTAAATGAGACCACAACTCCAGATTTGTCAGAAGCATGATTGCACACAATTAAAAATAAAAACTGTGTTGCAAAGATCTCAACAATTGTATGAATGCTGCCTGCAAACACTCATAGATTTAAAGGATAGGCAAAAATAAACTTTGTAGCTTCAGCCTATTCCTTTTTCGGTCATTGATTATGTGAACGTTGTGCGAAATGAATACAGTGTTGGTTCATATTCACACAGATTGTAAAGTTTTGTTCTTTTTAATGTATGACCGAAATAAACGATTCAACTATTCATTCATTCAAATCCAAAGAAGCTAAGTCAGGTGTAGTACATAACCCGAAGCAATACTGCAATGCAAGTATGCATCCAATCATTGGATTATGAGGGTAAGGTCACAACAGAGGAAATACAATTGAAGAGTCTCTTTACGGTTCATCACACGGTAGAAATATGACTGATGGCTGATGAACGCAACTGCATTCGCAATGGCAGCAAAAACATGCAGAAGAAAAAAAACGTGCTGTAAAAAATATGTTGTGGGAGGCTACAATATCAGTTGTGGATAACTTCCATACACACAGAACATTCCTGTTTATTCAGGTGGTTGACTTCATTGCTAACAGTCCAGCAAATGGGCTCTGTCAATAGTCCTTTAATTAACTGCACCAGTTCACAGTTTCATATGAGGATCAATGCACATGACACTTCCCACAAGCCAGCGGCACCAGTGGCAGCTCTGACAAGGAACAGGTTTCTCTGTAATTTGCCTGCCAAAAGCAGGGACAAAGGATTACTGAGACTGTCCGAGAGCTGGTTTGGTTTGCTGTTCATTTGTTGAACCTCAGTGCCTTTTTGGCCTTCACTTTTCTGCCCTCTTTCAAGAACTTTTGTTAGATTCACACAAATTCTTGGGACTTTACACATCTTTTCTGATTTCAGTTTTCAAATGTCCAGCTCATATTCCATCTACTATAAACCTACCGACTACCATAGTTATCTGGACTACAATTCCTCCCACCCCGCCTCTTCCAAAGATGTTATTCCCTACTCTCAATTCCTCCATCTCCACCCCATCTGTTCCCAAAATAGGATTTTCCATTCTAGGCATCCGAGATGTCCTCATTCTTTAATAAACGTGGTTTTCCCCCCTTCTGTCATATATGGATCTGTCACATGCGTCTCCCTTGTGTCCATATTTCTGCTCTTGATCCAGCCTCGCTCCCCCTCCCCCCCCCCCCCCACCCATGGAACAAGGATAGAGTTACCCTCTTCCTCACCATTCAACCATCACATCCAACAAATCAAACTCATCACTGGAATTTAGAAGGATGAGAGGGCATCTTATAGATACATATAAAATTCTTAAAGGATTGGACCGGCTAGATGCAGAAAAAATATTCCCAATGTTGGGGGAGTCCAGAACCAGGGGTCACAGTTTAAGAATAAGGGGTTGGCCATTTAGGACTGAGATGAGGAAAAACATCTTCCCCAGAGAGTTGTGAATCTGTGGAATCCTCTGCCACAGAAGGCAGTGGAGGCCAATTCACTGGATGTTTTCAAGAGAGAGTTAAATTTTGCTCTAAGGGATAAAGGAATCAAGGGATATGGGGAAAAGGCAGGAATGAGGTACTGATTTTAGATGATCAGCCATGTTCATATTGAATGGTGGTGCTGGCTTGAAGGGCCGAATGGCCTACTCCTGCACCTATTTTTCTATGTTTCTATGCTTCCATGTTTCTACTCTGACATTTCCATCTCCAACATGATCCCATGACTAGTCACATCTTCCCATCTCCACTCCTTTACCTTCTGAAGAACTGCTCCCTCCGCAACTCCTTGGTGCACTCATCCCTTCCTATCCAAACTACTCCCTCCCCTCCCCAGGCACGTTCCTCTCCACCTAGAAGACGAGACAGAGGTTCATGTGCATCTCCTCTAACCTCATCTACTGCATTCAACGTTCCCAATATGGCCTCCTGTACATTGTTGAGACCAAATATAGACTTGGCTACTGTTTTTCTGAACACTTGGCTCGGTCCATCAAGAACTAATTGATCTCATGTTTGCTAACCATTTCAACTAACCTTTCCAATTCTGCACTGACCTTTCTGTCCAGGGCCTCCCCCATTGCCACAGTAAGGACACATGCAAACTAGAGGAACAGCACCTCATATTCTGCTCCGGTAGCTTATAATCCAACAGTATGAACGTTGCATTCTGCAATTTTAAGTAACCCCCAATTACTCCCGACCACCCCCCTCCTCCACATTGACCTCTAATTTCAGGTAGTCAGTACTCTCTCCCCCCTTCTCGGCTCTCCCTCAGCCCACTGGCTCCACCTCTTCCTTTCTCCCCCCCCCCCTCCCCCCACCCTCACATCAGTCTGAAGAAGGGTCTCGACCCTAAACATTGCCTATTTCCTTCGCTCCATAGATGCTGCCTCACCCGCTGACTTTCTCCAGCATTTTTGTCTACTGTTCTTATCTCTGGCCTTTGTTCCAAACATCTGCCTTTCAAAAATGTAAACCTCCCCCCCCCCCCCCCCCCCCCCTCGCCTGTGTTGACCTCTTACCTCCCCTTTACCAGATTTCTTTCTGCAATCAGTCTGAAGAAGGGTTTCGACCCAAAACGTTACCAATCCATGTTCTCCAGAGATGCTGCCTGACTTGCTGAGATTCTCCAGCACCTTGTGTCCTTTGGTGTATTAACCAGCATCTGTAGTTCTTTGTTTCTACTTCCTAGGAACTAATTTCTTAGCTCTCTTTGACATACGTCACACCATCTTACATTATCTTACTTTCTCAAAGAATATCTCTGATGTAGATTCACCGAACATAGAAATTAGATCTTTGTCCTATCGAAATCATGTCAACAATCAAATGTTCATTCACTAATATGTTATTTTCCCCACATTCTCATCAACACCCCTGGATGTTATCACTTGCTTTCACACTAGGAGCAATTTAAAGCTGACAATTTACCTACCAAGACACATCTCTCTTAAATGTGGGAGAAGGCCAAAATATCAGTGCAAAAGAAGGAAATTTGATATATCTCAAATTGCTCTTACCAATTTCTACAAATGCACCATAGAATACATCTTATCTGGATACATCACAGCTTGCAATGGAAATAGCTATGGCCCAAGGCCACAAGATATTGCAGAGAGTTGTGGATGCAGCAAGTCTAACCGCAAATCAAATTCTTCCCCATTGACTTCATCTTCACTTCATGCTGCCCCGGGAGAGTAACCAGCATACTCAAGGACCACTCATACCCTGCTCTCTTCTCCCCTCTCCTTTCTGGCAAAAGATACAGGCAAAAGGTGTCTCATGTTCACACCTTACTGTTCCATATCTCTGTGTCTCCCTCTCCCTTGACTCTCAGCCTGAAGAAGGGTCTCGACCCAAAACGTTGTGACCCATTCCTTCTATCCAGGCATGCTGCCTGTCCCACTGTTAGTCCAGAATGTTGTGTATATCAAAAGATTCAAAAATTTTGAAGCATGTATCAACAGATTCAAGTACAGTTTCTTCCTCATTTTTATGAAACTTGAATGGCCTCCCATATTTTAAGGATGTATTCCTGATTTTCCAATCTACCTCATAGCACGCCTTGAATTTTTTATCTGGACTCTCTCTCTGTACTTGCATCACATTTTCTTTCTATTTTTACACTGTCTGCTGTATTCATGTATGGTCTAATCTGCCCAGATATCATACAAAACAAATATTTTTATTGATGGGAGGAGGAGTGAAACTGTCTCCGGAGGGAGGAGGATCATCTTCGTACATGTGACAATTATAAGAATCCAAACTAAACATAATTTTGCAAAATCAAGGAGAACATGCAAAAGCCACCAGTTGGCAGGATTGAACTGGGATCCCTAGAAATAACAGTGTGTCACCCAAACAACAGTAAATGTGTCTCCACAGCTTTTTTTCCCTATCCAAATAGTCAAGTTCAGGCCCTGATTTTCACTCTCAGTTGTTGTGATTGGAAACTTACTTACTGCTCTATATGCATGCCAAGAGCACATATTTTCCCAAGCTGCACATAATTTCTGCGTCCCATCCTGTTCTAGGAAGGGAGGCACAACTTCACACAGTCTACCCTCGAGGAGCAATTAAATGGTCAAAAGAGAACGACTGAAGTATTGCGCCAATGCTTATGCAATCTTGGCCCACCTGTTTTCACAAGGAAACTCACCACCCCACTCAGGCTGTCAATTAAAACTGCAACCAGTTCACAATGATTTTGTTCAAAATAACCATGCCACCTGATCTGCTTGGTGGGTTAAAATTTTAATTGAATTTTAGGTGGGAATATTTTAATTGCACATAAGACTGATATCTGTCAGGCAAGTCGAATTTTCACCAATCCCTTCATATCCTCCTTAAGTCAGAGTCATAGAGTGACTCAGCAATGGAAACAGGCCATTTGGCCCATCAAGTCTGCACAGACCTCTTGGGAAGAAAGTTTGCAACACATACATCAGTGTTCACTAAACGCCAGACATTCTCTAATACAATTTAAAGTAATACATAGGTTACATTATTCAAAAACAAAACTACATAAAATTTTTCAACATATCTCACCTATATGTGATAAATGTCAACATTTAGAAGCTACATTATCTCATATGTTTGCAAACTGTATAAAAATTAAAAAATTCTGGGTAAATATTTTTAGTATAATATTTAAAGTAACCAGCACACAACTGGACCCAGATCCAAAATTAATAATACTCGGAATATTAGAATTAAATCAAACACTTAGAACAACACAAAGAAACTTTATTGATTATAGTTTAATAACAGGAAAAAAATTAATTCTAAAATTTTGGAAAGGCCCTACGGCCCCCACAATCAAAATGTGGATTATAGAAATGACGGAGACCTTAAACGTGGAAAGAATCAGATTTTCCCTGTTGGACAAACAGGAATTATTCATTGGAACATGGTCTCCTTTTATTGATTACTTAAAGGGTCAGAATGGTTCAGCACAGGAACCTGACTAGCACGCGGGCTAAAGAATGGATGAAATACTATACTCTGAAATGTACGAATATATCTCGAATGAAGTCTTTTTTATTTTAACAAATTTTTCCATTCTTCTTTAACTACCTTTTTTTTTTTTGTTGTTTTTGTTTTTTGTTTTTCTTCTCTTTCTTTTCTTTCTTTACTTCATCTATCTCTTTAGTTCTATCTAGTTTAAAAAAAAAAAAAAAAAGGCAAAAAGTATTGGAGACAATGTAATAATAATTGACAATATTATCAATTTAAAAATGTAAGACTGTAATGATGTATTTTGGTTATGTACCTATCTCCAATAAAAAATATTTTCAAAAAAAAAAAAAAAAAAAAAGTCTGCACAGACCAGCAATCGCCCATTTTTACATTACTTTTACCCCAACCAATTTTATTCAACCAACATTCCCATCAAATTCCGCCATGGCCACTGGATTTTACTCCTTATTCGAGGAAACTCATACAGTAACAGGGAGAACATGCAAACTCCACACAAACAGCATTGGATGTCAAGAATGAACATGGGTTCAATCAATCAAAATTGTGCTCCTCGGTCATTTAAGTGAATGGGGTCCAAGCAGAGGAGATACAGTAACAACACTAAACTCTGGTATCTAACCATTCAGAAATCCCGATAATTCAACATCTGGCTCACTCATTAGTCAAAGGTGTAAGCCAGAGGTCCACAAACTTGCCAGGTTCTGTTTCCCACTTTCTTTAATCTCACGTAATAAAAAACTTGAATTGTATGTTGGGCTATTACTAGGATTAACATTCAATGGTTCAGAAAAATCTGTTGTCTAGCACAACCAGGCTGCAGAATTATCAGTGTTTTATTCAAATACTACTAAAGCCTGGATGTACCAGGAGCACCCTATTACAAGCACATCTCTAAACAGAAGATAGACACAAAATGTAGGAGTATTTCAGCGGGGCAGGAAGCATCTCTAGATAGAAGGAATGCATGATTTTTCAGGTCGAGGAGCCTGATATTCCCAGTAAGGGTATTAAGGAGATTGACATCCATCTCTGTTGGATGTTGACATGAGTCATAAGAACAGATCTCAAGAGAAATGGAGCAGAAGGAAGTCACTTGGACT
Source organism: Amblyraja radiata (assembly GCF_010909765.2). Classification (NCBI taxonomy): domain Eukaryota; kingdom Metazoa; phylum Chordata; class Chondrichthyes; order Rajiformes; family Rajidae; genus Amblyraja; species Amblyraja radiata. The sequence continues at coordinate 71,094,920 of NC_045961.1, forward strand.
TTCAAGTCCATCCCAGTATTAGTTGTGATCACGACTGATCTTCTTGCAACTTCAGCTCCTAAAGTGAATTTCTGGAGAGATGCGATTATACCCAAAATTGTCGCAATCATATTTCTTTCCCGAAAGGAAGGGATTTTCATTCAGATAGCAGTGTAAAAAAAAGTGTCAAGTGGTTGAGTTTAATATTCAGTCACTTTTGAATTCCGTGAAACTCACTTAGAATTTTATGCTTTGAAGAGAATTTGGCTGCAGTCAATTGAAGATAAAACAACTGCTGTAAAATGTCACCTCATAATTCAAGCAGCAGTCCATGCAACAAACGAAAACCCAAGTATTTCCAGCAATTTGTAATGGAATCAATGTGATAAGGCCACTTTTCTTCGTTTTCACAGCTGACAGGGGTGTTTACCAGCAAATGCACAAAGAACCTTATAATCTCAGAAAATAGTCTCAGTATCAGAGTTTACTTTGTAAATGGCCACGTTTTCATCCTCTAGAGCAACGAGCGAGGACAGCAGGGTGCGGAGTGTTAAGTCCACACATCAATTCCAATATTACCGTGCCATGTTAATACACATGTTTGATTAACTAGAAAGGAACATGTTTGATTAACTGGAGTACAGGTGGTAGATAGTCATCATACAAAATGCATAGGAAGGAACTGCAGATGGAGATAGACACAAAATGCTGGAGAAACTCAACAGGTCAGGCAGCATATCTGGAGAAAAGGAATAAGTGACGTTTTGGGTCGAAACCCTTCTTCAGACTTTCAGACAAGGTTTTGACCGAAACATTACCTATTCCTTTTCTCCAGATATGCTGCCTGACCCGCTGAATTACTCCAGCATTTTGTGTCACAGTAACCAGAAACCAGATCACATTGGCGCATTCCAAAAATGTACCCATCTTTTGGTTAAACTCTAGTTGGAAACTTTTTCCTAATTTAACTTACAGGGTGGCATCGTACGATGGCAGCCTCGCCAACAGTCTGTCTCATCCTTTTCTTCTTTTGTTGTTTTTAGTCTGTTGTTAAATGTATGTTTTAGTGTATCTTTAGCTATGTATTATGTGGGGGGTGAGGTGGGGGGGGGGGGGGGGGGGGGGGGGCCGTTTTTAATTTCTTTCCTCGATGGAGACACAACTTTTTTCCATATCGTATCTCTGTCCGCGCTGCGGCCTAACATCGTGGAGCTGGCGGCCTCTTGCTGGGGATCAACTTCAGGAGCTCCAACCGCGGGAGCTTGCGAACTTAACATCGTGGAGCTTGCCATCCCTGTGTCACGAACTGACTTTGGGAGCTACAAATGCAGGAGTTCGACCGCCCCGATCATGGGAGCTTCGATCACCCCGACGCGGGAGCTCCAATCACCGGCTGCGGGATCTTCGATCGCCCCGACTGTGATTGGCTCGACTGCCCCGTCCGAGGGAGAATAAGGAGGAAAGAAGATCAGACTTTATTGCCTTCCATCACAGTGAGGAATGTGGGGGAGCCGATGTGGTGGATGTTTATGTTAACTTTTATGTAGTTGTGTGCCTTGTTGCTTTTTTGGTATGACTGTATGGAAAATCAAATTCCTTGTATGTTTTTACATATTTGGCTAATAAATTAATTCTAATTCCAATTCCAATATACAATTTTGCTTGAACCAGGAGCAAAAAGAACTAACGATGATTCATCAGCAAAAGGATAACTTGATAAGAGGTGTCATTTTTACACTGCACATTGAATTTGCTGTTTGTTGTTTGCTGGAAGGCATGATGTAACTACCACCGTAACACTATCTTTCTTTGCTTTGCATGCGATTCAGAGTCATTGCATGGGGGCAGTGACCCATCAGCTTTGGCCTGACAGTGCACCTCTGGGTGAGGTAATTTGATGGTGTTATGTATGCAAGAAGGTGATGTGAGTTGCCCCAAAACACAGCTGGTTTTCTTTCATTCTCCCTTCCCCTACCCTGCCCCGCCCCTGGCTCTTTCTCTCTCTTATTTCTTTCAACAGGAAGTTGGGAGTCTCATGCTGTTCCTGACCTTGCAGCATGCAAGTGATGGCGACACTTTCTGACAGGTCCCTTTGCAAACATTGATGAAAGAACACAAAAGGTCGTGGCCCACAATTAAAGAGGTCAGGCATGGGTCAGAAGGTTCACAAGAAAGCCAACTAGTTTGCCTAGCAAATATAAAAGTGCAAATGACCAGCCATTGTTTGTGCTACTGCTTCAGATAGCATCACTGGCAGTCTAAAGTAAATAGTGTCACTCACAGTGAATGCTTTACTGTGCTGACCAGGTGGTACCCATGATGCTCTGCATGATCAACCTGATGCAGTAAGGTTGATCTAATCATGGGTCACTACCAGACCATGCAGGTGTAATTAGGTTATAAAGCAATAACTCCTTTGTGAATTGATTGTTGTTTTTTCCTCCTCTGGAGGTACCTCTTTTATAGTGCATTACAAAACACCACTATCTAACCCTCTTTTAAAAAGTTCAGTTCTATTTTTCTGCCATGGGCTTCCTCCATGTCAAACAAAACAGGATCCTTTAAAATAAGATAACTTGACACAGGAACACTTAAACACTGATCCTGTTACAATGATCTTAACCCACTTTGCAATTCAGTTATCTCTGAGGGTGCCATCTCTGAAGAACCAGGAACAGAAAATGGGAATGTGATAAAAAGCATTGATTGATTAGCAGACAGATCACTGATGCTTAGGTGCGGCAGTGTTGAAAGTATGACAATTTTCCAGTAGTTTATTTCATACTTTACTCCATTAGTACATTTGTTGTACAACATGGATTTCCAGGATCTCTTGATACAATCCCTGGCCTGTTTAAAGTTGTGCCTTCCCTATTGTAAGAGAATGCTGGACCCTCTGCATAAATTACTACACCAAAATGTCCAAATGGGGAGGAGCATCCTACCAAAGGATTTGAATGCAGCTAGAAAAGCGATGGCTTCAAAAACAATGTTTCTCGGTAGGTTTCCAACAGTCAATCCACATTGAAAAATGCATTAAAAGTTTACTGTTTGCTTTTGGATTTACTCTTTACAAACTAGGATAAATCCTGCATTTGAATTGTTACTTAAATTCCGGTGATTGAACACTTCTCACAAGTAGTCACCATGGCATTTCTTTTTTTTTTTTGAAGTGTTATTTGGCCTACAGCACCAGGCTATTTCTGCACACTACCAACAACTCTGCACCTCTCCCCAACAACTAATCACCTCCTGGATATCACTTAGACAACAGGTGTGCCGGCTTGTGTCGGCCCACACAATCTGCCAGTTGCCAAACACTTTAACTCCCCCTCCCATTCCCATACTGACCTTTCTGTCCTGGGCCTCCTCCACTGTCAGAGTGAGGCCAAATGCAAATTGGAGGAACAGCACTTCATATTTTGTGTGGGCAGCTTACAATCCAGCGGTGTGAATATAGATTTCTCAAATTTCAAGTAACCATTGCTTTCCCTTTCTCTCTCTCCCTCCACCACCCTAGTTCTCCGACAAGTTTCACTGCCCTCCTGATTAATTTTACTGTTTGTATGCCTTGTTGTCAACTTCCCCATCAGCCATCAATGAAGCATTTTGCATTTCCTTGAGTATTCTCTGCTTCTATCTGTCATTTTCACACCTTACATTCCCTTTGTACCCTTCCATATCTCTATATCTGTCCTGCTGAGTTACCAGCATTTTGTGTCTCTCTAGTTTCCCTCTCGTCTGAAGAAGGGTCTCGACTCGAAAAGTCACCTATTCCTTCTCTCCAGATATGCTGACTGTCCCGCTGAGTTATTCCAGCATTTTGTGTCTATCTTAGGTGTGCCAGCTCATTGGGTAACACTCCTAGAGTCATAGAATCATAGAGTGATACAGTGTGGAAACAGGCACTTCGGCACAACTTGCCCACACCGGCCAAAATATCCCAGCTAAAAGTAGTCCCACCTGCTCGCATTTGGTCCATGTCCCTCCAAACCTGCCCTAACTGTTACTTAAATGTTGCAATAGTACCTGCCTCAATTACCTCCTCTGGCAGCTTGTTCCATACACCCACCACCCCTTGTGTGAAAAGGTTACTTCTCAATTTCGCCTTCACCTTAAACCTATGTCCTCTGGTCCTTGGTTCACCTACTCTGTGCAAGAGACTCTGTGCATCTGTGCTTTGTGCACTCAGTAACAAATTGTACTAGTTTAGCTCGTCACTCTGCAGTTCATTGATTTACATCGGAAGGATCACACTAAGAGAAAAAGTACAGGGGGAAAGGTAGAATTGCATCTTTTTGGTGCTTGTGGAGACAAACATGGGGTAAGAAGTTAGGAAATAATTTTAATGGCTGGGTTGAGACAAGGTGTGAAGACAGGATTGGATGTTCGGAATATTGATCTGGAGAAAGAAGGGAGCAGCAGCCAATAATTGATCACACTTTTACAGATTCACTTCTTCACCCCATTCTGAGTGCAAGGGAATGGGGTTCGGGAGTCGTACTGGAAGAGCTTCAAATAATTCAAAAGTAATCAATTTCTCTTCCATAATACATATTTTCTAGCTCCTGAAGAGATTGCCTAGTTGAAGAAAGATTTGATTTACGCTCTACCCATATGCTTAGATTTAAAGAACCAAAGCCCAATTGCATAGTATTGATAATAATCTCCGGACAAGTAGTACTAGCTTACAGCCAAAGCATTGGGCCAAATTGCATCAATTCTTTGAAGAGCATCAGGGAAAATGAAGCTCTCACCATTTACGCAGTTACATTTCCGAGTGACACATTGATTTGTTGTTCTCATTGGCCCTTCTCCATTCTGAACAATCATGGATTAGGGAAACCCAGAGTCAATGGATATGCTGTACTTTTTTTGCAAGGAAGCTTTGAGAACATCCCTGAATATTTTACTCTGGCCATTTCTTAATCCTTTCCTGCGAGAGATCAGGAAGTTAGGGGTTAGGTTTGGTTAGGGGTTGGCCTTTCAATTAAATGTAATTAGAGCATCTAACCTGTTAGTCTGAGAGAGGACACTAACATGGGTTCGCCTATCCTTCCAAAGGATTAAGAGAATTTTGCAGGAACTACAGAGCACTTCAATCTTTTTAAGGAATCTCCTGCTTCTTTTTTGGTGCAACACCAGTGATGCATACCATATTAGCTTCCTCTTCATTGGTGGGACTTTCATCAGGAACATGTAGGGTTAAGGAATGACAGAAGAAAGGGTGAAGAAGATGGCAAAAGTATTTTTGATAGCAATTAGTCTGGCAGATTAAGCCGAGTAGATCACAAATTGAGGACAGAGGAGTTAAAGAACATCTTTGGTTGTCAGAAATTGGAGCAGGTTCTTAATCGGTTGGCCAGGTGGGCTCAGGAATGGTTGATGGAATTTAGTACCGTGAAATGTGAGGTGTTGCATTTTGAAAAGTCTAGCATGGGCAGGACCTAGACAGTGAATGGTAGGGCTCTGGGTAGTGTTGTAGAGCAGAGGGATCTAGGAGTGCAGTGACATAGTTCCTTGAAGGTGGCGTTGCAGGTAGATCAGGTGGTCATAAAATGTTTTGACACATTGGCTTTTGTGTTAGATTTTTGAGTATAAAAGTTGGGAGGTTATGTTGCAGTTATATATGATGTTGGTAAGTGTATTTAGGGCATTTTGTTCAGTTCTGGGCATCATGTATAGGAAACATGTTAAGTTGGAGAGGATGCAGAGAAGATTTACGAGGATGTTGCCAGCACTCGAGAGTCGAAGCTATAGGGAAAGGTTGAGCAGAACTCTATTCCCTGGAGCACAGGAGGATGAGGTGTGATCTTATAATGAGAGGAATAGATCAGGTGGATGGATGGAGTCTCTTGCTCAGTGGGGGAATCAAGAACCAGAGGGCATAGGTTTAAGTTGAAGGGGGAAAGATTTTATAGAAATCTGAGGAGTAACTTTTTTACGCAAAGGGTGGTGGGTTTATGGAACGAGCTGTCAGAGGACGTAGTTGAGGCAGGGACTATCACAATGTTTAAGAAGCAACTAGACACGAGTAGGACAGGTATAGAGGGATATGGGCCATACGTAGGCAAGTGGGTCTAGTGTATATGGGACATGTGCGTCGGTGTGGGCAAGTTGGACAGAAGGGCCTGTTTTCACACTATATGACACTATGACTATCTACATACAGATAAGTGAAATATATCACAGAATAAATAATCAATCACGTGATAAAATATTGTTGCAAACAAAAGAGGAGGAAATATTTTTAATATTGCGTTGGCATTCAAAATCTCATTGTACGGCTGAGTGCTGATTAGCTTTACCAACATCATCATATTTGTTGAGCGATTCAAATGTGAGATCTACCTTCCTGGTTAAGAAAATTAATCCCACAGCTCTTTTGACCTCCTTGCTAGTTCTATGTAATACTTCTAGTCTAATTTCACTGGAAGGTAAGAAGATAACAAAGGTTCAGTCAAGTGATCGAATGGTGGGGTATTGACATGTTTCAATTTAACTTCTAATAAATGGTTGTCACTTCTATTGATAAATATTAGGGAATATTCTTACACTCATTCTCCCATCCCCGCACCCCATTAACTGTTATGTATAATCGCAGTAACATTGAATCACCAGTGAGGACAACTAAAGTCCTGCATTTGTGTAGTTCCATGATCTCAGAACCCTTTTATGTATGAACAGATGCTTCAAAGGGAGAAAGAAAAACATCAAAAGAAAATTGAAAAAAGATATTGGTTGATTGTGAAAAGGAAGTAAGCAAATATTCATATACATCTGGACAAATTACTATCTACCTCATTGGTGATCCTCGGACTATCTTTGATCGGACTTTACTGGCTTTACCTTGCACTAAACGTTGTTCCCTTGTCATGTATCTATACACTGTAAATGGCTCAATTGTAAGCATGTATTGTCTTTATGCTGACCGGCTAGCATGCAACAAAAACAAAAGCTATTCACGTGACAATAAACTAAACTGAAACTAGACAATAAACTAAACAGGTACACAAAATTGCTGGAGGAACTCAGCGGGTGCAGCAGCATCTATGGAGCGAAGGAAATAGGCGACGTTTCGGGCCGAAACGTCACCTATTTCCTTCGCTCCATAGATGCTGCTGCACCCGCTGAGTTCCTCCAGCAATTTTGTGTACCTTCGATATTCCAGCATCTGCAGTTCCCTTTTGAACAATAAACTAAACAGTCTGTTCAAACATCATCATGGCATTGACTGCAATCATGCACTCCTCTCGATACTATCTTTTAATCCATTACTGAGAGAGTAGTACAATGGTGGATGTATGAGGAATTGCATGAGACGTTATACCAACACAATCCTTCTGCCCTCTATTAATCCACCACTGAGGGATTGATATATTGTTTCTGTCATCTTTTACACGAGTAGTCCAACAGATGACCTGAGCAAGATGAATCTGAAATAACTTAATTTCAAGAATAAAACAGAATGTCACATTGATGTTTGTAGGAACTTGCTGTGCACTATTCCCTCTGCCTTTCCTACATCACAACAGGAACAAAACATGTTTTCAAACATTCACCACGCATAAATAACTCCATATAAAACACTTGTTTTCATCAAAATGAAGTCAATTCTTTAATACTGGGGAAAGTGTTCCTGATCTGTCTTAGTTTGTAACTAATAATGCATTTAACACATGGAAGTCCTTATACTTTCATAGCCAAAGTGTAGAAATGCATTATTTGCTGTATGCATTAAGTGCTAATGGTTTATTGATTACAATTTGTTCTCTGCTTCTGAAATTCAATTAGCCTGATGTCAATATAATTATGTTTTAGCAGCAGAGTACAATAGACAGAACCACAGCTACATTGCATTGTGCAACCAAAGGTGAACCTCTACTCCATACAGACTCAAGACCATGTAGGTTAGGAAAGTTGCCAGTTAAATGCCCAATATGTGCTGCAATAGCTGTTATGTTCTATACAAGAAAAAAGTTGCCAAAGCTGGGCTTTGGCTCAATAGATTTAGGATAGGGAAAGAGAGAGTCACCCGGACCTCTTACTCCAGATAACTGTCACAAGATCCCTGCTGGAAAGACGTATGTGAGGATGATAGGCAGTGACACATTCCAGTGGCCTGTTGAAACTCATGCTTTGGGCCAACACAAAGAAAGGCCCCTTCAGCAAGACACTGGAGAGCAGCCAACACCATGCAACTGGGTGCCTTCATAAAGAGAAAAGTGGAACAAAATAAAACTGTCAGCTTCCAGTTACACAACACGTTGTGACTGCCAACCTCTTTTGTACTGAAGCTAAGTTCTCAGAGTAGATGAGATATTCGTTTAACAGTCAAGGAAGAGTGGAATCCATTCATACAACATCATCCTGTCGAGGTGCAGCTCGAGGAAACAAAATGAACTGCTTTTGAAAAAAGAGAAAACAAAATTTAATATAGCAAAATATAATGCATGTCAGAATTAACTAATTAACTTGATTTCTGTGACAGTGCGATGGTGTTGGAAGATTTCAAAATCCATTTTGAGGATCATTTTCAGCTTATACAAATTGGATGCAGAGTACTAAAAGCAGGTTTACGTGCTTCTGTTCATTGGTAATGACACAATCTCTGCAGGCATGCCAGGGGTAGAGTGGGATGAGTGTGGGGGGAAGGGGATGATGGATAGTGGAGGGAGAGAAGGGAAGGCCGGGGATGCACAGAGCAGAAAGGACAGAATTCACAGGGCGTGTGGAAGTGCTAGTGTGACACATGATGTAATTCAGCAGGCATTCGCTTCAAGAGTTTCTCACAATCATTCAAGTCCAGATTAAATCTTGACAGACACCAATAAAGGAGAAAAAAAGAAATGAAAAGCTTAAACCCTTATTAGGCAGGCCTGGGATGTACTAGGTCAGTGTGTGAATTCAAACAGTAACAGCAAAGAAAGTTGTCCCTTATTTTGTTTGCTGTACCCTTATGCATTTTTGTGTCCGTGCGTGCTGATCAAACACCTGTATAGCCGTGAGATTCAGGTTCCATCCAATTACAAGCTGACAGTCAGTGCATGCTGTAATCCTAGCTATTCACCTCTTGGACCCCCATCAGCCAGTCAATCGGTCCTAATTGTAAGCTACGTGCTTTGGAGAAGTGGCAGGTGGCGGCAGTCAGTCTGGTGGGGATAAAGCCGTCGCAGAAACAGAGCACAGCAACCAGGTACCCAGGTGGCCTGTGAATACTTGCTTGGCTTTTGTTCATCCGAACACCAAGTTACATCCGTCTGTGATGCAAAGGGCGTCCCTTATATATTTTTTGTGAGAGGTACTATAAATAAAGTTCTATTAAAATATACCTGTGATGACTTGAATGCTTTGCAAAAGAAAAGCCTGATTGTTCATGTGATCATCCTACCTAATGTTGTTCAGCTGGAGGATGTTTCTCACAGATAGTTCAGAAATTAACTCCTAAACATTTGCAGCAGTCAGGAAATGACAACAAGCAGCGTTTAACAAATAGTGAAATTCAGTTCTAATTTATGAGGGTAATCAATACCCTTGTTAAAGGACCAAGGAGTGAAGTTTTGCCAAACATATTTGCTTTGCTATCACCTATTCTAAAGAGTGTCTGAGCTATAGGGAGAAGTTAAGCAGGCTAGGACTCTATTCCTTGGAGCCCAGGAGGATGAGTTGTGATCTTATAGAGGAGTACAAAGTCATGAGCGGAATAGATCGGGTACATGCATAGTCACTTGACCAGAGTAGGGGAAGCAAAAACCAGAGAACATCGGTTTAAAGTGAGGGGGGAAAAATTGAATAGGAAATTGAGGGGTAACTTTTTCACAGAGGATAGTGTGTGTATGGAACAAGCAGCTGGAAGAGGTGGTTGAGACAGGTAGTATCGCAATGTATAAGAAACATAGACATAGAAACATAGAAAATAGGTACAGGTGTAGGCCATTCAGCCCTTGAAGCCAGCACCGATATTCAATATGATCATGGCTGATCATCGAAAATCAATAACCCATTCCTGCTTTTTCCCCACATCCCTTGATTCTGTAAGCCTTAAGAGCTAAATCTAACTCTCTCTTGAAAACATCCAGTGAATTGGCCTCCACTGCCTTCTGTGGCAGAGAATTCACAACTCTCTGGGTTAAAAAGTTTTTCCTCATCTCAGTCCTAAATGGCCTACCATTTGGACAGGTACATGGATAGGACAGGTTTAGAGGGATATAGGCCAAATACTGGGAGGTGAGACTAGTGTTGGTGGGACATGTTGGCAATTGTGGGAAAGTTGAGCCAAAGGGCCTGTTTCCACACTGTATATGACTCTATAACTCTAAGACTCTATGCACTGCCATAGACATCACATTTTTCATTCTTTTATATCTAAAGCGAGGTTATGATATCTCTATTATACTTAAACTCTTCTCTTAGTTCTTGACATTCTAAATGTCTGTGTGGGCCCGGGTTGTGTTGGCTTTCTTTTAATCTCCTTAATTTGTGTCTTCTTCCAAACGCTAGGCCACAGCCTTCCCATTTTCATGCATACTACTAACATTTTTTCCCGTGACAGGATAGACATCTTCCTGTCGCATTTCAACCTATATTTCCAAAGTTTTTAAAGTTTTAAACGTTTATTTAAATTTTTTTACTGCTTTTCAGAGGGAGACTCTTGCAGTACTTTCCATTGATGATGTCACAGTGCCATCTCACAGATGTCTAATCACAAGGGATCTCATTTACAAATGACATCACAATGGGACAGGGGTGGGAGATTGCAACCTTCACGTGTTTCCACGAATGCACTCAATCTGGCATGCACAATCAAATAAGATTCAAATGGAACATGTTGTCCACCCCCTCCCTATCTACCTCCCTCCCTCTCTACACCCCCTCCCTCTCTACCCTCTCCCTCTCTACCCCCATCCCTCTCTACACCCCTCCCTCTCTACCCCCTCCCTCTCTATCGCCTTCCCTCTCTACCCCCTGTTTGAGTCCGGGGCCATCTTGACTAGTTTTGACGCAGCTATTTTGTCTTGAAATAAATGCACTTACAGGCTCGGAACAATAAGAGCCGATTGTGAGTTATTAGGCGTCAAACACAACACCCTCCTCCCTCTCAACCCACCTCCCTCTCTCCCCCCTCTCTACGTCCTCCCCCTCCCTCTCTACCCCTCTGCCTCTGTACCCCTCCCCCTCCCTCTCTACCCCCTCCCTCTCTGCCCCTCCCTCTCTCCCCCTCTGCCACTCTACCCCCTCCCCCTCCCTCTCTGCCCCACCTCTCTCTCTGCCCCCTCCCTCTCTACCAGACCCTCTCTATGGAGTGGTGAGTATTGGGACCTATGGATGAGTGGTGGAGTATTGCATTCAGGGAGCAGCCATCCACTATGATGCCACGCACCCCCCCTACCCCTCAATCTCTAACCCCCTCTCTCTCCCTCTCTCTCTCTCCCTGGGAGGCAGCTCTATTTCTAGAGCTACCTCCCAAGATCCTCAGGGAGGTGGCTCTAGAAATAATGGATGCATTGGTAATCACGTTCCAATGTTCAATAGATTTAGGATCAGTTCCTGTGGATTGGAGGATAGCTAATGTTATCCCACTTTTCAAGAAAGGAGCTGGAGGAAAAACGGAGAATAACAACCAGTTAGCCTGACTTCGGTGGTGGGAAAAATGCTGGAGTCAATTATTAAAGAAGTAATAATTGGGCATTTGGATAGGTGTAAAAGGATTAGTCCAAATAAACATGGATTTATGAAAGAGAAATCATGCTTGACTAATTTTCTGGAATTTTTTGAGGATGTGACAAGTAAAATGGATGAAGGGGAGCCAGTGCATGTAGTGTATCTAGACCTTCAGAAAGCCTTTGATAAGGTCCCGCACGGGAGACTGGTGACTAAAATTAGAGCACATGGTATTGGGGGTAGGGTGTTGACATGGAGAGCAAATTGGGGTTATCCACTTTGGCGACAAAAACAAGGGGGCAAGTTATTATCTCAATGGCGTTAGGTTAGGTAAGGGGGAGGTGCAGCGAGACCTGGGTGTCCTTGAATACCAGTCACTGAAAGTTGGCGTGCAGGTACAGCAGGCTGTGAAGTAAGCTAATGGAATGTTGGCCTTCATAACAAGAGGATTTCAGTATAGGAGTAAAGAGGTTCTTCTGCAGTTGTATTGGGCCAGTTGTAAGACCACATCTGGAGTATTGTGTACAGTTTTGGTCTCCTAATTTGAGGAAGTACATCCTTGTGACTGAGGAAGTGCAGCATAGGTTCACGAGATTGATCCCTGGGATGGTGGCACTGTCATATGAGGAAAGATTGAAAAGACTAGGCTTGTATTCACTGGAGTTTAGAAGGATGAGGGGGCATCTTATAGAAACATATACATTTATAAAAGGACTGGACAAGCTAGATGCAGGAAAAATATTCCCAATGTTGGGCGAGTCCAGAACCAGGGGCCACAGTCTTAGAATAAAGGGGAGGCCATTTAAGACTGAGGTGAGAAAAAACGTTTTCACCCAGAGAGTTGTGAATTTGTGGAATTCCCTGCCACAGAGGGCAGTGGAGGCCAAATCACTGGATGGATTTAAGAGAGAGTTAGATAGAGCTCTAGGGGCTAGTGGAATCAAGGGATATGGGGAGAATGCAGGCACGGGTTATTGATTGGGGACGATCAGCCATGATCTCAATGAATTGGTCCTTTGGCCTGTAGGCGACGCCGCCTTTCGGGTAGGTGGCGTTTTGACGGAGCAGCCATTTGGTAAGTTTGCTTTTAGGCGACGCAGCTTTTCGGTTCGTTGGCTTTTAGGCGTCCCGCCCTTTCGGTTTATTGGCGTTTCGGCCTCGTTTCCATTCGGTTCTTTGGCTTCGATTTCTTTGCTTCGGCTTCTTGTTTGTCGGCGCCACGTCCGGGTACCGATCTAAGAATCCATCACGAAGGCACTCTACAAAGTCCCTTTCTTGGTGTCCAGTACCAACCTGATTTTCTGCAGTCTACCTGCATGTTGAAATCTCCCATAACAACCACAGCATTTACCTTTGCTACATGCTAATTTTAACTCCTGATTCAACTTGCACCCTATGTCCAGGATACTGTTTGGGGGCCTGTAGATAAGTCCCACTAGGGTATTTTTACCCTTACAGGAGCCAATTAATAATATTAATATAATATCAAGGGGGGGGGGTGGTTAGTGTGTGTGTGTGGGGGGTGGTTAATGTGTTTGTGTGACACAGCAGGCCGCCCCCCCCCCCCCCCCCCCCCGCCCCACGCAACTGGTCCCACGGTCCAGTAATATATAAAATTATATAATATTCCATTGCTATTAGGATTCAGAATCAGGGCAAAAACTGAATCCTCTAATGATCAATAATAATAATCAATGATGAAATTCCACAAAATTCTATGAGAGGCAGAGCAGAGGCAGCATCACTGAGCCACATGGTTAGGCAATGTTTTGGGGCAAGACTTTTCTTCAGACTTTGCATTCTAGTCTTTGCATTCTACGCAAGGTTCCAGCATAGAGTCATAGAGAGTCATTGAGTAATACGACCCAACTTTCCCACACAATGCTACAGCAATGTCCCAGCTACACTAGTCCCACTTGCCTGCGCTTGTCCATATCCCTCCAAACCTGTCCAATCTGGCTAACTGTTTCTTAAACAATGGGTTAGTCCCAGCCTCAATTACCTCCTCTGGGGGCTTGTTCCATACACCCACCACCCTTTGTGTGAAAAGGTTACCCCTCAGATTCCTATTAGATCTTTTCCCCTTCACCTTAATCCTATGTCCTCTGGTCCCCGATTCCCATACTCTGGACAAGAGACTCTGTGCATCTACCCAATCTATTCCTCTATTCCCTCACACCTGCAGTTCCTTGTGTTTACAGATACTTTTCTTGCTAGCACAAGCAGAATGTACAGTATGTGTATCTGAAGACAGGAATATTCCCATTCTCAAGAATGACTGTAACCCCAACTAAACCATCATGGAGGTGTTGAGGGTTTACACAAAAGCTTTTAATACAATAAAAACTTAACGAATGAGGTATCTCACTCATTCAAGGACTGTAACTTGGAAGGTTAACAGTAATAATGCCAAGGAAACTAAACCCGGCACTCAAAAGAGGAGCCCAACTTGCAATTCCATGGGGTTTAGTTTAGTTCAGTTTAGAGATACAGTGCAGAAACTGACCCTTTGGCCCACCAAGTCCACACCAACCAATGACCGCTAACACTATCCTACACACACTAGGGGCAATCTGCATTTATATCCAGCCAAGTTACCTACAAACCTGAACGTCTTTGGAATGTGGGAGGAAACCAAAGATCTTGGAGAAAACCCACGCAGGTGACGTGGAGAACGTACAAACTCTGTACAGACAGTACCCATGGTCAGGATCAAACATGTGTTTCAGGCGCTGTAAGGCAGCAACTCTACCGCTGCGCCACCATTCTTTCCCAATCATTCTTTCACAGTATGCATTGTCCTAATGCAGTTTACGGTAACTGAAATATCAGAGGTCATTTTTATACAGTTATACATCTCCCACATATACCACTCTGACGAGGATAAGGTAATCGTTTTTTGGTTAATGAAAGAGACTGAATGATCAGTATTGGCATGGGGTGTGGTGGAGATCCCCCCCTATTAACTGAATTTCACCATTTGCTGAAAATCTATGTTCTTTCCATCTAAATTCTTCCATGGAATATTTTACACCCACCTAAGAAGATGAATTGGAAATCATCAGCAGTGCATCACATTCCTCAGTATTGCGCTTGAGTAGCAGGTTTAGCTTTTGTTCCCCAGAGTTTAGAATGGAGCAGAATGCACTTAGTTTTGCCAGTTTTCAAGTCCAATTAATGTAAATTAAAATCGTCAAAACATGTTCAACATTAAACACTCACTTATCTTTTGATACTAATCAGGAACAAAAGTGTACATGGAAATGATCTAAAATGTAAACATTGAGGTTTTTGCCGTTAACCATTGAAAGATTGAAGTTTACACTTTACCATGCAATGTATTAAGAGGAGACAGTTAAAGATAATCTAAATCTAAAATTAGCTTATCCATATAACAAGGGTGAAGTAGCATACATTTCTTAACCATGTGATCGTGTTACGAACATAGCCAATTTAAACCATTTGTATTGATTGTATATCCTTACCAGTAAGCTTAAGCAACTTCCCTCATCTCTTCCAGTCATGGGAAAGAAGCAGGTACCAGCATTATCGAGAGGGAAGAGAATCATGTTTATGTTACCTGTAGATTACAGTTTATGGTTATGTGCCAAAGCAGTGAGCCATTCTTCAGTGGTTTTCCATTAAGATGTTTATATCAACCATGCACTCGAATGTAGCAAATTGTCTCACCTTTCCTAATGGGCAGATTTAAGATAAAAATGACCATGTTCTTTCTTTAGTTACTGACAGGAAATCAGCTCTGGTGTAAGGTGACTGGTTTATTGATGAAAAAGCCTAACAGCCCTAAAAATGTAAAAACCTGTTGAGCTCCATTCCGAACTGTAATGATAGATTTGTTTCTTCTGAAAAAAGGAAAATAATTCACCTCCCTCCTATGTTTACTTACATGGCGGTAATATAGTGGAAAGCTCTGGTTTGGTCTGCAGTAATAATTACAATTCCCTACACTGATTTATTTCTCCAGAAATATTGTACATAAGCATTGGGGGTGTTTGGTGAAGTTAACATACTACAGTTATTGAACAATTTGCTTGGTGAGAATATATAATCAACCATCAGAAATTAGTTAAATTAAAGTAAGGCTCTGTTTTCATTGTTTTTTTCAGGAGCACATTATGAATTGGGTATAAAGTTAGAAGAGGTTAACAGACAAGTAAAAATAATAGAATCTTCTCAGTTGCATGCATTAAATATACAATGTCATAACATATGTGTATAAACTGCCTCTGAAAATCAGTTCCACTGAAGCCAATGGAACATTATAGGTTTAACACATACACTAGAGAATAGGTTTGTTCTATTTGTCAGCTGTCTGGCTATAGCAGTGACTGTATGCATAATATGTTACCATCATTTCTTCCTCAACTTTGCCCTGAAGCCAATAACATATTTAATTCAAAGTTCATGTCACTACTGAAAAAGTAAGTATATTAAATCCAGTCTAATTTTACAAGGAAAATAATTTTGAATGAACTTACTGTCAAGGGGAAGATTAGTGTAAGGATATAGACTTTACAGGCAAATTATTTGTCATGCATGTACAGAATTACAATGTAATTCCATACATGCTTTTTTGATAGTTAACCTCAGGTCAAACTGTTCCCGTAATTCCAGCAGCCTTTCATTTCAACAATTAGAAGTGGATGCGTTCCTCTGATCTAGAATGGACATCCCCTTTAAAGTAGCCCAGCAGCATGGTGCGGAGGGGCCCAGACTCAGGCTGCCAATCAGTCGACTGCTGAGTTAAAATTGAGCCTGTCAAGGAAGAAATTTAATGTATAAGAGTTTATTGAACAGGAAATCATTTCTGACAGCAGGAGATGATGAGCTCCTGGGTCCAAAATTAAAGTCGTCGGGAGATTACCAAACTGCTCTGGAAGGAATTGAATAAGGAATTGAATAAAATAAATGGGTCCTTTAATAGGCGACTTTTATTTCAGCACTATAAAAATGGGGGGAAATGGTACAAAACACCGCTTCTATGTCCATGTTCCTGAAATATTGTTTGTTTGTGAATTGTGGGAGCACGGATATACCCATTTCAGTCCTCAATAATAAACTTGCTACCAATTTCCCCAGTTTCCTATGTTCAATCAAAGGAACCCGTGCTTTTAGCTGCAAGGCCTCTAAGATGTGGGATCCCCTCCCTAAATATTACTTGCTCTCCTCTTCTTTGTCCTTGTTTAAGATATACCTTGGTAAAACTTTCTTGAGCAAGCATTACCATCCATTGCCTAAAGCCTCACTGTGGCAGTCCATATTAAATTAGAATGTAGAGCAGTACAATATAGCTGCAGGCCTTCAGCTCTCAATATCTGTGCTGAACATGATGCAAATTAAACTAATGTTCTCTGGCTGCTGATAATCCATATCCCTTATTCCCAGCATATTTATGTGCCGAGCTAAATGTCTCTTAAACACCACTGTTGCAATTGCTTCCACCACCAGCATTGGCAGTGTGTTCCAGACACCTACCACTATCTGTACACAAAATCTGACCTGCACATCTCCTTTAAACTTTCCATCTCTGACCTTAAAGCTATGCCCTCTAGTCTTTGACATTTCCACTTAATAATAATAATAATAATAATATTAATCTTTATTGTCATTGTACAAGACAACGACATTCTGTTGGAGCAGTCCTCCAGCTGCACAGGAATATGAGTATAAAAATACGTTTAAAAAATAACTATAAAAAAATTAGACTATAAACATATAGGAGTATGGGCGGGTGTGTGAGAGAGAGGGGGGGAATCAGTGTGGGAGGGGGATAGAGTTCAGTAGTGTCACAGCTCTATGGTAGAAGCTGTTTTTTAGTCTTGTCGTGCGGGCCCTCAGTGTCCTGTATCGTCTTCCTGAGGGCAGGAGTGTGAAGAGGCAGTGTCCAGGGTGTGTGCTGTCTCTAATGATGCCCTTGACCCTCCGGATGCAGCGGGACCGGTAGATGTCCTCCAGTCTGGGGAGCTGGGTGCCAGTGATCCTCTCAGCAGTCTTAATGACACGTTGGAGAGCTTTCCTGTTCTCTGCGGTGCAGCCAGAGTACCATACTGTGATGCAGTATGTGAGAACTGACTCAATGGCTGACCTGTAGAAGCTCACCAGCAGCTGTTGTGGGAGACGTGCCCTCTTCAAGCACCTCAGGAAGTGAAGCCTTTGGAGTCCTTTCTTGGCCGTCGCCGTGATGTTGACGGTCCAGGTCAGGTTGTGGCTGATGTTGACCCCGAGGTACCTGATGTTCTGCACAGCCTCCACTGTCTCGCCGTTAATGGTGATGGACTGATGGACGAAGGTCTTCGGTCTCCTCCTGAAGTCCAGGATCAATACCTTTGTTTTTGCTGCGTTGAGAATCAGGTTGTTCTCACGGCTCCAGCTCACCAGGTTCTCTACCTCTGTGCTGTAGGCGGCCTCGTTGTTACTCGTGATCCTGCCTACCACGATGGTGTCATCTGCAAACTTTAATATGGTGTTGGCCTCGTGGGTGGGTTTGCAGTCAAGAGTGTAGAGGGAGAAGAGGAAGGGGCTCAACTTAAAGCACACGGCATTGGGGGTTCAGTATTGATGTGGATAGAGAACTGGCTGGCAAACAGGAAGCAAAGAGTAGGAGTAAACGGGTCCTTTTCACAATGGCAGGCAGTGACTAGTGGGGTACCACAAGGCTCAGTGCTGGGACCCCAGCTATTTACAATATATATTAATGATCTGGATGAGGGAATTGAAGGCAATATCTCCAAGTTTGCGGATGACACTAAGCTGGGGGGCAGTGTTAGCTGTGAGGAGGATGCTAGGAGACTGCAAGGTGACTTGGATAGGCTGGGTGAGTGGGCAAATGTTTGGCAGATGCAGTATAATGTGGATAAATGTGAGGTTATCCATTTTGGTGGCAAAAACAGGAAAGCAGACTATTATCTAAATGGTGGCCGACTAGGAAAAAGGGAGATGCAGCGAGACCTGGGTGTCATGGTGCAGCAGGCAGTGAAGAAAGCGAATGGTATGTTAGCTTTCATAGCAAAAGGATTTGAGTATAGGAGCAGGGAGGTACAGGGAAGATACTGCAGTTGTACAGGGTCTTGGTGAGACCACACCTGGAGTATTGCGTACAGTTTTGGTCTCCAAATCTGAGGAAGGACATTATTGCCATAGAGGGAGTGCAGAGAAGGTTCACCAGACTGATTCATGGGATGTCAGGACTGTCTTATGAAGAAAGACTGGATAGACTTGGTTTATACTCTCTAGAATTTAGGAGATTGAGAGGGGATCTTATAGAAACTTATAAAATTCTTAAGGGGTTGGACAGGCTAGATGCAGGAAGATTGCTCCCGATGTTGGGGAAGTCCAGGACAAGGGGTCACAGCTTAAGGATACGGGGGAAATCCTTTAAAACCGAGATGAGAAGAACTTTTTTCACACAGAGAGTGGTTAATCTCTGGAACTCTCTGCCACAGAGGGTAGTCGAGGCCAGTTCATTGGCTATATTTAAGAGGGAGTTAGATGTGGCCCTTGTGGCTAAGGGGATCAGAGGGTATGGAGAGAAGGCAGGTACGGGATACTGAGTTGGATGATCAGCCATGATCATATTGAATGGCGGTGCAGGCTCGAAGGGCCGAATGGCCTACTCCTGCACCTAATTTCTATGTTTCTATGTAACACACAGCCCTGTGGTGCACCGATGTTCAGGGTGATGCTGGAGGAGACCTGCCTCCCCATGCGCACAGTCTATGGTCGGCCGGTGAGAAAGTCCAGGACCCAGCTGCTCAGGTGTGTGTTGAGGCCCAGGTGGTCCAGCTTGGTGACTAGTTTATGGGGGGGGATGGTGTTAAAGGCGGAGCTATAATCTATGAATAGCATCCGCACATAACTGTCCCGCTGATCAAGGTGTGTCAGGGTGGAGTGGAGGGCCAGTGACATTGCGTCCTCCGTCGACCTGTTTGCCCTATAGGCAAATTGGTGGTGGTCTAAGGAGGGGGGGATGCTGTTCTTCAAGTGTCCCAGTACCAGACGTTCGAAGCACTTCATCACCACCGGTGTCAGTGCCACTGGCCGATAGTCGTTGAGGGACCTGATGGCTGATTGTTTTGGCACAGGGATGATTGTGGCTGTCTTGAGGCATGTGGGGACGGAGGCCTGCAGCAGGGAGGTGTTAAACAGGTCCGTGAGCACCGCAGTCAGCTCCCCTGCGCAGTGTTTCAGAACCCGCCCTGGTACTCCATCAGGTCCGGTGGCCTTGTTGGCGTTGATGTGCTGCAGGGTCCGTCTCACGTCGTGGGGGCTCAGAGTCAGCACCGGTGGTGAGGGTCCCTGCTGTGCCCGTATGTTGTCACTGCTGTCGGCGCAATCAAACCTGGCAAAAAAACAGTTCAGGTCGTCAGGGAGGGATGAGCTTTGTGCGTGTGTGGAGCTGTTGTAGCCGGTGATGGTTCTGATGCCCTGCCACACGCGTCGAGAGTCTGAGCTGTTAAAATGCTCCTCGATACTCTTCGTGAAGCGGTGCTTTGCTTCCCTGATGCCCTTCCTCAGACTGGACCTTGCTGTTCTGTAGGCCTCTGCATCACCTGAGTGGAAAGCTGCATCCCGGGCCTTCAGCAGACCAGTTACAGCGCCATTCATCCATGGCCTATGGTTGGGGAGTGTCAGTATTGTCATCTGTGTGGTGACACTGTTCATACAGAAGGTGATGTAATCCAATACTGATGAGGTGTAGGTGTTCTTTGGGAAAAGGTTCTGACTGTCTACCCTACCTATGCCTGTCATAATTTTATACACTTCCCTCAGGTGTCTCCTGAACCCTTGACACTCCAGAGAAAACAAACAAGTCTGTCCAACCTCTCCTCTTCAGTCTGAAGAAGGGTCTCGATCGAAAACATCACCCATTCCTTCTATCCAAAGACGCTGAGTTACTCCAGCATTTTATGTCTATCTTTGATGTATCCAGCATCTGTAGTTCTTTCCTACACAACCTTTCCTTATACTTGATAACTGCTAATCCATGTTGCATTCTACTAAACCTCTTCTGTACACACTTCAAAGCTTCCAAATCCAAATTGTGTTTAATAATATTACATCAAAGCATTTAGTGATATTTTGCTATCTATAAAAAGTAATATGCTGATATATAAAAGGATACAGGAAGGATGTGAAAAGACAGTTTCTGGCACAAAGGTGAGTTTAAATCAAGAATACTTTTCTTGTCAGGATGGTGGAAAAAAAATTGCTTTGTGCCTTCAGTAAGGAATTGAATATTCTCTTGACAGAGGGTAACTTGTAGTGCAAAGAAGAGGGAATGTCATTGTCAGGATTATTCTACTAAGACCCAACATAGACTCAAAGGCTTGAATACCCTCTTTCTGTACCATAGTACATTTTAGAATTATAAGCTCAACAAAGCCATCTTAAAGTATTTTCAGAGCCATAATACAGAGGACTAACAATTATAGAAGAAACCCACTCCGAGGAGCATTCTGAACTCTAATGATTAATCAGCAAGATTCACCACTTAATTACTTAATTAATGAAGAAAAAATATATTTATTGAAACTGATCTTCCAGCATCCCATTCCTTAATAATAAAGTATCAAATTCTTCAACTCTTTGCACATATCTATATTTATTTTATCAGAGGCAAACAGTGAACAAACCTGAAAAAAACAGATTACATAATGTCAGTACCCAGTACAAAAATGCTGCTGAATATATTGGACTGGATGGACATTGGGAGATCACTGTTCAGTTACTTTGGAGACCAAATGCATTCAGGAAAGTGTTTAGCTGCTGATTGATACAGACAGTCAATTAGTACTTCAAAGGGAAACTTTTTTCTTTTTTTCTCACACGTGATGGGATAAAGGATTTCCGTTTGATGACATGCAGTCACTGACACAGCGTAATATTTGCAGATTTCTGAGTAGATGCAAGAACCATGTCTTGCTGCTCAGTGGATAGGAAGCATTCAAACTTCAATACTCTACTTGGATTTTGCAACATGCTACCATCAGCACACATTTAGTGTAGAGCCGAAAGACATCTGTCAGCTTAAATAATAAAGAAAGCCCATGATACTAATAGTTTAAATGTGATTTTATAAAATCAAAACACTTAGATATTTTGTAAATCTCTAATACCTTCTGGAATTGCCCTATATCAACCTCTATTAAAACACCTACAGACTATGACTTGATCATTAACGCTTTCAGTGCTGAGATATTACAGTATTGAAAATAAAGCTTGGAATTTTTCTTATCAGTTTTGAGAGTTCTAATTAGTAGCAACAGTTATCGTATAAAATGACTTGTTGTCAAATTATAGAAACAGTTATTCAGAACTTTCCTCCTCTATTAATTGCAATGGGGCTTTATTTCTGCAATTTTGTCTTCACTTTATAAAACATCTATACATTGCTCTCAATTTGCAATTGTGATCATGGACTCTACAAAACAAGTTTCAAAGTCACTTTTGAATGCGTCTAATTGCATTAGAATCTTCTCGTAGCAATAGCTGGCTTCTCCCCAAACAAATCTACTCCATTACGATTGCAGTCATGTAAGCAGGTGTTTGGACAGTTTGCATCAAAAGCAGACAAACCTCACATCAGAGGCCTGAATGGCAACTGGAGTCAAAGGTGAAAAATAATCTTTATATTCAAAGACAATTAGTCATAGTCTGTCCTTTATCAGTTTTGACAACAGTGGATACACTGGAGAAGATCTTGGGAATAATTGTCACTTTTAAACTGAAAACTTGCAATGATGACAATGGTGTCGACAAAGCAAGTTTCAAAATCACTTCTGAATGAATCTGAATCTTCAAGTGGCAATGCTGGCTTCTCCCCAAACAGCTCTACTCCAGTGCAATATTATTTCCATATTGGCAGCAATATGATAAATTAAATATAGAGAGATGCAGCCAAGACTCCATATTTATTGCAGCAGATATTATTATTTTCTCAACTATCACTGGCAGCACAGTAACTGGAAAATCTAGACCAAATTTGAAAAAGAAAGTTCTGGCTTCTCTTATTTCAGACTTAACATGTTCCTAGAGAGAATGCTCACAGACAGCAGTCCAAAGTGCTTTGAATGGACAAGGAATCCATTTGATTCTGTCATATTTCATTATCTTAATGTTACCATTTTCATCCTCCAATGTAACTGTTAGTTTAAGCAATAATGCCGAGTCTTTACATGTATAGTGCACAGCAAGATCAAACATAGGATTTCCTCTTCATTATGTAGTCCATGTTAATGCTCCTGTTCGTAATTTATCTTTGTGACATTCTCCATTATCATACCTTTCCTCACTTTAACTGACCCCACACTCCCACATGTCTGTGCCACTGTTGTATCATTTTTTCCGGTGGAAGTGGAGAAAGCAAAATAATTCGGGCAACGATGTAGGATGCCAGGAGAGGTTGCACAGGATGTCATCAAACAGTTATCAGTGGCCTCTCCCAAACTTCCTGACACAATGCTCCCTGCATTGATACCACATTGTTTCAGTAACTAGAGAAGCAACTGTGATCACCAAACATTAAATAGGAAATTAGTATAAGAGATTTATAAAACTATATTTTGAAATGGTTTGATTGAATTAAAATCAGGTTTAAACTCAATATTGTAGACTTTTTTGGTGGCCCTTATTGATTGTGAAATGTTGCCTTTGATTTCCATGTTGATGGTAGTGTGTTGCAAAATCCAAGGAGTGTATCAATTATTGCACGCAACACACTGAATTGGCTTACATAGAAAATAGGCAATAGAGAATAGGTGCAGGAGTAGGCCATTCATCCCTGCGAGCCAGCACCAACATTCATGGCTGATCATCCCCAATCACCAGTACCCCGTTCCTGCCTTCTCCCCATATCCCCTGACTCCACTATTTTTAAGAGCCCGCTCTAGCTCTCTCTTGAAAAGTCTGATCTTGCCATTTACGGCTGTGGTTTTTTGCCATCTTACTCAGAGTTCCCCTCTGCTGTGCAGGACAAGACGATTTTTCCCATCAATTAAAAATAAAAGAGTTATTTGTGTTTAAAAAATGTTGAGATTCTCTCTCCTAAAGGCCAAGCCCCTTCCGGACGGACTATAAAACCCAGAAGTGTTGAGTGCCTCAGTTAGTCTCTGCAAGATGGGGAGCAAGAGGGTCACATCTCTCAGTCTAAGCTGTGAATAACACTGAACACATTTCTACCAAACTGTGAGTGTGGTTTTACTGACCTTGAGTGCCCCTAATGTGGTTTGAAAATGAAAATGTGGTTGGTTTGAAATGAAGCACAACAAATGGTTGTTGGTGGTGGTTGGTTCGAAATATAGCACAGCAAATGGTTATTGGTGGTGGTTGGTTCGAAATATAGCACAGCAAATGGTTGTTGATGGTGGTTGGTTCGAAATAAAGCACAGCTAATGGTTGTTGGTGGTGGTTGGTTCAAAATAAAGCACAGCTAATGGTTGTTGGTGGTGGTTGGTTCAAAATAAAGCACAGCTAATGGTTGTTGGTGGTGGTTGGTTCGAAATAAAGCACATGATTAAAAGTCTAAACTTGACAACTTCCTGTTTGCACTGTATATTGATTTTAGATAAAACACTACCACTTACGGCTGTGATTTTTGGCCATCTTACTCAGTCCCTCTCCGCTCATTAGGTGCAGAGGATTTTTCCCATCAATCAAAAATAAAAGTGTTATTAGTGTGTATAAAATATTGAGAATCTCTCTCCTGTCAATCAAGCCATGAAGGCCAAGCCCCTTCCGGTGGGAGGGGGAGGTATTATAAAACCTGGAAGTGTGGGTGTGGCTCACATGAAACTGCACTTGAATTTGTTGGGCTTGCACCCTGCTTTAAGTGGCAGGAAACTGCACTTGAGTTTGATGGCCCTGCACCCTGCTTGAAGTGGCAGGAAACTGCACTTGAGTTTCGTGGCCCTGCACCCTGCTTGAAGTGGCATGAAACTGCATTTGAATTTGGTGACCTTGCACCCTGCTTGAAGTGGTATGAAACTGTACTTGAATTTGTTGGACTTGCACCCTGCTTGAAATGGCATGAAACAGCATTTGCATTTGGTGGCCAAGCACCCTGCTTGAAGTGGCATGAAACTGCACTTGCATTTGATGGCCTTGCACCCAGCTTGGTGGCATGAAACTGCACTTGGATTTGGTGGCCTTGCACCCTGCTTGAAATGGCATGAAACTGCAGGAATTTGGTGGCCTTGCACCCTGCTTGAAGTGCCATGAAACTGCAGTGGAATTTGGTGGCCTTGCATCCTGATTAAAGTGCCATGAAACTGCACTTGAATTTGGTGGCCTTGCACCCTGCTTGAAGTGGTATGAAACTGCACTTGAATATGTTGGCCTTGCACCCTGCTTGAAGTGACATGAAACTGCACTTGAATTCGGTGGCCTTGCACCCTGCTTGAAGTGGTCGGAAACTGTACTTGAATTTGGTGGCGTTGCACCCTGCTTGAAGTGGTAGGAAACTGTACTTGAATTCGGTGGCCTTGCACCTTGCTTGACATAGAATTTCAAGGAATAGCCGTGAGTCAACTACCAGCGCACCAGCTGAGAGTGAGCTGCCAGCACATCATGCTTGAGTGACTGAGCTGCCACCCCAAGAATCCATTTGGCCCACAATGTCCACACTAGCCCACTGGAAACCAGTCCTTTCACCCACAACACCCATACTAGTGCTCCAGAAAGCCCCCTCCCCCACTGGCCACCAATATTGGAATTCATGGAGAGGTGGAATATTCCTTTGGGGGACCAGCTCTCCCTTGTGAACATGGGACCCACCTAGTCTAGTTCCTACTAAAGTTACAGACCTGGAAGCTTTTCTAATTCTTTCATAGCAACAAAATGCTTCTAAACATTGTTTTAATCCACATGTTCATTTCCTTAAAGAGGTAAAAAATGTTTTTGGATAGTGACTGAGTCACACGGTTCAGCCTAAGGGAAGGGTAGTAGAATGCCTGATGCCCTTATGTTTATCAAAAGCAAAACAAATGACCACAAATAGAATGTAAAAGTCAAACCAGGGGTTAACAAAGTCAAAGCAAATTTGTCAGCAGCAGATAAACTGAAGTATGGATGGAGTTGGTTGATGTTACAAAAACACATCAAAGAGTAGAATAGATTTCTATAATTAGGGAAAAAATAGATTTATTATGTTAATTTGGGTCTGAAATTTTATGACTGGGAATGGTCGCTTGGTTATAAATAATTGCTTGCACTAAATTAAAAATTAATTACTTTTCATTAACATGTTCTGTTTTATATTTTGTTTAACACTGAGAGAAAACTGGCAGCGTGAGATAGACAGCATCCACAGCCAAATTATGACTCATGCAAAACTGTTATCATTACTGATATATTTTGAATGCTCTTGGGAAAAATATAAAACTTGTATGAATTATACATGGAGTAACAAGGCTGAAATTCTGCTCTTTTACTCCGAAGTTAGAATGAACAATATGGAATTTAATATCTATTGTGAGTTTTGCACTGTTGCTCCACAAGTTATGTTTCATGGTAAATGTAACTACTCTCTGTCAGGCCATTATCCCAGAACTGAGATAATAATTATATTCAGCTGGCCATGTTGGGAAGGCCATGCCATTTTCATTCACTTCACCAGAGTCCTGAAACAGACTATAATCCAAGGTCTGTCATGAGAGGAGATTATGGGGAATTCAGAGGAAAAGATTCAAGGATGTGCACAATGCCTCCATTAAGAAATGCTACTTCACCATTAACTTTGGCAAATCCCTGGCTCATAACCACTCAAGGAATGTATGAAATAGTATTGAGAACCTTAAAGCCATGCATCAACAGTACACAGAAGCTCTGCGTATATGGTAGAAGGAATGCACCACCTGACAAAGTACCCATCCTCACACCCTGATGAGAACTTCTTGCTCCATCTGTGGCAGAGGTTGAGTTCTCAGGTTGGCCTCATCAGCCATCTGAGAGTCTACAAAACCAGTAGGAACAAGCCATCCACAATTCTGAGCAACTGTCTAAAAAGATCAATTATTATGTGATCAAATTGACATTAGAAGGATTTAAAGGTAGTGTTGAGGTTTCTCTGGAATTTACCATATAATGTATTTTTAGCACTGCATTGTGGTGCATTGGACCAGAGAACTGGCTTGGTAAAAAAGCTGTCTGGAAATGTTTTAATGGGTGGACTGGATTGATTTTGGCGAGTTCCTGTGTTTTTGCTTGTTATATCAGGTTTTATTGTTTCTTTTCCATTGAGAATACTTTGTGTTAATGTGTAGGGGAACATCCTGCTTTAGATAATTGCTTGTGAATTTGTGTTTCCCTATAGAAAATATTCAAACATCTAAAGGGCCTGTCCCACTTACGTGACATTTACAGGCGACTGCCGGCACGTGTCATAGGTCGCCGAAAATTTCAACATTTTCATCAAGACCAGAAAGACGCTACAACTCTTTGGAGACCTCTCACGGCCATAGGAAACCTCTCACGACCATACAGGTGACCCCTGGCGACATGTCGTGGGTGACCTCTCACGACCATAGGGGACCTCTCATGACCATACATCCTGTATGGTCGTGAGAGGTCGCTAAAGAGTCGTAGTGTTTTTCTGGTGGCCGCTGAATTTGCAACATGAATTTTCAACAAGTGTTTAGCAACCGGGAGTTCAGATAGGTTCACGAGTACTGAGCGAAGGTGTTCAGCGAAATGATCGCCCAGTTTACGTTTGACCTCGCCGATGTATAAGAGTCCACATCTTGAACAACAGATACAGTAGAGAAGGTTGGAGTAGGTGCAAGTGAACCTCTGCCTAACCTGAAAGGACTGTCGGGATCCCTGGGCAGAGTCAAGGGAGGAGGTATATGGACAGGTGTTGCATCTTCTGCGGTTGTGGTGGAACATACCTGGGGAGGGGGTGGTTTGGGTGGGATGCATTAACCAGGGAGTTGCGGAGCGAACGGTGTCTGTGAAAGGCAGAAAGGGGGTTGAGATGGGAAAATGTGGCTAGTGGTGGGATACCGTTGGAGGTGGAGGAAAATTCAGAGGATTATGTGTTGTCTGAGGTGCAACTGCATTAATTAATCAGCAATTGCAACCAAAAAAAATTTCTTGGCATTTCAATGGGGAGTATCTCCATGTGTAATTGCAATATCGTCAGGAGGTTTGAATATCACCTGGAAATTCAAATTAGGCTTATTGAAGACTTTTCAAATCATGCAGATGAATTTATATAGAAGTACAAACAGAAAATACTGGAAACACTGAGCAGGTCATGAAGCATCTGTGGAATGAAAAAATAGAGTTAATGTTTCGAGTCAGAGGTACCTTATCTGAATTTAGACATTGCCTACTATGACCCTTTCATAAAATCTTTAAGCTTTTTACAGACGAAGAACTCTGCTTGGTATGGAATCACTACAACAAACGGCAAGTCAACTTACATTCTGTTTTTGCTCACAAGCTGCTATATATCTATATTACTAAAACTAAGATCTTGACCACTTTCTATTTCATGATTTCAGAGAGAACGCTGCCACTTACGGCTGTCATTTTTGGCCACCTCGCTCAGAGTCCACCTCCACCGGACTGGACTGGAATATTTTTCCCATCGTTGAAAATTCAGAGAGTTATTAATGTTTTTTTAAATTTCGCCATTCTCTCTGCTGCCCCCAGTGGCGGCAGGGGGGAGGGACTATAAAACCCGGAAGTGTCGTGCCTCACTCAGCCTCTGCCAGACAGAGGAAGTGAGAGGGTCACGGGTCTCTGAGCTGCGAACAACACTGAACGCACGTCTACTCCACGATGAGTCCCCTCGATGCGCTTTTCAGAAAATGTGTTTGTTGCTTGCAAAGTGTTTGCCCAATTGGCTTGGGTTTTAAAGGGCTCTCAGAAAATGTGTTTTGTTGGATTGCAAAGTGTTTGCCCAATTGGCTTGGCTTTTAAATGGCTCTCAGAAATAGTGTTTTGTTGGCTTGCAAAGTGTTTGCCCAGTTGGCTTGGCTTTTAAATGGCTCTCAGAAATAGTGTTTTGTTGGCTTGCAAAGTGTTTGCCCAATTGGCTTGGCTTTTAATGGGCTCTCAGAAAATGTGTTTTGTTGGCTTGCAACGTGTTTGCCCAATTGGCTTGGCTTTTAAAGGGCTCTCAGAAACGTGTTTTTTCTTGGCTTGGAAAGTGTTTGCCCAATTGGCCTGGCTTTTAAAGGGGTCTCAGAAAACGTGTTTATTTCTTGGCATGCAAAGTGTTTGCCCAATTGGCTTGGCTTTTAAAGGGCTCTCAGAAAACTTGTTTTGTTGGCTTGCAAAGTGTTTGCCCAATTGACTTGGCTTTTAAAGGGCTCTCAGAAAACAAGTTTTGTTGGCTTGCAAAGTGTTTGCCCAATTGGCTTTTTATTAGATCAGGACTGTTTAATTGCAAAATTGGTGCTCATTCCATGACTAACGCTTAGCGGCAATATGGCGACGAGTACATAATTTCCGGTTAGCGGCAAGATGGCGCTGAGTGCGTCATTTCCGGTTCGTGCGAAGATGGCGCTGACTGCAAAAGGCATAGTGAAGACGTTGTTGAATAATTCAAGAGAACTGACTGCTCTGTCTATGGTCAGTGTGTTTGTTGGACGTTATTTAAAGCACGTTTTTGCTTCAGTAGCAGCAGCCTCTACAGGAGGCTTTAAACGTTTGAATCATTCGGTTTACACTCTGTATGTTTACCACGTTCTGAAGTTACTTGGCATTTTAGTATTGGTTGTGAGTCTGTGTGTGTGTATGTGTGTGTATATGTGTGTGTGAGTGTGTGTGAGTGAGTCTACCTGAGGGTGTGTGTATGTGTGTGTGTGTATGTGTGTGTATGTATATGTGTGTGTGTGTGTGTCTGTGTGAGTCTGTGTGTGTGAGGGAGTATGTCTGTGTGTGTGAGTGTGTGCGTGTGTGTGTGTATATGTGCATGTATGAGTGTGTGTGTGAGAGTCTCTGTGTGTGTGAGAGTCTCTGTGAGTGTGTGTCTGTGTGTGAGTGTGTCTGTGTGTGTGAGTGTGTGTGTATGTGTGCATGTGTCTGAGAGTCTGTGTGTGTGCGTCTGAGAGTCCGTGTCTGTGTATGTGTGTGTGAGAGTCTGTGTGTGTGAGTGTCTGTGTGAGGTGGAGGGTGTGTGTGTGATCAACAAATAACAAATAGTACAAATAATATAGAAACATAGAAACATAGAAAATAGGTGCAGGAGTAGGCCATTCGGCCCTTCGAGCCTGCACTGCCATTCAATATGATCATGGCTGATCATCCAGCCATGATCTTTCGTAGTTCAGAGCTTATTCGTTATGTTTAATAGCCTGATGGCTGTCAGGAAGAAGCTATTCTTCAAAGTGGATGTTACAGTTTTCAGTTTACAAAAGTCGGACGTGACTCCATAAGTCAGGTATAAGTCAGTCAGTCCACAAACCGTGATTTTGTATTTCAGTCCAGAGGCCATGAGTGAGTGAGTCAGTCCAGAGGCCATGAGTGAGTGAGTCAGTCCAGAGGCCGTGGGTGAGTGAGTCAATGCAGAGACCATGAGTTAGTCCCAAGGCAGTGAGTCCAGAGGCCATGAGTGGGTCGCTTACCGCCCCCCCCCCCCCCACCCCCCCCCCCCCCCACTGGCTGCCCTCGCCTGGCTATAGGATGCTCCCCCTCCTGAAGCCGCCCCCATCCCCCGCTGCAGAACACACCCTCCCTCATCAGCCCATGAGAGCCATCGCCTGAAGCCATCGCCCTCCCTCGGCTGCAGGACGTTTGCCACCCCCCACCCTACCCCGGCAGCCACGCCTCAAAAAAATGTTTTGCACAAATTCTTCGGTGAGTCCAGAGGATTGAGAATTACAACAAATTACAACCGCTCAATCTCTCTATATTAAAATTGTCTCTATTTATCAACAGCAAATAGCCATCAAGAGGCAGTGAGCAGCAGAACACAACAAGAGACACAACAAGAAATAATTTTCATCTTTAACATTTAAATTGTTCTTATATTTTAAGAGTCATTCACATTTTAAACTTTAATAAATCCTTTTTCCACTTTTCATGCCTGCGTGTTCTTCATCACAATGGGAACCTAATAGGCAGGAATGGCTGCTCTGTGGGAGAGCGGCTAAGAAAGCATGGGGGGAGGTTGTGGGGAGATGGACTGAATGCGCGGCGGAGAAGGGAATGGCAAGGAGCAGAGTGGGGGGACGAAGGGAGGAGGGATGACTGAATGAACTGCCACCACACCAGCCGTGAGTGACTGCACTGCCAGCCCGCCAGCCTTGAATAAGTGAACTGCCAGCCCACTAGCAGTAAAAGACTGAACTGCCAGCCCACCAGCCGTGAGTGACTGCACTGCCAGCCCACCAGCCGTGAGTAAGTGAACTTCCAGCTCACCAGCTGTAAGTGACTGAACTGCCAGCCTACCAGCCGTGAGTGACTGCACTGCCAGCCCACCACCCATGAGAAGTCAACTGCCAGCCCACCAGCTGTAAGTGACTGAACTGCCAGCCCACCAGCCGTGAGTGACTGCACTGCCAGCCTGCCAGCCCACCAGCCCTGAATAAGTGAACTGCCAGCCATCCAGCCATGACTCACTGAATTGCCAGCCCAATAATCCATTCAGTCCACCCTCTCCCCCTTCTCTCTCACAGAGTCTGTTACCTGTTTTGGGCACAATTTCTGGCAGTTTCTCAGCTACCAGCCTGCCAGGTCTGAGTGACTGTACTGCCAGGCCTCAGTGACTGAGCTGCCAGCCCAAGAATCCATTCGGCCCACGATGTCCATACTAGCCCTCTGGAAACCAGACCCTTCGGCCCACAACACTCATACTAGCACAACAGAAAGCCCCCCCCCACTGGCCAGCAATATTGGAATTGGTGGAGAGGTGGAATATTGCGTTGGGTGACCAGCCCTCCCGTGTGATGCTGGGACCCAACGGGTCTCGCTTAGTCTAGTTAATGACGAGATATTCTGCTATTGTGATGTTGAATGAGGGTAGATATTTTATAGCACAACAGAGATATCTCCCACACCATCTATGATCATCTGTAAAAGGAGAGAAGCTTCAGTTTAATGTTTCAGTAAAGCAATGAGAGCGATGTCAAGAACTAATTGGTATAAAGTGGTAAAATTCCAGATCTGAATGCCAGTCTGCTTCATTTTGCAGATTTCACCCAGCACAATCATTTTATCACTGCAAAAGTCATATGGCAAGTCTGCCTTCATGTAACATAATGTCCCGTACAAGATCGGGACATCATGTTACAGCAGTGCAAGATGCTGGTGATACCGCGTATTGTGTGCAATCTGGTTATCTGGTTGCCAATACTATAGGAAGGACGTAATTAAGCCAGAAAGGATGGAAAAATAATTGCTGGAACTAGAGGGCTAAAGTTAAAGAGAGACGTGATAGGCTGGGACTATTTTCCTTGGAGTGAAGGAGGCGGAGTGGTGACATTGATACTTATAAAATCATGAGAGGCATGGATAAGGTGGATGGTCACTGCCTTTTGTAAGGAAGTCTAAAATTGAAGTGCATAGGTTTGAGATAACTGGGGAATGATTTAAAGGTGACCTGAGGGGTATGTTTTTCATACAATGTGTGGTGGCCATATGTAATGAGTTACCAGAGGAACTGATAGGCAGGACAATTGTAATGCCTAAAAGACATGTAAGATACATGGATAGAAAAAGTTTGAGAGATATGGGCCAAACATGGGCAAATGGGACTAGCTCAGGTTGACAACTTGTGCAGTATCTACAAGCAGGACCACAAAGTTTGTTGCTGTGCTGTATAACTGTAACTCTATTGACTATTCTGTTGGTAATGTCAACAATAGCCTATTATAAATTAATAAATTTTAAATCATCCTGAAACCTCAGGAACCACATTGCCTGAAGCTTGCAGTCAAGTAGGGTTCTCTCCCAAGCTTGAAAACTGGTATATCTGCAGTTGGTTGATTGATGCTGTCTGAGGCTGGCAGTGTGGCATTGCCTGGGATTTTGCATGTAGCTGGTTAAGACCCAGTTACTTTTTTAATTGGTGTGCTTGCCCAGTCAATGCATTACATATAAGAGTCAGGAAATTATGTTGCAGCTTTATAGAATCTTGGGTAGGCCGTATGTGGAGTCTAACCATGTGGATTTGGATGTGCATGTGTATTGAGGAGATTCAGCACGTTGACAAATACTCTCTTGAACTTCTACATATTGACTGGTTGCTTAAGGGCCTGGTTTGGTAACTTAAACATCCAGGAATGAAGAAGATTGCAAAAAGTGGTGAACATTGCCCAGTCCATCATGGATACTGACCTGTGTAGGAAGGAACTGCAAATGCTGGTTTATACCGAAGACAGATACAAAATGCCGGAGTAACTCAGCAGGACAGGCTGCATTTCTAGATTGAAGGAATGGGTGATGTTTTTGGTCGAGACCCTTCTTCTACTGACCATCCCACTATCAAAGAGATCTGCAAGAGTAGTGCCTCAGAAAGGAAAACAGCATCATTGGGGACCCACACCACCAAGGCCATGCTTTCATTTCACTCCTGCAATGAACAGGTATTGGAGCCTGAAAACTGTATTGTCCAGGTTCAGGAGCATCGACCTTCCAAAAATCATCAGGTTATAAAAACACTACAACCTCCAACTAAGTTCCAAACTACTTGGACTTGGAGGGCATTGTTTTGCATTTGCACTATTATTGTTTTTTTTTAAAATATATACTGATCTTCTTTTTGTGTAGGAAAGAACTGCAGATGCTGGTTTAAATCAAAGGTAGACACAAAATGCTGGAGTATCTCAGCAAGACAACCATCATCTCTGGAGAGAAGAAATGTAGGACATTTCGGGTCGAGACCCTTCTTCAGACTGAAGAACGGTGGAGACCCGAAACATCACCCATTTCATCTCTCCAGAGATGCCTGTCCCCCTGATCTTTTTGTTGTTTATTATGGAGTTTGCAGACTATTATGTTTACATATCTGTTGTACCTCCGCAAGAAAGAATTTCATTGTTCTGTTTCGGAACATATGACAATAAAAAACTCTTGACTGTTTAGTATTGTGTGCAGTTCTGGTCAACATTACAGGAAAGATGTGGAGGCTTTGGATCGGGTACAGAAGTGGTTTACCAGAATGCTGTCTGGATTATTAGGTATTAGCTACAAGGTGAGGTTGGACTTTCCTGGATTACTCTCTCTAAAGTGTTGGAAGCAGAGGGGAGAACCGAATGAAGTATATAAAATTATAGGAACCATAGCGAGGGTAGCGTCAGATTTATTTCCCCAGGGTGTAAATGCCAAAGACTAGAGGGCATTTATTTGAAGTTCAGAATGGGAAAGTTTGAAAGAGATCTGTAGATCAAATTTGTATTTACATAGAGTGGAAGATGCCAGGAATGTGCTGCCAAGAGTGGAGTTGCAAGCAGTTACAATGGTGGCATTTAAGAGGCTTTTAGATAAACACTAGACCGTTGGGTCCCATTCTCACACGGGAGACCAGGTCCCCCAATGCATTAATCCACCACTCACCCATAGCCCCCAACTGCGCAAGCGCAGCTGACGGGTCCCCGTTATGGCGCTCCTGATCCCCCTCCTCTCCTCACCACTCCCCCACTCCGCCCCTTGCCATTCCCATCCCACACATTCACTCCATCACTCCATCCCCCCCCTCAACCCCCACCCATCTACTCTAAGCGGCTCTCCGACGGTGTAGCCATTCACGCCCATTGGGTTCCCATTGTGGCGTAGAACACGCAGGCATTACTGCGCAGGCACCGCTGACGGGCACGGCAAGTGGAAAGGGTATTTATTAAAGCTTAAAAAGTGAATAACTCTTATAATATAACAACTTAAATGTTAAATGTTTTCAGTTCAGTTCTTTCTTGTTGTGTCTCTTGTTGCATTCTGCAGCTGCGGGAGGGGGATGGCTTCAGGCGTGGGCTGTCGGGGGCCGGTGGGGAGAGCGTACTGCAGTCGGGGGGAGAGGCTTCAGGCAGGGAGCATTCTGAACCCAGGGGAGGGGATGGATTGAGGCGGGATCCGGCGGGAAGCGTCCTGCAGCCGGGGGAGGGGGATGGCTTTAGGCGGGGCCCGGTGGTGGGGGGGGAGGAAGCGTCCTGCAGCGGGACATGCTAGGTGCCGGTGGGGGAGCGCTGCCATGGCCTACCACTGCCGTGGCCTACCGCTGCCTGCTGCTGCCGTGGGGTCGGGACACAGCTGGGGACGGGACGGCTTCAGGTGGGGGCCGGTGGGGGGGGGGGCATCCTGGACCTGGGGACGGGGACGGTTTTTGATGGGGTCCGGTGGGAGCGTACTGTAGCCAGGGGAGGGGGACGGCTTCAGGCGGGGCCTGTCGAGGGCCGATAGGGGGGGAGTGCTGCTGTGGCCTACCCCTGCCGTTGCCTACCCCAGCCGCTGCCTACAGCTGGCGTGGCCTAGCCCTGCTGCTGGCGTGGCTTATCCCTGCCGCTGGCGTGGTCTACCGCTGTGGGTGTTTGGCGGGGGGGGTGGGGGGGAAGTGTCCTGCAGCTGGGGACGGGATGGCTTCAGGTGGTGACCGTTGGGGGGGGGGGGGGGCGGCATCCTGCAACTGGGGACGGGGATGGCTCAGCTGTAATTGGGGCCTGTAATTTGACTTTTGTCATCTTTACCAGAAAACAATGGCACTGATTTGAAGAAGAGATCCTAGACTAGGTAATAGCAAGTTCAAGTGGTTTCCACTCTGGAAACTCCACAAGCCTTCAAAGGAAAGGATCAGTTCCACAGGGACCTGAACAACAAGGCCTAGTAAAAAATCTGCGACCTAAAGAGTCGATGGTGAGGATACTTTGTTGTCAGTTGTACCTAGGTATAGTGAAATTCTTTGTTTTTGGATACAAAGTACACATAAGATTCGCCACAAAGGTGCCGACAAAGTTACAAAAGATACATCTTTGTGAGCTTCCACCTAGGCCTACATGATCTCCCGGTTGTTAAACACTTTAACTCCCCCTCTCATTCCCATGCTGATATTTCTGTCCTGGGCCTCCTCCATTGTCAGAGTGAGGCCCAATGCAAACTGGCGGAACAGCACCTCATATTTTGCTTGGTCAGCAGTATGAATATTGACTAACCTCAAGCAACCCTTGCTTTCCCTCTCTCTCCATCCCTCCCCCATCCTAGTTCTCCGACTAATTCCACTGTCCTCCTGATTCAATTTTATTGATTGTAT
The DNA here is from genome assembly GCF_010909765.2 of Amblyraja radiata. Classification (NCBI taxonomy): domain Eukaryota; kingdom Metazoa; phylum Chordata; class Chondrichthyes; order Rajiformes; family Rajidae; genus Amblyraja; species Amblyraja radiata. Next base: position 71,130,762 of record NC_045961.1, read on the forward strand.
GCCTCATTGTCACCTTGTAGAATGATCCATTCTATATTTTCCTTGATTTTAATCCCCTTTGATCTCTTGCTTTCACACCTTACCCTTCCATAGCTCTATATCTCCCTCTGCCCGACTCTCAGTCTGAAGAAGGGTCTCGACCCGAAACAGCACCCATTCTTTCCCTTCAGAGATCCTGCCTGGCCCATTGAATTATTCCAACATTTTGTGTCTTCGGTGTATACAAGGCATCTGCAGTTCCTTCCTACGCATGACCAAAAACAACAGTTGATGCTCCCTCATGCTTACAAATGGCCCAGACACTCCGCCACATCAAGTACTTCCTACTTCATCCATGACAGAGTCTGCTAGTTCCACAATGGCCTTATCAGCAACTCGGAACTTTAGTGGAAACAAATCATCTTTGAACTTTGAACACTAGATGTAATAAAATAAGTTGCTTTTAAAGCCTCTTCATGGAGCAGTGACCATCAATGTTTTTGCCCGATCTTTTAAAATCTGCATTTGTTTCAAATATAGTCAATTGGTTGTTTCCTCGTTCTGTAGTTACCAAGCCTATAAATGGCAAGCTCGGGTTTAATTCATGAAAATCAGTGGGACAAGTTGATTGCTAGATACTCTGCAAGCCAAGAGTAAATAACCTGCCTCAAAGAAAAACCACAATCGGCTCAAGAGGATATTTTTTGTATTGCTTTCACATCATTGTTAACTAGAATGGTACACTGTTATAACTAGAAATTAGCTGCAAATACTAACTTTCTTTGTATACATAGCTCAACTATGGACTTGAGATATGCATCAGCATTCAGAGAGACAATTTATAGAGCCCAATACTTGTCCCTTTGCAACTCGTTTCGGTAATATGTAAGTGACATTATTTGTCTTGACTGCAGTCATTGTTTTTAGAATATAACACTGGACAATGTCGAGTATTTAAGTATTTTAACTGCATCTGACAGCATTAAATAAAGTTGATGGAGTGCAGAACCGAAGTGTGAAATTTCTCACTAGATTAACATTCAAGTTATCAGACATAATCCCTTCACAAACAACACATTTATTGATTATTGGGCCCTTGGCAGTGTTCATGCCAATGTCTGTCTTTCCACAAAGAAGGGAAAATATACAAACCTGGACATTTGCCATCTTTACGAGTTTTCTGTCAGCACGTTGTCTTGGCAACCAAGGTTCTTCGTGCTGTCCAGTTGGAGGCAAGTTAGTTTGGTTTAATTGAAAATGTGCAGCTGAAAGGGAAAAGGGGACACGAAATGAAACATATAGTTCCTTTATTTGTCTGTTTTGAATTGATCTGCATTGGAACTGAAGTATAGATTCAAAGTTCCTTGTGCTTCAGTGCCAACCCAAATCTTTCATGTTTCTATTTCAATAGGCTAACTAGTTCATAAAATGCAAATACTGATGGCCATAAACTGTTATCTTCATTCACATTGTGTTTTGACGTAGATCGGGCATTTACTGTTAAGTAATACGTACATCCATACAACTGGCAACAATTCAAATGTGTTTTTGTGTCTCAGTGGGATGTACAATTTTATTGGTTTGTCTGTTCAAACTCATTCTCAATTTAACTTGTTCTCTCTCTCTCAATGAAAAATGACATCTATTCTCAGGGACCAGGGTATTTGAGGGACAATTACTTTGGTGTGGTGGCGCCAATCGGCAGCAGCTTGACTACAGTCCATCAGTCTTTTTTTTTTTAAAATTCTCGTTAAATGTATGTCTTGACTCTAGTATTTATTATTTTTCTTTAGCTGTGTATATGTGGGGGGGGGGGGACCGTTAATCTCTTCCCTGCACAGGGAACTGACATTTTCCCTGTTGCGTCCCCGATGTAATTGGGACTAACATCATGGAGCCGATGACGGCCTCGGGCCGGATCCAACCTGAGGGCTCCAGTTGCGGAGCCTGCGGACTTGACATCGCGGAGCTGGCCAACTTCAGAACGGGAAGAGCTGTGGTGGTGCTCAGCTGCGACCCAACTTCGGAGCTTCGGAGGCTGCGGCCGCAGGCGCGGTGGACAGGAACATCGGCAGCTCGTGGGTCCCTGGCGGGAGACCGCTTTTCAGATCTCCTGCAATGGCAACTTCTCCCGCTGGAATCGCGGGATTTAAAGGACTCAGAGCGGGGCCTAACATTGGCCTCCGTGGCTTAAACGGCCACAGAACTTACCATCGCCCGCCGGGGGCTTTAACATCGGAGCCCCAGTTCGCCTCGACGCTGCAGTTGGACTGCTGGACCACGGGAGAAGAACAAAGGGACGAAATAAGATTTTGCCTTCCATCACAGTGAGGAGGTGTTGGAGATCCACTGTGATGGATGTTTATGTAAACTGTGTTAAGTGTGGGTCTATCGTTTTTTGTGTAATGTAAGACTGTAGAAAATGCAATTTCGTTCAAACCAAGCTGTTTGAATGACAATAAAAGGCATTCTATTCTAATATATGACATCTGGCTAATTTCAAATCTTCTCAAACACTAAGTTCTTTGGTCATCTTTCTTTATAAGATGCATGACCTCAAGGACCCAGGCACATATTTCACCTCTTCTTTCCAGCCATTGACGGAAATATGTTTGTGGATGGTAAGCGTGTGATTGGGATCTCAGTGCTGCACTTCATCATACTTTAGCTACTTTGAAAGGGCAGCAGTTGTCAAAGCTCGTCAAGTGGAGAGATCCAGAACTGGGGTAACTGAATATTCCCACAATAACAAAGGGTTCATTGAAAAAATACTATAATACTGTGAAAAGAATATCAAAGATGTATTTTTCTACCACAATATTCTTAGTTCATTCATGGGATCAGAAAATGAAATAGCATGGAAAGGGGTCATTTTTGCCAATTACGTCAGTGCCAGCTCTTTGATAATGGCTCCACTTTCCTGCTTTTTCTGTAGCTTGAAAGTTTTGCCCTTAAAATAGCTTTTTTTTGTTGAAGAAAGAATGGACTACAGATGCTGGTCTACCAAGGAAAGACTCAAAATGCTGGAGTAACTCAGTGGGTCAGGCAGCATCCCTGGAGAACATGGACAGGTGACCTTTGGGTTGGGACTCTTCTTCAGACTGATTTCAGGGCTGGTATTTTCTTCTGATAGTTTCTGTAAAATCTGCTTTTCCTTCTCTCTCTCAAGGGTCACATCTTGCGTCAGGACAATTCATTCTGTAAAATAAATATGTTGCCTCAGCTCTCTTCTTTTTACGAAGCCCCTTAGCTGCTTCCTTTGAGAAAAGTTGCAAATGCAATGGAACCAAGTCATATTGACAAAAATCCAAACCTAATACCTTTAAACATGTTACTGATGAGTGAGTCCCATTTAATAACACCATGAGCAGCACCTTCTGTCACTTTGCCTCATGACAAGAGAAGACTGATAATAAGTGGTAATTAACTGAATTGCAATTGTCCTACATTTTGTGGACAGAACATGCTTGGACTATTTTCTGCATTGTTGCGAAAATGTCACTGCTGTAATTATCCTGGAACAGCTTGGCTAGAAGCCTGCATAGTTCTGGAACAGATCTTTAATACTACAGCCGGAACATTGTCTTATCCATTGCCTTTGCTGTATCCAATGCTCTGTCAATTTTTGGTATGTCCTGTGGGGATTTTGAGAGGAAGTCAAGTTGGATCATTCATTCTGAACCTCCGGCTGAATGTGGTTGCAAATACTTCAGCCTTGTCCTCTGCAATCATAGGGTGAAATTATTAATTATTAAGGATATAGATATTTATGGAACCTTTTCCCCCTCTTGGCTGTTGAACTGTTTGTCCACACTAGACGTGTCAGTACTGTAGAGAAAGTTATACCAATGACAACATTTTATTCTAGTCTCTCAGAGAAAGATTCAAACTCATGCACGTTTCCTTCAGTCTCTTCCTCCACTCACTTTATGATTATTTATGATCAGGCTAACATTCATAAGGTCATATGATATATGAGCAGAATTAGACCATTAGGCTCATCAAGACTATTTGGCCATTCATTCATGGCTGATATATTTTCCCCTCAAAACTCCATTCTCCTGTCTTCTCCCTGAAACCTTTGATACCCTTTCAAGAACCCATCAATTTCAGCTTTAAAAATACCTAATGGCTTGTGGCAATGAATTCAATAGATTCACCATCTTCTGGCTCAGGAAATTCCTCTTCATCTCCATTCGAAAGAATTGTCCTTTTATTTTGAGGCTGGACCCTGATAATGGGACGACAGATGGCACAATGGGCTAAGTGTTCGGCTGGCAACCGGAAGGTAGCTGGTTCGAATCCCGCTTGGAGTGCATACTGTCGTTGTGTCCTTGGGCAAGACACTTCACCCACCTTTGCCTCTGTGTGTCCTTGGGCAAGACACTTCACCCACCTTTGCCTGTGTGTGTGGATGTAATTATGTGAAGCACTTTGGGGTCAATGCAAGTTGACTAAAAATGTGCTATATAAATAAAGAAATTTAATTTAATTTAATTTAGACTCTCCCATTACTGGGAACATTGCCTTTACAGGTCAACGGACAGCCTTTTCGGCGCTGAAGATAGTTGATATGTCATTTCCCTATCTATTGCACTTCCTTAAGCATATCATTGATAGTATGTTCATGAGGACATGACACTTTATATCAAGGTGTGTGAACCAGCTGGACATTGGGACAACTGTGAGCAGTTATTACCCTCGACTTCATAGGTGTTGTCGTGGTTGTCTTAGACTTTTTTCCAATCACTGCCTCTTGCCTGTGGGTAATGCACACTGTGTTATCTCTATTAGTGGTAATCAAATTAAATGACCACAAAATAAAGAATTATAAAAATCTGGCAAAACAAAAAGAATTTATCGTTTTTATGGCTCACCTATATATGATGATCAGAGTTGATGCACAGTAAAATATCTAGGGCTTTAAAACCTAACTAGAACAAGTGGGACCCATTGGGTTCCTGTCATAAGGAAGATCTGGTCCCCCAACACAATATTCCACCACTGAGCCATAGCCCCCAACTGTGCATGCTCAGGTGATGGGCCCGCACTAATGGCAACAAAATTAAGTTAAAGTTAATAACTTTGCGTTTAATATTTTCATTACCATGCCATCCCTCGTCCTAACCCTATCCTCCTCAATTCCCCCTCATGCCACAGCACTCCCCCCCTGCTCTTCACCCTCTCTCTTCTTTCTCCTCTCCTCCTTCCCTCCCCCAATCCTTCCCTCATCTCTCCCTCCCTCTCCTTTCCTCTACCCTCAGTCACTCCCTCCCTGCCTCCATAATCCCTCTCCCCTCCCTAACCCCCTCCTCTCCCTCTATCGATCTGCTCCCCAACTCCTCCGGAGAGGTAGTGAGAGGTGAGGGATGGATTGGGGGAGTGGAAAGAAGAGGGAGGGTGAAGAGGAGGGGGAGAGAGTGCTAGGGATGAGGGGAAGTGAGCTGCACCTGTGCAATTGGGGGCTATGGGTGTGTGGTGCAATATTTTGCGTTGGAGGACCAAACCTCTTGTGTGACAGGGACCCAACGGGTCCCACAGTCCAGTAACAGTTACCATCCATGTAGCCAAATTCAGACAAGAGCTGCCATCTTCAAGTGCGGATTTCAGCAAATAACCATTTGCTTTATTAGTTACTATATCACTATAAGCTTGTGATATAGCAACTTTTTAATGGTAATGGGTGTGCTCATTGGCTACAGCAGTGTACATGAAGAAAACACTCAAACAATTTTATTCCATTGCTAAAATCAATATTATACTAATAGTGCAATGGAATGGAATAGAATGGAATACTTTATTGTCATATGTGAATAGGCACAGTGAAATTGTTTGCTGCATACCCAATATGTACAAATAACAGCCACCTACGGCGCTGACAAAGTTACAAAGCACACTGCGCCTCCTTTCGTCCCCCCCCCCCCCAGCAGTTCCCCCACGCAGTCCCCTTTGCCCTTTGTTCTCCCCCCCTTCCCAATTGTCCATTATTCTGCCCCCACCTCCCTCATGGCGGTACCCCCATGCCTGGTCCTCCATTGTTCTACCCCCTCCCTCACATTGGTCCTCCACGCTCTCATCGACCAGCGAACGAACATGAGTTGACCTGCGAGGCATCGCCGCCGCCGTGAGGATTCAACACCGCCGAGGCCCCATCATCTCAAAGCTTCACTGCTTCACCCCCGCCAAGGCCTCACCACTGTCGATGCCCCTTTGCACACTTCCATGGTACAGACCCGGATCCCAGCCGCGGGCTCCATCGGCTGCTCCGCTGACCTGGACTCCGACCCCCGAGGCCCAGCTCTGCCGTCTGACCCGTGAGGACCCGGCTGAACTTTAATTCTTGCCAGAGTTTAAGAAATATGTCTTTTTTTTATATTGGTAATTAGTTCATGGTTGAAATGAATGAATGAGATAAATTGTGTGGTCTTGACCTGCACAAAAACTAATTAAGGTATTGGCTTCAGTCCCTAATCTCTGGAGTTTACTGCTTGTTGCAAAGGTTTCGGCAAAAATAATTTTCATGGCTTTACTCACGTTGATTGTTATTTGGTAACCTCTAAAATTATTGTTTATATGGATGCCAGATGAAGGCAGTGTTTCAGTGATAATACTCTCACATCTTAGGTAGATAGACAATAGACAATAGACAATAGGTGCAGGAGTAAACCATTCAGCCCTTCGAGCCAGCACCGTCATTCAATTTGATCATGGCTGATCATCCCCAATCAGTACCCCGTTCCTACCTTCTCCCCATATCCCCTATTTTTAAGAACCCTATCTAGCTCTCTCTTGAAAGCATCCAGAGAACCCGCCTTCACCGCCCTCTGAGGCAGATAATTCCACACTCACCACTCCCTGTGAGAAAAAGTGTTTCCTCGTCTCCGTTCTAAATGGCTTACTCCTTATTCTTAAACTGTGGCCCTTGGTTCTGGACTCCCCCAACATCAGGAACATGTTTCCTGCCTGTAGCATGTCCAAACCCTTAATAATCTTATCCCTTAATCAATCTTATCATATTACATGAAATTCTGCAAGTACTGTGTGGATAGGCATGCTGTCTTTTGATATGGGTGTAAAACCAAGACCATTCGGCTTTCTTGGGTAGAACAAAGGTCTGCATTTACATGGTAGACCTGCTCCTCATACTGCAATGTGTGTCAGTGACATGTTCATGGACAGTGTATAAGAAACTAGTGGTGTTTGTGGCATATACATTGTATCCTCTATATTGAGCACTATAGAAAGAGCTTGACCCATTGTGGAACATAACGTCTCCAAATAAACGGAATAACCAGGTCTGAGAGACTTTGCTTCATTGGGCATCTTGCCAAGAGCCTATCATCTACGATCTAGGTGATATTTTAGTCAACATCAGTGCAAAGATTGACCTGGCCACACATAATTGAGATGACGTCAAACATTACAGCATTGACATGATCAGGAGTGACTATGTTACTTCCAAGGACAAGACACTGAAAGAGAATGTTCAATCCTGATTTTATAGGACTACTTCAATCAGAATGATCTCATTATTCCTCAGCCAACTTCACCAAATCAGATTATCGGGTTATCGCTTACTGTGCTTTGTGAGACTTATGCATAGCTTGGTAGTCTTTCACTTCACTCACTGTGAAATATTCCAGGACAGGCTAAGGTGCTGATAGATGATTGTTTAAATGCATGTACTTTTCTTCCTATCGCGCTCCGTTCTGTTTATATCTAGTCAAGTACCTCACTGAAACTGAGTTGGTTCACTTATGAAGAATTGTTATTTGTCTTAAGGACGTGACATTTGGCATCTAAAGTGGTGCCAGGTTCCATTTGAGTAAAATAGGGAGAAATAGTGGAGATAAACCATTTTAAAGATATAATTTTAAATTATAAGGAACCCATATTTGATGACTATATATCCAGAATAGTCATAGGAAATGGCTGGTGGTATACATTTTTCTCTTTTTATTAGTAAGTATGCCCCATAGAATTTTATCAATATCTGTAATCTTTATTTTCTATTTCTGAAACAATGTGTGGGGTGCAGATTCAAACTCTTTTGTATGTCTTGAACGTCACCCATTCCTTCACTCCAGAGCTGCTGTCTCGACCCTAAACGTCATCCATTCCTTCTCTCCAGAGATACTGCCTGACCCGCTGAGTTACTCCAGCATTTTGTGTCTACCTTCGATTTAAACTAGCATCTGTAGTTCTTTCAGAATCAGAATCAGAATCAGAATCAGAATCAGAATCAGAATCAGACTCAGAATCAAATTTTATTTGCTAAGTATGTTTTGCAACATACGAGGAATTTCACTGACCAGGTCTGTCATACAATTAAAAGCAACAGACTCAAAAACACATTTTAACATGAACATCCACCACAGTGACTCCTACACATTCCTCACTGTGATGGAAGGCGAAATAAAGTTCAAGTCCTTCCTTTTGTTCTTCCTCGGTCGGGGGCCTCGAGCCCTCCGTTGACGAGATGGTCTTGACTCCCATAGCCGGAGGCATTCGGACCCTCCGCATCAAGGCGTTCAGCTCCTGCATCGGGGGATTGTCAGCTTCCCGCGCCGGGCGATCGAACCTCGCGTCGGGTCTGGTCGAACCTTCTGCGGCATTGGAGCTCCTGACTAACCTCTCCCGAGACTGCGAGCCCTTGATGGTAGGTCTGCAGGCTGCGGTGGCAGCGATCCCAGGCAAGGGATCTGCTCCGATGTTAAGTCCGCACCCCGCGGTGGGGCTTACGACAGTCCGAGGAGGCCTCCAGCTCCAGCGATGGTAGGCCGCAGAGCCCGGAGAATGTGATCCGAAAATTGATCACATCTCCGGGAAGGTAAGAACCTGAAAAAAAGTTTCCCCGGATCCCCTCCCCCCTCCCCCCACATAAAACAAACTGGTACATTAAAACAAACTTTTAACAAAGGCTAAAAATAATAAAAAGATGAAAAAACGAACAGACTGCCGGCAGGGCTGCCATCTCCTCGGCGCTCCTGGTGGTCCTAAAGTGAAAGAGAGATAGTAAAACAATATTGACGTTTACAAAAGTACATTTCAAGTGAAGTTAGCATAATGGAGGCGGCAGAGTTGTACAGCCACCTCACAACATTAACAACCACCTCACAACAACCACCTCACAACATTAACAACCTGGGATTGATACAGATCTCCGGTATTGTGCACATTGAGTTTGCATGTTCACTCTGTGCATGAGTTACCACCGCAGTCCAATTTCCTCCGATATTCCAGACTTGCTGGTTGATAGGTTAATTGCCCACTGTGCACCCACACTCCAATGTGGGTAGTGGTGGGAGGATCAAAGAACTAATAGACATGTCAGAGAGAATAGGTTGCAGGCAAAGGGATTGATGGAATTTCTCTGAACAATGACATGGATTCAATGAGTTGAATCAGTTTCTCTATGCCACATGAAATATGAGAATATACATATGTTACTCTGATGTGCAGGAAACATCAATATTGTTTTACTATCTCTCTTTCACTCTCCCAGATACTTCTTCTTCTTACGTATGGCGTGCACAGCCTAAAGTTGTAGGTCAAGGGTAGATATCCAGGCCAGGACAGCATCAGTTACTGGGTGGATTGCTTTGATGCCACCAGGGAAAAGTCTCAGTGAGCAGTCATTCACGATGTGTGGGATGGTCTGGTCTGGATGTCCGCAGTCGCAAGCGGGGCTGTCTGTCATCATCACTTATGCAGGTGATGTGCTGTTCTTGCATGGAGGGTGCAGATTCTGTTCAGGGTTAGCCATGAATACTGAAAAATGGTGGTAGTTCAAATTAACAAGAAGAGAAGCTTCCAATGTTGACAGACATTCTCTCTGTGATTATCTGCTACAGAGACAGATAGACACTGTGGTCTGATCCATCTGCGGTATGATTCACATGATACAATTCTTAAACATGGTGGTATACAGACAAAACTACATTTCCAAGTGATGGGACTTTAACGCAAGTTCACCTTTAATTACCCCACCAAAGAGGGCCACTTCTTCAGCAATTGATACTGTATGATTTAGAATTCCTTCCACGAAGTGCCACCACCCTCTTTTGTCTATTAAGAAGTTTCATAGAATACTTTCAAGTGGCCTTAAGTCTTCTCAAATGGCCAAGTGTTGATAACATCTCTGCGTAGCAACTTGGGGCATTTTATTTTGTTAAAGGCCATAAAAATGCAAGTTGTACTTGTGAAAAATATAATGGCTACTTAATAATCTGTGTCGTGAACCATGACTATGGAATAAAATACCCACAAGTTTTTGAATTCAGCTCAGCAGTTCAACCGTGTGCAATTCCATTGATTTTGCTGCATTGCGATCACTAAACTGAACTGTTTTTTTCCTGAATTACTGTAATTCCGCTGCCTCAGCCACACTTTAAACCAGGCCATTTTTGGCTTTCATCTGACTGAGCAATTTCCCAGTTTGACACACTAGATTTGGAGTTTCATCAATAAAAGCTTTGCCGTGTTCTTTTCTCTCCCAGCGTTCACAAAGGAGGACTAAGTTCAATTCATCCTTTTCTCTAGCTCTGTAGATTTGAGCAATACAACTCCTACTTGGCGAGGGATATGCCACAAACTTGGCAGGAACACCCTCAAAGATTTGTTTTATTCCCATGGCTGCTGCTTTCCTTCCATGAGGGGTGCATGTGAATTTACCACACTTCAAACTTTTTCCCTTTCTTGCACGTTTCAGCTACTTTAAATAAAATAAAAACAATCATCGTTTTGTATCTAAGAATACGCTGGTTCTTGTTCGATTTTGCCCTTTCACCATCTCAAACTGTTACATACTGATTGGGATATAAAGCAGAGTTTGACGAAAAATCTTAAGCATATTTAATTATCTACAATTGTGTGAAACAAACAGCAGGGAGGTATTGGGTGAATTACAATGGTCTCATTACTTCTACAAATGATGCGTTCAATTTCAATACTGAAAGAAAAGTAAACGGGCATCTGGCCAGGAATCTACTTATTTCCTCAGTGGTATGAAAAGCAAAAACTTGAGCAATGTTTCTTCAGGCATAGCGTTTCAGTTCAGATTATACAACTGTTAGAGTTAATAACACATAACAAGTTAAAGAGAAACTGAATAGACTAACCAAGAATGTTCAACTATGTGAAAAGGAATCGAAAACGGCATTTTGTCCAATTCAGTTAATTCCAATTAACAATGCCTCCATATTACTACATTTGTTAGCAAAATGCATGTAAGTCTTATTGTTAGTTTTTAACAAATGTATTCACTCTTTCAGCTAAAGTTACTGCATTCACTAGCTGTTGATGTTGTGAACCTTGTAATGTTGTCAGTTCACAACGTGATTATAACAGTCACACCAGAATTTCAAACAATCGTGATATTATGTACAGAATGCAACTTCAATCTCTATTTGATACTCGTTTAACACCCGATTGGTGGATGTAAAATTACATTTTAAAAGGTATTCCAATGATCCAATCATTGTCATGTTGTTTATGTCTAAATATCATAATACGAAAATAGTGACAGAGTATGTTTTATTTTCGTGAATAATACCAGCATAATGTCTGGATCTGAAGAATCAAAAAATTGAACTTATAGTACAGCTTACATAGTCCATGTACATCGCTGGCATAATGAAGTTCTTCTTAATATGCTTCACTATTATAATGTATGAAAAACAGTAGCTGGTGCACACAAAGCAACTCCTACAAACAGCCTTATATTGAAAACAGATTATCTATTTTAATAATGTGGATGGAGTGGTTAATGGCATCTAAGGCCCAAAACAAAATTTCCCTAGTTTATAAGAACAATATACAGAATCCAGTTGCTGGAAATTTGAAAGATAAATAGAAAATGCAGAAAATGCTCAGCCGATCAGGTGCATCTGTGCAGAGAAACCAAGCTAATATTTCAACCAAAGACGATCAGAAAGAAAAAAATTGTAGCTTTATGTTTCAGATAAGGTGACAAGAGGTGTGAAGAGGTCAATGGGAATATCTGTGATTGTAAATAGCTCGTTCTAAGCTTCCCCCCAGTCTAGTTTCAGTCACTAAAATACTATCAAACACTTGCGCATCTAAACTTTATTTTGGAAAAAGCACAATAACAGTTCCCACTACTATACCTAACCACCGCGGGTTCGATCCTCGTATCTGCCTGGCCAAGCCCTCTTAGCCTCGTTCAAGTAGAGACACTCCAGAAGGTCACGCAGTCCCAAGCATTCTCCCAGAAGATCGACGTAGGACCTCGTGGGAGCGGCCTTTTATGGGTCCCCGAATCTTGAGGGGCCGAACCACTTGGGGATGGTCTCTTTACAGTCCAATAACAGATATCGATTAACACAGTACATGATAGATATTTCCCCAACCCAATAAAACAGTGACTAATACAATGCATCTGACAAAGTTTCTAGATGCAACTTAACCGAGATGAGTTATGCAACATGCCTTGATAGTCAGGAAACCCAGAGAAGGCTCAACACTTAATACAATCAGCATATAGCAAAGTAAAGCTATGCAACATTATTTATAATGTGTATGCATAGTTACCACTCATGTACTAATGCTTTCCCATACATTCACTATAATTCTGCAATACTATCCCTTTTCCATTTCACTATCACTATCTAGTATATTCTGCTCTTTCACTGTATTACTATTTCTATTCTGTTCTATAATATACTCTTTACTATCCCAGGATCAACACTAATCAGCTCTCTCCGTATTCACACAATGTTATAATCTATATTACTAAAACTAAGATCTTGACCGTTTTGACTTTCTGTTTCGTGATACCCAAGAGAATGCCACCACTTACAGCCATTATTTTTTGCCACCTAGCTCAGAGTCCCCCTCCGCCGGACTGGACTGGAGGATTTTTCCCATCGATGGAAAATTAGAGAGTTTTTAATGTTTTTTTTTAAATTGCCATTCTCTCTGCTGCCCCCACTGGCGGCAGGGGGGATGGACTATAAAATCCGGAAGTGGCGTGCCTCACTCAGTCTCTGCCAGATGGAGGAAGTGAGAGGGTCACAGCTCTCTGAGCTGCAAATAACACAGAACGCATGTCTATTTCACGGTGAGTCCCCTCGATGTGGTTTTCAGAAAATGTTTGTTGCTTGCAAAGTGTTTGCCCAATTGGCTTGGCTTTTAAATGGCTCTCAGAAATAGTGTTTTGTTGGCTTGCAAAGTGTTTGCCCAATTGGCTTGGCTTTTAAATGGTTCTCAGAAATAGTGTTTTGTTGGCTTACAAAGTGTTTGCCCAATTGGCTTAGCTTTTAAAGGGCTCTCCGAAAATGTGTTTTGTTGGCTTGCAAAGTGCTTGCCCAATTGGCTTGGCTTTTAAAGGGCTCTCAGAAAACGTGTTTTGTTGGCTTGCAGTGTTTGCCCAATAGGCTTGGCTTTTAAAGGGCTCTCAGAAAACATGTTGTGTTGCCTTGCAAAGTGTTTGCCCGATTGGCTTGGCTTTTAAAGAGCTTTCATAAAACATGTTTATTCTTGGCTTACAAAGTGTTTGCCCAATTGGCTTGGCTTTTAAAGGGCTCAGAAAACGTGTTTTGTTGGCTTGCAAAGTGTTTGCCCAAATGGCTTGGCTTTTAAAGGGCTTGCAACAGTTTCCAGATGGATAAAGTGTGAATAAACATTTTATTAGATCAGGACTGTGTTTAATTGCAAAATTGGCACTCATTCCGTGACTTCCGCTTAGTGGAAAAATGGGCACCGATTACATCATTTCCGGTTAACAGCAAGATGGCGCTGAGTGCATCATTTCCGGTTAGTAGCAAGATGGCGCTGAATGCAGAAGGCATAGTGAAGACGCTGTTGAATAATTCAAGAGAGCTGACTGCTCTGTCTATGTTGAGTGTGTTTGTTGGACGTTATTTAAAGCACGTTTTTGTTTCAGCAGCAGCAGCCTCTACAGGAGGCTTTAAACGTTTGAATCATTCAGTTTACACACTGTATGTTTACCACGTTCTGAAGTTACTTGACATTTTAGTATTGGTTGTGAGTCTATGTGTACGTGTGTGTATATGTGTGTGTGTGTGTGTGTGTGTGTGTGAGTCTGTGTGTGTGAGTGAGTCTGTCTGAGTATGTGTGTGTGTATGTGTGTGTATGTGTGTGTATATATATGTGTGTGTGTGAGTCTCTGTGTGTGAGTGAGTCTGTGTGTGTGCGTGTGTGTGTGTGAGTGTGAGTGTGTGTGTGAATATGTGAGTGGATGTGTGTGATGTGGAGGGTGTGTGTGTGTGTGCGTGTGTCTGTGTGCGTGTGCGTGTGTCTGTGAGTGTGTGTGTCTGTGTGTGTGTGTGTGTGTGTGTGTGTGTGTGTGTGTGTGTGTGTGTGTGTGTGTGTGTGTGTGTGTGTGTGTGTGTGTGTGTGTGTGTGTGTGTGTGTCTGAGAGTCTGTGTGTGTGTGTCTGAGATTCTGTGTCTGAGAATGTGTGTATGTGTGTGTGTGTGAGTGTCTGTGTGAGGTGGAGGGTGTGTGTGTGATCAACAAATAGTACACATAATACAGTATTTCGTAGTTCAGAGCTTATTCATTATGTTTAATAGCCTGATGGTTGTCAGGAAGATGCTGTTCCTCAATGTGGATGTTACAGTTTTCTGTTTACAAAAGTCGGACATGACTCCAGAAGTCTGGCATAAGTCAGTCAGTCCACAAACCGTGATTCAGTCTTTCAGTCCAGAGGCCATAAGTGAGTGAGTCAGTCCAGAGGCCATGAGTTAGTCCCAAGGCAGTGAGTTCATGGGCCATAAGTGGGTCGCTCACGCCCCCCCCCCCTCCCCACTGGCATCCCCACCTCAAGACGCTGCCCTCCGCCTGGCTATAGGATGCTCCCCCTCCTGAAACCTCCCCCATCCCCCACTGCAGGACACGCTCTCCCTCATCAGCCCACAAGATCCGTCGCCCTCCCTCGGCTGCAGGACGTTTGCCACCCGCCACCCCACCCCGATAGCCCCGCCTCAAAAAAATGTTATTCACAAATTCTTCAGTGAGTCCAGAGGAGTGAGAATTAAAACAAATTACTACCGCTCAATCTCTCTACATAAAAATTGTCTCTTTTTTAAAATCAACTGCAAATAGCCATCAAGAGGCAGTGAGCAGCAGGACACAACAAGAGACACAACAAGAAAGAACTTAATAATTCTCATCTTTAACATTTAAATTGTTCTTATATTTTAAAAGTCATTCACATTTTAAACTTTAATAAATCCTTTTTTCCACTTTTCATGCCTGCGTGTTCTTCATCACAATGGGAACCTAATAGGCAGGAATGGCTGCTTTGTGGGAGAGCCACTAAAAATGCATGGGGGGAGGTTGTGGGGAGATGGACTGAATGCGTGGGGCAGAAGGGAATGTCAAGGAGCAGAGTGGGGGGATGAAGGGAGGAGGGATGACTGAATGAACTGCACCACACCAGCCATAAGTGACTGCACTGCCAGCCCACCAACCGTGAGTAAGTGAACTGCCAGCCCACCAGCTGTAAGTGACTGACCTACCAGCCCACTAGCTGTAAGTGACTGAACTGCCAGCCCACCAGCCGTGAGTGACTGCACTGTCAGCCCACCAGCCATGAGGAAGTCTACTGCCAGCCCACCAGCTGTAAGTGACTGAACTGCCAGCCCACCATCTGTGAGTGACTGCACTGCCAGCCTGCCAGCCCACCAGCCCTGAGTAAGTGAACTGCCAGCCATCCAGCCATGACTCACTGAATTATCAGCCCAATAATCCATTCAGTCCACCCTCTCCCCCTTCTCTCTCACAGAGTCTGTCACCTGTTTTGGGCACATTTTTCTGGC
Organism: Amblyraja radiata; assembly: GCF_010909765.2. NCBI lineage: Eukaryota > Metazoa > Chordata > Chondrichthyes > Rajiformes > Rajidae > Amblyraja > Amblyraja radiata. The sequence goes on from NC_045961.1 coordinate 71,146,547, forward strand.
AGTTTGTCAGCTGCCAGCCTGCCTGGTCTGAATGACTGTACTGCCAGTCCTCAGTGACTGAGCTGCCAGCCCAAGAATCCATTTGGCCCATGATGCCCATACTAGCCCTCTGGAAACCAGACCCTTCGGCCAACAACACCCATACTAGCGCAAGAGAAAGACCCCCACTGGCCAGCAATATTGGTGGAGAGGTGGAATATTGCGTTGGGTGACCAGCCCTCCCGTGTGATGCTCAGACTAGTGATGACCAGTCTAATATGTACTAGACTAAGTGGGACCCGTTGGGTCCCATATTTACATGGGAGGGCTGATCCCCAACGCAATATTCCACTTCTCCCCCAATTACAATATTGCTGGCCAGTGGGGAAGGGGCTTTCTGGAGCACTAGTATGGGTGTTGTGGGCCGAAGGGTCTGGTTTTCAGAGGGCTAGTATGGACTGTGGGCCGAATGGTTTCTTGGGCTGGAAGCTCAGTCAATCAGGCCTGTGGGCTGGCAGGTACACAAAATTGCTGGGGAAACTCAGCGGGTGCAGCAGCATCTATGGAGCGAAGGAAATAGGCGACGTTTCGGGCCGAAACCCTTCTTCAGACTGGCAGCTCAGTCACTCAGGCCTGGTGGGCTGAAAGCTCAGAAACTTCACGAAATTCAGCTCAAAACAGGTGAGAGACTCTGTGAGAGAGAGAAGGGGGAGTGGGTGGAGAATAAATTTTAGACATTTTTCATCTCTTTCTGCAGATCACACCAATGAAGGAGGAAAGTCTATCCTGGCCTGGATCTCACAGGGAGCAAATGAAGGGAGGGAGAAAAATACTGGGTGAGGTTTAATACTTGAAGGGGGAATACTTACTGATGGGCCGAAGGGACTCCTGGGCTAGTACAGGCCTGATGGGCCAAAGTGGCTCTATAAAAAAAAATCTGAGTGAAATCTCAGTGAAAGGCACTTTTTCTGGACTTTTCCTGGCCTGGCACGGGCCTTTTGCACCAAAATGCTCCTCCTGGGCTAATACGGGCATTTTGGGCAAAAGGGACTAATCGGCTAATAGTTTCTCGACTAATAGAGGCCTTGTGGGTCGAAATTAGTGGTTTCAGGCAGGACAAACAACTCATTTTCACTTCATTTCAATTGCCCTTGCACTTTCAAGCACAGGGCAGGCTCAAGCCAAACAGCTGATTGCATTTTCACTTCATTTCCATTGCCATTGCACTTTCAAGCACAGGGCAAGATCAAGCCAAACAGCTCATTGCATTTTCACTACATTTCCATTGCTATTGCAGTTTCAAGCACATGACAGGATCAAGCCAAACAGCTCATTATATTTTCACTTCATTTCCATTGCCATTGCAGTTACAAGCACAGGGCAGGACCAAGCCAAACAGCTCATTGAATTTTCACTTCATTTCCATTCCCATTACAGTTTCAAGCACAGGGCAGGCCAAACAACTCGTATCATTTTCATTAAGGGCTAACAAATCATTTATTCAAGTACATTGCATACTCACAGTGTTCTGTAGTTTCCCAGCTCAGACAGAGTGTCGTGACCTCTCTCTTGCCATCTTGCAGACAGACTGAGCCACGCCCACACATCCGGATTTTACAGTCCCTCCTCCTCCTACCAGAAGGGGTGTGGCCTTCATGGCGGTGATTGACAGGAGAGAGAATCTCAAGATTTTTCAAACACTAATAAGACTTTTATTTTTCATCAATGGGAAAATAATGCGCAGCGGAGGAGGACTCTGAGTATGATGACCAAAAAATCACAGCCATATGTGGTAGCATTTTTTCTAAAATCAAAGCACAGTGCAAACAGGAAATGGTCAAGATGAGACTTTTAATTATATAGATATCTGATGATGGTTTCTCATATAAATTTCAGCTGTGTTCAGTGCAGATTTCCCTACAGGCGTGACTCTTATTTAAAGCAAATCATGATGAATGTTCCAATTTAACCAAATTCAGTCTCAGCCTTCAATTTACTATTTTTAATTTCAGTGTCCAACTCATTCTTCTCATTCCACAGCATTGTGGCCGATAACACAATTCTATTCCAATTCCTGTGGAATTCCCAGCTGTTCAAATTTAATCAATCAATTTCCATATGTTGTCAATTTCATCATAAAGCGAATTAAGAATGCCAAATCTAGGGACAATATCTTTCCATCTTGAAAATGGAAGCCGCTTTACTATCAAGGGTAAGTAAGTAAGTAAGTAAGTAAGTAAGTAAGTAAGTATATTGGTCAAGTATTCACATACAAGGAATTTGCCTTGGTGCTCCGCACTCAAGTAACAACATGACATACAATGACAGTTACGAATGACTCAGAAAACACTAAACATTAATAATAATAAAACATTAATGATAAAACACCATTGATCAAGCATGCGAACCAACAAAATGCCAGATCAAAGGGAGACTACAGATTTTTGACTGTTGAGAAGAGCAACTACATGTGGATAAAAACTGTTTTTATGTCTGGCTGTGGCAGCTTTGACAGTCCGGAGTCGCCTTCCAGAGGGAAGTGTTTCAAAGAGTTTGTGGCCAGGGTGAGAGGGGTCAGAGAATGATCTTGCCCGCTCGCTTCCCGGCCCTTGCAGTGTACAGTTCATCAATGGGGGGAAGGTTGCAGCCAATAACAATTGAACAATTGAAGGTTGCAGCCAATAAACAATTTAGATCCACCGGTCAAATACATCGACTCTGATATCTCAACACCCATTTCTTTATTTCTCCTTCTAATTCAATTGATTTTTCCTCCAGTACTTATTCCTTAGTATGTTGGCTCGGCACTCAGTCCATAGGGGTTCTCCCGTATAACTAGTTTCCTAACCGCTGAGTAATTTTCTAGTCTGGTCTCTTAAAGGGAAGTCTTGCTGTTCACAGTTCCTCTTTTGACCATTTCCACTTCCAACTCTCATGTTCCCTGAATAATTTCCATGTTACCAGATCTTCCTACGTTCCATCCTTTCCTGATGTTCTCTGAATAATCCTCCCATCTTTGGCTGCCTGTCTGGGGATCAGACAATAACAATACCAATTAAAAAATCAAACTCCAAATACTCCTAAGCCAAATCTCACATGTCAGCTCCAAATCTCAAATTTAAAGTTCCTCCAATTCATCGCCATACAATTTAGAGATCAAATTAAAATGTTATCAATTTGAGATTAGTATACAAACTTAAAGCACACGGTATTGGGGGTTCAGTATTGATGTGGATAGAGAACTGGCTGGCAAACAGGAAGCAAAGAGTAGGAGTAAACGGGTCCTTTTCACAATGGCAGGCAGTGACTAGTGGGGTACCGCAAGGCTCAGTGCTGGGACCCCTGTTATTTACAATATATATTAATGATTTGGACGAGGGAATTGAATGCAACATCTCCAGGTTTGCGGATGATACTAAGCTGGGGGCAGTGTTAGCTGTGAGGAGGATGCTAGGAAGCTGCAAGGTGACTTGGATAGGCTGGGTGAGTGGGCAAATGTATGGCAGATGCAGTATAATGTGGATAAATGTGAGGTTATCCACTTTGGTGGCAAAAAAAGGAAAGCAGACTATTATCTAAATGGTGGCCGATTAGGAAAAGGGGAGATGCAACGAGACCTGGGTGTCATGGTACACCAGTCATTGAAAGTAGGCATGCAGGTGCAGCAGGCAGTGAAGAAAGTGAATGGTATGTTTGCATTCATAGCAAAAGCATTTGAGTATAGGAGCAGGGAGGTTCGAATGCAGCTGTACAGAGTCCTGGTGAGACCACACCTGGAGTATTGCGTACAGTTTTGGTCTCCAAATCTGAGGAAGGACATTATTGCCATAGAGGGAGTGCAGAGAAGGTTCACCAGACTGATTCCTGGGATGCCGGGACTTTCATATGAAGAAAAACTGGATGGACTCGGCTTATACTCGCTAGAATTTAGGAGATTGAGGGGGGATCTTATAGAAACTTACAAAATTCTTAAGGGGTTGGACAGGCTAGATGCAGGAAGATTGTTCCCGATGTTGGGGAAGTCCAAGACAAGGGGTCACAGCTTAAGGATAAGGGGGAAATCCTTTAAGACCGAGATGAGAAAATCATTTTTCACACAGAGAGTGGTGAATCTCTGGAACTCTCTGCCACAGAGGGTAATTGAGGCCAGTCCATTGGCTATATTTAAGAGGGAGATAGATGTGGCCCTTGTGGCTAAAGGGATCAGGGAGTATGGAGAGAAGGCAGGTACGGGATACTGAGTTGGAAGATCAGCCATGATCATATTGAATGGCGGTGCAGGTTCGAAGGGCCGAATGGCCTACTCCTGCACCTAGTTTCTATGTTTCTATGTTTCTATGTTTCACTGGTGTCAAAAGCCAGATGATGTTAAAGTTGGGCTCTAGGGCAGGCATCTTTTTCTTCTCCCTTGATGTCAGTTTCAAAGGAGTAGGGATACTGAGGAGCAGCCTTCTCTATCTGATGGCCTTCCCAGATTTGTCTTAAAGGGACAGGACATTATCAGTTCCTCCTTGTTGTTGGTTCCTGTTTCTGGGGAGCTACATTACCTGAGTTGTCTTCTGCCTGTTCTCAAGAGGTCTGTATATTCTTTACCTCACTCCCCAGATAGTATGTTGTCGATTATACTGTCCTGCAGGCACAAACATAATAACAACTCAGTACAATAGCTCCTTTCCCCACTCTCGTACCTCCTGCACAATAAGTTAGTTTCTTCTCTCCATCGTGCCATTTCAGTTCTCCTTGCCTCCCATTCTCGTTGTCACCAGTTACTATATTTCCCTTTGCGTAGTCCTTCCTTTTAGTGAGGTTTCTCGATGCCAATTAGATTTTTAGTGTCTCTCCTCCTAGGATTTGGAAGGGGGTGATGTTCTTTCTGGTTCTTATAATTTATTATTATTTTTTGACCATGTGAGGATGCCTTCAGATTTCATATTTTGCATTAGCTGGCAGGTCAGGGCTACGAGAATGCATTTGGTTGCCAGATGTCCCTGCCCCCTGATCTCCTGGCCAGTGTCTTCTTCCTCTACCTTAGGGGTCCCAAGTGTCCCTGTAACCTCTCGGGATCCACTGATTTCTTAAACCCCGTGGCCCTCTTCTTTGCCCCCTTCCTTCTCGGTATTCCCTCACAGTGCAAGATCAGCTCCAATGTCCTAATTCCCCACAGTTGTAGCACTGATCAGGTCTAATAGCTCTATACCCTCTCCATCCAAACCAAGGAAAAGTCGGCTCTCGGAATGGCATGTCTATCCAAGCTTTAAGATCCTCCTCCTCCTTAACTTCCTTCAAAGTTATTTCCCGTTTCTGGATTCCTAGTATGGGTCTCTGAGCTGCTGTCGAACCAGGTTGCATTGAAGTGTGGACGTCTGTGGCCCGGGCATCATTTACACCTATTACAGGATCTAATACCAAAGTAGGCAAAAATGAGTAGGCAGCTTCCTACAAGGGAATTGCCTATGAGGAATCCGTTCTATACCCACATCGTCGGGAATTTGCTCCGACCTAATAATACTATCAATGTCAGGATCTGCCACTTCATATCCTCCTGCTCTCTCACCCTCAGAAAAGCTACTTGTTCTGTCTCTGTACTTCAGGAAGGACTCTTTCACTTTCCCACTTGATTTCCTAAGTAATTTTGGTACTCACTTTGGCGGAACCATCCTTCTAGCTCCTTGATATTCCATACTATCCTTTGCTGGTGGAGCAATCATAGGAGCTAGAAAGTCCTACCCCGATTTTTCCACTTTGGATTTGAATTTACTGGGTGGAGTCGAAAATACCGCAGACTCCTCCCGAGCGCCCAGCTCGCAAGCTGCGCATGGTGTCTCTGAACTGAGAACATGAGAGTGCTGTGACCCAAAGACCTGTGTTTCCCAAGACCACAAACGATCGATCTGCTCCGAATAGCGAAGTGACGAAAATCAATGCGCAAACCGCACAGTGGGCCCGATTTCTGCACTCGCGATTGAAACAGCTCAACACCCTTGATCGCAAACTTGTGTTTGGGGGTCCGTTGAGATCCCGGACGAGCCCTCAATGTAAATAGCTCATTCTATGCTTTCCCCAGTCTAGTTTCAGTCAATAAAATACTGAGTCAAGCACTTGCGAATCTAAACTTTATTTTGCAAAATGCACAATAACAGTTCCCACTACTATACCTAACCACCATGGGTTCGATCCTCGTATTTGCCTGGCCAAGCCCTCTTAGCCTCGTTCAAGCAGAGACACTCCAGATGGTCAAGCAGTCCCTAGTGTTCTCCCAGAAGATCAACACAGGACCTCGTGGGAGTGGCCTTTTTCTAGGTCCCCGAACCTTGAGGGGCCGAACCACATGGGGTGGTCTCTTTACAGTCGAATAACAGATATCGATTAACACAGTACATGATAGACATTTTCCCAACCCAATAATACAATGACTAATACAATGTATCTGACGAAGTTTCTAGATGCAACTTAACCGAGACGAATTATGCAACATGTGCCTTGATAATCAGGAAACCCAGACAAGGCTCAACACTTAATCTAATCAACATCTAGCAAAGTAAAGCTATGCAACATTATTTACAATGTGTATGTCTGGTTTGCATTCATCCAATCCGTTCCATGCAATTTGCACCTAATTTTCAAAATCTGCAGATGTTCTATTCTCTTCCTGCAGCTCTTATCTAGGCTCTAGACAAACTGGCACCATTCTGCATCTTGTCCCATTTCTGCAGAAGGCACATTTAAATTGACCAAATGGCCTAGCAGCCCAGAAGCCTTTACTCAATTTTAGTGTCCTGGCATTTCCAATTTGGTCAGAATTAACTTGATAGGGTGAGGTGAGAGGTGCCATGGGGCTGAGTTGTAGGGAATTCTGGTTAAATATGTTCATGGGAGCAGGTGAGTATGATAATGCAGATGCCACCTGATCTGCTGAGTATGTTCTGCAGTTTCTATTTTTACATCTAAATTTCAGGGCCTCTAATGTTGCAGCCTTAAGAACATAAAACAGTACAGCACAGGAACAGACCCTTCAACCCACAATGTCTGTGCTGGCCATTATGCCAAGCTAAACTAATCTCCTCTGTCACACATAATCCATATTCCTTGATCCCCTGCATACCCATATCCCTATCTAAAAGCCTATGAGATACAACTGTCTTATCTTTCTCCGCCTCCAACACTGGCAGTGCGTTCCAGCTTCTGTTTAAGAAACATGCCTGAAACATCTCCTTTAGATTTTACCCTACTCACCTTAAAGCTAAGTCTTTAACATTTCCTCCCTGCAAAAAAGGTTCTGACTGTCTAACCTAGCTATGCCTCACATAATCTTACATCAGGTCTCCTCACATCCTCTGAAGCTCCAGAGAAAACAATCAGAGTTTGTCCAACCTCTCTTTATACCTAATATCCTCTAATCCAGGCAGCATTCTGATAAATTCCTTCTACACTCTCCTGAAAGCCTCCACATCCATCATAGAAACATAGAAACATAGAAATTAGGTGCAGGAGTAGGGCATTCGGCCCTTCGAGCCTGCACCGCCATTCAATATGATCATGGCTGATCATCCAACTCAGTATCCCGTACCTGCCTTCTCTCCATACCCTCTGATCCCCTTAGCCACAAGGGCCACATCTAACTCCCTCTTAAATATAGCCAATGAACTGGCCTCAACTACCTTCTGTGGCAGAGAGTTCCAGAGATTCACCACTCTCTGTGTGAAAAAAGTTCCCCCTTATCCTTAAGCTCGGACCCCTTGTCCTGGACTTCCCCAACATCGGGAACAATCTTCCTGCATCTAGCCTGTCCAACCCCTTAAGAATTTTGTAAGTTTCTATAAGATCCCCTCTCAATCTCCTAAATTCTAGAGAGTATAAACCAAGTCTATCTAGTCTTTCTTCATAAGACAGTCCTGACATCCCAGGAATCAGTCTGGTGAACCTTCTCTGCACTCCCTCTATGGCAATAATGTCCTTCCTCAGATTTGGAGACCAAAACTGTACGCAATACTCCAGGTGTGGTCTCACCAAGACCCTGTACAACTGCAGTAGAACCTCCCTGCTCCTATACTCAAATCATTTTGCTATGAAAGCCAACATACCATTCACTTTCTTCACTGCCTGCTGCACCTGCATGCCTACTTTCAATGACTGGTGTACCATGACACTCAGGTCTCGCTGCATCTCCCCTTTTCCTAATCGGCCAACATTTAGATAATAGTCTGCTTTCCTGTTTTTGCCACCAAAATGGATAACCTCACATTTATCCACATTATACTGCATCTGCCAAACATTTGCCCACTCACCCAGCCTATCCAAGTCACCTTGCAGTCTCCTAACATCCTCCTCACAGCTAACACTACCCCCCAACTTAGTGTCATCCACAAACTTGGAGATATTGCCTTCAATTCCCTCATCCAGATCATTAATATATATTGTA